>NC_040910.2:112785719-113385719 GCF_004126475.2 Phyllostomus discolor | reverse complement strand
GGGCCGGGCCGATGGCCCAGATGAGGTTGGATCCAGGAGTCAGTGACCCCAAAACTTGAGCTCCCTGCATATTCATTTCTGTCTTCAGCAAATCACACTCCGGCCCCAGCACGCAGGTCCTGAGGGGCCTGGCGACTGGGACCCGCTGGGCAGGGCAGGTCCTCGGCGCCTTCCCCGGGCCGGGCTGGGCCAGGCCAGGGTGGCAGCCGGCTCTGGGAGGGCCTTCCGGTCCACCCCACACCCCGCCCCACTAGCCTCCCACGCAGGGTCCGAGAGCGCCCGGCGTTTCTCAGGCCTCCCCCGTCCCGGCGAGCCCAGAGGTTGGGGCCGGCTGAAGTGGGCAGCTGCCTCGCCCGGGCAGCTGGAGCCAGAGTTCTCTCCAGGACCCTCTGAGGTCCAACCCCCGACGGCCCTTGGCTCCGGGGCCCCCCGAAGCCATACTGGGGTCCGGGCATAAGGGGTTGCAGCCAAGGAGTGGCCACTCTGGCCCGTTCTTCCTGCAGCGAAGCAGCTCCCAGTGGACCCCACGTGGCAATAAAAACGGAAGGGTTTCTTTGCTCCTCAGCCCCAGGTTAAGCAGGGGTGAGTCCTAACCTAGCGGAGACCCCCAAGGGCATTTCAACTGCGCAGAAGACCCCTTCTCACCCTCCGGCACCCCTGGAGAGAGCCCATGGTCACCTGAGCGTCTCAGACGGATGCCCTCCTGTCTGCCCCTCCCCACCCACACTCTTCTCGTGCCCAGCACCCTCACAGGCACAGGACCCTGAGAACAGGGAGGAGTGTGTTGGAGAGCGCTTGGGGAGTCTGACGAACCCCAACCGGGTGGGCGAGGCAGGTGGGCAGCAAGCACAAAGGGAAGAAGCAGCACCCCCTTGCGCCCCAGCTCCAGTCCGGCAGCGGAGTGCCCCCTCCCACGACTGCTCGGCCCTCACCACCAGGACGGGCAGCGGGCCCTCTCCGTGCCACTCCTGAACTGGAAACACCCCCACCCGCCTTCCACCCTGGGGCAACGAGGCCGACATCGGAGAGCAAAGCGGGGCATCCTTCCTTCACCCGCCCCGGCCCGGCCCGTCCTCGGGGCGGGAGGCACCACAGACGGGCCCCGCCCCTCCCTCAGGGGAAGACGCCCCCCCCCGCCCCCCCCCAAGAGCTCCCCCAGACCCCGCTCCGGGCCGTCCGCCCTCCCTCCGCTGCTGCACTGACCTGCTCTCGTGGGGACCGGCTCCACGCCGCTGCGGGAGGACCGCCCGCCCCGCCTCTCGTGACTGAGGACGGGGACGGTCTCTGCCGACACGCAGCGGGCGGGCGAGCAGGTTTGGCGGGCGTGCCCCACCGGCCCTGCCCGGGAAGTGATGTCTCACACGGGCTCCACGCATCACCGGAGCTCCGGAGCATTCTCACGGCACGGCTGCCGTGTGCGGGGAGCTTGTTTTGCCTTGCGGGTGCCATGGGAACCTTCTAGAAACTGCCCTTGCCCCTGGCCTGAGAGCCGGGGAGATCCTCCCACCGTGTGTGAATGGTCAGCCCGGGTCCATTCAGAAGGAGCCACGAATCCCTCAGAAGGAGTCCCCACACCCTCGGGACCCACGCTGCAGCCCCCCGCCGGCTCTCGTGGGGGCGGGAGCGCAGCTAAGCAATGGCGGTGGGCCCGCCCAGAACCGGCGTCCCCCGGTTACCTCTCAGCCCTGGCCCTCCTCTGTGAGTGCACACCCGGAGTGCTGGCCCGGGGGACACCTGCATGGCTGTGCCCCGGTCACCACCCACCTGGAGCCCTGCAGTCACGTCCTAGCCGTCTCCTCCCCGCCCCCAGCGCCCGCTCTCAACACAGCTGGCGGAGCCGCCCTCCTGCCGCAGCCGCCGGGGGTCTGGTCCGCCCTTCTCTTTGGCCCGAGAGCCGCCGAGTCCTCCCTGCCGCCCAGACACAAGCCCTGTGTGTCCGGTGCTCGTTACCCTCACTTACACTCGCCTGCTCCACGCACAGGGCCTCCCTGCCAGTCTGATGCGAGTGCGCACGCCGCACGCCGCCCCGGGGCCTTTGCACCTGCTGCCCTGGCTGCGGGCAAGGCCCTTCCCCCACCTCCGTCAGGACTCCGCACACACGGCCGCCTTCCCAGCGAGGCCTCTCCGGGCCTTTCTATCTAAAACCATGGCCCCCCACGCCCTGCCCTCGCTCCCCCTCCCCCGGGTCGTTTTCCTGTACTGGACCCACCGCTCCCGACACACAGTGCGTTCCACTTCCTTGCTGGTTTCTGGCCCACGCCACCCCCCACCCCCGGAGCACACGGCCTCCGGAGGACAAGAACCCAGGTCATGGTTCAGCCCGGGTGCCCTGGGCTCCTGGCCCCCGAGGAAAGAGCACCCTGACGTGGCCGCCAGGGACACCGTGACGCATCCAAATGCCATTCCATCATCTGTCAGGCCTTCCCTGCCCTGTCCCTGGTCACCCCCCTCCCCACTCCCCACCCACCCGAATCCCCCGTGTCACCACCAGCCTGGCCTTGGGCCCTGGGTCCTGCCAGCACCCTGCCCACCTGTGGGTCTTCGGACTCCCGTCCAGTCCCTTCTTCCTGGGACACTCCTCCCGGGAGGCTGCCATGGCCACCTCCTCTCACCACCTGGGGGCACCTTCCTCCCACTGCCACTGCTGGTGTGTCCCCCGCCCAACCTGCAGCCCACTCGCCTCTCTACTGGCCTCATTTCGTTTGCGTCACAGAAGCTGTGAAAACTGCAATCGTGTTGCTGTTTGCACGTTCTGTCGGGCTTACCCTTCTCCGGAGCACAGCTCTGGAGGGCAGTGCCATCTGTCCCTTTTGCTGCCCACAGATGCCCCACGCACATCTGCTGCCCCACGCTGGACGCCGGCAGTGCGGGGTCCATGGTCCAGTCGGGCGGGGTCAGGCGGGGCTTCGGGCTTCATCCTGTGCCTCACGGAGGGGGGGGGGAGCCGGAGGGGCCGCACCTAGAAAGGAACGAGTGTTTGCCACTGCGTGCTGGGCGGGGTCTCTGGCAGGAAGTCCATCTTCAGGGGCAGCCCCTCTCATCCAGGACAGCGACTCCTACGGTGATGACTCACGGAGGAAGCCCAGCCGGCCCAGGAGCACTGCACCCAGACCTCCTCTGCCCTGGGACCAGACGGGCCGCCTCGCCCACCCGTCTGTACCTGCACGGGCCCAGGGAAACAGGCCGGGCAGGCAGGTGCGGCCACAGAGCCGCTCCAGCCTGCCCCGTCGCTCTGGCCTGAGCTCCAGGAGCTCCTGGTCGGCAGGGCCCCTGGCCTCTGCCCTCTGCCTGCCCTGGATCCAGGCACACCTACGGTGTGCTAGGGCAGCCCTGGGGAGCCAGACGCACATGGGCCCTCCTTGAGATTAGTCTAATCAGGTGAGAAATTAGACTCCCCCCCCGCCCAAATATGGCAGGGTGGGAGGGGAGGCCCCGGAAACAGTCCGTATTTCAAGGGATGGGTACCCCACCTGTTAGACTCATCCCAAGGGGGCCAAGGACAAGTCTGCTTTGCTCCACAGTGCTCACCCGGAGGCCCCAACCCCTGTCCCACCCCACAGCTCCTGTGACTGTCACGGAACTCTGGTTCCAAACACGAGGAGGAGGGCTTTGGAAGGTGCACCCACACAGTGGAAGGAACACGGCCAGGAGAATGGTGGGAAGGGACAGGAAAGCGGAGAAGCCAAAGACAAGTGTAGGTGGCCCGGAGTGAGACTTTAAAATGCCCAGCAAGTGTCACGGAGGCCACGATCCCCGGACACTGGCGGGGAATCCGGCCCGGCGATCTCGCCCGCCCTCCCCGTTCATTCCAGAACCCGCCCTCTGTCACCTCCCGCTCCACCTTCAGCCCACCCTCTCCCCAGCGCCTGGCCTGCTCACGCCCCCACTGGGAAGCCCTTGCAATAACAGCGCCCTCCCCTAGGAATATCATACACAGTAAAACGTTTCTACCAAGTAAAATGTTTCCATAACGTAGCTATGTTTTGATAGCACAAAGAAACAGGTGACCTCAAAGTAACATATTTAACTCAGTATGTCTAAAACAGTCATTTCCACACCAAATCAACGTAAACATCATCGAGATGTTTTCACATTCCTTTCCTGTACCGTCCTAGAGATCTGTTTCACAACTCGCCCTGTTGCATGGCTTGCAAAGCAGCGTGGGCAACCTCCGAAGAGGCACCGGATGTCCTCCGAGGGGTGGGAAGCCCGAAGAACTTCCGTTCCTATGCTACCGGCAGTCCAAGGAAGGAATTTGGCTTTGCGAACATTAAACATTGGGTTAATAACGGCGTCCTTGCTGGGCCCGCTTGTTCGGGCGGTTCTCCCGAGGGCCAAGAACCTTGCAGGAGCAAGCCCGCATTCACTTCCTTGCTGTCAGCCAGTCACACCCCACGGTCCTCTCCCTGAGCCTGGCACTGAGCCGGTGAGCCGGTTACCTAGTTTCCACTAGACCGACCTTCACAGCGGGAGGGGGTTCCCGCGCTGCTGGGAAGGCGGCCCCGGAGTAAGGATGTCTCCAGGTGGCGAGCCAAGAAAACAACGGACCGGCAAGGACACAGCCGGCACTGTTAGTGCACAACTTTCACAAAAGCCGCTTCTCATACGACAGAGAATGAACACGGGTCAGGCGGAGAGGCTGGTGCCAGGGCCCGGGGACTTAAGGGAGTGTAGGGTTAAGTTGGCGTAGCTGGGTGTGTTGGCGAAGTGGCAAGAAGCCAGTGCCCATGGGGGCGTCTGGTCTTCACGGCAGGGTTCAGTGTGAGGCCGCGGGGAAGAGGGCGCTGCAGCCAAACGAAGGCGCGTCCTCACTGTCCCGCGGCCAGGCCCGGGGTCCCGGTAAGGAGGACGCCGGGGGACCCCAGTGCGCACACCCCCAGGCGCAGCCCTGTCTCCGCACTCGAAGCCGAGTAGGGGCTGCTCCCGAAGGGGTGAAAACACGGCGACCGAGCCCTGGCTGGCTGAGCCCTGGCTGGCGTAGCTCAGTGGATTGAGCGCGGGCTGCGAAACAAAGTGTCGCAGGTTCGATTCCCAGCCAGGGCACAGGCCTGAGTTGCAGGCCATGACCTCCAGCAACCGCCCATTGATGTTTCTCTCTCTCTCCCTCCCTTCCCTCTCTAAAAATAAATAAATAAAATCTTAAAAAATAAAACACGGCGACCGAATCGGAGCTGATCCCAGGTTTTCCCAAAGCAGACTATTTGCAGCGAGCGTTTCCATCCGGCGTCAGCGATAACCCGTTTCCCACGCTGTGTCCGGCCAGTGACACCGCACACGCGCACAAGCGCCAGGCGGCCCGCGCCCAGGCTCTCACTCGGGGCGGGACCGCCCTGGCTGGGCCGGCGCCGGGGACCCGGTACTGAACGTAAACCCCGCTCCTAACCCAGGCGACAACAGCGTCGTGCTGGCTCTGCAACTTTTATAGGGGCGGCGAGGCCCCGCCCCCTGCGAGATCCCGCGAGAGCTCGGATCTCGCAAGAGGCTCAGCAGCCCGCCCCTTTTCCTGCGGCAAGCTCCCATCCCCCTTTCCCGCGACGAGAACTCCCCGCCCCCCCGGAGCAGCCCCGACGCCCGCTCGCACGCACGTCGGCGCGCAGTGACGTCAGTTCCTGGCGGTGCCGGCCCTGCTTCCGGTTTTCTCCACTGCGCGCGCTTCGCTCTCAGCCGACTCCCGATCATGGCGGCCGCGGCCACGATGGCGAACTCGGGCTCGGCGCGGAAGCGGCTGCTCAAAGAGGAGGACATGACCAAGGTGGAGTTCGAGACCAGCGAGGAGGTGGACGTGACCCCCACGTTCGACACCATGGGCCTGCGGGAGGACCTGCTGCGCGGCATCTACGCCTACGGTTGGTGGGCATGGGCCGGGAGAGCGCGGCGCGGGGGTCAGCGCACGCGAGCCCGGTGGAGGGCTGGCGGGGCCGGGCTTGGGGGCTGCGAGGCTCCGAGCCGCGGCCGTTGGCGGGCGACCCCCTCTCCAGCGCGCCATCATCCGTCATCACTCCGCGCCCGTGGGCTTGGCGTGTTGTCCCCGGCGCGGAGCAACGTGCGGGTCCCTCAAAGGTTGCACAGCCGTCCGGGCGTTCGGAGTCGTGCATTTAACGGACCGGCGTCTCGCATCCCCCGGTGCGAGGCTCGGGCGCCGCTCCAGGCACCGGGGGTTGAGCAGCGAGCCGGAGCAGCTCGTGCCCTGGGGAGCTCTAGTTGTGTTCCGGAGAAGGTCGCTTCAGGCAGCGGGGACGGCCGTGCAGACAGTGCGGCGGGACTGGAACTCGACTGTGTCCCGGGGGGGTGAAGACAGCTGAACCAGCAGAGATGCGGGGGTTCCCGGGACGGGTGGCATTTGCGCTGCGGTCGGGATTAAGGGGCCGGTTAAGAGAAGACCGTGGTGACACTGGGTGTATCCCAGGAGCAGAGCCTCCTGTCCTGGGAGCCCAGGGGTGCGTTGGGAGTGCGAGGCAGGCCCCAGAGCTCGCGTGGCGTCCCACGAGGTGATGCCAAGTTTACTAAGTGCCCGGGAAGCCGGAGGAGCTGTAGGCTGAAGAGGGACCGGTTCACAGTTGGGGGGTTCTCCTGGGCTGGGGGGAGGAAGGAAACAGGGCGGAGCTAGGAGGCTTTTGCCCCGCGTCCTGGAGAGAGGCAGAGGGACGGGGTCTCGGTGGCTGTGGCGTGCTGCCCCCTGGCTGCGCTGGGGGTGAGGGTGAACGGCAGAGGGCCTCTGACTACTGGGTGTTGTGAGTGACCCCACAGGTCATGCCGAGGTCAGCGTAGGTGAGCAGCCCTCGAGGGAGGCAGGGTCGGGGTTTGGTCCTGGACGAGGTGAGCTCGAGGGGCCCGTGGGCTGTCCTGCTGGTCTGTGGGAGGCGGCTGTCCAGGTTGGTGCCGGGGATGCTGACAGGAGCGGTCTGCACCTGTGCAGGCGGCCTGCGACGGGGCAGCTGTCGCCCAGCGGTCCTTGGTGTCAGGGTAGTTTAGACGGGACAGGACTCACTGCGGGGACGGAAGGTGAAGAACCAGCCCTTCGGCCTGGTGGGGCGGCAGGCAGCCAGTCCCGCCTCTGGCACCCAGGCCCCCCGGCCCCGACACCCTGCAGCCTCCCGGGTGCGGGGTCCTCAGCGGGGCTCTAAGTCGTCTGCTCTGCCTGCTCCGTGTTAGGCAGGGGATTGCGCTGCATTCTGAAAGGCTACGAGAAATGTTCAAAATGCAGTTTTGTCCGTAGAGTTTTGTTTGTTTGGTTGGGAGATACTGGTCCTCTTTCAGGGTGGCCTCGTCCTCGGTGGTGTGGACCGCCCCGCGAGAGGGCTGGGGTGCAGGCCGCCCCAGTGCCGCCCAGCGGCGGAGGAGGAGAGTGGGGACACTGTGGCTCTGAGGGACTGACTTTCTCTCTGTAACCTGGAGAGCAGTGCAAAGGAGAACACGTAGGTTTTTGTGAGGCAGCCAGACAGCGGCGGGACTGGGGCGGAAAGTGCGCCTCCCCGCCCTCTCCGGGGCACCCCCGCTGGCTGATGCCTGTTTCGGGCCTCAGGGGTCTCCGTGCCACGAGGCCATGCCTGCAGCAGAAAGCCCTTCAGTCTCCAGGAAGGAGACCCCAGCCCGCACCGGCCGGGAAGACCCGCTGCAGCCCCGTTCCCGCAGCGGCCGTGTCGTGGGGGCTCAGCGTGTCGGACGGGGGTGTAGCCAGGGGTGGGGGAGCCGGGGGCGGAGGGTGGAGGAAGATTGCTCCTCTCTGCCCCAGGGAGCTTACCGCACTGCTGGTCACCGGCACGCTGGCCTGGTGTGGAGCGCCCCCCTCTCTGTCTCGGCTGCAGGGTTTGAGAAGCCGTCCGCCATCCAGCAGCGGGCCATCAAGCAGATCATCAAAGGGAGGGACGTCATCGCGCAGTGAGTCCGCTCGCCCGGAGGGGCGGGGCTGGGGGGGCCACGGCCCGTTGGGAAGCGCGTCCTCGGACCCTTGGACAGCACGGGGCTGAGCCCTGAGGGCCCGCTGATACGTGGGTCGCCTTTTCAGTAGATCCGCAACCGTGCTTTTCTCCCTTGCGGTTCCCTAACAGCGCCTCCTCCAGCTCGCTCTACCGTGCAGCAGGCGCTGGCCTGTGACGTGCGGGGCGTGTCCGCTGACAGTCGCCCGTGTCAGCGGGAAGACTTGGGCCAGAGCCGGCGGGAGCAGCTGAGGCTGGGGGGTCGGCGCTTGTGCTGTGCGGGAGCCCGGCCCTGCTGACCCTGCGTGGTCGGGGGTCCGCTCCGTGTCACCCGCCGTGTCCCTGGCTCAGCCCCGGGGAGCCCTGAGTGCGGGCGTTCCCGAGCTCGCTGGTGCCGAGGGCTCTGGTTCTCCCAGCCCCGCTGCCCGCCCGCCGGCCTGTAGAGCTGTGCGGGATGCTCCTCAGACGGCCGTAGTCCTGGTCCACCCGGTGTTTAAAGCCCCGTTTCCCGGAAGACAAACCAGACACACAGGCACAGCCTGCAGGGGGGCTTTGGTGCAGACGGTGCTGCTGAAGGGGCCGCCGCCGCCCGGGGCCGGGTTCCGCAGCGCCCTCAGCCCCGAGACCCCGGCCGCAGCTGCTGTCCCCGTCTCCCGCCTGCGTCCCACCCCTGACAGCTGAGGGGGGGGGCTGTTTGGGGGCGGGACCAGAGCAGCCCCGCCCACCGGTGCCCTCTCCCCTAGGTCTCAGTCCGGCACGGGCAAAACGGCCACCTTCAGCATCTCCGTTCTGCAGTGTCTGGACATCCAGGTACCCGCTGCCCCGCTCCTGCCATCCGGGGGGGGACTCGCCTCCCTGGGACCACAGGGTCCGGAAGCGCAGCTTCTGTGCGTCTCGGCGGGCGCGCTCCAGTCCTCAGAGGGACCCTCCCTGCGCGCCAGTGTCCCAGCCCGCCGGGGCCCCGTCACAGCCCGTCGTGTCTGGGGGTCAGGGGGCGTGGGCTGGGGGCCACTCCTGTCGGCACACCCACACACCATGGGTGCCGGGGGCGCGGCCCGGGAACAGGCAGCCTGTTCACCCGTGTCTGGAGTCTGTGTGCTCGACGGGAGACGACGCTCGGGACAAGCTGAGTCCGAACCAGCGGGTCTGCCTCCCGGCGACTGAAGCCCGTTCCCACGCCTTGTCCCGCCAGGTCCGGGAGACCCAGGCCCTGATCCTGGCGCCGACCCGAGAGCTGGCCGTGCAGATCCAGAAGGTGAGGTGGCCTGCGGGCCCGGGCTTTCTGCTCCCAGAGCTGTCCCAAGCCCCGGCGTTCTACCACAGACCGTCACGCGCTCCGTGACTTGCTGGTTTGTGCCAGGCGTTCCTGGTTCCAGGCGGGGCTTGTGCGGTCCCGCTGGTCTCGGCGGCCTCAGAGCTGCGGCTTCCCCGCTGCCGGCGGGCACTGTGGGGGGCCGTCTGTCCGTCAGCGCGCTGCGGTCTCTGGGCGGGTGGGGGGGGGCTTTACACGTGCCCTGACTCTCCTGCGATGGTTGTGCCTCTGTGGTACGGGACCGCCAACACTGCCTGCCTCCCCCGCTGTAGAAAGCCGTGGTGGAGGGGGAGGAGGGGCCTCGGGAGGAGGAGCGCGGGGCTGGTCGGCGGTGCGAGTGGGGGCACCAGAACCGGAGTGCAGGCGGCGCTGTGCTTGCTCCGAGCAGGGGCTGCTGGCGCTGGGGGACTACATGAACGTGCAGTGCCACGCCTGCATCGGGGGCACCAACGTCGGGGAGGACATCCGGAAGCTGGACTACGGGCAGCACGTCGTGGCCGGCACGCCCGGGCGCGTCTTCGGTGAGCGCCTTGCCCGCAGCCGTGCGCCCGCACCGCCGGGCCGCCTGTCGGGGGAGGGGAGGCCTCTGGCTGGGCCAGCTCGTCCCTCGCGGCGCGGGGCCTGACTCCTCTGGAACGCGGCTCCGCAGACATGATCCGCCGCAGGAGCCTGAGGACGCGCGCCATCAAGATGCTGGTCCTGGACGAGGCCGACGAGATGCTGAACAAAGGTGCGCGCGCCTGCCCGTGGGTCTGCGTGGTCGCGGCGCAGAGTGGGGCGGCGCAGAGTGGGGCAGCGCAGAGTGGGGCCGCGGGCCATGAGCAGCCTCACACCTCGGTCTTCCCCCGGCCCCGGTCTCTGAGGCCGGGCACGCCGGCCCGGCAGCTGCCACCTGGAGGGGAGGTGGGGGGCAGCAGGGCGTCCTGTCCTGCAGGCGACCCGCGCTCGGGGGCCGTCGTCCTGTAGGTTCCCTGGGCTGTTTGCTCGGCCCGGGCCGTGTTCACGGACGGGAACTAGTTGCCTGTTTGATGGGGGGGTGGGTACTGAGGCTTAGTAACAGTAGTTTTGGGTGCATAACGTGATGGTTTGAACTTTGGGGTGGGGTTTTCATTGGGGGATGTGTTTGGTAAAAGCCCGGATCTCTGGACTCTCTTAAAACTCGGCCCATCTGGCCGCCTTGGGTGCAAGTGTTTGCAGACAGCGGCAGCCAGAACCAAGTGGGGAACCTGGGCCAGCGTTCAAGGGGGGCGACTCCTAACTGGGCCTTCGGGCCCCTCGGGTGCGGCGTGACCCTGGAGTTTGCGGGGCGCGGGGGGGAGGAGAGGGACTGAGAGGAAAGGGCTCCTGGTGGCGTCGGGCTGCGTGGTCACGCCACAGCTGTGCCCGACCCCACCTGAGACCGGGCGTGCGGCCTCACGGGCCCCGTGTCCCGCCCCAGGCTTCAAGGAGCAGATCTACGACGTGTACAGGTACCTGCCCCCAGCCACGCAGGTGGTGCTCATCAGTGCCACGCTGCCGCACGAGATCCTGGAGATGACCAACAAGTTCATGACGGACCCCATCCGCATCCTGGTGAAGCGGTGAGCGGGCTGCGCGGGCCTTGCTCTGTTTGGGACACGGAGGCCTGGGCTTTCCTTGGTGAAAAGGCAGCTTTTACTGTGCACACTCCCCTCTGACCCCGGACTCCAAATCATGAAGTTAGCTTCAAGGTTCCGTCGGTGGTCTGAGAGTGAAACGAGCGTGCCGTTGAGCGGTTGAGGGTTGTGGTGGTCGGGGTGGTGGGAGGTGTCCCCTCTGTCCCAGAGCTGAGGGGCGGTGGAGGGGCTGGGGCCGGGCTGGGGCGCTCGGCCTGGGTGGCCCTCCAGTCTCGGCAGAGCGGGCGACAGGCTCTGCCCCTGCCCCGCAGCGACGAGCTGACTCTGGAAGGCATCAAGCAGTTCTTCGTGGCGGTGGAGAGGGAGGAGTGGAAGTTCGACACGCTGTGCGACCTCTACGACACGCTGACCATCACCCAGGCGGTCATCTTCTGCAACACCAAGAGGAAGGTGGGCTCGGGCGCGGCTCTTCGCCCCCCGCCCTGCGGGTCTCTGCGGACGGGGTCTGCCTCCGTGGGGGCCAGGCTCCGGGCTCTACGGGCACATGGGCTCTGGGGTAGCTGCACTGAGCCCCGCGCCCCAGTCGTGTGTGCGTGCGTGCGGGCTCACGCGGCGTCTGTGGTCCGGGCGGCAGGTGGACTGGCTCACGGAGAAGATGCGGGAGGCCAACTTCACGGTGTCGTCCATGCACGGCGACATGCCGCAGAAGGAGCGCGAGTCCATCATGAAGGAGTTCCGGTCCGGCGCCAGGTGGGTGGCCCCCGGCCCCTGGGCCCGGCCCTTCCCTCCTGGGTGTGGGGGCGCCCGCTGCTGTGGCAGGGTGGGCCACGGGTCCGTGCCTCGCGTAGACGGGGACGGTCCGGTTCCATGTGTGCGATTGGGGGTCTTCAGCTCTGTCCCATAGTGGCCAGAGAACGTGCTTCGCGTGGCTGCTCTCCTGCGGCATCCTCATGACTGCCTGGTGGGGTGGGCTGTGGTGGGTCCGTGCGCACAGGCAGGGGGGTGCCGTGGGCGGTACCCTGGCCTCCCGCACATGCCCGGTCAGGTTCAGCCGCCAACCCCGTGTGCTCTGTCCCAGGCGTGCTGGGTGGCTGCGGGCGAGGGTGCCGGGAGGCTCTGCCGGGCCTCGGTGGAGCATTTGCAGGGGCACGGTGGCTGTCCCTGTGCCGCTGGGGCTTTAGGGGGTCACTGGAGGTGCTGCGAGGGGACCCGAGCTGTTCGCTCGCTCACTCGCTCGCTGGCACACGTGGCCAGAGGAGCGACGCTCCCCCAACGCCCTTTCTGAGCGTGTCCCTCGGGGCCTGGTGTGTGCCGGACGCGCCCCCACCGCCTCTTCCCTCTGCAGCCGGGTGCTCATCTCGACCGACGTCTGGGCCCGGGGCCTGGACGTGCCGCAGGTGTCGCTCATCATCAACTACGACTTGCCCAACAACAGGGAGCTGTACATCCACAGGTGCGGCCCTGCCGCGGCGGTGGGGGGGCGGTCCTGGGGGGGCCTGCGCCGCGTCCCCCTGGCCGACTCCGCCTCTCCCGCAGGATCGGGCGGTCGGGCCGGTACGGCCGGAAGGGCGTGGCCATCAACTTCGTGAAGAACGACGACATCCGCATCCTGCGGGACATCGAGCAGTACTACTCCACGCAGATCGACGAGATGCCCATGAACGGTGCGCGGCGGGCGGGGCCGGGGGGGGGGGGGGGGGGGATTCCCTGGGCGCTGCCCCGTCAGTGGGTTTCGTGGTGCCAGTGTTTCCGAGCTCCACTGGGGGCTCCACTGGGGCCTTTAATCACGACTGCCTTCTCCCGTGCGCTCTCTTTCAGTGGCCGACCTGATCTGAGGGTCTGCCTGTGACCGTGAGGACCAGCCGGGCCGGCGGCGGCCCCGGGGCCTGCTGGGGTCCAGATCCCGCGTCTGGAGGTGTACACGCTGTGCTGCCCAGGCCCGGGGCCACAGTCCTGTCGACCTCCCCGCGAGGACCAGTCGGGCTGGCGGCGGCCCCGAGGGCTGCTGGGAGCCAGATCCAGCGTCTGCAGGGGTGTGCGCTGTGCTCCCCTGGCCCGGCCACAGTCCCATTGACCTCCCCTCGAGGACCACTCGGGCTGGCGGCGGCCCCGGGGGCTCCTGGGGGACAGATTCCGCGACTGGAGTTCGCGAGCTATGCTGCTCTGTCCCCCAGAGCCCGGCCAGAGTGCCGTCGACCTCTCTCTATGTGTACATACTGCTTTGCTGTGTGTCTTTCTCATTAAACCTTTACGCTTTTCCCACGGACTCCTGTTATTTCTTAAGGTGCCACCAGCTTTTCTCGTCACCCGCTGGGCAGGTCATTCGCCGTGTTTGCCAAGCGCTTGGGCGGAGCCCGGCCATGGGGGCGGAGGGGGGTGCTGGCTTCACTGGCTGGGGTGGGTGGGAACCGTCCAGATTGGCGGGGGCGGTGGGGGGCCTGGAAATACTCTGGAAGCTCCTCGGGCAGTTCTCACTCAGAGCATGTGAAGTCCGGGAGCGTAGGGAAGGGGTTTCCTCTGACTTTCCAGCGAGGAGGGGTCACTTGGGACTCAGATGGTGTGGGGGGTGGTCGCTGAGCAGCAGCACAGTGACAGCACAGCTCCGCCACAGCGGGCCCCTCGTCCCCACCCAAGAAGGTGACAGTGAGAGGAGGAGCTACACCTGCCCCCGACCTCCTTCTTGTGGACGGCGGGTGACAGATGGACTCACACAGTGTTCCGGTGGAGGGGACAGGTCACAGTCGAAGACGAGGCAGTCACACTCAGTGTCTGACCTTGCTGGCGACCGAGGAGTGGCCTGTGGCGGTCAGGCAGCGAAGGTGCTGCCACCACTGCTCTGGACGTCGGTGACATGGTCAGTGGGCACGCTCTGGGTGGCAGCTGCTGTCTTGCCGCCGGGCCCTTCACAGACTTGGGCTTAGAGGGTCGTCCACTCAAGTAGTTGAAGTTTTTTGGTTAAAGAACAAAGTCATTTTCAAGTAGTTGAAGTTTTTTGGTTAAAGAACAGTGATTTTCTTTACTTTTAGGGAGAGGGGAAGAGGCTCACAAAAAGGAAGAAAAACATCCATGTGTGGTTGTCTCACGCGTCCCCTACTGGGGACCTGGCCTGCAACCTAGGAATGTGCCCTGACCGGGAATCGAACTTGCAACCTTTTGGTTTGCAGGCCCACACTCAATCCACTGAGTCACACCAGTCAGGGCTCAACTAGTTTAATATTTAAAAACACTATTTGACTGTAAAACTCCACATCCATTGTAGGAAAAGTTGTGAAATAACCCTAGTATGAAAATCACCAGTGTTGTAGGGGACAGCTCAGCCACTGCCCATGACCTTGGCTCTTTCCTCAAGGTCGCACAGGCAAAGGCTCGAGCAGCTGCCATCCAGTCACGCACCCTGTGGTCCCCGTGAGCACGCGGGCTCGGGCTCTGGGGACTGCTTCATGCAAGAGTAGTGACACGCACGAAAGCAGAGTGACCAAAAGCCCAAAGCCTGAGAAGGCGGCACTGACGGCATGGGGGTTTGGACTGTGTGTGACCTGGCGGCTGGTCCTCGGGGCCGCCTTCCGCGAGTCGGTGTAGCTCGTGAAGCTGATGTTCAGGTGTAACCCTTAAAGGAACCAGTAAAGAAAGGGACCAGCCAACACTGGAGACAAAAAGGGACCCGGCAGATTCTGAGCCGGAAAGGGCTGGAGGCCCCGGCCAGGTGGCTCAGGGGGTCGGAGCTTCGTCCCGACGCCGAGGGCGGGCATTCCGTCCCCGGGCAGGGCACGCAGAGGAAGCAACCCACGAATGCAGCAGTGAGTGCGACAGCAAGTCCATGTTCCTCTCTCTAAGCTCAATAAACAGCCCTGGCCGGTGTGGCTCAGTGGATTGAGCACCAGCCTGAGAACCAAAGGGTTCCTGGTTCGATTCCCAGTCAGGGCATAGGCCTGGGTTGCGGGCCAGGTCCCCAGTATGGGGCACGTGAGAAGCAACCACACACTGATGTTTCTCTCCCTCTCTCCCTTTCTGTCTATAAATCTCTAAAATAATAAAAATAAGTAAAAAATTGTAAAACACGGGGCTGGAAACAAGAACGAAACCAAGGAGAAAGACCTAGGCAGCAGAGGGGTAGAGTCCAAAGAAGCACACCAGCAACCACGCTGCCTACCTTCCGAAACGAGGAAAAGTCAGCCTCACCCTGAGCCGGCAGGAGAAAGATTCCAGAAGTCAATGAAATACTAGAAAAAAAATAAAGAAAACCCAAAGTTGGTTGTTTCAAAAGATCATCAGTGTTGGCAAATTTTAAGTGACAATGACCAAGAATGAAGAGACTCAAAATTACCGGACTTCTGGCCAAGACGGAGGCATAGGTGGACGCACCGCACCTCCACGCACAACCAAGATTGGAACAACAACAATTTAGAGGCAGAATTAACACCCAGAACTGACAGAGAATTTATCTGAATGGAAGTCGGACAGCCAAGAAGTTGAAGTAGAACCGTTCATCCAGACCGGTAGGAGGGGCGGAGAGAAGCAGCCAGGCATGGGGCGCGGCGTGTGGAGATCGGGGAGAACTGGGTGCATAAGGCAACCAGGAGCCTGTAAGGCATCTGGGGCGCACAAGGCCGCAGCGGGTGGATCTTGAGCACCCTGAGTACGCAAGCGGCAGCCGGCAGACCCAGTGAGGCGGCAATTGTGGACCAGGGCAGAGCGCGCAACCCAGGGTCCCAGAGAAGGGACTGAGGTCCCACGGAGAACGGAGCTACCACCATTGCTCCCTCCCGCCCCAGCCCCGCCCCCACATACAACGTCACAGTCTAGCGACTGGGGTGCCCAGCCCCGGTGAACGCCTAAGGCTCCGCCCCTCACCGTAACAGGAGCGACCAGACCAAAAAAAAAAAAAAAAAAAGAGAGAGAGAGAGAGAGAGAGAGATGGCTCAAACAAAAGAACAAATCAGTGCCCCAGAAGTCATCCTTTTGAGCGACTAAGAGATAGCCAACCTATCAGATGCACAGTTCAAAACACTGGTGATCAGGGAGCTCACAGAATTGGTTGGTTTTGGTCGCAAATTAGATGAACAAATGCAGGTTACCATAAAAGAAATGAAGGAAAATGCACAGGGAACCAATAGCGATGGGAAGGAAACTGGGACTCAAAATAATAGAGTGGACCAGAAGGAAGAAAGAAACAGCCAAACAGGAAAGAACGAAGAAATAAGAATTCAAAAAAGCTAGGAGAAGCTTAGGAACCTCCAGGACATCTTTAAATGTTTCAACATCTGAATCATAGGGGTACCAGAAGGGGAAGAGGAAGAACAAGTGGAAAAGTTATTTGAACAAATAATAAAGGAGAACTCCCCCAATCTGGCAAAGGAAATAGACTTCCAGGAAGTCCAGGAAGCTCAGAGAGTCCCAAAGAAGTTGGACCCAAGAAGAAACACACCAAGGCACATCATCATTACATTAGCCAAGGTAAAAATGAAGAAGAGAATCCTAGAAGCAGCAAGAGATAAGGGGACAGTAACCTACAAAGGAGTTCCCATCAGACTGTCAGCTGATTTCTTAAAAGAGACCTTGCAGTCAAGAAGGGGCTGGAAAGAAGTATTCCAAGTTATGAAAGACAAGGACCTACATCCAAGATGACTCTATCCAGCAAAGCTTTCATTTAGAATGGAAGGACAGATAAAGTGCTTCTCAGATAAGGTCAAGTTAATGGAGTTCATCATCACCAAGCCCTTATTTTATGAAATGTTAAAGGGACTTATCTAAGAAAAGAAGATTTAAAAAAACATATATAGTAAAAGGGCAGCAAACTCACACTTATGAACAACCACACCTAAAGCGAAACCAAAAGAAACTAAGCAAACAACTAGAACAGGAGCAGAACCACAGAAATGGAGGGCACATGGAGGGTTAGCACCAGGGGAGTGGGAGGAGAAGAGAGGGGGAAAAGGGACAGAGAATAAGTAGCATAGATGGTAGGGAGAAAATAGACAGAGGGAAGGTAAGAACAGTACGGGAAATGTAGAAGCCAAAGAACTTATGACACATGGACATGAACTAAAGGGGGGAAGTGGGTGGGAAGGGTATGCAGAGTGGAGGGGAGTGAAGGGGGGAAATGGGACAACTGTAATAGAATATATTAAAATATATTTTTAAAAAAGACTCAAAATTACCAAAATCGGGAGAGAAAGAGGTGCCGTCCCGACTGCCCTCAGAGGACACAGAGGCCTCTGGCAGGCTCCCATGAGCAGCGGCATGCCCACCAGCCCCCCACCCCCCAAGACAGACGGGCAGGTCCCCGCACACAGGCCCCGGGACTGGCTCCAGCGTGGAGTCGGAGCGAGCCGGAGTGGAGAGGCCGTGACGAGGAGCACCGAACGGGGCAGAGGCCGCCAGCTGCCCGCGAGGCAAACAGCGCAGCGATCTGTAAGTGCTGACACGAGAATGAAGGCCTCCGTGTGCACGCACCTGCGTGAAGGTGCGAGTATCTTTAAGGAGAAGAACCAGGCAGGCAGCCCCGCACGGCACGGCGCCAGCCCCCAGGACCCTGCAGCGGCCACTGCCACGGCAGACGAGCATCCCCGGGAAGGTGTCACCAGGCAGCTGAGGGGGCTCTCTACAACGGAGGGTCATCTGTCAAAACAACGCAACAACCCTCAACATCCGCACACCCAGCAGTTTCCCAACGGGGAGTCCAGGGTGCAGAAACGGAAGAGAATGGAAGAGAAGAAACGGAAGAAACGGAAGAGAAGCAGGCCACCCGGTACTTTTGTCACTGTGTCCTCGTCACACCCGTCTGAGGTCCCCCGGCTCTGGCCACAGCCTTGCAGTGAGACAGGCAAGGAAGGGGCAGGAGGCGTCCCGGGGCCGGGGCCGGGGCTGGCGGGGCAGCGGGGAGAGTCTAGCGCTGACCAAATCTACAACGAAGCCCCGGAACCATAACTGAGTTTAGGGAATGGGGGGGGGGTGTGAGGTCAACAGTCAAAGGTCACTCGTACTCCTCCGTGCGAGCACCGAGCAGGGGGAAGGGGAGGTTAGAGCCCCGCTGACAACGGCATTGAGCGTGGGGAGCGCCCGGGGCTCCCCGTGACCCTGCGTGGCTGTGAGGAATGGAGGGGGTGAGTGACGAGAGCCTGTCCCAGTGGGCGGAGGACGGATGAGCCCGTTTTAAGTCGGCTGTGCTACCCAAGTTCACGGGCAGCCTCGCCATAACCCTAGTCGGAATGCCAGGAGACTTCTTTCTTTTGGTAAAAACTGACAAGCTGTTCCTAAAATGCACGTGGGCATGCAAAGGACCAGCAGAGGAGCACCACCCGGAAGGGGACCAAGTGGGGATTCCACCACCTGCCATTGAGGACCCTCACTGGGGACAGCTTGGCACTGGCAGGAAGCTGGGAGACGCGCTGTCCCGGGGCTGCAGGATGGGAAGTCCAGATGCCGGCCCTGGGGTGCGGGGAGTGGGCGGTGCTGGGAGTGGGTGCCGGCCAAAGCCCCGAGGCAGCTCCGGGGCGAAGGCGAGGATTTGGGACGCACGGGGCCGAACAACCGGGCGGCCGGGCGCCGGAAACACAGAGGGGCCTCGACTGGCCCATGCTCACAGCAGGCGCCCCGAGCCAGGACCCGCAGACCCCAAACGGGAAACCTTCTGGAGAAGAAAGCCGGAGGAGCGTCTCCGTGGCTTCGGGTTTGGCAAATGTGTCTTTAAAAGGACATGGAAGTGTGTAAGTGGAACTCACGAAAGTTAAACCCTTCCCTCTTCGAAGACACCATTCCGCAGGTGAGACGCTGGGAGCAGGTGGGTGTGGGGCTTGCAGCCAGACCCGCAGCTCTGGGGCGGGAAGGGGGCGGCCCCCACCCCACCGCAGCCCGGGGAGACCCCGCCCGAGTTCTAGCCCGCAGGCAGAGGTGACACAGATTTGCATTATTTAGGGGGCTGCGTCTGCGGGGACTGTTTCGGCAATGACAGAAGTCCAGCGCATTTTACTGTGTAACTCGATCATCAGGAAAACCTCCCGCAGGGCAGGTGGGCAGACCTGAGCCAACGGTTTACCCAGAATGGTGGGTGGCAGGTGAGCCCCTGGAGAGGTGCTTCCTGTCACCATGTCACTGGGGGTGTGGCCACGGGGACAGCAGGGAGACCACACCCGCTGGAAGGCTGAGGCTGGGGGATGTCCTGGCTGGCTGGGAGGCGGGGCCTGAAAGTGTCCCCACTGGGCAGGAGTGACAGGTGCAACTGACCACGGGGGGGTAGCAGTTTGGCCACTTTTTAAAAGATTTTATTTATTTATTTTAGAGAGAGGGAAGTGAGGGAGAAAGAGGAGGAGAGAAACATCCATGTGTGGTTGCCTCTCATTTGTCCCCAACTTGGGACCTGGCCTGCAACCCAGGCCTGTGCCCTGACTGGGAATCGAACCGGCGACCCTTTGGTTTGCAGGCTGGCACTCAGTCCACTGAGCCACACCAGCCAAGGCAGTGTGGCCGCTTTTTAACACAGACCCCCCCCACCCCCGAGTATAGGACTGGACCGAATCAGCCTGGTGTTTGCTCCAGAGACGTGAAGCACATCCACTCATTTCATGCCACGACCGCCGTGGAGACTCCACCCGCACGGGCCCCAAACTGAGAACGGTGCTGGTTCAGAGCCGGGGCCCGCGGCAGGCCCGCCCGGGGAGGACTACGTGGTGGCGGCGAGAGGACGAGGTGTCGCCGCGCACACACAGAGACTGCACGCTGCGGGGTTCCGTCAAGACCAGGAGCTGCCCGGGGACGAGGGTGCTGGGGACACACCTGGCCCACTGTGTGCCTCTCTGGCCCCTGTCACCTGAGAGATGGGGGGCTGGGACGGGGGGCGAGGTGGGGACGGAGGGGCTGCTTTGAGCCTGCGCAGTGCAGCCCCCTCCCACCCCGCCTGGGGAAAGGCTGGGGGCCCAAGGGGGGTGGACTGTCAGCCTCCACGTCACGGCCCCAGGCACCCCCTTCGCACCCTGGATGCCAGAGGGACAGCAGACGCCCCTTCTGTGACAAACAATTGCACTTGAAAGGAAGGTTTCCCCGGTTCTGGGAATTCTCCCGAGGTCCCCAGGAAGCAGTCTGTGGTGACCGTCCAGCTCCGCCATCGGCCAGGGAAGCAGCAGAGCCGCCCCGGGTAAGACTTTGGGGTGAGGCCCTCCATGTACCACCCCTCATCACGGGTGGGCGGCCAGCGGCAGCTGACCACTAGTGCATTCTAGGGACGGGCTGTGGAGAGCAGGTCTCTCGAGAAAACATTCAGAATCCAGGCGGCCCCCAGGGCACGGCCCCACCTGGGGCCCCAGCTGAGTGCTGTGACGGTGCCGCTCCGGCCGAGCCCCAGCACAGGAGACACGGAGGACGAGTCAGGGCCTCGTGGCTCAGGGGAGCGCCGGGGCCGCCCGTTAGGACCAGCTGATCAGAAACTGCTGTGCCACCATCAGCGAGACAGGGATGTCCAGGGTCTGGAAACAGGAACAAATAGCTGGCCACCAAACCCACCGTCACCCGCAGAGGCGGGGCCCCGAGTGCTCGGCCCCGGGGAGGCTTATCACAGAGGGTGGGGGTGCGGTGGGGGGGGGGGGCACTCATGCTCTTGGCACCGGCCGCCTCAATCCATCCCTCTAAGGAGGTGCCATCAGTGTGGGCACAGGCAGAAGCCCCTTCCCACCCCCCACAAGGACCCACCCTCCCCGCCCCCCGTGACGCAGGGCGTCCTCTGGCTTCTAGACAGCATGCCCCGTGATGCCAGCTGGGGACGCCGTACCCCGGGGACCCTCCACACCGCCCACCCCGTCTGTGGGCTCTTGCCTGGGTGTCGGGGCTGTAGGTGAAGTTGGAGACCTGGGCGCCATCGGAGAGGACCTGCTGGGGGGCCGAGGCCACCCCCAGGACCACCACCCTCCTCAGCTGCAGGCCGGCCCCCTCACTGTCCACGTGCACCAGCTGGTTCATGACTGTGTTCTGGCCCCAAGCGAGACGGAGAGAGCAGCCGTCAGCCGACGGCCCTGGTGGTGGCCCCCCTCCAACCCCCGGACAGCACCAGGGAGGGGCCTCAGCACGGTGCTCAGGACCCCCACCACCCCCATGGGCACAGACAGCCCACTCCTGGGCTGCCCCCCCAGGGGACAGGTGGCCCCCTCAGGACCCCAGGCCTGGCTCCCGACTCACATTCCCGGCCAGGAAGGCGACCTGGGTGTAGGCCCCGCGCTCCAGCGCCCCCAGGCTCTCCCCATCGTCCCAGAAGAGCTCCCCTTGGGCCTCCCCGCCCGAGGTCAGGGCCACGGCCAGCGCCATGGGCTGCTTGCGGGACTCCGTGGTCGTGAGGCCGGGGCCCTGGGAACCGGGGACACAGGTCACTGTGCCAGCCTGGCAGCAGCCTCCACACCCACAGCAGGGGACCCTGCGTGGGGACAGCCCCCACCCAGGCAACCAGGGTCTGCAGCACAGCCTGCAGCCGGGAGGTGTGGACTCTGGGGGGGCCAGCCTGGCCGGGGCGCAGCCCTGGGTGGGGGTGTGGGCGGCCCACAGCTGTCGGCAGGCTGACTCAGGACACAGGCCAGCCCAGCAGGCCCCGCCCCTCCGCCCGGCAGGCCACGGTCAGCCGTGCGGGTCCGGACACGGGGCTCCAGGGGCCGGCTCAGGTACCTGCAGGGGGATGATGTGCCCGGCCCGGAGGTGGAGGTTGATGGTGTCCAGGGGGGCTGGCAGCGTCACCCACTGCCCCTCGCTGTGGATGGCCGGCGCGGGGCGTCCCGCGGGTGCAGGCGGGAGGCTCCCCAGGACCTCTGCTGACACCTGGGTGGGGACGGCACGTCACCGAGGATCCCGGGCAGCGCTGAGCGCTGTGCCGTCGGCGGGGGCTGCACCCCGAGGCCCAGGAGGCCCGGCAGAGATGAGCTGCTGTGACCTCAGGGGTGGAGACCGGCCACCTAGCGGGGGACAGGGCCTCAAGGGCCCAGATGCGGGGCCCAGGGGTGGGGACAGTCAGGGGGCACGGCAGGGTCAGGTTGTTGGCGGCCGCGGCAGCAGCAGGGAGGCCCCTGGCAAGTCACTGCTCGGGCCTCAGTCTGCTCACCTGGAACACGGGTTCCTGCCAGGACTGGGGTGGCGGCGCCAGGAAGCAGGGCGCCCCTCTCACCACCTGACCCCGCCCACAGGCCACGAGGGAGGGGCCCCTTTGTTCTCACAGCTCCCCCGCCACCCCAGCCCCGGGGTCGGGGACCCAGGACTCACCGCCTGCAGGTCGTACCAGGTGCCGGCGGGGAAGTAGCCAGTCACTTCGACCTTCCCGGGCTCGAGGACCGGCGTGACGAGCAGAGCCCTGCCCCACAGGAGCTGGCGGTCCACGGTCCAGGTGCGGGAGTCCTCAGGGAACCTTCGCACGGGACGGGAGGGGCGGAGTGCGGGGGCCTGAGCTCCGCGTGCTCGCCAGGCAAGGCCCGAGCTCGGGGCAGGGCCGCTTCGGGCCACCTGGCCCATGTGGGGGCCGGGAGCCGGGAAGGCGCCTGAGCCTCCCCCTGGCAGGGGACACGCCAGGCGGGGTGCCACCCGCCACCCGTCTGGGAACCGGGCCCTCAGGGCCGCTCTGGCCCAGGGAGCCCGAGGTTTTGTCGTTCTGCCCGCCACGGCCTCTCTGATTGGTCGGCCTCTCTGATTGGCCGGCCTCTCTGATTGGCCTGTCTCTGATTGGCCGGCCTCTGATTGGTCTGCCCCCACAGTCCGAGTTCACAGCGGGTCTAAGGCTTCTCTTTGCGTTCAGAGAAACGCAGGTTTTCCGAGTCAACCCCGCCCCTTTCCTCCCACGTTCGCTGCTCGGGAAGCGACTCCCGCCGGGCGTGGGGACGCCCGCGCCCGTCTCTGGTGCCTGCTCAGTGCGCCCACCTGGAGCTCGGGCCGCGCGCCGCACGGGCGGAGAGCACCCGAAGGCCCCCACGGCTGACTGATGGCCCCGCCCCAGAGACCCCGGGAGGGCGGCCGTGCTTCGGAGTGGCCCCTCTCCCTCGACCTCCCCGAACAGACTCCATCGCAACAGCTTCTCTGACTTGAGGAACGATTCCATGTACGGTCCCCACTCAGCGCTCTGCCTCCTGGGGATCCTGGGCTTGGTGTGCCCCAGCCCGGCGGTGCGGGGGTGCGGAGGGCACCCCAGCAGGCAGACCCCAGATTCTGGCCTCCACTCTCTCCTGCACCTGCTCTCGCTCAGTTCCGGGGACGCCCCGCAGCGGTACGGGCTGGCCCTGCCTCCCTGGGCCGGGGGTCACCTCCCTCCCCCGGGGCATCTGTGGGCCGTCTCCCTGGACCTGGGGTACTCACTCCAGGAACAGCGGCCGGGCCACGGTGTCGCCCCTGGTGTGGGCGCCGTGGAACAGCGTGTAGAGGTGGGGCAGCAGCACGTAGCGCAGGGTGAGCGCCCTCCTCATGGCCTGCTGCGCCGGCTCGCTGAACCTGTAGGGCTCCTGGGGCTGGGAGGGGGCGGAGGGGCGGAGGGAGCACTGGCCTCTGGGACTCGAGGCCCCGCCCTAGTCCCGCGTCCTGCACCTCTGGGCTGGGCAGCCCCCCCCCGAGTGCCGGCCCCGGCAGGACCCCCGCCGCCCGCCTACCAGGCTCTGCAGCTCGTTGTGGTTCCGCATGAAGGGGTAGAAGGCCCCCAGCTGGGTCCAGCGCACACACAGCTCCTCCGACGTGCTGCCGCGGAAGCCGCAGATGTCGGCCCCCACCAGGGGCACCCCCAGCAGGTTGAACAGCAGGATCTCTGCAGGGCGGAGCCCGACGGGGCCGGTTCAGCGCCTCGGAGCCCTCAGACGGGTCTGCTGGGCTGGGCGCTGGCCCCTGGGGCAGCCCCGAGCTGGCCTCGCACCTGGTCGGACCGGGGTGGGCAGGACAGTCCGCACCTGCCACGCAGGCTGCTCCCTGACTTGACTCCTGGCCGGGGGCTGGCAGAGCAGGCCAGCCCGTTTGTGTTGGCTGCCCCCCTCCCCGCACAAGACGGCATTCCAGCCCTAGCCCTGGCGCCGCGGCTGCGGCCTTACTGGGGAGCAGGGGCCTTGCAGACGGGATCGAGTGCGACCCTGAGGTCCTGGGGTGAGGCCCTGAGGCCCTGAACCACTGTGACCTGCGACCTTACGAGGACACCAGGACACAGGAGGAGGGAGCCGAGCGGTGACAGAGGCCCAGAGGTCAGAGCGACGCAGCCGCTGGAAGAGGCAGGCGGGACCCCGCCCGGGACCCCTGGAGCCGGCCCTGCTGCAGGCGCGCATCTGACTCTGCATTTCTAGCCCCGGGTGCGGCCCTCGCCTAGAGCAGAGGCGCAGGCCTGCCGTCCCCTGTGGCTCAGGGAGTGGTGGCCAGAAGGGACACCGCGGGAGGAGGGAGTGGAGGGGTGGGGACACGGGGAAGAGGGTGTACAACCAGCCCGCGGGCCCAGAAGCCTATGCCCCATGGGAATCGGTGGCACCTCGGCCACCGCAGCTGCTCATGTGTCCCTGAGCCGGCTGAGCCCAGCACCCGGCTCCGGACGTGCCCCCTGGCCACAGGCTCTCACCCGGCACGGACAGGGACAGGTGCTCCCAGCTGCTCTCCACGTCTCCCGTCCAGTGGCCGGCGTACTGGCCGTGGCCGGCGAAGGTAGAGCGGGAGATGACAAAGGGGCGCGTCCCCCGAGCCTTCACCAGGGCCCTGGGCGGGGTGGGGACAAAGAGCTGTGCAGGGGTCGGAGGTCACGGGGCTGGGACAGAGCGGGAGGCGCGGCCCCGCTGACATCTGACCCTGGGGCAGCCCGGGGTCCCTCCCTGCCCCCCACCCCGCACCCCCCACCGGAGCCCCGCGCACGGGCCTCACCGGCTGGAGGCCTGGGCCTCGGTCAGGCCGTACAGGTTGTGCAGGTTGTAGTGGGTGGACAGCCACTGGCGGCTGGAGGCACAGATGGTGGCCGCCCGGAGCGTCCCGCCAACCACGCCTGGGGGCGAGGGGCACTGTGTCCAGGGAGCCTCTGCCTGGCAGGCCCGTGCCCCCCGCATCCTGGGAGCGCCCTTGGAGACCCCACTTCTCCGGGGACGGGGACGAGGTGGATGCCGAGGCTGCCCCCGAGGACCCGGTGGGGGGCCGCCACATCCTGACGGCTGGGCCTGGGGTGGGCGGTGGGGGCGGGCGGGGGGGCTCACCTGGCACGTAGGGCGGGTTCTCCAGGTCATTGTCCGGGCAGCCGTCCACGGAGCCCTTCACGAAGTTGGACGGCTCGTTCATGTCCTGCAAGGGAGGCCCCGGAGGTGGGTGTCCACCCAGAACAGGGGGTGGGGCTGACCCCAAGGCCCAGGGACCCCCGGGGCAGGGCCGCACTCACGATCCACATGCCGTCGAAGGGCACCTGGGCGTGGAACTCAGCCACCATGTCCTGCCACCAGTCCAGGGTCTCGGGGTTGGTGAAGTCGGGGAAGGCGGTGGGCCCCGGCCACACCTGCGTGAGGGACAAGAGGGGTGGAGCCCGGGGGCCCCGATGGAAGGACCTCAGCGTGGACCTTCCTGTCCGGAGCCACCGTACCCCCAGCTGGGGCCCGGCCTGGCTCTGTCCCACTGGACGGCACCCTGTTCCCAGTGGCCGGGACCCCCCCCACTCTCCCTCCCACCCCCGCCCCCCCGCTCTACCTTCCCGATCAGCGGCTGCCCGGTCTCATTGGTGATGAAGACCCCCCTTCGCAGACCCTCGTCGTAGGGCCGGTAGCTCCCGGCAGGGCCGGAGCTGCTGATGGCGGGGTCCTGGGGGGCAGAGGGGCCAGTGGGAGAAGGAAGAGCCCGGAGCTGTGGCCCTGGCCGGTCGCTGGGAAGAGGGGAAATGCCCTCAATGGACCGTCAGCAGGGTGCCACGGCAGGACGGAGCCGTCCGTGCGTCCACCGAGCGTGGACGTGCCCGCGGCTGCTGGAGGCGGAGCATGGACTCCTGCAGCCGGCGGGGGGTGCCCGCTCCTTTCAGAACAGACACAGTGTCTGCATTGACCTCCCTGAGAGGAGCCGCCGCTGCCAGCCGCCATCAGAGGGGCGGCGAGGATGAGGGACCGACGCCAGCACGGCGGCAAGCCTCTTGGTGGACGGACTTCCCCGATGGGCACCTGTGGTGGCGGCCACTGGGTCTCGGCCGTCCCCTCCCTGCCCACCTCTGGCCGCAGAGCCGGGCACGGGACAGGCCTCGGCAGCCCCTGAGCCACACGGCTGTGGGAACCAGCCCGGGGAGGGGCTGTCTTTGCGCCAGGCCACTGCCTCCTGCCACCCTCCCCCTGAGACAGAGCTGGCTGGGCAGGTGGGGCCCAGAGCCACGAGCGCCGTGTACACAGCTCCACCTGCCCCACCTGTGCTGCTGGCGTCCACTGAGCATCCCCTCGAGTAGCCTACGCCCTGACCCTGACCTGTAAGGAGCCTGAGCAGCAGGCAGATGTCCTCAGGGACCCCAAGTGGCAGCAGGGGCCGAGTCTGCAAACCCAATGCCCCCTCCCCGTCACGCAGGCTCCACAAACGGCCCCAGTGGCCACGGCCGGCAGCAGGGTGGCACCACGGAGAGCGGGAGCCACCCGCTGGGGCGGCTCCTACTCCCCTAAGTGCAGCTTCGCGGGCCGGGTACTCACCACGATCATCACGTACCGCCGGCCGCCCCGGTGGAACTCCTCCACCATGGCCGGGAAGTCCCCAAAGCCGTCCGGGTTGAAGGTGAAGTCCCTCCTGGCGTCCATGTAGTCCAGGTCGTTCCACTGCACGTCCTGCGGGGCGGCGGCGTGGGGCGCTGGGGGCCTAGGGAGCGGCCCGGCAGCCCGTGCCCCCCCACCCCCGGCCCTGCCCCCTCCCCGCCGCCCCGAGGACCCCGCCCGCGGCACTCACCAGCGGGAAGCCGGCCCTGGTCATGTTCTCCACCACCTGGCGGGTGACGGCGGTGGAGGAGTAGCCCCAGCGGCAGAGGTGGAAGCCCAGCGCCCAGTAGGGCGGCATGAACGGGCGGCCTGCGGGACGGACGAGGCGGCTGGGTGAGCGGGTGGGGGTGAGCGGGGGGGGGGGGGTGGGAGGGCCCGGGGCCGGGAGCAGGAGGCCCACCTACGATGTCCAGGTACTGCCGCACCACGCTCTCGGGCTCCGGGCCCAGGAAGACAAACATGTCCAGGATCCCGCCGGTCGACCTCCAGCTGAGGGCCGGGCTCGGCTGCAGGACCACGTCTGTGGGGGGAGCAGGGGGGGCAGCCCTGGGCTCAGGGACACACTCCCATCTGCCCCGGGGACCCTCGGCCCCTCTCGGGTGGATAGGCCAGACCCCCTCCGGAGAGGAGTGTCCTCCCACAGGCAGCCTGGGACCAGCCTGCTTGGGGCGCAGGGGACCCCGAGGACCTGCGGGGACCTTGCCGAGTGGCTGCACCTCAGACCTCCCCCTTCCGGTCCTCGCCTACTCCCGGGGCCGAGGGCCGAGCTGGAGGGGCCACACTCCGCTGGACGAGTTCCTCAGGAGAGTGCGTGAGGCCGGGCCCCGGTCCACAGCCCCTCGCCGGCCCCCGGCTGGGCAGAGCAGGGGCAGAGACGGAGGAGGGGACGGGAAGCCCTCAGCCTGGGCTCTCAGAACCAGCGGGGGGCGGGGGGGGCTGGGCTGCTGGCTCACCCATGGCGTTGCTGTTCAGCAGGAAGACCCCGTGCGCCAGCCCGCCGTCCTCCAGCACCAGGTAGAAAGGGTGGGACCCGTACAGGTTCGCATCGGCCTGGGCGCAGAGGACACGGCTCTTGGCTCCCTGGCCCGTGCAGCGCCCCCAGCCCGGGTCCCGCCCCGGGCCCCCCTTACAGTGGGCGCCAGGTCCCGGTTCCAGAGCGTGATCTTGGTCCAGTTGGTGTTGAGCATGAGGGGGCCCAGGTGCTCGGCCAGGCCGGTGACCCGCTGGGAGGGCAGCGAGGTGGACAGCTGCAGGAACTGGTCAGCGAAGAACAGGGGCGCCACCGAGGTGTTCAGCCTGCCGGGAAGGGACCGGCTGGTGTCACCACGCAGAGGCCAGATGAACCCGACGCAGGCCCTCCCAGAGGGACCCCGGGCCCTGGTGTCCCCTGAGGCCAGCGTGGCCTGGCCGGCTCTAGACAGGATGACCTCGGGCGGTAGCAGCCGCGTGAGGCCCCGCAACCCGGGGACCTGACTCGGTGCGGTGAGTGCCCGGGGCACATCCAACACGGGGCGCTGCCCGGCCGAGCCCACACTGTCCCGGATGGGCCCTAGGAGCCCCGGCTGCAGGCCGGTGCTGCCCCAGACCCCCCCTGGCCTGGGAGTGGCGGCCCTGAGCTCCAGCAGGGAGGCCGGAGGGGGAGGGTGGGCCCGGGCGGGGTCAGGGGCCTGGCCGTCCCAACTCCCTGATCCCCCGCCCGGGGTCTGAGCACTCACAGCACCCGGCCGTCCAGCTTCCGCCGCACCACCAGCCCGAAGGGCTCCTCGGAGAACTCCACAGTGTACAGCGTGGACGGCGCCCGGCTGTGGACACGCGGGGTCTCCATGGGCACCTCGTAGCGCCTGCTGGCGGGGTCTCTGATCTAGACACGGGCAGTGGTGTCACCAGGCCGCTGCCGGGCTGGCAGCTGTCCCTGCACCTGCCTGCTCTGTCCTTCGCCCCCCGGGGAGCAAGGGTCAGCTCAGACCCAGCACGGCCCGGAGCCCGGGCACGGCGGGCACCCTCCTGAGCCTCAGTCTCCTCGCCTCCAGAGCCTGCGGCACACCCACCAAGGTGGCAGGTCAGTACAGGGTGCCGGGGAGCCCACGGTTCAGAGAAACACCTTTCTCTAGGGTAAGTGTGTCTCCAAGGTTGCGTGGGACCGTCACCGAAAGCGTGAACTCAGTCCCCGGCTACCTGGCCTGAGTTTACCGCGCATCCTGTATGTCCGCCTGCTGAGCTTGGCGCCGCCGTTTGGGCCGCCACAGGCGAATGGGAGAGCGTGGGGCCCCAGCTCTCGTCTGGTGCGCAGTGACTATGTGGAGGACGGTGGCGTTTTAAGCGCCGTGGAGACAACAAGGCCCTCTGAACGGGGTGTCAGCTCCCCGTGCGTTTGCACGTGCGCTTGGGTGGCAGCACCCCCGCCCGGCGCCGGGCTGTGTGCCAGGGGCCGAGACACTGCTCCCCATCCCGGCCAGGAATGCCCCCCACCTCCCACTGTCCTGGCAGCCACTGCTCCTGGGGGGGGGGCTGTGTCTGCTCACGCCAGGGCTGCCCGTGGGGGCAGGACGCCCTCTGTGCAGCATGAGACCCCCGAGGAGCCCCGGCCGACCTCCGTGTCTCTACACAGGCCCCACCCCGCCCCGCCCGGCCTGCCCCACCCACCGTGAAGTGGAGACGGCTGTCGGTCTCCAGCAGCACGTCCAGCCGCAAGCTCAGGATGTCCCTGGGGAAGAAGGTCGGGGTGGCGCGGGCCAGGCTGGCCGTGTAGCCCGTGTCCGTGGCGGTCAGGTTCCCCAGCCTGTAGCTCGGGTAGCTGGGGGGGAAGAAGCACCAGGGCGGCCCCATCTGGGAGCCCCGGGGCGGCCCCACGGGCACATAGCAGCAGCCGCGGGCCTCGCACTGCTCCCGGGTGATGGCCCTGTCGGGGGCGCAGTCGAAGCGGCTGTTGGGGGGCGCATCGCACTGTGTGGGTGCCGCTCCCCCTGGGCGGGGGCGGGGCCCGGGGCCGCTGGCTCCCTGCTGGTGAGCTCCGAGCTTCTCCTCAGGGTCTCGAGACAAGCCGCGCGGCTCCTGGGGCATCACCGCCAAATCGTGGAGCAGGACGTGCCCCAGGAGGACAGCGGTGGCCAAGGAGAGGAGGGCGCAGGCCCCCAGCAGCGGGCGGGAGCAGGGCGGCCGCTTCCGGTCCATGGTCTCGGCCGTGCCTGTGGGGACTGGTCCCGCCGGCCTGTGAAGAGAGGAACCATGCTGTTCGACAGGGGAGTGAGGAGCGGCCAGGACCTCGGGGCCCTCGGAGCAGCTTCCAGACGTGACCCCGTGCGTGCGGTGGCCCAGAGCTCAGGTCTGTCGAGGGGGCGGGCCAGCACTGTTCGGACAGACATGGGGGCAGTGAGAAAGGGAACGGGGAGAAAAGTCCCAAACGGGGCTGCAGAGCACAGGGAATTGTTGCAAACAAAATGCATTTATTTGGAAGGTCTGTAAAAATGACTAGCTGAGGACACGAGAAGACCCGCGTGGCAGAGGGACAAGTGGAATGAGCTGGTCCCCACGGCAGACGGTAGACGGGGTGAGCCGGCTCCTGCATGAACACCGAGGCTATTACACTGTGACCGGTGGGATGTCCTTAGGGACACCGCGCCACCTCCCCTCTGCCCCCTCCCGCTGACCTGCATAGGGTTACCACCTGCCCACAGGTCTCCGGCACGGTAGCCGAGCGCAACACCCCGGGACGGCCCAGGCCCAGGGGAAAGGCCCAGCCCCCGGAGGTCAGGCTCAGGGGACCCCGGCGTGGCTGGCGGAGCCTCTGTCACAGCAGCCACACCAGAACCTCACTTTTTTCGCTCATCTGTATGTTCTAAGTATTTTGTAAGAACCAGTGCGGGTCCAGCACCTCCGAGGAGCAGAGACACCAGCATGGGATTAAGCGTGCAGGGACTCGGGTGGGGGGTCCCTTCTGTCTGTCTGAGAAAGTGGGGAATTTCGGGGGGGACTAGGGGTCATCGCACCCCACGCAGGACTGACCCCACAGGCGGTGGGACGGGGGCTGGGCCCATGTGTCCCAGACTGCGGCGCAGGCTGAGCAAAGTTCGGCAGGGCCACTGGCTCAGGGGGGTCCTGGAGCCGTCAGGGGGCCTGGGGCTCCCGGACATGGCTTGCCCTGGTGTCACGGGCCAGAAGCCGTCTGCCTCAGGACAGCGGAGGGTTTCAGACTGCAACAGCCCAGCGGGCATCGTCCCTTCCCTTCCCTTCCCTTCCGTTCTGACACTGAGGGCCAGAGACGGCACAGCCACCCCCACTCGGACGGCAGTCCTTCGTCCCCGGGGGTCACTGCACACCTGACCGACCAGCTGGAAATCCAAGGGTTCACAACCCCCAACCTCCTCAGGCTCGCTATCGGCCAGGACGAGTCGCAGAGCCCGGGTTTGCTGTAAAGGGTCCAACTCAGGAGCCGCCAGGTGTTGAGGTACGGGGGGGTGGGGGGAGGCGTGGGGAGCCTCTGGGGCCTGCCACCCTCCCAGCATCAAACCCGCCCACCAGCCCGCAAGCTCTCTGAACCCCAAGTAATTTGGGGTTTCGTTCTGCAGGCACGATTGGTTAATCACTGGCCCTCTCAGCTCCCCAGAAATTGGGAGTGAAAGTTCCCACCCTGAGCCCAGCTTGTCTTTCTGGGGACCAGCCCCAAGCCACCCATCGTCTCATTAGCATATAAAAGACACCCGTCACTGCCAAGATACCAGGGGTTCGGGAGTGGGGGACAAAGACTGAATATTTATTTTTTCTATCACAAGGTGTCCCGGCCCCACCTGACCCTTCCAGACACATCTGAGAGCTGTGACCACGACAGCTCAGAAACTAGGGAACTCGGGGTGTCAGCAGGGTCCTCGGCTAGGGGCTCTTGGGCAACGGCCCCCCTCCCCACCCAGAGTTCAGAAGCTATGGTGTGGAGCCCAGGCGGGACTAAGTGTCACAGCCCTCCCGTGGCTTCCATAGAACTGCGGGGGAAGGGTGCCAGAGACGGGGCGAGCCGCGGTGTGTGTGGGGGGGGAGGGGGGGCGGGCAATGCAGAGAAAAAGGGGAAGAGTCCAAGGTCAGGCGGGCCAGCAGCGCTGCTCTCCAGAAGACCGGCATGGTGTTCAGGGAAGTGGCTCGGACCCTGTTCCCCGGCCAGGGTGGCGGTGTAGATCGGCCGGTTCAAAGCCCAGCTCCACCACTGGAGGGGCAAGCAAGGGTCCGCCCGTGCCTCAGTTGCTTCCCCGTGAAATGGGCCAGTGCAGTCTTCCTGGCCCGGCACCGCGGGACTGAATGAGGACCGTGCGGCTTCCGGGGTCCCAGCCGTTACTATTGCCCCCGCCGCGCGTGGACCCTAGCACGGCGTGCCCAGCTTCTCCAGTGGGAAATCACTGACGATCGGGGCATCGATCCATCAATCCCTGCTGCCCTTGAGGGCCTCACGACTGCCCCGACCCGACAGAGAGGGCTGCAGCGGACCGCCCCGACCCCTCGCTGGGACCGCGCTCAGCCCCGGGCCCGTTACCCACGGCCCGCTCACCTCCGCGCGCGCGCGCACTCAGCTCCGGGCCCTCGCACTCCTTTGCGCACGCGCGCCGGGTCGGCAGCAGCGACCGCGGGTCAGGTGCGGGCGGGCGCCCGCCCGGGCCGGGGAGGGACGGGTCACGCGATCAGAGTCTGCGCAGGCGCCTTGGGCGAGGATGCGCTCCTTTGGCCGTGCGCCCCCTAGTGGAAGGGCGAGCCGGGCCGCCTGGGCCCTCCTCGCCCTCCTCCAGCCAAGCACCTGGAATGTGGGCGGGGTGAGCGGCGCACCTGGCGGGCACAGCAGCTCTCGGCAGCGGCGCTCCGACGCCTTTCGGGTTGGGGGAGGGGCGACACGCACCCGCGGGCACGCCCTGGCGGCAGTCAGGCTTCCTGGGAACCGGCCCGGCGGCCCAGGGGCCCCCCTCCTGCCAGTCCGGCCTGAGAGGCGGGCGCAGGTGCTTGGCACCGGAATGGCAGGGAGCGAACTGTTGGAAGCAACTTCAGTTACTCAACTTAAACTTAGTAACTCGCTCCGCGAAGGAACACGTTACCCGTGGAGCCGACTGTGGTGAAACGTTACAGGACACTCACAAGGCGTTTTTCACACCGAGAAAATGCTTGTTTACAGGAGCGCGCTTCTCGGAGGGGAACTCAAGCCCGAACCCCGTGGGATCCTGCCTGGCTAGCGGTCACCAGCAAGGCGCCGGCACGCAGCTGGCGACACTAAGGGCGTCCCCAGCTTCCTCATGGTTTTTGTCTTTGTTTTAGAATGAATACGCCTTCCTCCATATTCAGAAAAAAAATAGTTTATTTTCCTGTTGAAAAGTTTGAAAGTGAAATTATTTTGTAGACTGTGTTCCCTTGACGCTACAGAGAGGACACAGGTACCAACAGTTGCTCAGGAACTGGGTGTGGGACAAGGACACTCGGGTGACGACGAAGGCGGGACCAGCAAGCAGAGCCGGGGGGGTCTGAGTGTGCACCCACTGTGCGAGGGCTCACTGCAGTCACTAGGTCTCTGTAAACAGCGCCGGGTGGTCACAGCCCCTGCACTTTGTCCCCTGAGCTGAGACTCGGGGTTTAACCCTGGCCGGGAGTGGGGGCAGGAGAAGGGACCCAAGTTCCCTGGGAGGTGGCAGCGGGCAAGCTTCGGATGAGAAGGTGGGTTTGCCGATGCGCCCCACTGGACAGAGCAGGAGCCAGCCCAGGTGAGCAGGAAGTCCAGCGCCCATGCGAGCCCTCCACGCGCAGAAGCGGGAGCCCCCAGACCCAGGTCTCGCTCGGGGGGGCCCGTGCAGCCTGGGAGCAGGGTTTGGTCCGCAGGCGCTGCCTTGGCGAAGGGAAGGGGGGACTGGGAACGCTGGGGTCTGACTTGGTTTAGTCCGGTGGGTGGTGGGGAACATTCCTGCAGGGCTGGCCTGTGCATGTCTCTAATCAGTGTCACTCTCCGAGGGTGGACGTGGCTGTCACGACACAAAGAGATCCTGTGGCCCCCGGTGACACGCGAAATCACTGCCTCTCCCCCGGGGGCCGGCCTGGGAGGCGCAGGTCCGGCTGCCTCCTAGAGGGAGGGCCTGAGGGCGCCCAGCTTGCCGGCCACGGTCTCCGTGAGCTTGAGCAGGGCCTTCCGGAACTGGGGGTGCTCCTCCTGCACGCGGGCGAGGATGGTGCCGATGGCGGCCAGCCGGTCCTCCAGGCGCCGGCGCTCCTCCAGCAGCGGCTGCTTGGAGCGGAACAGGAACACGTACCTGCCCTCCCTCGCGGCCTGCAGGTGCCTCAGGCGTGTCTGCAGGGCCACCAGCTCGGAGAGTCTCTTGGGTGAGACGAGAGACCCCGAGTCAGGCCGAGTCAGGCTGGGGAAGTGTAGAGAGGACGCCCACCGGCCCCCCCAACAAACCCAGGCTGGAAAATACGATGCAGAGCAGAGCTGCACGGGAAAAGGATGGCAGGAGGCCTCCACGTCTAGGGGACAAGGCTGGGGTAGAGCCTTCCTCCATGGTCCGAGGGGCGGGTGACCGGCCGTGCGGCAGGCCTGAGGCCGGACGCTTCCCCCTGCCATCTCCCCATCCAAGCCAACCAGCCCCAGAGTCCCCAGTCCTGCCTGACCCTCTTCCACTCACAACGCCCAGTCTCGCCCAATCCCACTGGGGTGACTCTGAAATTCTGGGCGCGCTCAGAGTGCCGCCCACTGGCCCCATGGCAGGCGGAGGCCCTCTCTGTGGGTCCCCTCAGCCCCGCACCCACCCAGAGAGAAAGGTCCAAGGTCACCACGGTGGTCCCCCACGGGGGCCTCGCTTCCCTGCAGTCCAGCCTGTGGCCTCCGGTGGCTCCGAGCGACCTGGAGCTCCAGCCTGGGCCACTGTCCCCTCTGCCTGGGGCGGCCGGCTCCCCCGCCTCCTGCAGCCTGACTCCCATGCCCTGTCCTCTGAGCCCCCCACCTAAAAGTGCGACCCCACCCCACTCTGTTCCTGTTTATTCTTCTCCGTTGCGTTTGCCGCCTCTACCACCTGATGGCTTGGCTCTGACCCTGTTCACCACCTGTCCCCCTGCCCCCGGAACGCAGCCTCGGGGACAGCGGCTGCTGCCTCTTCTGTCCCGCTCGGCAGCGCTGGCTCCCAGGGCTGTGCCGGGACCACGGCCGGAGCCTGGTGCGTGTGGGACGGCCGGAGGGTTGCCAAGCGCTTGGTGGGGCCACCCCCAGTCTACCTGCCGCTTGAGGGCGGTGAGCCGCTGCAGGTCGGCTTCGAGCTCCTCGGTCTGCGTCTGCACGGCCGTCAGCTGCGCCTGCTTCTCCACGAGAGAGTCGCTCATGCGTTTCTGGGTTTCCTCCAGCTCCAGGACGTTGTTGCTGCACACCTCGGTGGCCTAGGGGGCACAGACGGGGTCATCCGGGGCCCTGTGTCCTGGCTGGCCAGCAGGCGGAGGGCAGCTGGGCTCCGGCGAGCCTCCTCCGCACCACGTGGGAGGACCCCCAGAGAGGGCACGGACAGCCCCGCCCCTCGGGGTCTGTGACCCGGGGGGTGTGGGGGGTGAGTTCCGGCTAAGCCCTCGCCGCAGACTGCTCCCCAGAGGCCGGTGACGCCCGCCAGCGAGGCTGGTGGCCCAGGCCGACCCGGAGGGAGGGGGACAGGCGGATGCCGGCCCGTGGCCGGGCCGTCCCCGGCGGGCCCCCTACTTTGTGAAGGTCCCTGATCTTCCGCCGCAGCTCTGCCTGCTTGTGGTAGAAGTCCGTGCGGGTGAGCAGCTTCTTGTCCCTCTTGCTCTGCCCCTCGGCCTGGGTGGCGATGGTCTCCCTGCGGGTGACGGCCAGCTCCATGTCGCGGACCATCCTCTCCTGCCGCTTCAGCAGCTGCGCGTGCTTGACCTGCAGACGCGGGGCCGAGGGGGCAGGTGGGAGGCTGGCCGCCGCCCCACGCCTGCCGGGGCTGGCGGGGGGACAGCCCCCGGAGGACCAGGGGTCTGGACGCCCTGTCTGCTGGACAGTCACGTGAGGGTCTGCATGGAGAGTGAAAGGGGGGTAGGGCGACCCCGAGACCCGGTCGGAGAGCAAGGGAGGTCAGGCCTCACGAGGACCACACGCAGCCCAGGGCTGGACCGGAAGAAGGATGTCAGCCAGGCCCCCAGGGAGTCTGGTTTGTCTGCAGTCTGGGTCATCGGGCTGTCCCAGGGCAACCTTTTCCGTTGGGACAGACACACCAAGGTGGGTGGGGCCTGGGCCTGGGGCTGGGGCTGGGGCTGGGCAGCACGAAAGGGAATCTGACAAGCAGGGACACAGGTGTGTATCTTCGTCAGCCCTCACAGCCCTGTGGGCCACGACAGGTGAGCATTTGCTCAGTTAATTACCCCAATTGAAAATATTAGTGGAGCCCTGGCTGCTGCAGCACAGTGGATTGAGCGCCAGCCTGAGAACCAAAGGGCCACCGGTTCGACTCCCAGTCAGGGCACATGCCTGGGTTGTGGGCCAGGTGTCCAGTAGGGGGCGCACGAGAGGCAACCACACATTGATGTTTTTCTCCCTCTCTTTCTCCCTCCCTTCCCCTCTCTCTAAAAGTAAATAAAGTCTTAAAAAAAACATCAATGGAGCCCTGACCGGTGTGGCTTCAGCGGCTTGGGTGTCGTCCTGCAAAACAGAAGGACGCCGTTTCACCATTGATTCCGGGCCGGGCCCGCGCCCGGGGGTGTGGGTTCGGTCCCCTGTCACGGCATATAGGAGAAGCAACCAACTGATGAATCTCTCGCACATCGATGTTTCTCTCCCTCGTTCTCTCTTCCTTCCCCTCTCTCTAAAGATAACTAATTAAATCTTTAAGTAAAAAAAATTAAAACGTTAGCCGACTGAAGACACCCTTGACTGCCAAGGCGGAAGGGACACAGGGATTCTCAAGTACGTTCTGGGGAAAACCATCTGTCAGACTGTAGCTCGGCCAGGAGGTCACCCATTCTCTGACCCTGGAACCCTAATTCCGGGCTCCCGCCCACAGAGAGCCAGCGAAGAAAAGCCAGGCCCCTTCTCTGTGGTTTCGCGTCCTGAGGTCTCAGCTACACAGGCTCAACCGGGCGCCGACGCTGTCACTCGGAACATTCCAGAAAGCAACGGTTCGCAGGTTTTACATGGGCCCGTGCTGAGCAGCCTGGGGACACCTCCCGCCTGTCGCTCCGTCCCCATCTCCACGCTGGGGACACCCCCCGCCCGGCTGTCACTTTAGCAGCCACCTGGGTCCCCGGGTCGACCGTGCAGTCCAGGTGCTGGTGTTCAAGTGGCCCGCGTGCCACCTGATCGTCACGGCCCCCAAGCGCAAAAGCAGTGGCGCTGGCGGCTGAGACGCGCCAGAGAAAAGCCGGAAGGGGCTTCCCCGGAGTGAAGGGTCCGTGTGTGTGTGTGTGTGTGTGTGTGTGTGTGTGTGTGTGTAGGGGGGGAACATTGCTCAGAGGAGGTTTGGTGTTGCGGGGAGAGGCCCAGACTCGGGGGCTACTGGGACGACACTATTGAACAATAATGTAACATTGTTTATAGTTCAACACTATTCTAACATTGTGTGTAGTGACGGACCAGCAAACTGGAAACCACCCCCTTTTCATCAGCCGGGGCGGTCTCAGTCAGGTACAGGCTGCGGGGAGTACATCCTGTGTCCGTTACAGGGCGGGCCGGGGCCCACGCTGCTCTTGAACCAGGAGCCGCCGACCTGTAGGCCCGGACCCCCTTTTTGTTGAGGAGAAAGCGAACCGCCAGCAGGAGGGAGGGCGGCGGCGGCCCGTCCGTGCGTCTGTCCCAGCTGTGCTGGACCGACCGACCTGCTGTGGCCGCAGACCGGGCGCCTGTGGTTTGAAAAGTCAATTAAATGGGGTGTGGTTTTTTATTTAAAAAAATTTTTTAAAGATGTTATTTATTTATTTTTTCAGAGAGGGAAGGGAGGGAGAAAGAGAGAGAGAGAGAAACATCAATGTGCGGTTGCTGGGGGCCGTGGTCTGCAACCCAGGCATGTGCCCTGACTGGGAATCGAACCTGCGACACTTTGGTTCGAACCCCGAGCTCAATCCACTGAACTACGCCAGCCAGGGCTTAGTGGGGTGTTTTTTGTCCCTGAGGCGCCCAGAGCACGTGTATCCGGTCAGGGCCCTCTGAGCTCCCCCGCCAGAGGGCGGATTGTTCAAACCAGCCAGTGAGACCGAGCTCCCACCTACCTCCCCGAGCTGCTCCTGGCGGTGTCCTTCGAGCCCTGGACCTTGGGCTCAGTGACAGCTCGTGACGTCATCGCTGGCATGACCTTAAGGTCACAAAACCCAGCGAAAGGCGGCCGGGGAGGGCGGCCCTGCAGGAGCGCCCCCCAGGGACACAGGGGGTGTGCTCTCTGAACCCTTGTGTCAAGCGGGACTCCCTCTGGCCCGACAGTGGGGTGCGCCTCCCCAGTGGGCCATGAGGTTCGGGGCCACACCAGCGTTTCAGACACCTGAGCGCACGGCCTGCCCCGGGGCAGGGTCAGAGGGCACTCGGACCCGCCGAGCTGGGGCCGTGTGAGCCTAGGTCGCCCCGTCATCAGTTCCGGGGGGAAGCACAGACGCTGAGGTGCGGCTGGCGCCCCCCAGGCCCCCCCACCGGCCCCGCCCCCCGCGCCCCCGCCCACCTGCATCCTGTGGATCTCGGCCTTCATGGCCCGGATCTCCGTCTGGCCCGTCTCCGAGCTCACCGAGGCGCGCATCTCCTTGGCCAGCTGGATCTTCTTCTCCCAGAGCATGATCTGGTGTCTCGGGGCGGAGACAAGGCCGAGTGAGGGCCCAAGGGTCTCGGGAGCTCTCCCCCTGCAGCTTCCCTGGGCTCCGCCCCTGAGGCCTCGCTGCGCCCCCAGGAGCCCCGCTGGGGGGCCGGAGGTCAGGCCCGGGCAGAGGGGGGCGCAGTGCCTGGTCCCGGGGCTCACGTCTGTGATTGCGTGTGGTCCCTCTGGGAGACCCTCCACCCAGTCCTAGCCGTTGGGGGGCCGGTGGCACGTTTCCCTGCCCAGGCACAGCGAAGGCCGTGCCTGGTAAACAGGCACCAAGCTCCCCCATTCTGGGGCCAGGCCCCGACGTCCTCTCTCCAGTCCCTGCCGGCCTACCCAGCCCAGGCCGGGGGGCCATGCCTCCCTGGGGACCGGAGAGGGGCCGCAGCTGTACAGGTTCCCCTCCCTGGAGGCGGGGGTGCGTTTCCCACCCTGCTGCTCCCTGCCTTCCCCCTCCGTTCCTCTCCCTGCCCCTGGAGCCACTGTCCCCAGACGTGGTGCTACCGGTGGCAACTCCCGTCCACAGCACCCAGGGGGGTGGGGGGCAGGTGGGGCTCCCAGGCTGGCCTAGGCAGGGGCAGAGGGGGCCGAGCACGGCGAGAGGGACCTGGGCCCAGGACACTGTCACGGCCCAGACCAGCTGCCAGCTGGCCTCTCCTGCGTGAACACGGCAGCCCAGCCACCGTGGCCACAGCGCGTCGGACCGTGAGCGTTGCCGTGAGTGGAGAACACACAGCCGGTTTCCCAGAGTGGGCACGGGACAGGGTGTGAAATTCAAACCCCAGTGGGAGCACCAGCTGCTGGCTCACAGCGCGTCCACAGCTGTGTGTGAGCCGTGGCCCCAGAGTCCGGTGGCTTCCACAGAGACCGTGCGGCTCCCAAAGCCGAGAACAGGCACCGCCCGGCTGTTTCTGGAGAAGCTTTGCCAGCTCTTGAAATAGACAGCCTGTGGCCCACAGAGACAGAGAAAGGCAGGGAGACACAGAGACAGAGAGACAGAGACACAGAGACAAAGAGAGACACAGAGACAGAGAGACACAGAGACAGAGAGACAGAGACAGAGAGACAACAGACACAGAGGCAGAGACACACAGAGAGACAGAGACAGAGAGACACAGAGACAGAGAGAGACAGAGACAACAGAGACAGACACAGAGAGATACAGAGACAGAGAGACACACAGACAGACAGAGACAGAGAGACACAGAGACAGAGAGACACAGAGACAGAGAGAGACACACAGAGAGACAGAGACAGAGAGACATGGAGACACAGAGAGACACAGAGACACAGAGACAGAGAGACAGGGAGACAGAGAGACACAGAGACAGAGAGAGACACAGACACAGAGAGGGTGGAGCGGGCAGCTTCGGGAGGCGCCGAGGACAGCGAGCACAGTGACAAGCTGGCACGAAGAAAACCCAGAGCAGGCTGCTGGAACGTTAGCATGGGTTGCTTTACAGTCAGGCTTCATAAAAACAATGTAATTAAAAAAAAACTTCATCTCAACGAACCTGCTCTATTCTCAGCGACACCTGGTCTGGGGGACCAGAACCCGGCAGTACCGGCCACCTGCGTCTGGGGTCAGCCAGCCCGGGGAGGGGGTTTCCGTGGGCGGCGGACACACCGGGGCCCTCAGGGGCGCGGGGCTGGGGGCAGGCCGGGCACTCACTCGGCCTCCACCAGGCTGTTGAGGATGGACGCCTTCTCCTCCGTCAGCTGGTCCAGCCGCTCCTGCATCTGGAGGGTCTCCCGCTCCAAGGCCTGCAGAGGGCAAGATGGGGGTGGCTATGCAGTGGGTGCCCACAGCCGGCCCCCCCCGCCCGCCCGCATCCTGGGGGCGGCAGGCACCAACCTTGAGCGCCTGCACGAAGACGCCCTCGGCCACCAGGCGCTCCTGCTGCAGGTCCTCGGAGCTGCTCCGGCTCTTGCTCAGCAGCACGTTGAGCTTCCGCAGGTCGTTGTCCAGGTCTCGCAGGTGCCGCTCGATGTCCTTCTGCTCCTTCTTCTCCTGGTCGATCTTGTCTGTGGTGCAGAACGGGGGCCCGGGAGGCAGGCCCCGAGGGTGGGTGAGCAGGCCTGTGACTCCCCTCGGCTCGCCTCCCGCCCCACTGTCCTCTGGGCACCCCCCACCCAGTCGCGTCCCTCCAGGACCAGGGGCGAGGGACAAGGTCCCTTCTGGCTGCTTGGTTTCCAAAGCCTGTCCCTCCCAGGGCCTGGAAGGACCCAGGCAGGCGGGGGCGTGATAGAGGAGGACACGCAGGTTCCGGGCACGGCAGGACACGCGGGGACCCTGGCCCTGCCCTTGGCACCCCCTCCAAGCTCAGGGGTCACAGGCGGAAAACACTGGCCCTAGTCTCCAACAGGGGGCTCAGCGCCCCCGGCAGGGCAAGCAGGGAGCAGCCCCGCTCAGGTGCAGGGAACCCAACCACTGGGCAGCATCCGCAGGGGCCGCGTGGCTGGGCTGACCTGTGCGGACCCTGGGTCGGAAACCAGATGGAGCCACAGGGACCAGGGCGCCTCAGCAGGTGGCCACTGGGCGGATGGCACCCAGGAAGGATGCCTGACCACCCTGGACGCCCGGGCACGTGCCAGACCCCTAGGGTTTAGACACAGCCTGGGGTGTGCCAGGGACTTGTGGGGGGGGGGCAGTGCTCTAAGCTCAGCTGCAGAGGAAGGAGGATTCTGTTCCGGAAGCCCCGGGCTGGGGGCCCGAGGGGCCGCCGACCCCCTGGGCAGGAGACCGGCCCGGGGACCCGCATGTCAGCCGAGTCGCCCTTCTTGGGCGGGAGGGCGCCCCTCCGGGGACTGTCTCTGGCCGCACCCCGAAGGCCGCCACTTAACAAACTCAGTGCATGTCCCCATCGTCCGCCACCGTGCCTGCAAACCGCCTGCCGGTCAGGGCGCCGCGGGCGGGCCACACTGCCACCCTGAGCCGTGAGGGCCGCGGGTCTGCCTCTGAGGCCTCGTGCAACCCACCCCCCCGCCACCAACCCCGGGCTGCAGAGTCACGGGCGCCGGGCGTGGGGAGGCCCTTACTCTCCACGCGCAGCTTCTTCCGCTCCAGGATGTGCACCTCCTTCCGGAGCAGGTGCAGGGAGGCCAGCTGCTCCTCGAGCTCCTGCGTGGCCCTCACCATGTCCTGCTGCAGCCGCAGCCAGCTGGCCTGGGCCCGCGCCACCTCTGTGCCCTGCTCGTCCAGCTGCCGGTGCAGCCTCTTCATCTCCAGCTCCAGGGGCCCCAGCTCCTCGCCCTGAGAGGGGGTTCGCCAGAAGGCGCAATGGGCCTCCTTGTTTGTTGGCCGAGGCCTGCTCTCTGGGTGGGGGGGCGGCTGGACGCTGGGGACCCCGCACCCCCGCCAGGGCCCCGTCCACACGCCCCTGACCCGCTGCGGGAGACCCGCTGGTCCCCACTGCTGCCCGGGCCCCATTGTGCCGCGGCCACCTGGGGCCTGGGGCAGGTTGGGCGGGGCCTTGCTCACTGGACAGGACCCAGCAAATGGTCTTTTCCCGGCAGACTGTCCCACTCAGGGACTTCTTTCCCTTGGCACCCGCCGGGTGCTGCTTGGAGAGAGCCCTCGGGGGCTCGGGGCCCACCCGAGCGCTTGCTGCTCGCCCCGTGCTGGGGCTCGAGGCCCCAGTTGGGGTCCTCAGGTCAGAGCCCCTGGGAAAGCTACGGGACTCCCAGCCTCAAACCCAGACTGGACTGGGCCACACCTGTCCGCTCACCACAACGCAGCGGCGAGAGCGGCCCAGCCCCCAGCACCTGATGCAGTCGCTCTCTGGCCCCAGACAGGGAGGGCTGCGGGCCCTGGCTTAGAGCCCCCCCCACCCCCGCCGGATGGGTGGGGAAGGAGGGTCGAATTCCCCGTGGGTCCACGTCTGACCCTGAGAGGTTCCCGAAATGGCCAGGCACACCTGGCGGCCCCCGGGCCCCCAGCCCCAGGCCGGGCCTACCCCCAGCTCCGACACCATCTGCTCCAGCTCCTTGCTCAGCGCATTGATGAGGCTCTGCTTCCGCTCGATGAGCGTCGTGCGCCGGCACACCTCGCTCTCGCTGGTGCTGATGAGCTCGCCCACCCTCTTCACCTCGGCATCCAGCTCGGCCAGCGCCGCCCGGTGGGCCTCCAGCCGGCAGGCCGCGTTCGTGATGTCCAGCGTGGCCTGGGCGATGTCGCCGTCGATTTTGGAAAGATGCGTCACCTGAGCGAGCGGGAAGAAACGCGTCTGAGCACCGGACTCCCCCGGGCTGGAGGAACCGCACGCTGCCGACACGGCCGCTATTCTTGGTCACCGGGACGGCAGGAAGCTCTGGGTTCGCCCGCTCACAACAAAGAAAGGTAATGATCGTTTCTTTTTTTATTTTTTTAAGATTTTATTTATTTATTTTTAGAGAGGGAAGGAAGGGAGATAGAGAGAGGGAGAGAGAAACATCCATGTGCGGTTGCTGGGGGCCGTGGCCTGCAACCCAGGCATGTGCCCTGACTGGGAATCGAACCTGCGACACTTTGGTTCACAGCCCGTGCTCAACCCACTGAGCTACACCAGCCAGGGCTGATTGTTTCTTCTTAGACAGACAGTAACACCCGCGGTGGGGAAGTGTGCAGACACGGGTGAGGACATTGCCCCCACCTGGAACCTGTCCGTCCTTCTGTGTACGGCAGGGTCATGCCCCACACAGAGGTTTGTAAGCCCCTTTTTTTGATCCTCACGGATTAAAAATTTACTGGTTGTAGAGAGAGCGAGGCAGAGAGGAACACTGATGTGTGAGAGGAAGCATCGATCAGTGACCTTCCGTACGAGCCCCTAGCAAGGACTGGACCTGCAGTATGGGCATCTGCCCTGACCAGGAATCGAACCCACAGCCCTCTTGGTGTCTGGGACGACGCTCCAACCAACTGAGCCACCTGACCAGGGCGTGAGCCACTTTTTGATTTGATAAGTCTTGTCTCCGCTTCTCACCCTACCATTTCTGACGGCCGTGCCACGCCCTGGCCATTGTGTTTGTGAACACAGTCTAGGGCAGGAGTCACAGCCTCGGCGGGCACGCCTCCATCCCTCCGCCGGTATCAGGGGAGCGCCCTGCCCCCCCGTCCACGGTCGGCCAGCTTCCAGCTTCGGCGGAGGAAACCAAGGTGCCTGGCGGCTCCGCCAGCAGGCGGTCACTGACAGTCCCTCTGAATAACGCCGTGGCAGACACTGGGCTTCTCATTTGTACTCGTGGGGCAAACGTCCCTGCCTTTTACCAAAGAGCTGGACACAGTCCTGCAAAGAAGGGTCCTACGGTTGGTGGAGTGTTGTCCAGCACCCCACTGGAGGCGTGTGACCCGGGGGCGCTAGCCCACCTTGGGTTAAGGGGCGGGGCTGCGGCCCTGGAAGAGTGGCCTGAGAGCACCGCAGGGCCCGCCCCAGGGCCCGAGGCTCTGACCAGCCCACCCGGCCTCCGCCACGGTCTCTCGGAAGGCAGGTCCCCTCCTGTGACACAGGGTCATCACAAGGCGTTTGTGCAAGTCAGGCACGGAGGTGGCTCACTTGGGAACGGGTCCTTTCCCGTGGCAGTGGCTCTGCCCTGACCCCCCCAGCCGCACCCCCAGGCTCCCACCAACCCCCAGCCCCTCCCCTCCCGGCCACCTGGGCTCCTCCCCTGGACCCCTTAGAGCTCTGTCCCACAGGCACTGTCTGACCGGCCACCGTGGGTGATTTCCCAGGACACTCAACAGTTCTAGGTTTCGAAGCCAGGCCCCGCCCCCCTGGAGCAGAAGGTTCCAGCATCTGCAGTCGCCAGCGCCCTGAGGGGCCACCCCGGGGCCCTCCTGCTATCTGAGCTCGGCCTACCCCACCGGTCCCTTCCTTTGCCAAGATTGTCCGCGGTCACCAGGCCACCCTGGGGTCTTCCCAGGGCCCCCCCTCCCTCTCAGCCCTGGCGCTCAGCACCCCCCCGCCAGCCAGAACGCCCCAGGGACACTGCTCCATTCTCAGGCCGCTCTCCCACTGAGTCACCCGGCCTCCCGGACGTCAGTACAGCCCTCGAGTGAACTGCCCAGACCCCACCGCTGGCCCCTGCCCACCTGCTCTCGGGGCCCCTGGGGCCCAGGTAATTCAGTCCACCCACAACCTCTGCCCCAGACTCGCCCCACCGGGCCCGCCTCCAGCCCTGGGGGTTTCCGAGCTGGCTCTTCACCGCCCTCTTCTGGACACTGACGGCAGTACGTGTATGAGCTTCGTGGGCAGCAGGAGGGCAGGGTAAGGCTGGGGGGTGGGGGCTGCGGACTGGCTTCAGAGGTGCCGCAGCGGGGCCGGACAGGTGGCTTCACCCCCCCCCCCCGCACTCCTTAGCCCCTGCAGCACACCCCAGGGTCCCCACATTTGCTCCCAGCTGCTGGTCTTGCCCCCAGCTCCCAGAGAACCACCTGGCGGGACTCCCATCAGGGCGTCCCGAGGAGATCCAGCTTTTCACAGGCTCGGTTCCAGCCCCGTGTCCCCCCCACCCCGTCCTCAGCGCAGACAGGACAGCTGCCCCCCTCCCAGGTGTCTGGGGGCGGTGAGGCAGCTACAGGCAGTCACCAGGTCGTGGGGACCCAGCCCCCCCCCAGGACAGGGGAGCCCCACCAGCTGGGTTGCTGGTCGCCTTGACGACAGTGACCTCCAGGGGGCGCTGCCTCGGGCCTCCTGAGTTGGGCTCAAATTCTGTAAAGGGTCAGAGTCCACCCTCTGACACCTGTGGGGGTCTCCTGCCCGGGAAGACAGTGCCAGTGAGGCCCAGGGTCCCACAGGGGCTGCGCACCAAACTCCTGGGACCTCCACCCAGGGTCCCCCACCTGCCACCCTGCAAAGGGCCTGGGCTGGAGGCACACAGGCGGAACCTTCCGGAGGGGCCAAAAAGCACGGGCGTGCGCTCCTGGTTCGTGTGGTGGCCGCTCTGCAGACCCATAGCGAGGACCGGCCTGTCCCCTGAGACCCCACTGGGGGGCTGCCCATGAGGGGGTGGGGCCTCCCACAGGGTCACAGCATGGGAACAGGCGAAGGAGAAGCAATTCCAGCAATTCCAGCAATAAGGACACGGGGACCTGGGACCACAGTTCAGAGCGAGGCAAGACCCCGGAGGATGCAGAGAGAGAGCTCATGGTGGGGGACAGGGGTCCCCAAGCCAGGAAGGCCGCACCCCCGTCAGGAACCCCAGGTCGACCTCGGGCAGGCGGAGGCTCGGAGGTTCTGAGGTCCGTTTCACACGCCCCTGCCCTCGGACCCGGGGCTCGGGCCACGGGGCTTCCCCCTCAGACGGTGGACAAGGGCTCAGGGCGAGCCGGCCCCTGCCGAGTGCCTCAGTGTCCGACGCCTAGCGACAGCCGGCCACGCCCCCCAGAGCGCGTTGGCGAGACGCAGTGGCATGAGCACGACCGCGTGGCTTTCAAAGAGCGCGACTGGAAAACGCCACGTTACAGACGGCCAGCGGAGTGAGACAAAGCAGCACGGACGCGGGGAGACGTTGGAGCTGCGCTTTCCGCCTATGCGCTTCTGTGTCCGTCTCAGGAAACGAGCGGAGGTGGACTGGAGTGGACTCGGCCAGCGGCACGCGTGAGGCCCAGCGTGTGCCTCTGTGTTCGTGTGTGGCCGCCAGCGTGCGCGTGCAGGTGTGCGCAGGTGCGTGTCCCTGTGTGTGTCTTCCCGTGCGTGTATGTGGCTGCATGTGGACGAGCGTGTGTGTTTAGAGACGCCCCCAGATGGAAACGTGCCAACATTCTAGAAGGATGATGCTGGGACAGCTGCCTCATTCTCCTCCGACTGCCCCTCTCTCTCTCCAGGTTTTCTCGAATGAGAAAAAGCCTTCTCCAGGCTTTCACGGCTACAGAGAGTGCAACGTGAAGGGACACGCCGGGGCCCCGCCGCCACGTGGTCTGTCTGTGGGGCACGCCCCAGCCCCGCTGTCCACTGGGGGGTGCCCTCCGCCGCGGCGGCAGCAGCGGCAGGGGGAGGTGCACATACCAGGTTGGTCTTCTCCTTCCGCAGCTTCAGGATGAGCTGGTGGAAGTACTTGGTCATCTTGTTGGAGGTCATCTGCTCCTGCAGCTTCTCCAGGATGCAGGTGTCCAGCTTCCGGCGCACGTCCAGCTCCTGCCGGATGGCCTGGCGGGCCGCCTGCAGCTCGGCCATGGCCGCCTCCTGCTCTGTGTGGGCGCGGCCCAGCGCGTCCTCTGTGTCCTGCAGCACCAGCCGGTAGGTGTTGACCTGGCCCTGCAGCGCCTCCTGCCGGGTCAGGCACTGCGCGGTCAGCTTCTGCGTCAGCGCCGCGCCGGTCTCCGCCCGGTGCAGGAGGCCCGCCAGCCGCTCGTTCTTCTCCTCCTCGAGCACGATGGACTTCTTGTAGGCTTCCACCTCGGCGTCCAGGGACTTCAGCTGGTGCCGGCACTCGCTGCCCAACGAGAGCAAAGCCAGCGTGTAGGTCAGGCCAGCACCCGGGCCTCGACGGCCGCTTGCCAACACCGTGGTAGGGCTGTGACCCACTTCGAGCCCGCGCCTAGAGCGAGTTTGAGATGGCGTGGTGGGGGAGGGGAGGGAGCTGGCACGCAGAGGCCCGTCTGTGCCGTCACGTTACACCTGAGTGCTGTCCTGGTTTGTCTTTAAAGGTTTTATTTACTTACTCACTTATCTTTAGAGAGTGGGGGAGGAGGGAGGGAGAAAGGGGGAGAAACACCCCTACTGGGGGGCCTGGTCCGCAACCCAGGCATGTGCCCTGACTGGGAATCGAACTGGCGACCCTTTGGCTTGCAGGCCGGTGCCCAGTCCACTGAGCCACACCAGCCAGGGCTGTCCCGGTTCTGAAGGTGGGAACACTGACAGGACAGCGGCTCACCCCACCCCTGGGCGGCCGTCACCTCAAATTCGACTGCTCCCCGCTCAGCAGCTGGCCGTGGGAATATCTGTGACTGACGCCAAGGGAAGGAGGGCAGGTCCTGCAGGGCGGGATTTGATTCTTTGTGGGCAGGCTCTCCTTCTCCCCGGGGGCTGCCTGCTTCCCACCCGCCTCCCTCTGCAGCCCCCGGAGGGTCCGACACCAGCAAAGTGTCACAGTCACAAAAGGGGCGAGACAGCAACATTTTAAAATCCTGTACCTGGTTTTTCAAATGCCCTGTGATGTGATCACTTATCCTTGATAAAGATAATTTTTTTAAAAATTAAAAAATGCTTCCTTGAGCCCTCGCTGGTGTGGCTCAGTGGACTAGGCACTGGCCTGCGAACTGGACAGTGGCAGGTTCGATTCCCAGTCAGGGCACAGGCCTGGGTTGCAGGCTGGATCCCCAGTAGGGGGCGCACGAGAGGCGACTGGTTGATGCATCTCTTGTGCGTGTTTTTCTCCCTCTCTTTTTCCCTCCCTTCCCCTCTCTCTAAAAATAAATACATAAAATCTTAAAAATAAAAAAGACCACAAGAACAAAAATCACGGCATTTTAGAAAAAGAGAAAAACTTCCTTGCTTGGTAGCTACTGACGGAAAACCGTTGCAACAGGAACTGGTGGGTGCAGGACCGTGTCCCGCCTGCTGGGCCGTGTGAGGATGAGGAGGGGACCCTCCTCGGAGCCTGGGTGGGACTCGGCACACCGCGGGAGCTGGCCCCACCCCCTTGCCGTGGCCCTGTGTCTGGGGACACGTTTCCAGCGGGCACTCTCTCCAGGAACAGCTGGGAGACGAAGCTGGGGGGACGGTGTTGCGGCTGGGAGGGGGGTGGGCGGGGGTGGGCATCCTGGAGGCACCAAGGACTGGACAAAGGTGGGGGTGGGGGTCACACAGGAGCCACCCGCGTGCTGTGGTTTGTCCCCTCATTAGCAAGTCTTTCTCGGGCCTCCGTCTTCTGCCGGGCTCTGGGCCAGTGCCAGTGGTGGGGACCGAGTGGAAGCCACGCAGGTGAGCGGCACGCCACTGGGGTGTCACATAGGGGTCCCCATCGCCTGGGTGGTTTGGGGAATTAAGGCAGCGCTGTGCCTAGAGCCCCCTGTCTCCAACACCTGGCCCCAGGACACGCCCACCCTGGCTAGAAGTAACAGATCGGGGGCCTCTGACTCCCCCTGGGCGGGGAGATTAAACGGGATTCTGGCAGGAACGCAGCCCCGGAGTGAACAATCGGGCGGGATGGGGTTTCCGCTCACAGGTGGCGAGGCCTGGAATCAAAGGGACACCTTATCTCCTGCAGATAAACATGTCTTTCTCTTCCTCCTCCTGTCTCCTTAATCCTCCCAGGAAATCTGAGCAGGAAAGCCGGGCTGCTCGGGGGCCCGGGGAAGTTTGAAAGGGTTTAAGAATCGCCGAAATCTGGGTGAACAATAAGGGAGCTTTCAGGGCGGAAGCGGGGCCGCAGGTGCCTCCTTTGTCCCCGGAGGCCCGCTCACCTGGGGCCAGGTGGGCCCGAGCGGGGAGATGACAGCCCGGCCCCTCGACGAGGGGGGGGGGGGCAGGAGTGCCACAGGGGGGCGCCGTACCTGAGCGCCTCCCGGACGGTCTGGTGGGCATCGTCCCGGCACTTCATGCCCACCAGGCAGGCTGCCCACTGCTGCAGGATCCGCCTCTTCTCAATGCTGATGGCATCGATCTCCGCCCCAGCCTGCAGCCAAGAGGGGACGCTGTGTCCACGCGCCGGGATCAGAGCCCCAAGCTGCCGGCACCCTCACCCCTCCCCGTCACCCCTACCCCCCACCTCCTTTCTCTCGATCCAGCAAGAGGACAAACACAGAATGATACTCGGCCCTACAGGCCCCTAGGACCCCCGCCCGAGCCTTTCCTTGGGGCCCGGCCCACCAGACCCCGCATGGGAGCGGGCCTCGGAGCCCAGGTGCGGGCTGGGCTGCAAAGACCTTGGCCGAAGTCTTTCTTTAAGTATTTTAAACACCCACGTCGGTTTTTTCAAAAAAATTGTGGCCCTGGCCAGGTAGCTCCGTGGGTCAGAGCGTCGTCCGGATGCACCAGGGTTGCGGGTTCAATCCCCAGCCGGGGCTCACACAAGAACCACCCGATGAACCCACCAATAAATAGAACAAAAATGGACGTTTCTCTCTCTCTTCCCCAACCCCCCCGCCTCTCTCTCTCTAAAATGGAGAAATTAAAAAAATTTTAAAAAGTGTGTCGCTTCCATACAGCAAGCAAGAAGGAAATGACACCACCCATGAGCCCCCCGTAGAGGGCGCCACCTCTGATGCCCGGCGCTGTCTCCCCCGTGTGCCTGCCTGTGTGTGTCACCATGTTCTCCGTGTCTGCTCGTGATTCCGTGCTGACCCTCAGCATATGCTGAGTGGGTTTCCACGTCAGCAAATGTTTACCACCACCGACCTTGAGCGGCTCGGGGAGCTGACCCCTGGGGCAGGCGACACCCGGCGTGCCCGGGTCTTCCTGCCTGGTGGGTGGTGCCCATGTCGAGGTCCTCCGGGCGGCTGTTCCCTCCCGGCGGCTGCGTCCCGGGTCACGCCGGGGAAGCCCTCTCCGGCCCAGGAGTTTTAGAAATACTTCTCTTCTCTTTTCCTCTGCTACATTTTCCCCATTTAAATTCTTGATCCCATCTGGAATTTATTTCAGTGTCTGGTATGAGGAAAAAGTCTAATCCCCCCCCCCCAAAATGATTAACCACATGGCTCGACACCACGGGGTGTGTAACTCACTCTTTCTCCGTAATTTACAGCCCTCAGCATTTTTGGGGACCTGCGATGCCGGCCTCTGCGCGATGCTGGGGTCCCGGGGGGCCCGGGTCCGCCTGGCGGGGGCACAGCACGTCCCGAGTCTCCAGAAACCCGTCTCGGGGCTGAACCCGGGGCGGTCGGTCACCCTCCGCAAACCTTCCCCTCCAAACCAAGTCTTGGCTGGCCTTCTGAAGCCATTCTCCAGATAAACTACAGAACCGCTGCGCTAGCTGAAAGCCGTGTTGGCTGAGACTCCGACGGGAACACATCTGGACTCAGTCTGTCTCCAGGCTGGGAGGGAGGCGGCTGTCCCGTGGGTCCTGGCCGCGTGTCCGGTCCACCCGCCCGAGGCCTCTCCCTCCCTTGGGGACAGTGGCCTGTCCCTCCCTGTGTTCCTGCGCGCGCAGACACTGACGGGGGGGGGGTCGCAGGAAAAAAGGGAGTCAAGCAGCTTCGGTCTCCAGCGCTGGCCCCGGAATCAGGTGCCACACCGGGCCTGACCCGTCACTCCACAAGGGGCGGAGACGAGGGCGCTGCCAGGGCCTGAGCTTGTCCGGGATGCTTCCGCCCGCCCCCAGGGGCCGCCCCGCGGGCACAGCACGAAGCGCCAGTTCCCGGAGGAACAACTGCACGGCCTCCGGCAGCCGGTCCCTGTTGTGTCCCCACAGGGCCAGCCCGACGCTGTGAGACGCTGCCCAGGACCCAGAGCTGGGCCGCTCACGCACCAGGCGCCTGGGCCGCGGGCGCGTCTGCAGCACAGCCCGCGGGGGGGCGCTCTCACCTCGCTCACGGCCTTCCGCAGCAGCTGGGTGTCCTCGGCCTGGGCGACGTGCTGAGCCTCGAACAGGGCGATTTGTTCCTCCAGCTGGTGGGCCCTGGCGGTGAGTCGGTCCACGTGCAGGTCCTGGGGGACGAGACCACGTGCAGGCGTCTCAAGGCCAGACCCCCGACCCCAGGGGGTGACCCGGAGGCTGGCTGCGGCCCCTCCAGGCTGCGGGGTTCACGCCAGGGGCGCCGCCCTGGCCTCGGCCTCGGGGTGCCCTGTACCTGCTGCTTCTTTTCCAGCTCGGCCCGCGCCCGCTCCGCCTCCGACTTCTTCACGACCTGTGTCATCACGAGGATGTCGCCCTGCATGTCCCGGTCCACGTTCTGCATGTAGAAGACGTTCAGGGACAGGTTCTCCATCTCCGCGTGCAGGGCCGCCACTGCGGAGGGAGCCGTCCGGGTCAGGGCCCGCCGCCGGGCTCCTCCCCCGCGCCGCCACCCCCGGCCGCGGGCCCTGCTTCTGCTGGGACGCCCCACATCCAGCGACCCGCTTCTAACTGGAAGCCCCTCGTGGAACAGCGGGGGGTTGGGGGGGGCAGACTCTTCAGCGGCTCCCGCAACCTTCGACCCCAGCGACATTCCCGGGAATGAATCGATTCCAGCGGCGACCCTCGTGCGGCAGGAGGGACACCTTCAGGGGGGCCTGACCCAAGCGGGCGAGCCTTTTTTTAAAGCAGAGCGTCTCCTCCCGGCCGGGGAAAAGCGGAGGAGGACGTGAGAACGATCCTCCAGTTCTCCCGGGGCCCAGGGGATGGTGCCACCGGGGCGAGCTCGGCCGTGCGCCGCGCTCCTTTCCAGTTCCTCCGGCGGCCAGCAGGGGCGCCGGTGAGCGCGCCCCGCCCACCCCGGTTTTCTCACCGTAACTTCTCCGGGGCGGGGCCGGGAGCGGAGTCACGCTCCCCTGCTGGTTCCAGACACACTCTTACCGAGGCCTGGCCTTCTGCCCCAGCCCGGGGGCGCACAGCGGGCTCCCTCAGACTCCCCCTAGCACCCCCGCAGAGAGGATTCTCCCTCTCCTTTGACGGACGAATATAACATATTAAACTAGTGCGCTTCCTGATCGCAAATTATTCCCGAAATGAGCCCTTCTTGGCTGGGGGGGGATTTTTCTTCGAATACATCGTCGAGCTGGATCTGCTGCTGAACCAATACTTAATATTCGCTACTGCTTATCCAGGACTGGGACACCTCCTACGTGGGCCGGCTGCACGGTTCTCTGTTTCCGGCGCGGCCGGCGTCTGCGGCAGGGTTGTCCCGGGCCTTGTAAGACGAGGCTGGGGGCGGCTAGCTCCCCAGCTTCCCGCCCGCGGAGGGCTGAGTGGCGAAGGAAGTGTTGTCCTCTCTGTCCGTCCACAGCATCCCCCCCACCCCACCCCCCCGCGCTTCCGGAATTTAGAGACGTCGCCAGCGCTGTCTGTGCATGCTCATCGTCTCTGCCACCTGCGTGGCCCCCCCAGGAGTCTTTGACCCTGAGCACGCCTGTGTCTTGAATTCCTGCGAATGTTCTCCTCTGAGGTCGCTGGCTAGTGCCCCTGATCTTCTGGAATTCCTCTCCTAGGAATAGTACGCGTTCCCAGATCCGCCACCTTTTATCTTTCTCAGAACACCCATCGCTTGGGGTGCTCGCCCTGAACTGTGGGGGGAATTCCTCCAACCGGCTTTTCCGTTTCCGTGTTCACTTCTCACGGTACTGGTCTGAATACTTAACGCCTTCTCTTGGCTGACGATTATTTTTAAATTCCAAGCATCCTTTTCTCCGGTACTTTGGTCTCATTTCATGGACCAGCTTCCCAGAGCACCAGCTGGGGCCCTGCTCCGTTTTGGGGGCCCGGTCTGCCTGGGTCTGCCCCGCCTCCTCTCCTATGTGCTGGCCGCCCCATGACTCACCCTTTGACCGGAAGGTTTCTGTGGCTGCTGGGCTCACCTCCCTCCCAGGTGAGGCCGCAGCCATGGACCTTGTCCAGTGGCAAAGTTTCCTGTTGACCAAAGGGACGCAGCGGCCACACGGGTGGGCAGGGCCAGGGAGGGAGAACCGGTGCTGTTGGCCGGGACCTGTGCTGGCGGGACCGTCCCCGCTCCTGCTGCCTGGCCACCTCCAGAAAGCACACACCGTCGGCGGAGATGCTTAGATCTTTCCAGAAGCCCACCCCCACACCTGGAGCCTCGGCTGAGGGGCGCTGGCAGGCGCTCCCTGAGGTGTGCAGCGGGGAGGGCACGCCCGCTGGCAGGCGGCGGTCACACCTGCAGGGCCCACGCAGCTCTTTCTTGCTTCAGCCAAAAGTCGTGCTCTTCCCTTCCGGGCATTTCCGGCCATATCGGAGGCAGTCGGCGCTCCACCAGTGAGCACTGGCAGGACCGTGGTCGGGCAGCCTCTCCGGCTGTCCTCAGGGCCCATGGCGCTTCCTCCCGGCCACGGCGGGGACGGACGCGCCATCCGGTTCTCTTCCCGATTCTCTTAGGCCCTCCCCTCCATTACGACAGAAACACCGTGTTGTTGGAGTTGGAATGTTTCAGTGTAAAAAAGCGCCCAGATTAAAACGGCGTGCAGTAGGTCCAAGAAGTCGCTGCTCCCCGTGAGCCAGCCCGACCCCGGCCCTGCGCAGGGTGTTGGGTGCTGTAGTCGCGCTAGGGCGTGTGAGGGTCCCAGCGCCGCCGTCTCGTCTGCTCCAAAGCCGCCCGGCCTCCCTGCGTCAGTGGCTGCCTCCCCAGCCTCGGGCCTGCGGCTCGTTCAAGCCCTTGCGCCCCACGGGCTTCGCCTGACCGTTGGCACCTGCCCATGCCCTGTGGGCCCAGGCCTCCCGGCCTCCTGCACACGCCCACCTTGGAGCGCTGCAGCCCGGCCGCCTCCCCTGCTTCTCACTGTGCCGCTCTGAGGGGCAGGCTCCCCTCCCCAGCGGCTGCTTCCTGAGCAGGTGCCTTCTCAGACGTCTATGCAACCCCTTTCCAAAAAGCCTGGGCACCCTCTGGGCCTCGCTTTTCTGTGTGTTCTGTGACAGCCCGTGGGGGGCCCTCCGGGAGGTGGGGAGCCCTCAGGGACTCGAGGAGGCTCGGAGCCGCTTACGCTTCCTGTGTTCCTCGTTGGTGGCCTCGCAGGTCTTGGAGTAGAGCGCCCGCGCCTGCTTCAGCTCCTCCTCCTGCTGCTGGCGGGCGCACGCCGCGATGGAGTGGCGGTCGTGGCTCTTCTCCAGCTGCATCTGCAGGCGCGCCAGGTGCTGCTGCACCCCGTAGAGGTCCACCCCCAGCTCCTGCCGCTGGGCCCGGCTGCGCTTGGTGGCCATGCCCTGCAGTGGCGGAGAGGAACCGCCAGGTGAGGGGGACGTGGGCACCGGGCCAGCGGGCGGGCGGCCAGGGTGGGGGACGGCGCGTACGCACCAGCTCGCGGACCTCCAGCGTCAGCTTCTCTATCTGGCGGTGCAGGTAGCTCTTCAGGGCGGCCTGGAATCTCAGCATCAGGGGCTAAAACGAGGGCAGAGCACCTGGGTCAGGCTCCCCGCCCCTCCTCACCTCAGCCTCTGGTGTCCTCCTCCCTGGGGGGTGGGGGCGAGGCGGGCAGGACTTTGGCACTGGGTGCTCACGACGTCGGGCCCGGATTCTCACTCCGGAAGCCAGGGGTCCCCTTGCAGGCCCTGCAGGCCCGAGTGGGTGTTCTGGCAAAAGGACAGGGCAAGCTGGCGGGGGTCCCATGATGATGCAGGGTCAGAGGGTGCGCTGGCACCCATGGGCACTCAGCCCCTTGGGGGGCAGCCCCGTCCCTCCTGCGGATGGGTGCCGCGGCTGGGGAAGGCCAATGTGGGGCGTATGGTCCTGAGAGGGGAGCGTGCTGCCCAAGCAGCAGCCAGGACAGGGCAGAGTAACTGTTCCGTGAGCAGGGGCCACGGGGGCCCAGCGCTGGGGCGATGGGGCGGGGCCGTGCGGGCGGAGGGAGGCCCGAGCACCCCTGAGTCGCCCCTGGCCTACGCAGGACCGGGCAGGGTCTCCTTACGTGGCTCGGGTCCAAGACCACCAGCGGGGCCGCGTCTTCCTCTGCAGCGGCCTCTTCACTCCCCTCGGACTCCGCGGGCTGCGCCGGCCCTTCCTGGGAGGGGCTGAGCTCCTGGGTCCGGTCCAGGAGGGAGGGCGGGGAGCCTCCTTCCCTGGGGCGGGCGTCGGGCTCCTCTGGAGGGGACAGCAGGTGACACGGAGGGGGCGGCAGAGTCAGCTCTCAGGCGGAGCCGGTTTCCAGCCCCGGGCACGTGGGGGGCCTCAGGGGAAAGGTGCCCGGCGGGCGGGGTTCGGGGTTCCGTGGGCATTGGCAGCGTCTTCTGCTCCTGAATCTCTGTCCCCCGAGGGGACACGCTCCGCGGAAAGGGCCCCATAAACGGTGGGGAGGAAGCTGGCACCTCACGGACTGGGCATCCCAAGGGGCCACGAGGGGGCTCGTCCTGGAGGCAGGGGCTGCCCGTGGTACCTGGCTCGCGTCCCGAGGGCCCCCCCGGGGTCAGGAGCAGCTCGTCTGAGGAGGAGGCGCTGCTCCACCGGCTCAGCCTCAGGGGGTGCCGCGCCCGACGAGCAGGGCCCTCCTGCGGGAGCTCCTCGTCCGACGTGTCCTGGAGCGAGAACCACCAGTCCCGGGTCTGCGAGCACTCGGTCAGACGCGGGTGGGGGGGGGGGGTGGAGCGACCGGTTCGGCTCACCGCGGCGCTCACAGCCCTACGGGATTGTTAGAGGCAGAGGAAACCGTTGGGGTACAGAGGTTATTCGGGTTGCCCTGACCGGTGCAGTTCAGTTGGTTGGAACCTCGTCCTGCAAAACCAAAGGCTGCTGGTTCGATTCCCCGTCCCGGTCCGTGCCCAAGTTGTGGGTTCAGTTTCCGGTCAGGGGGTGCAGGAGAGGCAACTGATCGATGTTTCTCTCCCCACCCCTTCTCCCTCCCTTCCCTTCTCTCTAAAAATAAAGAAATTGAATCTTTTTAAAAAAGATTTAGTTTACTTATTTTTAGAGAGGGAAGGGAAGGAGATAGAGAAAGAGAGAGAGAAACATCATTGTGCGGTTGCTGGGGGTCATGGCCTGCAACCCAGGCATGTGCCCTGACTGGGAATCGAATAAATCTTTTTTTTTTTTTTTTAAGAGTGCTTGGCTTTTGCAGATGGTCAGAATGGACCTAGTCTACCCCGAGCCCCCAGCCCCGACCTGGGCCCCAGGCGCGCTGTCCCGCTGTCTGGGTCCGGGAATGCCGAGGAGCCGGCGTGCTGGGCGAGGCCCCTTCCCCGCAGGCGCCGACCCCCGGGCACCGGGCAGCCTCTCCGAGCATCCTCCTCGTCATGGATGTGCTCTGGGGCGCCTGGGCCCCGCCCGGGTCTTCCAAGAGGGCTCTTCCTCTTCTCTCAAACCGTTCACACGCGGAACACCGGGGTCAAAGATGTTTTCCCCCGATAAAACCGCCCAGCTCCATGTCAAGGGACTCTCGATCTCATTGCTGGCCATAGTTCTTGCCGAGGGTCACCTGGTGAACGTGAGCGCCAGCCAGGACCCTGCACAGCCGCCCTGGGAGGGGGGCACCCGTAGGTGAGGCGGCCCCACGGAAGCTGAAGACTTGGCCCGCGTTTGCGCAGCCGGCCGAGGTCGGGGTGTCTCCACCCGCAGCAAGTGGCTGCGCTCCCTCAGACGATGCCGACTCTGGAAACGACGTCTGAGGCACCCAGAGGCTCAGCGACATCCGTGGGGACCCGGAGTGAAATGCCCACCTCTGGGGTGTCCAGAGAGGGTCCCCGAGGCGTCCCTGCACGCCGCTGGACACAGCGGCTCATACTTCCACAACTCTTTTTTTTTTTTTTTTTAGAGAGAGAGAGGGGAAGGGAGGGAGAAAGAGAGAAACATCCGTGTGTGGTTGCCTCTCCAACGCCCCCTACTGGGGACCTGGCCTGCAACCCAGGCATGTGCCCTGACTGGGAATCGGACCAGCGACCCTTTGGTTGGCAGGCCGGCACTCAATCCACCGAGCCACAGCAGCCAGGGCCACCAGCAGGGAGGAAGGACACAGGGCTCCCCCCTAGGGACTGTTTCTGCTTTTCCCGTTGGTCACATTTGGAAACCATCTCCCAGGGAAATTTCTGGAAACTAGTGCCAAGGGTGGACACTGGGTCCACAGCTCCACAGACCGCCCCACACGTCAGGTCTCCTGGTCATGTCAGAAGGGGAAGACCCTCTGCGCTGCGGTCAAATCCTCAGACGTGGTCTCGATCGTGTGTGTGCCACGTATGATAAGAAAGCCAGATGAGGGCCCACGAAACATCCAATCACGTCTTTCTCCAAAGTCGTGAACTGGGGTTTCACGGGGCGGGGAGCTACCATTGCTTCGTGGCTCAGGAGGGCAGCCGGGGGGAGCAAGAGTGACGGTCTGCCCTGGCAGCTGCGTGGCACAGGGCAGGGTGGGCCCTCCGCCCCAGCCCCCCCCCCCCCGCCCCCGTGTGTGAGGCTGGTGCTGTGCCTGCTGCACAGGGCTGCCGTCGGATTCACTGAGACAGCACACGCCCGGGACACAGAGGGGTCCCCCCTCCCGGCACCTTGCTCCCCTTCAGGGCTCGCCCCACAGGGCAGCCCACCCGAGGCGGGTGAGGGCCTGCTCAGGGAGGGCGAGGAGATGGGGTGCAGAGGTTACCCTTTGGGGTGCGGGCACCCCAGCGACCCCCCTGCCTCCCGGGCACGACTGGAGCACTCTGCAGCCACACCCAACAGGCGGTCCCCACGCTGGAGGGCGCCGGCAGAGGGCACCCCCCTCCCGGTCACGGAGTGTCTCGCCGGACGGGGGCTCAGAGACCACAAACCCTCCCCCGGGGAGGGGGCCCGCCCTTGGCGTCCAGACGCCTGCCAGGCAAGTTCCGACAGGGGTCGCCGTGGGGACTGGAAGTACACCCCAAGTTCCCCGCACGGGGTGACACGCCGCAGGGGCAGCCACACGCCGCCTGACACAGACCCGGACCGCGGCTACTCACCGGGGGGCTGGCCCTGCGCCAGGGAGCGCCGCCGCCGTCTCGGGGTCCTGCCCGAGGGAGCGGCTCTCCGTCCTGGAGACGGGCCGCCCTCCGCGCCCGTTCAGACGGGGATGCGTAGCGGCCTTGCTCTCTGGCCACATCCGCGGGGCTGGCGTCCGAAGAGCTGGCTCTGCCCTCGGGGGGCGCGGTATCCTCTTCAGACTCCAGCTCCTCTCCCGTCTCCGCCTCCTCCGAGGTCTCCACCTCCTCGGCAGGTGTGACTTCCCCATCGGGTGCTGCTTCTCCTTCAGGTGCGACTTCCCCACCAGGTGCCGCTTCTCCATCAGGTGCTGCTTCTCCATCAGGTGCCACTTCCCCTTCGGGTGCGACTTCCCCACCAGGTGCCACTTCTCCATCAGGTGCCACTTCCCCTTCGGGTGCGACTTCCCCACCAGGTGCCACTTCTCCATCAGGTGCCACTTCCCCTTCAGGTGTGACTTCCCCTTCGGGTGCAACTTCTCCTTCAGGTGCTACTTCCCCACCAGGTGTGACTTCTCCATCAGGTGCTACTTCCCCACCAGGTGCGACTTCTCCATCAGGTGTGACTTCCCCTTCAGGTGCTACTTCCCCACCAGGTGCGACTTCCCCATCAGGTGCGACTTCCCCATCAGGTGCTACTTCCCCACCAGGTGCGACTTCTCCATCAGGTGCCACTTCCCCACCAGGTGCGACCTCCCTCTCAGGAGGTTCTGTAGCATCCACAGGGTCTTCATTTTCCTGGTCACCACCCTCTTCTGCCGTTGGCACCTGCAGCCACGGGGCAGGGAAAAAGCCGGGAAACAAAGTTACATGAGGTCTGCTTCTTCTTTTATTTTTATTTTTATGCTTGCATTGTATCTTATTGGTTATGCGACCATAGTCACCCCAATCCCCCCCTTGGGGGGTTTTACAGCCGTGTGCTCGCGCCGAAGAAGGAACTCCACCCCCACACACGCTTCCGGGCACCCCCGGCGATGCCTTCCCCCTCCCACGGGTCTGTGCTGCCTTTTTGTCGCTGCTGCTTCCTCTCGTTGGTAGTGAGCCTGCACCCTTCCTTGCAGGGCGCAACCGCCGACCAGCTGGGGTTCTCTGGGGAGCAAGGTGTGCCCCCAGACCCGCCAGGCCGCACACACTTCGCCATGCGCGGAAGGAGACCGCGGCTCTCCGCACGGGGCGGAGTCCGCTCTGGGGCGGGGCCCTCCGTTCTGGCGCAAGCCCCGAACGCCTCCAACTCCCAGTGAACACTCGCCCGGGGCGACTCGCCCCGTGGGGACCTTTACCCTGTGGCCTCCGGTGTCCTGGTCCTCCGCTTCGGGGGTCGAGTCTCCCTCCCGGTGAGACCTGGTGGCAGAAAGACCGCGGAATGGCGTGACACACTGGAGGGCTCTTTTCCCTCCCGCCGTCCTCACCTCCTGAGGCCTGCGTGTCTAGGTGGTGACGTGTGGGTGCCCGCGCGTCACCAACCCCGACCCCGGACCGTGCCAGTCGGGTGGTGGGAGGGCGCCCGAGGCGGCTCCGTGTGGTGAGAGAAAGAAAAACACAACCGCTGAAACGCCACCAGCGCGAGTGGGTCGCGCCAGGAAAGCCACCTGGAACGCACTCGTGTCCGCGAGAAAACCGGGGCCGAGGACGAGGAAGACGCCGCGGCGGAAAAAGGACAACTACTCTGAACTCTGGGTTGGGTAGGGCGGGAATGTCCTGATGGACAGGCTTAGAATGATTTTTTTCTAACTCACAACACAAGTTCATTATCTGTTTAAAGTCACACTAGAGCAGAAATGGGTGACTCGGCCTCTCCTTCTCAAACCACCCGCGGTGCCAGCGAGGGATTGGACCGCACGCTCTCCCCCGGGTTTCCCAGGGGGGAGTCAGACACTCCCTTCGCTGGAGACCCCCTGCGCGCGGGCGGGTCCGGACTCTGCATTGCACGTGACCCGGACTTCCTGGTGCTGCCAGACCAGGCCCAGACTTTCTTGTTCTTTTTCTTTTTCTTTTGTTTAATGGAGCAATACAGCCATGTCTCAGGTTAAGGGCGAATTCTTTAAAACTGCGTCTATGCTTTCAAACGAAGCATAGGAGACTGGCCTGGCGGCAGGACCTTCCCCGACTACCTGTGCTCAGGTCACTTGCCCCGCACCCCCGCCAGCCCGGGGAGGGGCCAGGGTCACCCTTCTAAGGGGGAAGGGAGGCTGGGTCCCCGCTCCCGGGGTCACCGCAGCGGGGGCGGCGGCCCGGAGGACCCCCACCCCGCAGAGCCGCCTGCGCGAGGCTGCAGCTCCGCAGCACAAGCCGCCCGGCGTGGGGGTTGCCATGGTTACTGCCGGGCGTCCGGGTTTTCGCGAGTGGAGCCTCTAGGGCCAGGGGAGAGAGAGCGGGTGCGGGAGAGGACAAAGGGCGGTGAGGAGGGAGAAGGGGCGCGCAGGGGCGGGAGGGGTGGGAGGGGCGGGCGGGGGTGCGGGGCACGGCGCGGAGAGTGGGGATGGAAGGGGCAAAGGTGGGGAGAAAGGGGCGAGAGGGAAGGGGCGTCCCGGGGGCTACGGTGCGCTATGGGAAGGGGGAGCTGCCCCAAGAACGCAGCCTCTGGACCCCGCTTACCCGCCGGCCCCGCCGCCCGGCTCCGCCATCTCCCGTTACTAGGCGACGCCGTCAACATCCGGCCGGCGGAGACCCCGCGCGCGCGAGCGCGCGCGCGGCGGGCGGCCGGGGCGCGCGGCCCCGGGGCGGTTTCCGCGCGCTGGAGACACAGGCTCTCTGATGAGTAGATGTGTCCGAGCTTCAGCGTGGACCCTCCCTCGCTGCTCGCGGCCGGAGCGCTACCCCACTGGGCTGAGTTTCTGTAAAGCGACCACCGTGTCAGCGTGCGTCCAGCCCGGAAACTCCTACGCCCAGGGGACCGCGCGGGGTACCCTCCGGAGCCCCGGGCGGCTCAGCGCCCCAGGGTGGCAGGTGGAGGTGGAGACGGGAGGAGCCCTGGAGCCGGCTGCACCTTCGGGTGGGCCGGGAACCCCAGCCTGGTGCCCGCCCACCCTTCTCCAGACCTGGGTGTCTGGGCGCCCCCTCCGCAGGGTTCCCGCGAAGCATCCTCGGAGGACGGGGGTCCCCAGTGGCTTCCTGCTTGCGTCGCCCCCTTCCTACCCCCCAAATAGAAAACAAAACAAAACACTGAGGGGGCCGACGGCGAGGGCGAGAGCGCACGTTGAGTGTCCCAGAGACCCCGCCTTCACTCTGGGGGGCTCGGCGCTCGCGTGGGGGGGGCAGAGTCCAGCGCCTGGGACTTGGGCAGGCGGCAAGGCCTGGAATCGAGGGGCCTGAGGCCTGGGGCCTGGGGCCAGGGGGCTAAGGCAATCGGGGCAGTGTCGGATTCGGCCCCAGGTCGGGCAGGGGTCCGCTGAGGGCCTGGTTGGGCCGAGGGCGGGGACCGGGTTGGGCCGTAGGCGGGCCAGGGGCCGGGCCTTGCCGCGCGTCCCCGCCCCGCAGCGCCTCACTGGCGGCGGCGGCAGTGGTGGCGGTGGCGGCGGCGGCTGCCGGAGCCGGCGCGAATCCGGCCCCCTCTGTGGGATCCGGGTGGGTATTGGGGCCCGGCCTAGGGCCATGGGGGCGGGGTCGCAAGGGCGGGCGGGGGACGGGGCGGCGCCGCCTCGGCAGGGATGGGGTGGACGCGCGGAGCGCGTGGGCCTGCAGCCGCGAGCCCGGGAGGGGCCAGGGTCTGGCCGCAGCCTAGAGCGTGCAGGGCCCGAGCGGGGGTCGGGCGGCGCGCAGGCGCTCCGGATCGCGCAAGGCGCAGGCTGGTGGCCCCCTCCGTGGCGGTGGGGGCGCCCGGGCGGAGTGGGCCTAATTCGGGGACATTAGGTTCCCGCCTGTTTGGAGCGGTGGACCGGAGAACTTGCGGTCTTTGTCTGGCTGGGTGGTCGGAGCACGCGAGAGAGAAGTTGTAGGGGCCGCCGTTTGCCCACACAGCCCCCCGAAGTGTGCTGTCCACCCCCGGCGCTCGTTCTTGGCATTCGCCGCACCCGTGGGGCGGTCTGGCCCGGAACCTCACGTCAGGAAACTCACTTCCCTTAGGCCGGGGCTCTTCCCCCTTGTTCTCTACTTAAGGGGAAAAAAAAGAAAGAAAAGCAAGCAAGAGAAAAGAAGAATAGAAACAAGGAGAAAGAGAAAAATAAGCAATTTGGGATCGCCAAATGTAATCTCGGCACCTCGCCAGCAGCCAGGGGTCTGGAAACCCCGTTACTCTCACGCTGGGAAGTTGGCGTCCTACCGGGAGCACAGTCTAGTTCGCATTCAGTTCAGAAGCAGAACAGGCCGGGCCTCTCTGCTTCCTCAGCCCGAGTTTGTGTCCCCGCTTCCCCAAGTTTGTGGGAGGAGGGGGGTGCGCCCTGTGGCTGGTCCCTCCGTCTTTCTTCACCTCCTGGAGGCCCTGGAGCAGCTCCCGTGTGGAAGGAAGGGGGGACCCGTCCTTAAGACCACGCCCCCCCGGGTGCATTACTAGCCGGTGGGCTGAAGGCCCCGGATTGGAGAATTCCGTCCCCAGGCTGCCACCCTCCAGCAGGGAAGGCTTGGAAATCCGCATGCTAGTTTTAGAAAAAAAACCCTCCCTGGTGACATTGGCGTTGACTGGGTAAGAGCTACACCGTGAAGGCGTTTGCAAAGGAAGGGTCTGTTCGCGGGAGGGAGGCCTTTTCTCCGTCCCTGTAAAGTTTGCTGACGGCGCAGCGTGGGCCGAGCGGGGTCCCCGTGTTCTCTCCAGCACTCGGGGACCTCGGGTGCCTGCGGGGAGCGGAGCCTCCGAGTGAGGCTCTCGGAAGGAAGCTCTTGTCCGTGGAGCGTTGAACCCCCGGACAGCGAGGGTGGTGGCCGGCGTGGCTTCTGATACTCGGGCGTGCGTGAGTTCATTTAACCCGTGAAGCAAACCCGTAACGCCGGGACGGATACGTTGTCCCCTCTTTACAGACAGGGACCCGGAGGCCTCGAGAAGGGACCGCCCCAGGCTCAGGCAGCTGGGACTCGGGGCCTTGGGCGCAGGACGGTCCCACTACCAAAACAACCCCAGGGTGCGCCTCGCCTGCCCTCGGTGACCGGTCCCCAGGGCTCGCTCACACGGGCACTCTCCCCGTCCCCTCGTGCGGACAAGACGGCCCAGCTCGCTCTGCCGGGTGACTCATTAAAATGCAGGGCAGCGGGGACTAATCCCAGTCAGCATGAGTGGCCAGGGGCAGGCCCAGCCTGCCTCCCCGGGCTGGCCGCTCTGCCCGGGTTCTGGGTGGTTTGGGGCAGGGGTCGCAGTGCAGCCTCCAGAGCTGGCCGCTGCTTCAGGGCCAGCCCCGGCGCCCAGTGTGGGCTTGATGCCCCCGGGCCTCAGTGTGTCTGTCTGTAAAATGGAAATAATACCACCTGCCTCACAGGCCTTTTGCAATGGCTACCTAAGGTGTCTAGTACCTGACGAGTGCTAAGGGCTTGTCACTATTATTGTTACTACTACTATTATTATTATTATTAACGACCATGGTTTTCAAGCCTCACTTGGAACTAGTGGGCAGAAATATTTTGGTTCGGTTTGGTGACGCTCTGTACGTGTGTGCTCCGTCAGGGAGGACGTCATCATGAGCAAAAGTGAGATTTGCCGTTTAGGTATGTTTATGCTCGTGTTTGTAACTGTGCAGGGGAGGGGGGCGGGGTGGGGGCGGGGGGGGCGCTGGGTCCCTGCTGGCTGTCCCAGGGAACGGGCCCACCAGGTTGCCTGGCAACACAAACCTTGTCTCCCCCACCCCCCAGCTGAGAGACCCAGATTTCTTCATGGCTTGAATCCTCGTTTGTAACATCAGCTGCTTAGTTTCGCGGTAGAACGTCAGGAGGGCGGCGGCGGCGTGAGGGCGGAACCCTCCCGGCAGCAGGATGGGCTGGACGGGCGAGTGGAGTGTTGCACGTGGTTCTATTGTCCACTGTCCATTGTCCATTGTCCTGCCGTACAGCAGGCCCTCAGTATTGTATCACTGCGGGTCCTCGAACGACGCCGTTTCGTCCGATGCCATTTCATTGCAACACCCATCGGGGGCTCTTGGAGCTCCACGCGTGTTTGCGTCCATTAGCTCCCGGTGAGAAGAGTCTTGTCCCAGAGTCGCAGAGCCTAGCTGGGGTGTCCAGTGGCACTTGCTGCCTTCGCAGTCTGGACGAGCCCAGCGAGCAGAAAAGCGGGCGCACGTCTGCCCCCGCCCCCCAACATCGGGGGGCAACGGGGCAGGACATCGTCTCCCGTGCACTTCGGGGCTGGTCTCTCGATGCCACTGGCCCCCCGTGCGTCCTCCGGTCCCCTGGTCCGGCACCGCTCGTCCGTCTGCCCCGAAGAGCTCTCTGAGGGCTGGCGTCCGACCTGAGCTCACGGAGCCGGCCGGCCGCAGGGGAGGAGAGGGGCCGGGCTGCCCAAAGGCCGAGGTCAGCGTCTGACCGCAGAGGGTCACGCGGCACAAGGAAAGGGGGGTGAAGACCCCAGATCCGCCTTCCCCCTCCAGCGCCGCCCTCCTCCGGCCGTGCCGCCCGCACGCTCGTCCACACCGAGTGACCCTGACCTCCGCGGTCCGAGAGCGGGTCATCACACGCTGGACTCCGGGCAAAGGGCACGGTTAGGTGTCATTGGATGCCCCTAGCTTTTCAGTTTCTGTCACTAAGATGCTTTCTTTTCATTTTTTAAAGATTTATTTATTTATTTTTAGAGAGGGAAGGGAGGGAGGGAGAAAGAGAGAGAAACATCCATGTGTGGTTGCTGGGGGTCATGGTCTGCAACCCAGGCATGTGCCCTGACTGGGAATCGAACCTGCGACGCTTTGGTTCGCAGCCCGCGCCCAATCCACTGAGCTACGCCAGCCAGGGCTAAGATGCTCTCCTAGGCACCGTGCTGTGTGCTGCTCTCCGGGGGTGCCATCCCACCTTCCCCACCCCCGTCAGGTCTCTGCTGGGCGGTGCACTGGCCCCGCCTGAGCCTCGGACAGCGAGGACCCCGCTGTGCCAAGCCCTTGTCTGCGACAGAGACTGTCGCCAGGCCCGCGTCCACCTCGGGGTCGGGTGCTGGTTTCCCGGCTGGTCCGCACATCCCCGCCACGTTGGGGCCTGGTCCTGCCTCGGTCCCGGTTCTGGTGCTTCTTGAAGGCTGGTTCTGTCTCCCAGGCCCTGCTGTCCTGGCTCTCTGGGGGGGAACGGCAGTCCCGCCGAAGCGACACGCATGCCCAGCCTGCCGGTCCCCCCTCGCTGCCCTTTCTCCAACTGCCCTGTCCGGGGACCGCCTCTCCGGGCACCTTCCTGTGGCTGTGCGGCCGGAGCTCCGCACTGGGGTTCGTGCCGTCCGCTCTGTGGCTTCGTTTAAACAGAAGTGGTCTCGTCCTCCATTCCACACGGAGGCCCTGCCCTTCCCACCTGACCCCCGCAGCAAGCTCGCTGCCTGTCCGCAGTCACCCCAGCTCCCCATGTCACATACAGCTGAGGGGGGGGCGTCTCAGCCCAGGGGTGCAGAGGAGACCCAACGTCCCTGGGCCGCACCCAGACGGGGTCCTGGAGCCGGGCCGGCTGCAGGGTTTCCACCACCGCGGCCCTGCACACGAAGCCGGGGCTCCCCAGGGACCGCGGTGCCCGGGCCTCCTGGGCCCGCTGCTGGGACGGGGGTTGGGCCCCACCAGGGCGTGCCCGCCGCAGGCGTTTCAGGGGAGAAGAGATTGGTGGGCATGTGTCCGGCTCCCGTTTCCCCGGCACTCCTCGTGCCCGGTCTCCGTCGGCTGGGCTTCGGGGCCGGAGCAGGGGAACCGGTTTCTGCTGGCCACCTGCCTGCCTGGAGCTCGTGGGGCGGTCTGGCAGGGACGCGGCCGGGGGTCACCTCCTGGGGACTGTGTTCCGTGATACGTCCGGTTCCGTGCGTGTCCGGTGCCCCAACCTGCTGCCTCCCGGGCGAGCAGCTGCCATGACGCGTGTGGGCTGTGTCCCCTCCGTGCATGGTGACTGCTGGCCCCGTGACGTGTCAGGACCACGTCCGCACCGCTGACCACTGTGTCGCAGCACCTGAGCCCGAGGTGGCCCGAGGCAGGGCCAGCACAGAGCAGGGAACGGAGAAGTCACGGCTCCTGGCGGCTCCAGGCGGGCGTGTCTGTGGCCTTCTCGGGCAGGCCCAGGCTCTCCCCCACCCCGGCCCCCGGCCAGCCCCTCACCAGCTGCTCAGAGGGCTCCGGTGGCCAATGGGGGGCGGTGAAAGAAAGGCAAACCTGCCCGAGGTGGCATCGGCTCTTGACAGCGACCTGGGTGTGCTGTGGGCCGCAGAAAAACTGCCCCCAAAGTGGTCTGCGTCCTAACCCTGGGCACCTGGGAATGCGTCAGGGCGCGTGGCAAAGGGCTAAGGTGGCAGGTGGGACTGAGGTCGTCAGTCAGCTGACCTGGGGCTGGGGGGGTGTCCTGGAGTCCCCAGGGCCAGTGTCACCCCCACGAGGGGACCAGGGAGCTGTGAGTCAGCGTCACGGGAACTGGATGTGAGTGAAGCTGGGCTGTCCTTGATGGCGCGGAGGCGGGAGGCTTTCGGGCGACTCTGGAATCCTGGAGGGGTGGGAGCCTCCGGCAGGAACCGGCCCCGGTGACACCCGAGCCCCGGTGTCAGCACGGTGGGGCCCGGTCGGACCCGAGGCCCCCGGGACAGTGATGTGGTAGCTTTGTGTTGAGTTCCTGGTGGTGGGTGTGGCTCCGAGTGGAGCGGAAGCACTTTCCGGAAGCAGCGGCACAGGGACCTGGGTCTGTTCTGAAGGGGGGCGTTTCGTGACCCGGGCTTCGCTGGTCTCCGCCCTTTCAGGGACTTGGTCTCTGCATCCAGCAGGGTTCTCTTTCCTCGGGTGTGAGTTGGAAAATCTCGGGGAACGAATTTTGGGTAACAGATGTCTGAGCCTCGCAGCTGAGTCACAGATGCCTTGGCTGCTCTGGTCCAAGAGCCAGTGGCTGCGTGGCCCTGAGATGTGGCGGGGTCACGTGGTTCACAGCAGGCCCCACGCCCTCCCTGCTCTGAGCAGGGCTGCGAAGGAAGCAATCTGCTCCCCTCCCCCCCCCGCCTCCCCTCCCCCCTGGGGCTTCCTGCCCAGGCAGCTGCCCACGTGCCAACCACCTCCAGCCTGTCTCCCCCTGGAGTGCGACCAGCGCCCTCCGCATCTGGCGGACTCACCTGCCTGTGGCCAGGAATCCGTGCTTCCGAACGTCGCGCTAGTGCTTGCGGAGGTGCCAGACCGGGAAAGAGCGTCGCCGTGGCCGTCGCCTCGGAGTTTCTGCCGAGAGTTTTTGTGTTATTACGGGAGCCAAGTCGCTCCTTCCTTTCCGATTGCACAACAGCCTGTTTTGCAAAAATCCGGTCGCCGGGAGCGGCACGAAGTTGATCTTGCAACCCCACGCCCAGCGGGTGGCTCGAACCCAGCACCGGCATCTTTACTTTGCAGGTTTTCAGTCGTCCCCCCGTCTGTGCCGTGCGCCCCCGCCGGTGCCCGGTCTCGGCGCCCCGTCTCGGCGCCCGCTGCCCGGTTGGCACCGCCGCCCTTTCCGCCGTCAGAAACGGCATTTGGGCGCGACTGAGGACGGCCTGCTGGCCCACTCGTCACCAGCGGGACCCTCAGAGACGGCTGGGACTCGGGGGCTCATCGCCTGCAATCAGCGCTGCCGCGTGGGCGCGACCCCTTTAAAACAAAAGCTCTAAGAACGCATCCCGGGAGCGAGCGTCTCCCCTGGAGGGAGACGGAGAGGGGGGAGCCCCGTGTCCATACGTCTTCAGGCTGGCGGCGAGGGTCTGGCACCCAGTGACCCCCCGAGCCTCTCCGCTGCTGGTTTCCACCGCGGGGAGCTCCGCCTCCGTGCGAGGTGGGGGGAGGAGCTAACAGTTCTCGCCGCCGCGGGCTCCTCGCTGCCCCCTGTCGGCCGCTGGCCGCGTCTGTGTCTCCGGGCCCCGTGGGTGGCGTTTACAGACTGTGCGGATGGGCCCTGCCCGCCGCTCTGTTTGCGCGATGGGAGGATCGGACGCTTGGTTCACGCGGGTCCCCTCCTCCACCCCCGAGAGACAGGTGGGCCAGCCCCTGACTGGACGAGCCCACGGCAGACCAGGGGAGCCGGGGCGCAGGAACCGGAGGCCAGGGGGTACCCCCGGGCGCCTTTGACTCCTTGTCTTGGGCCGCACTGGGCCGCTGGGCCGGCCGCTTCCTGCCGCTCCCGGTGACAGGTGGGCCCCCCGGGGGCAGGGACAGACTGCAGCCCGGATCCACCCAGCGGCTGCCAGGATCCTGTTTAACATCCGGCTGGTGACAGACTCGGGGAGAGGGCGTGTCTCCCGAGCTGCCCGATGACAGCCTGGCCTCAGGCGGAGGGGGAGGGGGTGGGGTGGGAGGCACTGCCTCCTGTCCCAGCCCCAGCCCCACCTGCCTTTCTCTGATCTGAGGGGGGTGGATTGGGTCCAATCTCAGCCGGGGATGGAGTTGCCACCTGCAGCTAATGGCTGTCCCAGGGCTGGGCCCTGCCAGGCCTCTCAGGGCCACCAGGGTCCCTGGCGGGGTGTCCTGAGCTGGGGGGGAGCTGGGGCCTCTGGCTCTCCGGGGACAGGACGGGGTCTGGCCCCGCTCGGCGCTCTGGGACCGGGTCCCCCCATCTTTCCTCTGACAGTGAGGGGGGGTGGCTCAGATTCGGCCTCCCCAGCTGGAGGGCAGAGCTGCCAAGTCAGGATGCTGCCAGCTGGCACTGTGGGAGCCGCGTGGGACTCCACCCCGAGGGAGGAGCCTGTGGCCACCTCGGCCTTGCAGGCGCCCCCAGCGACCCCCAACCGTGGCGTGGACAATCCCCGGACACGGAACCGTGGTTGTGGGCCGGGGGCGGTGACAGGAGGGGCACTCACTGTGGAGGCAGGTCGCTGTGGCCCCACGAGGCCAAGTGGACGACAGGCCGTGGTCCCTTCTGGCCTGAGTGGCTGTGAGGAAGCCAGGCAGGGCCGCCCAGCGTGAGCACCCTGGACCATGGGCCCAGCTTCTGCATCGCTCAAATCCAGCTCTTTCAATTTAAAAACCTTTAATCCTCACCCGAGGATATCTTTATTGATTTGAGAGGGGGGGGGGCGGAGAGAGAGAGAAACATCATTGATCGGTTGCCTCCCATACTCGGGGACGAATCCCGAGACCAAGGCAGGTGCCCAGATCGGGAATCGAACCCGCTACCTTTTGGTGTGGGGGACGACACTCCAACCTACGGAGCCGCCGGCCAGGGCAGGACGCCATCTCTCTGAACGGCGAGGAAATAAGGCGGGAAGGGGGTCCTGGAGGAAGTGGCTGCGGGGGCGGGTCTGGGTTCAGGATGGCCCGTCTGCAGAGCTCGCCCAGGGTGCGTTCCGGCGGTCCTGGGGCTGGTGGGTGCCCCCGGAAACTGCCAGTGGGTTCCCGCCCCCGCCTCCATGTGACCAGAGGCCCCTGGGAGTGTCCGAGGCCAAAGGGTCGCCTGGGCGGGAGGGTTAGATGACCTCGCCTCCTACTTCTCACCGAAACACGCCTGCGACACGTTGTTCTCTTTGGAGCGTGTCGGCAGTATGAAATCACGTGGCGACGCGTGTGTCTGTCCCGTGTGCGCTGTGGGAGAAGCGGAGAGGGTGTGCCCAGAGCTCGGGCCAGCCCATGCCGGTCTCTGGGTCACAAGTGAGGGCCCCCCTCTTTTAAAACTTCCGTTAAATATTCCGGAACAAGCCCCCAGGGTTACTGACCTATGACGGGAGTCCGTGTCTGTGGGCCAGACGGCGGGGCACACGAGACCTGGGGGGGCGGGGAGACCTGGGAGGGGTGGGGCTGCGCTCCGCAGGGGTTGCCTTCTCCAGAAACGTGCCCTGGGCCTCAGGGTTTTGGAAATACCGGGAGTACTGCGTTGCCGACGGAAATGACAAGGAAACACCATTCTCTTGGCTTGGGAAGGATGATGTAAAGCAGAAAAGCAATAAAAACACAAAGCATCAGGGAGAAGGTACCGTCCCTTCCCCTCCGCGGAAGTTCAAGGTGCATCTGACAGATGGTACGGCGACGAGAAGGCGGGCAGGGGGCCGGGAACCCCCCCAGCAGTGCAGCGCAGCCCCGGGAGCGAAGGACTGAGACCCTCGCTGTGCGGAGAGCTATCCAGTGTCAGCCACAGACCCCCACTGTGGCGGAGACGCCGGCGGTGCGCACCCACGCACAGGTCCCGGCGTGGGGGGGGGGGGAACGTCTGGTTCACTCGGGCTCACCCCTGCCGCGGGAGTCGATCATCAAACCCGTCTTCAGCGCCCGAACTGGCGAAGGTTCAAGCCTCTGGTGGTGCCGGCAGCTCGTGGGAACCCCGTGGGTGCTGTGTGCCGGGGGCCCAGCTGCCCACCCCGGGCAACGGCTCAGAATTCCGGGAGTGGCCCTGAAGGAAGGGTGGGTGCAGACGGAGGTTCGCGTGTCCACGTGTGGGGGCTGTTCGTCCAGTAGCCATTCTCCCGAGACCGACTGGCGGGCTGGCTGGGGGACGGTGCGTGCCCACCGTCCACACCCAGCGGGGAGGATGGAGGGGCGGCATTTTGAATGTTTAACCTCCTGCTACCACGCGGTGTTCATTTTCTGTGGCTGCCAGAGCCGGGTGCTCCAGGCGGGCGGCTTAGAGAACGGGTTATTGTCTGGGAGTTCCGGAGGCCGGGAGCCCAAGGTCACGGTGCGGGCAGGGCCGGCTCCCTCCGACGCTTCCAGACATGGTCTGGATTCCTGCGTGTCGATGTCTGTCTCCAAATTCCCTTTCTTCAAGGGATGCCTGTGGCTTGGGCTGAGGACCCCCCCTCAGAACCTAATCCTAACTTGGTCCCCTCGAGGAAGCCCGGTCTGCAATCAGGTCACCCTCAGGTCCTGGGGGTTAGGACTCCCACACAGGAATTTGGGGGGGGCGGGACACACTTCCACCTGTAACACCTGGGTAACGTATCCTCACCTGAGGGTACATGGGTTGATTTGAGAGAGAGAGAGAAACATTGATCAGTTGCCTCCTGTACGCACCCGGACAGGGGGTCGAACCCGCCGCCTAGGTATGTGCCCTGACCAGGAATCGAACCTGCAACCTTGTGGTGCACGGGAAGGCACTGCAGACCACGGAGCCACCGGCCAGGGCTGGGCAGTACATTTCTGAGACGAGTAAAAGCGGGTATGACATACTCCCAGCGAGCGGTATTTTTTGTTGTTTGTTTTTTAAGGAAGGCACAGAAGGCGGCAGAAAATATGCAAATATTTTTGGATTGTGCGATTGCAGGGACATGTGGTCTTTTTCTTATACGTCTGAGCACATCTCATAATTTTTCGAAACACGCTTTAAAAATAGGTCGAGGAACCTCCACTTCGAAAGACCCCGGAGGCGGGGGGCCGGCTTCAGCTGGGGTGGCAGAGGCTCCCACACGGGCAGGCACAGCTCACAGACAGACACGCACCGTCCGGAGAGGGATATTTGTGGCTGGCCTTCCGCAGACATGCCCCGACCCCCCCCAAGGCGCGCTGTGGCCCAGAACTGCCCCCTCCCCACCAGGGGCTGGAGATGGGGCGGGGGGAGGGGGCAGGCCAGCCCCCCGGGGCGGCCGGGGTGGGGAGCGGCTGGACTGCCTGCACCCGAGGCTCCGCTGTCCTGGGCGGGGGTCCCGGCACTGGGGCTGTCCATCACTGGGCGACCTCGGGTGCCCCGAGCCTGTCGCCTGATTTGCAAAACGGAGCATCTGGGGGCGGGGGGCGGGGATTCCCAGAGCCGCGGCGAGGGTCTCCTCTGACGCTACGTGGGAACCGCCTCCGCACCTTCTGGCACATTCTTTGGATGATCCTCCGTGGCGCTGCGGTTCGGGGAGCCAGCAGACACTCGTGTGCGGCCCACGGAGATTCAAGTGAGCGAGGCCGTGGGAGCCCGCCGGGAGGTGGGCCCCGCCAGCCCGGCCTCGCCCACCTGGGGCCACGGGCGGCCACGGAGCACACGGAGCGTGGCTGCTCCGAACTGGGGTGTCTGACGTGTAAAGCACACACCAGGCTTCAGAGACTTAAAGAATGCAAGATAGCTCCCCAGGCTTTTTTTTTTTAGAAATATTTTATTTATTTATTTCTAGAGGGGGAAATCGAGGGCGATGGAGAGGGAGGGAAACGTGGGTCTGTTGCCTCTCTCACGCCTCCCGCTGGGGGCCCGGCCCGAAGCCCGGCTTGGGCCCTGCCCGGGGACCCAGCTGCCGACAGGTCTCGGGTAGGCAGATGGGCACGAGGCCCACTGAGCCACGCCGGCCGGGGCCAGGGCCGGGAGTCGTTTGGGAGCTGATGACGCAACTCTCTGGGGTGCGGGGGGGGGGGGCGGTTGGGCACAAAGAGTCTTCGTGCCCCTCGTTTCTTTCTGGTTCTCGTGAGTGCAGCCGACAGGACACGGGACGCTGTCCGTGTGGCCCGTGTTGTGCTTTGGCGGGGCAGCGCCGGCCCGGACAGTGGGGTTCGTGGCTCCTTAGCCAACCTTGTGGTTCTTGAAGAAGGCTTGGACTTTTTTTGTTTTAGGTTTTATTTATTTGTTTTTAGAGAGGGAAGGGAGGGAGATAGAGAGAGAAACATCCATGTGTGGTTGCTGGGGGCTGTGGCCTGCAACCCACACATGTGCCCTGACTGGGAATCGAACCTGCGATGCTTTGGTTCGCAGCCCGCGCTCAATCCACTGAGCTATGCCAGCCAGGGTGTGGACTTTTTTAAAAATACGCCCGACAGCCCTGGCTGGCGTAGCTCAGTGGATTGAGTGCAGGCTGGGAACCAAAGTGTCGCTGGTTTGATTCCCAGTCAGGGCACATGCCTGGGTTGCAGGCCACAACCCCCAGCAACCACACATGGATGTTTCTCTCTCTCTCTCTCTCTCTCTCTCCCCCCCCTTCCCTCCCTAAAAATAAATAAATAAAATCTTTAAAAAAAAATATGCCCGACAAAGGGACCGTCACTAGCACAGGGACAGAGCTGTTCCAGACAATTCATTGGAAAGACGACACGTGTTTCGAGGTGCGATTTTTTAAAAGTTCCCTCCCAGTGGCTGCCCTCTGTGCTGGCGCGGCTGGAGGTGGTCAGGGCGTGGGACACTGTGAGGGCTCACACGGCGCCGGGCGGGCCGGGGCCGCAGCACGGCGGCGACTGTAGGGTGGCGTGGCAGACGGCCACCGGGCTCCGTGCGGCGACCCCGTTGCGAGGTGTGCGGGTGTCGAATCCCTGCGTCATACGCTTGAGAGTCACAGACCAGCGCGGGCCATGTTCACTTGGATGCAATAGAAAAAAAAACCAGACGAAGGAGAGATAGCCTCGGTGTGGCGTGGCCAGGGAGGCCTCCGGGAGGGGTCTAGAGGTGATCGGGGTTGGCAGGAGTGGCCTGCCCAGGCGCCCAGAAAGTGGTTAAGCCGGGGGCTGGCTGCTTTGTCCCCAGGGGACATATTTGGTCGTCCTGCTGGTGGCAGCTGGGGGCATCTAGTAGGCGGGGGCCAGGGAGGCTGCTGGCCACCCTACAAGGCCCAGGACCCCCTGTCACCCAGGAGGGCCCGGCCCGCAGCGTCCACGGCGCCTGGGCTGAGACCCCGCTCTGTGGCCTGTGTCGGCGGGACGCACTCACACACAGCTGAGCACAGCCCATCGGGGGCTGACGGGCGTGAGGCGGGACACAGCCCCAGGGACCCCGGCCGAGTCCCCGACCCGGGGCCCGACGCATCCCCCCTCTCCCCCTTCCCAGGCCGGTGTGGACGAGCCCCACCTGGGCCCCCGCGTGCGGAGGATGGGAACACCCCCCCGGCAATGTCTCTGGGCCGTCTCCTCCGCCGGGCCTCCTCCAAAGCCTCGGACCTCCTGACCCTCGCCCCCGGCGGCGGCGGCGGGCCCCCCTCCGTCCTGGATGGCGAGATCATCTACTCCAAGAACAATGTCTGCGTGCACCCGCCGGAGGGGCTGCAGGGGCTGGGGGAGCACCACCCAGGTGAGCCGGGGGGGGGGGGGGGGATGGGAGGGACCGGGCTCCCAGACCTGGATAAGGAAGGGACTGGGGTCACAAGCACGAGAGGGAGGGACCGGGGACACAGGCCCCGGCTTCAGAGGCTCTGGCCTCACATCCCCACTTGCCCGTACCTGGACCCCGAGGCCCCCTGACTAGTGGCGTGGCCAAGTCTCTGGGTGCTTCTGAAGGTGCTGCCTGTTCTGGGTATAAAACAGGAGGAAGAGCGTGGCCCTTGGAGAGCTTGGGGTCTAGCCCTGCCGTGATGGAAGGTGGGGGACAGAGGGGGACCGAGGTCTGGGGCCCCATTCCCTGTCCCAAAGCCACATGGTCCGCAGGCGGCAACCCTTGGCCTCCCAGCCGCACCCCTCGAGCACGGCCGGGTGACAGCCCCGAGCTGTTCTGGAATGGGAGCCACACGTGGGGCCGGGGCCCTGAGGGATGTGGGGGCCCCGCTCCCACCCCAGGCGACTGTGCAGAACAGAGACGGCGGGGGCCGGGGGCCTGTGCTGTAGGCTGGGGAATCAGGACACCCCCAAAGGGCAGGCACAGGGACTGCCAGGGGAAGTGCCACCATCCCCCCACCCTGAGCGGTCAGGGGCCTAGAACGCCCCCCGCTTGCTGCCGGCCTCAGAGCCCGCCCCGTGTGAGCCATCCAGGGCGTGGCCTGGGGAGAGGAGCCCTTCTCCCGAAAGGCTGCGTCTCGGAGAAAAGACGTGGAGAGGGCCGCGGCCACCGGAACAGACCCGCACGCCGGCCGCCTGTCCCGGACTCGTTCCCGGGGGAGGGAGTCTGCAGCCTGTGCCCCCCCCCCCAACCGGGCTGTGACGCTGCGAGCCTGTTCCCGGGCACTGACCGGCCCCCGGCAGTAGACAGGGCGGGACCCCTGAGTTCGGAAAAGCCCTCGCCAGGCCGAGGCTCCGGCCAGTGCTCGGTGTGGGCGCTCAGCAAGGACCCATGGCTCCCCTGCTCCCGGAGCCCGGCGGTCCCGGCGGCCTGCACCTGGGGCCGGGCAGTGTCTGAAGCCCCTGTGTGTGCGCGGCCCCCCCTGACCCCCGCCCTCGCCCCCGCAGGCTACCTGTGCTTGTACATGGAGAAGGATGAGCTGCTGGGGGCCACCCTCATCCTCGCCTGGGTCCCCAACTCCCGGATCCAGCGGCAGGACGAGGAGGCGCTGCGCTACATCACGCCCGAGAGCTCCCCCGTGCGCAAGGCACCCCGCCCGCGGGGCCGGCGCGCCCACAGCTTGGGCGCCGCCCGCCAGGCCTCCCCCACGGAGCCCAGGCCCGCCCTGACCCCCGGAGACGAGGACACCCCGGGGGCGGCCCAGGGCCTCCCGGACACTGTGCACGTGAGCCCTTCCCCCGAGGACGGGGAGAAGCTGGCCCAGGGCCCGGGGGTGGATGGCCCACTCCCAGCCGCGCGGCCGGCCCCCTTCGACCCCGGGGCCTGGTCCAGGGCCGGTTCGCAGGACGGCGTGGAGGAGCCGCGGCCCGAGGCCGGCGAGGAGGAGGGCTCCCTGGAGCTGTCGGCTGAGGGCGTGAGCAGGGACAGCTCCTTCGACTCGGACTCGGACGCCTTCTCCTCCCCCTTCTGCCTGTCGCCCGTCAGCGCCGCCCTGGCCGAGAGCAGCGGCGGCTCCGTGTTCCCGGAGAGCGAGAGCAGGTGAGTTCCCGCCCTGGGACCCGGGCGCTCTGGCCGGGAGTGTTGGGGGCCGCCATGGGCGTCACTGGCTCTGCTCGCTGGGTGCTGAGGCCGGCCTGCGTCCTGTCCGGCCTCTGCTGCAGGTGCCAGCTGTCCCCACACCGGGGCCATGGCAGCGGGGTCCTGTCCCTCCGTGCCACCCGAGGGCATCGTGTCTGCCGTGGGCTTGATGGGGGGTGGCTGTCCAGGCCACCACTCGGCGTCCTGGGGTCCTCAGGGCCTCCCAGAGCTGGCAAACCCTGGGAGGCAGGTCCCGACATCGCCCCCTGGGGGCAGCAGGTGGAAGTAAGGGCTGGGGAGGTCACCCAGCCAGAACACCGGCCAGGCTGGAATCACACCCCACCGGGTGCTCACCGGCCGAGGTGCCCATGAGGGCCCCCGGGGGCCCCTGTAAGCCCAGCAGCCAAGGGGCAGGGTGTAGGGACGTGGAACGCTTTGCCAGCTTCAGCGGGGAGGAATTTGAGATGGGTTCTTTCTGCTGTCAAACCCTCTATAAACGGCGGTCCGATAAAGAGTGGACTGGGAGCACTTGTTCCAGGACTGGGGCGCCCACATAAAAGGGGCAGTCGGCTGTGCCCTGGGGCTCCGGGCGCCCCATGGGGTCCGAGCAGCTGCATAGTGGTTCCCACCCGAGAGCCAGGCCGCCATCCACACGCCAGCCCCTGCGGGGGTCCCGCCCGCGGGCCCCAGGGCTCCCCCTGGTGGTGCCACGTTGCCAGCACAGCGATACCTGTGGGTGTCCAGCACCCCCAGGGTCCAGGCTGAGGCACAGGGGCCCGAGCTCTTATCTTCGCCGAGCCCCACAGAGGTGGCGGGCCTGGCTGCCGGGCCATGGCCGAGGACTTAGTGGCAGAACCGGACCCAGCGCCTGGCCTGCTCAGCTCCCTCCAGCAGCCTGAGCGCCTGCGGGGCTTGGATTTGGGAGCTGTGGGACCTGGTGGGCGTGAGGCCCGGCCGGCTCCTTCCGGTCTGCGAGCCTCTGTGTCCTCGCTCGTAAGATGGAGTGGCGATATCCGTGTTGCGGGTGCAGCCGGAGAACCCACCCCCAGGCCCCCCTTCCTCTCGGCCCCGGTGGTTCTCCGCCTCAGTCGCCCCGAGAGCCCCGGGGACCTTCCGTGCAGTCCGGTGCCCGGGCTATTCCGTCAACAGTTCTTCCGGGCCGCTCTGCCCCCAGGGGACCTGTGGCAGTGTCAACGGACATTTCGGCCACCCCTGAGGGTGGCTTCTCACCAGAGGCTCGGGCTGCGCCCCCGCCGTGCACAGGGCACCCCCAGGGCGGAGTGGTCTGGCCCCGTTTCCCGGTGCCCCGGCGGAGAACTTCTCGGATGCACGCACGAAGTACACGTGACGCGGACTGGCGGGTGCAACCGTTTCAGACTGCAGTTCAGCGGCAGTCAGTGTGCTCACGGCGCTGCGCCCCCTCTCGCTAGTTCCAGAACTTTCTCGTCGCCCCAACAGGGCCCCGCCCCGCCTCCCTTCCTCCCTCCGCCAGCCCCTGGACACCGCCCCTACGGTTGCACGTGGAGTCACACAGGACGTGGCCTTTGCGTCTGATCCCTTCTACTCGGCACCCCGTCCTCGAGGGCCGTCCGCGACGCAGCGTGGGCCAGGGCTCCGTTTTTCCGGTCCGCTGGTGTCCGGGTGGTTCTGGCCGGTAGCTGGGTTCCAGAGCCCCACCCCGCGCCGTGCGCCGACTCCCGAGCTGCCGCTGGGCGCGCCCCTCCGCCCAGCTCCCCGCCCCACCACCTGCGGCGGTGCTCTGGCGCCCCGCGCGGTCTGGTTCAGGGGTCGCCTGTCTGCGCGGAGCTGCCCGGCAGCTGGTGCTCCGGCCCCGAGCGCGTTCACACACTGTGGCCACCAGGGAGGCGCCCCCTCCCGTGCGGCCCTGGGAGCCCGGTGCAGCCGCTCTTCGGGCCAGGTCCGCACGCACCCAGGGTCCCGGCCCCACCAAGCACGGCACGTGGCTAAAATGTACCGAACGTGCAAATGGGGAGGGTTCCACGAGGGGCGGGGGCGGGGCCTGAAACCTGCATTTTCTCGCCGGAGACTTCAGCGTGAGCCGGATCTGGGCACCGGGCGGTCCCCACAGCCCACGGGGGTCCCATCTCCTTCCCTGCTGCCTCTCCTCCCCTGCAGCGCCCACGGGGTGATGGGACTGGGGGTCCCGGGCTCAGGGGCCATGACCCTGGGCACCACAGGGCAGACACCCCCAGCCCCCCTGTTCACGGGGCAACCCTGGGCAGCGTTAAACACTGATGCCCAGGCTGAAGCCAGACCAGCGGAGCCAGGACCGCGGGGGATGGGGCCCAGGGAAGGGCAGTGGCTGAGCTCCCCGGGGGCGCGCAGAGCGCAGTCCGGGTGCAGAACCCTGCCGTGAGGGACACCAGCGCGAGGGAGGCATGGTCCCTGCTCCTCTGGAAGAGAGGGCGTCTGGGCCGAGGTCCCGGAGTGCAGGCATCTGGCTGGGCCAGACCCCCCTCAGGGGCATTGGCCTTGAGGACCTGCGTGCGCCCAAAGCTGCTCCCTGGAACAACGGTTCCTAGTTTAACTGGCAATTGGGTCCCCAAGAGGGGATGAGGTCAGGCTAGCTCATGGGATCCCTCTAGCGGTAGCACCAGAGAACTACACATGGAGGCTGGGCGTGTGGCTAGGAATGGGTGAGGGGGAAGAGCCCCCCCCCCAAACATTTTGTGCCCACGGGGCACATCCTGCCCACGAGGCAGGAAGGACACGGTTCATCCCTGCGCCACCTGTGGGTTATGTCCAGCAGGGCCTGGTCTCCAGATGGCGAGGCCCCCGCGCCGTGATGGCCAGATGCCCTCCACCCAGTGTATGCTCAAAGCCCCCTGGGGACGCCCCTCCTCCCACTGGGGTCAGGTTCTGCCAACAGGGTTAGCTTCTGGGGCAGCTCCTCGTCCCACACCCTCCGGGGCCAGAGGTCAAGGCTCTGGGCTGGGGTGAGCGTGAGCACCAGGCGAGATCAGTGGCCGGCTCATCCTTCGTTTCTGTCCTGAAAGGCACCTGGTCCGGTCTCAGGGGGCCAGCCGGGTGAGGCAGTAACACAATAGGACCCCCCCACCCGGTTCTCGGAGCCGACCCCCCGGGCGGGTCCCCATGTGCTCGTCGGCCGGCCCTGCCCCGTCCCGCTGAGTCAAGGGGTCTCCTTGCGTCCGGAGAAGTGGTAGAAGGCGCAGAAATCGAACGCACCCGCACGAAGATGTTCGCCGCGGTGTCCTTTCCAACGGGGAGAGAAAAAGACCTCCGTGTCCCTTTCGTCTCTGTACGCACGGCGCGCACTTTCCTGAGGGGGGGCCGCCAGCTGATTTCCCAAAGAGCCTGTGACCCTCCCTGCCCCCCGCCAAAGTTCACAACCTTGGCGGTGCTGCAGATGGAAGAGTATGCAGTATTTATAGACTGTGTCGCCACTTGGAAGTTCATTGTATCGAAAACAGAGCAGGCAGTGAATTAGGAGCTCCTTTTGGTTGAAATCTACGGAGAGGCAGGCGGGTGCATGGGCAGGGCTGCCCCCCCTGCCCAGCACAGCTTGGCGCCCGGAGGTGACAGTCCAGGTCCCGGCCTTCCGGTGCGGTGGCTGCCTTCCTGCCGCCGGGAGCCCTAACCAGTGGGACGCAGGCACTGAGTTACAAATTTCACAGAATACTGGTGAAGACAGGTTTAAATAGTGTGTGGGCCCACCTTATTGGACGGCACAGGCCGAGGGAAAGGTAGGCCAGTAAGTTAGGATCGTGTACTTTTGAGTAATTTTTTTCTTTTCTCAATGTTCAAAAATGTTAGGCTGTGGTTACGAGTCCACGTTTTCTAACCCAAATCGCCGGTTAATCCCTGCACGTGGCACTCTGGCTCCCTCCCCCCCACGCCCCCCTGCCACTGCCCCGCCCCCCCCAGCTGGCTTGCACACTTGTTAATGAACCCCCTGGGGCTGCCTGAGGTCCTTCCGAGGAAACTGATGCTAATGACCTGCCACCGTCCTTGTCCCCAGAGCGTGTCCTCCTTGTCCCCGCTCCCAGGGGACACGAGCGCCTCGTTTCCTTTCTCATAGGATCCTCGCGTGGCTCTGGCCTCGCTCTGGCTGTGCTTTCTCCCGGCGGTGCAGGGCGGTGGCACGCAGGTCACAGAGGGGGCGCCTCCCATGCAGGGGGCCTCTGTGGCGTCCTTGGGGCAGGGGCCCAGCCAGCTCCAGCGCCCGTCCACAAGAGCCAGGTGCAGCCACGGGGGCCCCCCGGCCCACCTGCCCCAGGTCCTGCTCAGATGCCCACCTGCCTACCCAGTCTCTCCTCTCAGCCCTTCCCGTGGGCCCCGGGAGTCCCAGCCTCGCCCCCTCTGCTGCGGAAGCCCCAGCCAGCTGAGGGGACCCCTCCCGGGGACCGCTGCTTGCATGTGAACTTCCCTGCGCAGAGCTCCCGCCGCCCCCTATACGTCTCCCTCGGGTGCCTTTTAAAATGCTGTCCTGCACTGTTGCCCGTCGGTGAGACCTAACCTTCGTCACCCTGCAGGAGGGGACGCTGTCCAGGGTGGTGCCCCCGGGCCACAGGTGCCATCAAGCCCTGGGATGTGGCTGTTGTGGCTGAGAAACAGGACTTTACATTTTATTCATCTTCAACGAATTTAAATTTTAATGGCCACATATGGGAGGGGCCTTCCGTACGGATGGTGGACCGCACAGGCCCCGATGGACCAGGCCTGGGAGGCAGGTGACGGTGTCGTCACCCCCAGGCACAGAGCAGGCCTCCAGGAGAAGGGAAAAGACCAATGAACAAGAGCCCTGTCCCCCACCCCCAGGGCGGCAGGTTTCTAGGGGCGGCGGGGGGCTCAGGTTCCCGGGCAGCCCCAGACAGGGGCCAGTGCGGAGGGACAGGGGCCGTCCCTGCCAGTCCCGCCCCCCCCCCACCCCCCACCAGGCCCGGGAGGCGGAAATAAGGGGTGTCCGAGCACGGTCTGCTGGTCGCAGGCGGGTTCCTGTGAGCCGGGGCGCTCGCCCCCAAGGCAGCGTTATCAGTGCGTGTCCTCCTCCCGGTGGGACAGGCCAGCCCCTCCCATGGGGGGTGGGGCAGGAACGGGATGCTCTGGGCGGGGCGAACCCCAGCCTCTTAGAAGGATGCAGAACCGATGAGCTCAGTGCACCAGGTCCGAGCACCTGAAGGTGTCATTGCCGGGCAGTGGCCTCAAGGGACCCTGGGGGGTGTCGGGGGGTCACCCAGAGCTGGGGGGAGGGGGTGCCGGCGCCAGTGTTACACCGCCAGACTCCCAGTCGCTCCTGGCGGCTGCTCCTGTCCGGCACAGCCGTCTCAGGGTGGCGGGGCGGGGGAGTGGGTGCACCCTCCAGAGGTGGGGTGCGGGGTGCAGGGGTGTGGCTGCCGCCCAGGGGAGAGGGGTGACTGTCGGTGTGACCAGGTGTGAGCAGGCCGCTGACGCCTGAGCCGGTCCGGGAGAGACAGGTGGGGGGGTGGGGGTGGCCAGAACCTGGCGAGGGGGGATGGGAGGGCCTGGAGCAGGGGTGGGGGTGCGTGTCCCACCCTCCGGATTTCCCGGAGGTGCCTCCGAGCAGCCCAGCCTTCGGGGCCAGCCTCCCCCGCCCCCCTGGGCTCCCGGAGGCAGCCTGCCAGCCTGCAAGCTGGCAGCCTCCGCGGGCCTGTTGTTTGACTGTGTTTGCGTGTCCGGCGCCGCCGGGAGCCGGGACTTCTTTCTGCGCGACAGCTCGTCCCCGCCTCCCCGCAATCTGCTCCCGCAGATGCAGCTCGCGCGCGTCTCCGCGGCGCTCGGCAGGATCCCGCGCGGCATCTCTGCCTCGCTGCTGCGCCCTCGCCAAGCCCGTCACGGCGGCCGTCACCAGCGGGCCCCGGGGGCGGCCGGAATCAGGGGTCCGAAGGAAAGGCGACCAGCTGGTCCAAGCCCTGTGGACTGGCCCGCAGCCTCGGACAGGCTGTTCGTGCCCAGGGGTCTCCCCGCCAGGAGAGGACGCCAGGTGGTGGGCAGAGCCGGGCTGGCCTATCGGTGGCCCCTCGCTGGCCCCTGTCAGTGCTGGGAGCTCATTAGCAGGCGGCGGCAGCGACCCCCGGCTCCAGGAGCCTGGAGGGGCTGCCGGAGAATCCAGGCCGGGCCTCGAAGCGCCCGGTCCTTTGCTATAAGGACTCAGGGCGGCTGCTTGGCTCACGGGCGCCCCTCTGGGGCGGGGAAGGGGCTGGGCGGTGGCTCCGCGGCCAGCTGCTCCAGTGGGAACCTGAGCCCCACCCGTGACCCCAAGGGCCTGACCTGGCTGGGCGCTTACCCTCCTGAGCCTGCGTTTCCTTGCCTGTGACCTGGGGCCATTGGGAAGGTTCAGTGAAGACACACCTAGGACCACACGGTGCGGTACCGGTGGCTCTGCGTGGGTTCATGCTTGGGCAGACCCGCAGGACCCATGGCACAGGGCACCCTGGTGTGCCCTGCCGACCTCGGTCCCCGGCAGCTGTGTGTGGACGCTGGCTCATCAGTTTGAACAAACGCACCAGGGCGTGGGCGGGGGGCACTCTGTACCTTCCACTCGAGTTTTCTGTAACCTGAAACTGCTCTAAAAAATACAGTCGTAGGAAATGCCGCCTTAGTGCCTGAGCCGTGCGGTGCCAGACGGGGGCCGGAACCGTGCCCACCCCGATCCGACCCTGCGCCTGGCTCGGGAATGCCTGGGGACCTCGGCTTCCAGGTGCCACTGCCTCGGGGCCACGCCTGTAAAAAAACGCCATTTCCTCCACATAACGAGGAGGAGGCTGCAGGAAGCTGCCAAAGACGTGCAGGGAGGTCCCGGGTGCTCTTCCTGCAGCCACCCTCCCCCCCCCTCCCAGCGCCCTGAGCGAAAGTCACAGGGCGTCCCGGTGCGGGGCTCGCTGCCTCTGCCAGCTCCTGCTCCTCGCTCCTCTCTCCTCGGCGCCGGCTCCCACAGCCCCCGCTCCACACCTGCGGGGCCGGCCCAGGTGGGTCAGCAATGTTTGGAAACAAAATTGCTTACGTTGTTGCTGGGCCTGGGCCCACTCTGCACCAAGTCCGTACGGAGGTTTTGTTCTTGTTCTCTTGCTCCCTAAACCACACGCTACAGCGCCGATTTACGTAGTATTTACACCGTATTTACATTGTGTCAGGTAGTACAAGCCCTCTAGAGTCGGTTTAAAGAACTCCGGCAGGGCCCTGGCTGGGTAGCTCAGTTGGATGGAGCATCATCCTGCTATACGTAGCAAGGTTGCAGGTTCGATCCCCCGTCAGGGCACACTCAGAAACCAACCAACCAGTGAGTGCGCAAGTAAGGGGGATAACAAATGGATGTTTCTCCCTCCCTCCCCCCGCCCTCTCTCTCTCTCTCAAAACAATGAATAGAAAAACCTTTAAAAAACCCACAGGAGGATGTGTGGGGGTCATATGCAGATACTGCTCTGTGGGTTTGGTATCTGGGGGTCCTGAGACTGATCCCCGGTATGAACCCCCTGTAGCCTGGTGTGACTGCCGCCAGCATCGAGTGCCGGCCCAGCCCGTCGCCACGTGGCTCCCCTAGGCTCCTCTGTAGTCACACCTGAGTCCTTGTCCCCAAGTCCTTGTCCCCGTTTCCTCACCCCTGGCACCCCCCACGGCACTCTCCATCTGTGCAGGAATTTTCTAGAAGAAATGCTAGGTAGCCTTTGGGACCGGCTCTTCCCGGTGTGCACGTCCCGGTGGGTCGGGCCGCCCAGCCGCCCACGGGGGTCCCGGGTCCCCTCCAGGAAGGGGCTCATGGATGAAGCCTCCAGGGCCGTTCCCGCGCAGGTGTTTGTGGGAGCACGGTTCTCACGTCTCCGGGATAACGTGGGGCCGCTGGGTCACGCGGATGGCGGTCGCGTGTTTAGTGATGAAAGAAATCGCCAACCTGTTTACTTCCGGAGCAGTGGCGCCCCCTCCCTGTCCCCAGCGGTAGGAGCGGCCCGGCTTCTCCGCGTGGTCACAGCGTTGGGTGGGGGTTTGTGGGGTATTTTTGGCCATTCGGACACCGTGGCGTGGTAGCTCCTGGCGGTTTAATCCGCACTTTGCTGGTGACGCCGGGCGTCTTTCCGCATGTCCCCCGGTCGCCCGCTCCTCCTCCTCCTCAGCGAGACGCCTCTTCGTGTCTCTCACCCGTGTTCCGAGGGGCCTTCCTTCGTGGCTGCAGCCTTTTCAAGGGTCCTTACGTGTTCCGGACGCTGCTTTCGTGTCGTCCCTGTGGCTCTGCGGGCGTTTCTCCCGGTCGCAGCTCTCTTCGCCGGCCCCTCGCGGGGCCGTCCACAGGCGGGAAGGCTTGGATCGTGGTGGCGTCCACGTCTCAGTTTTCCCTCGTGTGGACCTTGCTTTGGGTGTCAAGGGTTAGGGGCTCCCGGCCTGGCCCTGGATCCTGAAGGTGACCCCCTGCGTGGTCCTCCCCGCAGTCTGCCCGCGGGACGGTGAGGGTCACCTGGGGGTGACTTCCACGGCAGGAGTGAGGCCCAGGCCGCGATCCCTCCTTTCGTGGGTTGAGAAGCTGTCCCTCCTTTGAAGAGTTTCTGCATCTTTGCCAAAAACCATTTGGGCATTTCTGTGTGGGTCTAGTAGCCACACTTGGAAGATTTTACTTATTTATTTTTAGAGAGAGGGAAGGGGCCGGAGAGAAGGAGAGACACATGGATCAGTTGCCTCTCGCCCGCCCCCCACCGGGAACCTGGCCCGAAACCCAGGCCTGGGCCCTGGCTGGGAATCAAACTGGCGACCTTTCGCTTTGCAGGACGACACCCAACCCACTCAGTCATACCGGTCAGACGGCCACATTTTTTAAAGTTAAAAAAAAAGGAGACACGCAAAATTAATTTTAACAATCCCATGTCCCTCCCATGTCAACATTGCACCATGTGGTCAGCGTTTCAAGAGTTGCTGACGAGAGGGCTTTGCGCTCTGGTTTGCACTGAGTCTTGGGGCCCGTGTGCACCTTCCCCAAGGACTCCCCACACGTCCGTCAGGAGTCGGCCCGCGGGCGGGTGGGCAGCGGGGTCTCCCGCACGGCCAGCTCACGTCTCTGCAGGTTGGTGTCCAGCTCTTCTCTCACGTTCTCTCTCGCCCTGTTCCCTAGGTCTCCCCTCTTCCTGGGTCCTCCACGAGTGGCGGGTGGCGGCCGGCGGCCAGGGGGAGGGCATTGGGAGAGAGTTCTGCTGCACTGACCCCTCCCTGGCTCTGAGCGTGTGAACCCCTGAAGTCACCGCCCAAGGGGGACGAAGAAGCAAGGTGCCAGAGAGATGCCGGGTGGGTCTTCTTGAAGTCCAGCTGTTGGCTGTGGTCTGCCCTCCAAAGGCCCCCCCGGCTCACCCCCCCACCCCGGTTCCCCCTGGAGCTGCCAGGACTGGCAGGAAACGGTGTATCCATCAGCCCTCCGCCACGCCACGGAGAGAGGGAAGTCCGGCCTCCCGGAGAGGCAGCACTCCCTGGGGACCGGCACGCCAGCTGCAAGGGGGGATGCGGGGGACAGGCTGTTGTCGCTCGCGAACCATGACGGCGCCTCTGGGGACCCGTGACGCAACCCTCGCTGACGGTTGCAGGGGCCGTGGGACGTTCTCCGGCAGCACCGCCCCGATGGCACTGAGCCCTGGGGAGCCGGGGGCCCCCACTCTTGCATCAGCAGCCCTGGCAGAGGCCCGCGTGGCCGCCCCTCCGAGGGCCCTGAGCATGAGGTCACAGGCAGTGAAACGGGGGGGGGCGCTCGAACCCCCCGCCCTGGGAGACCCCCACCTGGCTGTTGCAATGTAACCCCAAACCTGATGAAATCGCCCCGGGGGTGGGGTGGGGGGGGCAGATGACCTCTGTCTGTGCTGCAGCCGCTCCGTGGGCTCCCGTTCGCCCCAGAATTCCCCCCTCCCGCCCCCCCGGCCAGCACGGAGCCCGGGCCTGTCCACCTGGGCTTCCACTGGGTTCGACCCGTGTTGTCAACGCACCTGTGACAGACGGGGGGCACAGGGCTCCTGAGGCCCCTCCCCCGACATCAGAGCTGCTTCCTGGCTTCCGGGGGCCGGTTCCCGGACGATCTAGGGCGGATGAAGATGGTCCACACGGGTGGATCACACGGGTCATTCTCGACCTTCGCCCTTTGCCAGCCGGGCCGCTGGGAGCAGGCGTGGGCTCTGGGGCCAGCAGGTGGCCCGCGGCAAGTCCCGGCCTTTCTGACAGCAGGCGGTGACACAGGGCGTCCCTGTCCCTGAGGGAGGGACCTTGGGGCGCGAAAGCCCTGGTCACTGTTCCCAGCTCTGCGCACTGGTGGTCCCCAAAAGTCGTCCCCCCCCCCCCCCCCCCGCCCGTCTCACTCTCTCCTCCCAAGGAGCTGCCCTTGCTTGTACTCACCATCCTGAGACCCGCGGCCCGTGACCGGGCACCCAGGAGGGGAGACATCGAGGGCTTCCGTGGGCGCACCCCCACACGCCAGTGTGTTTGCCGACGTCCAACACGGGGCGCAGACCCCCTAGACAAGGGGGCCCTTTCCCGAGGGGCTTTGGGGACAGAAGGGGCCACAGGAGGGCGGCGCCTGCCAGGGCTGGGGTCGCAGGGGGGAAGGAAGTGGGAGTGGACTTGTTCTGGGAGGAGGCAGGGTGGCTCTCGCGGGTCCGTAGGAGACCCAGCCCGGTGGGGGGGGGATGGGAGGGCGGGGGCGGGGCGAGGACCTGGGAGGTGGGCGTGGCCTCGCGCAGGAGCCTGGGGCCGGCGGTCAGGGCCCCGCCGTGCAGGGCGAAGGCACGGGGATCTGTCTGCTTCTGTAAATATTTAAACACCGGAGGATTATTTTTGGTAGCCACGGTCTCTCTCCGAGCCTGGCGGGCTGCCGGGCGGGGTGTCGGGTGACAGATGGCTCACTTCACGCCGCGGGGCTCCGCGGGGCCGCCCTTCCAGCAGCCACAGCGCGGCGGGGGTCGGTCACGGCTCCCCCACTTTCCGCACAGCGTGGTCAGAGGCTTCTGGGCTGTCACCTTCCGGGCGACGCCAGCGTGACGAGCCTGGGCCTCGCGTCTCCGGAGCTTCCTGACGGGCGTCGAGAGTGACAGCTCCCTGAGTTCCCCAACCGCACGCCGCGGACCCCAGGGAGGCCTCCGCGCCCCAGCGGCCCCACCTGGCGTGAAAGGATGCATTGTGTGTCCCCAGCGCAGGAAGCCGGCAGAGCGGCGTCTGTGTCGGGCCCGCCCGGCGGGCGTGCGGGGGTGCGCGCCTCACGGGCAGGCGTGGCACTGGACCGCCGGGGTGCGCGCAGGGCGCGGGGCGGGGGGGCGCCTGGGCCCTGCTCCCTGGGAAGTGCCGGCCGCTCTCCTCGAGGCCCAGAGTCCCGTGTCTGGGCGGCACGGCCCCGCAACACCCCCCTGTGAAGGGCACGGCCTTGTCCCCACCCCTGAGCTCCCTTTCCTGGAGGTGGCACCTCACGCGGAGGGAGCCCCGCGCGCCCAGCAGATGGCAGGCTTTGCCCAGATCAGGCCGGGGTGTTCGCGGCCCTGCCCTGGCCACCGTGCCTCCTGCCACCTTCCCCCCAAGGCCCCCCCTCCGAGGTGCCCCCCAGTTGCTAAGGGCCAAGGATGACGCAGAGAAGGAAGTCCCCTCACCCTGGGTGGCCCACCTACCCTCCCCCCCTCCCACTACCTGCCCCCAAGCTGGGTTTCTTTTCCGAGCATCATGTAGACCGGCCATCGCCCAATGTAGGGCCAGCTGTCAAGGCCGGCTGGCTGTGTGCTGCGGGCCCGGGGCAGGCTCAGACCCCAGCCGGGCTCCGGGGGCTGCAGGGCCCCTGGCCGCTCCTTCCCTGTGTCCCGTCTCTGTTGTTAGCTGACCGCTGTCTCCCCAGACGCTCCACCTCCTCTCCGGGGGTCCGGTGGAGAGCAGCCAGCATACCCACCCCCACCCCCTTGCCCCAGCCAGTGCCTCCCAGAAACCAGGCAGGCCCTCCCTCGGCTTGGCCTCTGGCCTCCGAGCAGAGGCGCCCCGCTGGCGTTAGACCCAGGATGGGGCGGGGCGGGGCCGGCCCGGGCCAGCCGGACCAGGGAGGCAGCCTGGTTCCCGCCCTTCCCACACCGCCGCGTGGACGTGCTGACCCCTCGCACGGCCCAGCTGAGTCTCCACGGAGGCCTTGTCTGCATTGCGCTTTGCTGGAGCCCCTACTTTCGTAAAATATTATTGTTGTTGTTATTATTATTATTATTATTATTATTACTGTACGGCTAGTATGTGGCCAGCGGAGACGGGTTAGAGGTGAGGAGCGGCCGCCCAGAAGGAGTGAACACGGGACTGAAAAGACAGGCGCGCACCGCGTCCGCAGCAGCCGCGGGTGGGAGCCGCCGCCGCCGCGGGTGGGCAGGCGGGTGACGCACAAACGACGGGGACGCTCGCCCGGCCCTGAGAAGGGAGCCGTCCCGGCACCCGCTATACCCTGGAGGGGCCCGCGGGACACAGCGCTCAGGGCCACCCCGTGTGACCCCAGTGACACGCGGTCCCTGGAGCCACCGAGCCACAGACAGGAAGTGGGAGGGGCTGGCGCAGACGGGGGGCGGGGCGAACGTTCGTGGGGGCGGGGTTTCAGGCGGAGGACGTGGTGACGGCTGTCCAGCAGCGTGAATGGGTTCGGTGCCCCCGCGCTGTGCTTTAAAAAAGGCTGAGACCGTCGGTGTTCGGTGTTTTTGCCGCGATAGGGAAGAGGGAGGGGAGGAAGAGGAGGTTGAGGCGCCAGGGCAGCCCTGGGGCTGTGAGACGCCGCCTGGGGTCCCCTTCCAGCCTGAGGGCCAGCTTGTTGGGTCCCGTAAGCCTGGGCACACTGCCCCTGCTCCAGACCTGCGCTCGGGGGACGTTCGCTGATGTGGCCCCGGCCGCCTCGCTGCAGCAGCCCCTGCCCTCTGCCCGGGCTGCGAGGGAAGGCTCGTGCTGCCGGCTGTGGTGCCCGGGCCCGGGCTCAGGCTGATCCTGTCCTCTCGCTGGCCGGGGCGCGGGGACTCCCTGTAGGACAGATGGACCCCTGCTGTCCCATCGGAATCAGAGCCAGGCCCTGGAATCTCGTTCTTCCGAGAGACCCTGACGTGGCGGGAGCCCTCGGGGCCTCGTCGAGGTCACGGAGCCCAGCCTTCAGCAGAGCCTGGAGACAGAGGCTCTCTCCACCATCTTCTGGGAGCGGGGACACTCGGGTGCACCCCTCCGGGCGAAGGTGCTGGGCCTGTCACGGAAGGCGGGGCACCCTCAGGCCTGGGCTCCCCAAAGCTGACCCCAGAGCCCCTGGCCACCCCAGGAGGGTGGGGATTGACCAGGGCGCCTTGACCCACCCTCTGCGGCCAGCCCTGGGGTCGGGAAGGGGTGTCAGGGAGGGGCTGGCTGGCTGGGTGCACCTGCCTGGCCGACACAGAGGGACCCCTCTGCAGCCCCCGGAACTCTTTGTCGGTGACACTGTGTGACAAGACTGGCCAGGGCCAGTGTCTTCCCGTAGCAGGTGTGAGCACCGGTTTTTCTGTGTTGGTGAAGGTCCTGGAGCCCCCCGGAGTGTGGCGAGGCACGGGAAGGGCGCCTGGCTTGCAGGACCCGGGCTCGTGGCCTGTTTCCTTGTCCCCTCCCGTTCATGGGCTGGGCCCGTCCCCCAGCCACGCTGCGAGGCTGAGCTCGGGGTCCCAAAACACTCCCCTTGGTGCCTTGGAGCCAAGCCCCAGGGGCTGGGGTGCATCGGGGGGCTGGTGCCGGGCCAGAGCCCCACTGCCCTGGAGGGCACGCACCCTCTGGAGAGCGGGGACCCAGGGGCAAAGTCCAGGGCCCGGAAAGAGCTCATGCACACGTGACCTCTGAGTTTGGAGGGTGCTCGGGCGCAGGTCAGCCCGAAAACAGCTCTGAAAGCCCAGTGACCCTGAGGTCACAGGGTCGCCCAGACAAGACTCCGGGCCACCTGGGGCCCACCCCTGGGGTCATCAGCCTGTTCCCCCGGGGTTGGCCCGGCCGGAGCCCAATCCCTGATGACTCAGCACCTGCCACTCCACCACGGCAGGGCCACCGGGGGCCTGTGGGGACTCGCTCGTCCCCCAGTGAGGCGAGCAGCCCCGCCCACACAGGCGCAGCCCGCGGAACAATTCTGAGCTCCTCTGCCAAGGCCCCCGCCCACACCTGGGGAGGGTGGGGTGGGGGCGGTGAGGACAAGCAGCCCTTCCCAGGGCTCCCTGGGGTCCGGCGGGGACCCCGGCAACACGTTCACCTGGGCACCCCTCTGTCACTCAGATGAGGCCGAGGCCAATACAGCGTCCGTCCAGCTCAGCCTGCTCACAAAGCCTGGACGTGGGTGGCCGGTCCCAGGTGATGCAGCGCCCCCCCCCCCCCGCCCCCCGCAGAAGGCACCAGAGCCCAGGGGTCGGGCCTCGGCGGGAGGCTCCGCTGCAGTTAGTAAACGGGCAAAGTCTGTCCCTGGGCTTGAAGCGGGTTTTACCAGGAAAGCAGGGCCACTCACGAGGGTCTGTGTGGCACCCCCCCATTTGGGGTGCCCGTGGGGCCACCTGGAATCCTGTCTGTGAGCGGGGCTCACTCCCTGGTCACTCACACTGAGTGTGCACCCAGCGTGGCAGGTCCTCTACCGGGCGGTGAGAAGCGTCCCACTCCCCACCGCTATTTTTTTTTCTGATTTAAAAAATGTCCTTTGGGGAAACCTGTTTCTGTCTTACTGATTGAAAGGCTTTTCCTCAGTGGACTGAGACGGCTGGGCCCGGGGACAGGGAGGCAAGGCGGGGGGTGCGGGTGCGGGTGCAGGTGCGGGCGGCGCCGTGCAGCCTGGCCCGGCCCGGCCCGAGACACACACCGTGGTGGACAGGCGGGGACCGACCTCACGGTGCTCGTGCGAACGGGGCCCTGACTCCTCGAGGCTCTCGCTGACAAAGCACTCGGGGGCCGCTGGGGTTTCCCTGGGGCTGATGAACGAAGGGACCCACACCCCACACCCAGAACCTTCCAGAGCACCACCCCTCGCTCCTAGAGTTAATGGTTTTCCCCCTTTGTCGCACGACGGGTGTGTGGAGCTGCGGACAGAATTCTCCGGAACCTGACGGTTTGCGGTCGCCGTCGCCGACGCTGGGGATGCAGCCCCCGGGCCAGAGTGACGGCTCGAGGTGGTGCTGTTTGTGTGTGTTGTGACTTTGGGGAGAACGTGGTGAGAGGCTGGGCCGGGGCCGCTGGCCGAGGAGCCGGGCCGGCAGCCAGGCCAGCGCCTGCCTACGGGTGGGCGTCAGGGCAAACACACGGAGCGGATGAACACGGGGGTCTGTGCGTGTGCGTGGGGCTGGGACCCCTGGGGACACGCTGGTCCTTTCGCAACTGAACATGGGCCTGGGCCTGGACAGGGGTGGGGGGCTGTACACACACACAAGCACATGTCATGCAACACACATAACATATGTGCATCCATGGACACACAAATGCACACATGACCCACACACATGCACATGAACAGGCATCGGGCAAGCACACATGCATGCACACACATCGCACCATGTGATGTGTGCACGTGGCATGCACATGCATGTTCACAAACAAACATGTCACAAGCACACGTGACACACACATGCACACACACAGGTGAGTCAGATGAGGATTAGCGCCCTCGCTCTCCCCCCGCCCCCCACCCCGTGTCTAATTCCCCTTTGCGTCTCTGTTCCCTGTAAGTCGCGGTCGGAGCTGCTGGGCTGCCTGACCCCCACAGGTGAACGCTGTTCCCCTCAGATTCCGCACCAGCTTATGGGGGGGGGGGCGAGCCCACGTGCCTCCCGCGCTCTCGGGAAGGACAGGCCCTGCCCGCCCGCAGCCCGCCGCTGTGGGAGGGGCCCCGCCCCCTCTACTCGAAACCGCCTGGCTCTCCCCACACGCCCTTTGCCCGAGAAGCGAGAAGTGGCAGCGCCCAGGGCTCTCCGGGGGCGGGGGCGAGGCTCCAGCAGCGAGGCTGCAGTCACAAATCCAGGAGCGACCTTGCTCCCCGAGGTCCCTCCCCCCACCCCTGCCTCGTTGTCTGAGAGAGTAACCATTCCTGGTCACCAGACGCCTGTTTATTCTGTTTTAAAAATAGCCATCCTCAAAGAAGCACTCCCCGCCCCCCCCCACACACAGAGAAAGCTATGCTGGGGCACTTCCCCCGGGGGGGGCCGGGGTGGGGGCCACGGCCGCACAGGGGTCCCCGATGCCTGCTCCTGGCCACAGGTCCCGGTCTGCCTGGGCAGTGAGGCTGGCCACGGCCCCGGCCGGCCCTGGCCCTGGCCCTGGCCCTGGCCCTGGCCCCCTGTTGCCTGTGATGGAGGAGCCTGGCCCCACCTCCTGTCCAGGGCCCTGCGTGGACACAAGACACATCCCAGATGGCTCTGCTCCCGGGCTGCTGCAGGCAGGGCGCCGGGGACGCAGCAGTGGGGACCACAGGATGCGAGGGGACAGCTGGCCTCAAGTCCGGCTCCTTCCTGAGGCCATGACAAATGCAGCCCAAGCTGTGCCTGGATGGCCCCGGGGCCCCCCACCCCAGCCTGCCCAGCCTGCCCGGGGAAGGGCCTCAGACCCGGGTCTGGCTGCAGGCTTCTCCCTCAACCCGACCTTCCTGTTGTTGGCCCGACGGGGACGTCCCCGCGGAAGACACAGGACGCAGGGCTCAGCGAGGCCTCCTGCAGGGTCCGGTTTGTCAGGCCTTTCCTGGCGAGCGGGAGACCCAGTGGGGCCTGAGGCCCTGGACTGAACCCGTTCCCTGAACAGGAGCCAAGAGCTGGGCGTCGGGGCGCCCGGCGGACACACTCCTCCCTGGTCATCCTTCCAGGCCCCGAGTCCCCACCCTGGGCCTCCGCTTTCTGAGGTGGCTTTTCTCCCCTCCCGTCTGTCTTTTCAGATGAGAAGGGCTTTGGGGGGGAGACTTCACCGGGGCACCTTCCGGGTGGGGGCAGAGCATCTGAAAATGGGGTCTGTGAAACCCCCGCCGCGGTGAGGCCCAGAGTGGCCCCGGTCTCGGGGGGCGGTCAGAGATGCCCTTGCGTGTACCGAGGGAACCCGAGACACGGAGCCGGTGCCCTGTGCACCCGGGAAATGCGAGGTCGGGGCCAGAACGCAGAGGGAGTGACGGCTCTGGCCACGGCGGGGGGGTGGGGACCCACCGCCCGCCTCCCGTGCGTGGGGCCGCCATGCTGGCTTCCGCGTGGACTCACCAGCCGCCTGCGTTTCCCGACGGCCTCTTCATGGATGGCAGGTGCCGGGGCCGTCAGAGCAGCCTCAGGTCCCGGTCGGAACGTTTCAAGGAAGAAATCAGCCGTTCCCGCAGCCCAGACATTCGTGGGGAAACATTGTTTTCTATAACCTTTTTGCTTCCCATTTACATGAAGCTTCACCAAGCAAGTTTGGCGGGGGTGGGGGCAGGGGGGGCTCCTAATTTGGTTCCCCTCGACCTCTCCGGTCTCGATGGGCAGGGTGTCGCGGGGCTGGAGGCTGTGCCTGTGAGTCCGGGGGAGCGGGACCCGCGCCCAACGACAGCTGTGTGTCCCCGGGGGCCCGGGCCGGAGGGGGAGACCGAGCAATCAGAGAGGGCTTCACACAGAAAGTTCATTAGCTGCTGGGGAGCGTTCAGCCCCGTGGCGGGCGGGCGGGCGGGCGAGGCCCGTGTGGGAGCGGACGGGGTCAACGCGCAGCAGCTGCTGATGGGGGGCGGGAGGCAGAGGGGGCCCATCCCACGTCCGTGCACCCCCTCCCGTCTGACTCAGCGCGGCGGCCTGGGGGCCTGGGGCGGGCGTTCCCTGGTGGGGCGAGGGGAAGGGCCGGAGAACGGCCCACGAGAGGGACTGGCCCACGTCCCCGGGAGCTGTCCCCTCTGAGAGTGGAGGCCGGTCCCTCCAGGACCGGTGCGTGAAGCCCCCTGAGTGGTCTGACTGGACTCAGAGTGGCCACTCCGCCTCCCATGCACTTCCCACGTCCCCGTCTTAAAAATCAGTCAGACTTGTCTTCCTACGTGTCTGCACTGGGTTGAACAGTGCCCCCCCAAAATCACACCGTCCCCCCAGAACCTCAGAGCGGGACCCCACGGGGAAGGGTCTCTGCAGGGGTGACTGAGGGTCACGGCCACCCTGGATGCGGGCGGGCCCCAATCCAGCGAGCGTCCTTATGAGGGACAGAAAGGGGCCAATGGCATGGAGAAGGCCACCAGGCGAGGAGGCTGACCTCAGGGTGACAGAGTGACCGCTCTGCAAGCCCAGGGACGCCGAGGGCGTCAGCGGCCACCTGACCCTGGAGGAGGCAGGAAGGGCCCTCCCGGGACCTCTGGGGGGGGGGCCCGGCCCCTCGGACCCCTGGGTTTTGGACCCCTGGCCTCCAGAACCGGGACCGAATAAATTCTGTGCTTTAAGCTCCTGGTGCATGGTGATTTGCCCCAGCGGCCTTGGGCCACAGGGGTGGGTGGCCCAGCGTGGGTCGTGGGGGGGAGCAGGAGGAAGCCGGGGGGGTGCCCGGGAAGGTGAGGGGGGCAGAGGGAGGGACTCTGTTTCCCTGCCGTCCGAGGATGGACGCGGGTGTGGCCACCGGGCCTCCTGGTTTCGTTTCCCGTTCGCAACCGGTTTGCTCAGGTAACGTTGTGCTGGCCGAGGGCAGGGCTCTGCTCCGCCTGGTTCTTGTTTGTTTGTTTTCACCCTTGATGTGTTTCAGGATGGGGGGTTGTTTTCCTTTTTAATGATCAAAGCAACAGCTCCCCACCACGGGGATTTTGGAAAGTAGGGAAAAGACGAGAGGCCAAAGGGGTGACCCGCTACCCAGGCCCGCCCCCCAGCCGGCCATCGCGAACACCGGGGCCGTTTCCTCCGGCTTCGGCCGCTGGTGTGCTGTTGTTCCGATGTCTTCGTTCTGCGTCCGACGCCTCGGCTGTGTGACCAAGTTGTGGACACGCTGTTCGGTGTCCTGATTTTCTTTTTTTTTTTTTTTTTAAGATTTTATTTATTTATTTTTTTTAGAGAGGGAAGGGAGGGAGAAAGAGAGAGAAACATCAATGTGCGGTTGCTGGGGGCTGTGGCCTGCAACCCAGGCATGTACCCTGACTGGGAATCGAACCTGCGACACTGGTTCACAGCCCGCGCTCAATCCACTGAGCTACGCCAGCCGGGGCCGGGTGTCCTGATTGTCTTAAAAACACAATCCCGGATTCTGCTCCCTCTGATGTATGTGGAGATGCATGTGAGACGGAGGAGCCGCGCGGCACGGCAGCAACCCCAGGCCCAGTGCGTGGCTCACCTCCGCGGACGGGGGCTGACAGGGCCACAGCCCCCCACCCCACACACAGCCCCCCACACCCCCCCACCCCACCTCGGCCCCAGAATCCGGTCTCCGGAAGACGCCGCTCTGCGGGATGCCGAGCGCGTCACTTCCTGGCTCCGGGGCAGGCTGCCCACACATGTGCGCCCTTCCCAGCAGCACGCCGCCAGTTTCGTGTGGCCGTGAGCACCAGGGACACGTCACCGCCCTTCACGACCCTCCGTGATGCAGCCGCGGGCGCCCACTTCTCTCGACGGCCACGCGGCACCCCGTGTGGCCACGACTCTCCAGACGGCCCGTGCCTTCTGGCTCGCCCTTGGGTTCCTTCTCAGGGTCCCCGTCGGGGAGCAGGGCTGCCGTGTTGGCCCTTCGGTGCCCACCCCTTGGGGGGCCCACCGGGGCGGGTGGGAGCCCGGCGGCCGGAGACGCGCCGACTGTTTCCTGCGGGCGCCGGGCCAGCTTCCCCTCCCGCCGCCGCCGGAGCGCGTGGGTCCCAGCCTGCTGTCTCCCACCTGCGCGCAACCCCCAATTTCCCCCAAGCTGGTGTGTCTGCAGAATGGCCACCAGTGTCGGGGCTGGGGCGATGCAGATCTAACGCCGACAGACTCACGGGTGTGCGAGAAGGCACGAACACGGGTGTGCTGAAGTTTGATGCACAAGCGCGTGCCTGCACAGAGGTTCGTGCATACCCTTGGGGACCGGAGGTGGCCGTTAAAATGAGGGGTGGCCAACCGGACGTACGGACCAGACAGAGGCCTGGACGCGGTCCCCGGATGGACCCAGCCATGACACAGCCGTGTGCGGGATTTCCACACTGATGGGGGGGGCGGACAGTTGTGTCACCTCACGTGCGGCTGAGCATCTGGGTGTGCGATGGGGCGCTTCCCAACTGAAACGAGCTGGTGGGGAGGGCAGAGATCCGGCTGTGCACGCTGCCTCGGGCGGGAGGGGGCGCCTGGTCCGCACCCCCCAACCCCGTTTGGAAATAAGTCCGTTTCGGACACACCAGCTAGAGACCCAGGCTCATTTGCATCCCCCCCCCCTCCCCCCGCACTGTGTGGCTGTGCTGATTCGCTCCGCTTCTTCCGGGGAGTCTGCGGCCTCAGCCCATTAGCCTCCTGGGGTCTCTGATTTCTTAGAGGAGCGAATGAGAGAGAGAAAGGGCGTTAGCCCCCCTTGGCGGGTCCCCAAAGCCCCCTCCAGTGTCCCACCCCCTTCGGAGACGAGTTGGTGGTCGCCGGGAGACAGAGGATGTGCCCCCGCCCCGGGATCTGCCGCTCATGGCGCTCTGGCGTCTCCGTCCCTTCGACCGGCCCCGAGGTCGGACACTCGCATGGTGGTCAGGGGGTCCGGGAGCTCCAGGTGGGATGCCGAGCCCGGCTGGTGGGCAGAAGAGCTTTCTGAGCCCATCCTCACCGGGTTAGTGACCAGCCATCTGGCTACGGGGACGCCCTCACTAAGCCCAGGGTGTGGCTCCCCTCCCAGCCTGCAGGGACCGGGGGTGATGGGCAAGCACAGGTTCGGGCAGTCCCGGGAGGGCCCTCTGAAAGTCCCGGCTGGCACGGTTGGAGTGGCCGTTTGGGGCCCGCCTGTCTGCCGCAGGGGGCTCCCAAGGCGGTTCCCGGCGGGCGGGAGTGGCGGAGCCTGGGACCACGCCCCGGAGCGCGCCACGCCCACAGCTCGGGACCCAGAAGGTCCTGGCTTCCAGCCACGCCCTCCTCCGTCCGCCTTGCTTCTCCGAGTCCCCGTGTCCTTGTTAGGACGATGCACCAAGTGGCACTTTATCTCTAAGGTGCTTCTGCCACCACCGGCTGCTCCTCTGGACAGGCCTCTGGTCACCCAGCCCCCTGCCGGCCCCCGAGAGCCTGTCCCCGTTTCCTCGTCCCTCCGGGGAGGGGCGCTCCAGCCTGTCCGGCGGGGTTTTTGCGGGCCCCTTGGGTGGTCAGAGCCCTCGCTTCGAAGCGGAGAGAGAAACCGCACTTGGGCACAGCGAACCCGAGAAGGAGCTGATGGAATTTAATCAGATGCCTGAGGGGGACACCTAAATTTAGTCAAATTATTATTAGCGTTCATCCCATTTTTGAGTCGCCTGGGGGGAACGTCACCAGGAACACTGGGAAGCCACCAGCCAGCCTGGGTTGTGACAACTCTGTTTCTACAGAGCCTAGGGACGTGTCAGGGACCTGGGGGTCCCGTCAACCACGCCCCTGCCACCAGTGGTGGCCACTCGGGAGCCGGAGGGGGCCGGGAGGGGCTGGCACCCACGGTGGGGTCAGGCAGACCCGAGGGTGTCCTGCATTTGGCGGTAAGAAACTTGCAGGGGACCACAGTGGACCTGGGCCTCGTCCACTGGTCCTTGGCGGTCCATGCCGGTCCGCACCGGTCCCCACCGGTCGGCACCCGTCCCCACGAATCCGGCTCCTAGTTGCTTAGTTCCCTCCCTTGGCCTCGCTCTCTGCTGGCCCTGTAGACAGGGCGGGCTTTTCGATGGCTGTGAAGGTCCCCAAAAGGCGTGTGGAGGAGGAGGACAGAGGCCCTTCCCGCTCCCGGTAACCCCCCGCCGGGACAGGGGCCCATCAGACTGTGGGGTAGCCGTTCAGCGCTGGTGGTCCACGCCAGGTGTTTCTGCAGAAAAACCACACGGGCAACGTGGCGCCTCTTCAGTGGGCGGACGACCCCCCCCCCCCCCCAGGCCGAGCTGCCTCCCGCCAAACAGCCCCGGGGTGGCCATGCGTTGTGCCGGCCCCCCGGGAAGCCCACCGGTGGCTCTCACCCAGGCGTCCCCTCTCCGCCCTGCCCGCCCACCCGCCTCTTCCTTCTCCGGGGCTGAGGTTGCCGCTTCCCCATCCGGAGGCTCACGTGACCAGCTGGAGCAGGTCACTCACCGGGTTGGGGCTCGCCCTGGGGAGCCCCGAGTTGGTAACCTCAGCCGGGCGTTGCGGGCAGGTGTGAACCTACCACGCACCCGCCCGCTGGCCCTGGCTTCCTCTGCCAGGCCAGGGAGTCACCAGGGCGGCTCACGGGAGGGCCGGCCTCTGTCCGGGGCCCACTCTGGCCCGAACGGGGGCTGCTCCTCATTCTTTCTCTTGGTCCCACGACGCCTCCCAGGTCCGCCCGAGAACGGGCCAGGCACGCACAGCTAGGGAGAGCACCTCCCTTTAGAAATACCCCTTCGTATGTGCGTGGAATTCCTGTGACATCTGGGGGAAGGTGCAGGTCGGCTCTGGCTCCCCCTGGGTCCGGAAGGCTCTCTTAGCGGGGGTCTTCTCGGCGGCGGGGCGGTTGGAGGACGCGGCCGGCCGGGAATGGAGCGGAGCGGAGGGCTCTTGGTGGCCCGGATCCGCAGCAGCTAGGCGTGGTCTCTAGGCTGCCGGTGCTATTAATTATTTTGCTTTATTTATTAGACGTGCGCGGCATCCCTCAGCCTCCAAGCATATTTGCACACGCCTTCAGGGAAAAAGAGAAACAAATGATCCCTGCCGTCAGAGTCTCCAGCCCGTAATGAATGGCGCCCGGTGATCTTGTTAAGGCGGGAGAGCCGCGGCCTCCGGGGGCAGCCAGAACCTACCTGCTCAGCAGCTAGAAACCCGTGAGAGGCAGCCGCGCGGAGACCCGGGAACGCAGCCCGGCTGCTCAAGTAAAACCGCTCTTCCTTTTACTCAGAAATCCGACCACGTCGTTCTCTTTGAGGCAGGAAAAAAAAAGTGAAAATAAAAACAGCGCCCAGAGGATGCGGGGGCCTCTCCTCCCGCAGGCGGAGCGTTCTCGCGCGCCCCGCACCCTCCCCGCGCGGCAGAGAAGCCGGGGCTGGCCTGGTTATCTTTTCCTAAATTGTGTGGGTAATAAACCTGAATAATGTGCCTGCTCTCTTCCTCCCGTGATTTACACCTTCCATAATTAGCGCTGTGCGAGCTCCCGCGGCGTCAGGGACGTGTGGCCGAGCCGATCGCCGGGTGGGGCGCTGTCCCCCGCGCTCGGCACAGCGCCGGGCTGCAGGCGGGGAGAGCTGTGATTTATGCCCTGCTCCGCGCGGCCGCCCGCCTGCACCCGCGGCTGATGACACCTCCGAGCTCCGCAACCGCAGGTTTTGGGGGCTGGGATGACGGAGTCTTGGGGGCCTTTGCCCTGACCACTCCATTCGAGGTCTCGGAAAGCGTGTAACACGCACATTGTTGGTGAAAAGGGCTCCACGGCCCAGGCTTAGCGCCCTGGCCGGGCTCACTGACTGCGTGCGCCCCTGGTGCTCCGAGAGCCAGCCCGCCCGGACCTCCGCCCCGCGGTCCGCGGGAAGCAGGCCGCGTCCAGCCCAGCGGGCGGGTTGGTCCAGCGCTGCGTGCGTGCGCGCACACGCGCGCCGTTCATTCCGGCAGCCGCGACTGCAGTTTTACTTGGACCCGTCAGCTTAGTAGCGTTTCAGAAACCACTGGGGTTTGAGCGCCGGAGGAGGTCCCGGAAGTGGAGCCCATCACCTCCCTCGCACAGACAGAAGTGACCCCGTCATCCACCTGCGTCCCTGCGGGGCGAGAGTACAGACACGGCCGTGGCACCCTCCCTCCCTCCCTGGGGAGGGCGTGCCCATCCGCTGGCAGCACAGATGCTGGGGAAGGGCTCAGGGTGGGGGTGAGGTGTGGGGAAGGGGGGTGCTCCCTGTCGGTGGAAGTCAGAGACCCAGAGGTGGAGGCCACAGCCCCACCCCATCTTCCTCCTCTACTTAACAAGGCCCCGGAGAGGTCCCCTGGGTCAGGGTGCAGGGAACATGGGCTGGGACAGGGACTCCCTGAAGTCCCATGTCCTCCGACCCCTCGCTCAGGGAGGGCTCGGCGGGGCCCAGAGGTAAGAGCAGAGGGGGCAGGGGAGGTGACGGACGGGGACACGCCAGAGCTGAGGGCCAGGGGGTGGCCGGGGTCGGGAGCAGCGGGGACTCTGGAGCCTGACGTGCCAGGAGTGACGGGGGTGACGGGCGCGTTGGAAGGCCCAGGACGTCTCCCCAGGGACTGACTGTCCAGTAGCCAAGGGTGATGGCCGGGTTGACCAGGCCGGTCCTGCTCTGCTCTGCTCTGCCAGGTCCCTGCACGTGTCCCCTCCCCTGGGCACCCCCTTGCACGGATGCAGACTGAGGCCCAGCCGAGGTGGGGAACCCTCGGAAGCAGCACCAGCCGGGGGCGGGGCGCAGCCGCCCGTGCCCTGTGCTGAAGGTGCAGACACCCCCCATCCGTGCCCGATGGGTCATTTGTGCTTCAGGTACTGAAACACCCAAGTGCGTGTCACCGCGACCTGTCTTCCCGTGGTGGCCTTCTCTCTTCCTGTATCCGTACGAGGTATCGAAAGGCATCATATTCGAAACATATCCGTGCGCTGCGGTGGGTCCCACTTGCATCTCTCTCACACCCGGTGAGGTCATGTCTGTCCGCCACCTGGTTTGGTGAAGCGTCTTTTCAAATCTGTCGCCGGTTTTTAGATCACGTTCTTGGTTTCCTCGCTGCTGAGATCGGAATGTCCTTCCTTCCTCTGTCCCGGACGCAGGCTCCCCACCAGAGGCGCTTCTCGAACATCTTTTCCCGCTCCGTGTGTGGCTCGTCTTTCTGTTTCCTTACCGGCGTCTTTGGAGGACAGGAGTTTTCCATTTCCCCCAAGGCCAGATCACCCAGCCGATCGGTTCTCTCCTTTTCCGGGCCACCCTTTTGGTGTTGCGCCTAAGAAAGCTCAGTCTAACAGCGCCGCTGGAGGGGAGGGGCTCCCGTGCGTTCCACGGACACGCGTCCGCTACCGGGCGTGCGCGCACACGTGGGGAGGGTCGGCGTCTCCCCGGCCCTGCTCCCCGCCTTCGTTTCCTCGCCGCTCTGTTTCCAAGACGAGCGTTTTCCTCTTCCTGCTTAGCTCATTCATCATTTCTTTCATGGTCTGCGCTTTTTGTGTTGTAGGGAATCTGGGCCTCTTCTAAGGTCAACAAGTTTTTTTGCTTGCGGATTCTTTCAGAATGCGTGGCTTCGGTATCCCATCGAGGTCTGCGATCCAGGTCATTTCTGTGTATAACGTGGGGGGGGGGGGTTACTGTTCCCCACGCAGACACCCGGCCACTGGAACACCATCACGGGAAACCGCCCTTTCTCCGCTGTGTCTTTGTCCATAACCAGCTGTTCGTATTTGTCTGTTTCTGGGCTCTCCGTTCGGTTCCATTGATTTAAAAGTCTTACCTTTTTTTACCAACACCAAGCAGCCTTGTCACTGAAGGTATGTAATGTCCCGAAATCAAGTACATCCTCCAACTTTCCTCCTTTTAAAAAACATTTGCATTGCTTACTCTGGGAAATTTTCATCCACATATGAATTTTGGAGTCTGCTGGTCAGTCTTGACTCCCTGCCCCGAGGCCTGCCGGCATTCTGAGGGGACCCTGTGTCCAATACTCAGATGCTCTGGGCAAGACCACCCTGCTCCCCGCGTCGGCCGCTGGGCTCCGGGGACGCGGTGCCGGCTCCGGCCGCTTGGGCTCCCTTTCATTGCTCTCTGCCAGGAACTGTGCTTCTCTATAGAAAGGTCTTGGGTGTCATATGTCACACTTATTTCTAAGGATTTCATGTAGGGTTGTTTTTTTTTTTTTTGCTACCATAATGAAATTTAAAAATGTTATCACATTTCCCAGTTGTGTGCTGTTAGTCCTTTAAAATACCACTGACGTTTGCACATTACCCTGTGGTCCTGCAGTCTGGCTGAATGCATGCATTTGCTCCAGGGGGTGTCCTGTGAGCTCCCTGGGGTTTCTCCCGTGGACAGTGACATCGCGCTGTTTACAGAGGGACGGTTTCACCTCTTCTCCCCCAACCTGCACGCATTTCATTTCCTGTTCTTGCCCTCCACGGCTCATCACGAGCGGCCTCAGGGAGGGCGGCCGTCCTCGCCTCCTCCCGACGCAGAGGGAAGCTGCTCAGTGCCCCCCCCCCCCCCACGGAGCACGTGGGAACTGGAGCGTGTTTGTGGGCACCCTTTATGGGTTCGAGGGGCTCCCTTCTTTCTCACCAGCTGACTGTTGTTATCATGAATGAGTGTCAGGCGCTTTGTCTGCAGCAAATCGTGCGTATTTTTCATGGACAAACCTGGTTATTTTCCTGGGATCAATACCTAGACATGAAAGTAAAGGGTCAAAATGTATAATAAGCATTTTAAGCCTTTTTTAAAAGAAACTTTATTTTTTAAATTTTATTTATTTATTTTTAGGGAGAGGGGAAGGGAGGGAGAGAGAGAAATATCAATGTGTAGTTGACTCTCACCTGGCCCCCCACTGGGGACCTGGCCCACAACCAAGGTGTGTGCCCTGACTGGGAATCAAACCTGCGACGCTTTGGTTCACGATTTTGTGATTTTTAAAGTCACCGCCAGGATCACGGGTCTCCCCCAAAGTGGTACGTGGTTTCCGTCCCCGTCTGTCGCCCTTCTCTGGACGCGGAGGCCTCCCTGGTTGTTGGGGTCTAGTCTGCAGGGGTTGGCTCTGCTCGTCCTTGTCCCTTTCTCTGTCGGGCACCCGTCTTCCTCTCTTTGAGCTGCATATACTTTTTTCACACTGAGGACATCAATCCTTGCCATCTCTGTGTTCTTTCACTTTTGTTTCCTTTGAACAGACGTGACTCTTTCGGAGCAGTTTCGGGTTCACAGCAAAACCGAGCAGAGGGTGCAGACTTCCCACGCCCTCCCGCCCCCACACCTGCACAGCCTCCCCCCACCCCCCGCCCCCCAGGTGGTGCATGCGCGGCCGTGAACGCACCTTCATCCGTACGGCACCGTCACCCCGAGCCCCCGGTGGGCACTGGGCTCAGGCCGGTGCTGTGCATGCTGTGGGTGTGGAGAAATGCGGGGGGACATGGCCCCACCACTGCAGGGTCACACGGGGGGGGGTCTCAGGGCCCTACGCACCCTCTGCGCTGCACCTGCTCCCCCCCCCAGCCCCCACACGCCTGCAGGCACCCGTCTTTCCTGCCCCCACAGCTTCGCCTTTCCCAGAGCGTCAGGCGGAGTGCGCACCCTCCCCAGACCCGCTGCCTTCACCTGGGCGTGCGCGTTTAAAGTTCCTCCCGAGTCTTTTCGGGGCTTGGCGGCTCAGCTCCTTCCGGCGCTGAGCAGGGAAGTCTGTCGTCTGGGTGTGCCATGGCTGGCCTCGCCACTCGCCTGCAGACGGGCATCTTGGTTGCTTCCAAGTTCTGGCAGTTATGAGGGGCCACCAAAGGGTGACATTGTTTCCATCCCGTCTCCCCAACCCCCACCCACCATGCCTCGGGCACCCAGCACCACCCTCCAACACCAGCACGCCCTTCCCAGCACACTGTGCCTGCTGGCCCCCAAGGGCAGGCCAGGGGTTCCAGAAACTGGATCCAGGACGGAGACTCACTCGGACAGACTCGTGATGGGAAGACCCCTATTCCAAGGCTGTGGCTGGGAGGACTGGTCCCTGGTCCCTGGTCCCTGGCGGGGAAGGAGCTCCAGAGAGACAGAGAGAGGGAGAGACAGAGAGACAGCAGGAAGTCTGCTTGAGCCCCAGTCCAGCTCCTCAGGGGGAAGTCATTTGCATGAGTGAATCGATTGCTAATTTAACTGAGGCCACCGTCTGGGGTTTGCCACCGGAGTTCTGTCCACTTATTGTTCAGCTGACTCAAAAGTCTCAGGACGAAGAAAAATGAATTGATACATTGGGTTATTTGCAAATGTTAAAATCTGGCCCCAAAGTCTCTCCGACCTTGAGAACCACAACTCGGTCACTTTGGAGGTGTCTTCCTCCCCACTCCGGCTTTCTCTGAAAGCAGACACTGCCTACGTGTACCAGCTATCTATTGCTGCGTAACAAGCGACTTCAAATGTTGCAGCTTAAAGCAACCACCTTTTATTTGCCGGCGGATCTGCTGTTGTGCCGGGTGCTTGCTCAGGCTCCTGGAGCGGCCGGGGGCCGGGGGGCCGGGGGCGGAGGGTCTGAGACGGCCTCTGTCCAGGCTGCAGGGGCTCCGATGCCGACTGGCCGCTGAGTCTCTCCCGGCGTCTGCGGATGCCGGCTTCTTGAGGCCGCCCTGGGGCTCACAGAATGTCCCTCACACCACGGCCACTGCCCGGCCCGCCTGGATTCGCCAGCGCACAGGCGGACCGCACGCTGGACCTGGTTGAGTTGCAAGGACTCTGTGGCCGGTTCTGGTCCCCGAGCCTGGGCCGGGCTCCGGGCCGGCCCCCGCGCCGGTTCCGAGGGAGGGAGAACTGGGCTGCTCCGTCTCCCGTACTGGTGCCGGCTTGCCCTTCTGTTTCCGTTGCTGCGTTTCGGTGACCCTCAGAAGAGGACAAAAACCCGGAAACACGCCGCGTTTTTAAGTTTCGCATCTTGTAGCTTTAACTACAAAGCATTTTTCTTGCAGCGCGTCCGGAGTTATTACCTACATAAACCATCCTTTTAACTTTCATGCGCCACACATAATAATTCCATGGACACACCAGATTGCATGCAGCACGTGTGACTATTTCTAACACCAAATCGCTCCACATGTGGAAAAAGATTTAAAAAAAATTGAAACTGCATATATTTCCATTTTCCTGAAGTTTTATTTTCTTATGATTTTTTTTCCTCTAACTCCAAGATCCTCAGAGGTTTACGTTTCCATCCCAGGCATGGGTCTCGAACGCCTGCCTGTACTAGGAGCCCGGGGGTGGGGGTGGCACCAAGATATGGCCCTGACCCCGAGGCAGCCGGTCCTGAGGGGCACACGGGTCATCCTCCTAGAGGGCCCAGCTGGCCGAGCAGCCACCCGGCATGACAGGTCGTGGGAGCGGACAACCGAGGTGCCGTCAGCTTTGCGCCGGGGTGAACCTGGGGAAACCAGGCCGCAGGTCCCCGACACGGTGTCCTGAATGAATTCATCAGTCAATTAATTCATGTAAATAATTTCCCCCTAAGGAGCTGGGAAGGGCTTAAGCAGCCTTCTGCCTGCAGGCAAGTTGCTGCAGGGAGGCGTGTGGGGGGCCGTTGCTCTGTCTCTCTGTCTCTCCCGGGCTCCTTCCCCACCAGGGGCCAGGGGCCAGGGGCCAGGGACCAGTCCCCCCGGCCACGGCCTCAGACCAGGGGTTTTCGCCCAGGCCTGTCTGAGGGAGTCTCCGTCCTGGATCCGGTTTCTGGAACCCCAGGCCTGCCCCACGGGGGCGCGCAGGCACTGCCTGCTGGGAAGGGGGTGCCGGCCTTGGAGGGTGGTGCTGGGTGCTCGAGGAGTGGTGGGGGCGGGGGCTGGGGGGAGAGGCTGGAAATAATGCCACCCTTTGAGGGCCCCTCTCCAGCTGGGTTTGGAGGTGAGCCCAGCACGGGCCAGCCGGTGGGAAACACGCTGAGCACGGGCCCCCCGGCCGCCACCACCAAGGCCTCGCCGTGCAGCGAGCGGATCACAAAACTCCGTGTGACGCGGCCTGGTGGGGGGCCGTCCTCAGACCGACCTGCAGCTTGCCTCGTTTTGCACAGTGATCCCCTGGCGAAGCCCGGGCAGGGTCCCTGAGGGAAGGCAGTGAGCCCCTCCCTCGGCCTTTTGGGGCGTGTTCGCCCTGCAGCCGCCGTGGTTCAGCTGATCTGCCGACCTTCCCGCCCGACTCCCTGTCCGCCCGCCCCCAGTCTCTTTCCTCCGCCAGCCCGGGCGCCCTCGGGGTGCGGCTGGGCCCACACCTCGAGGCAGGGCGGGAAGAAAAGCCGCCCGGGCCCGCACGCCGGGCCTGGTGTTGTTCCAGAAGCTGCTGCTGGGACCCTAGACAGGCGGCCTCTGCCGGCCGGGACGTCCCCGAGTTGTGAGGGACGGCGCGCAGGCGACCCGGGCGCAGCTTCATGCAGAGACGTGGTGCCCACAGGGGCGGAGGGGCCTGGGGTCCGTCCCCTCCGGCACTGTCGCTCTGGGCGGAGACAGGACAGCAAGGCACGGGGACAGCAGCCCTGTCTCCTCAGACGCTGGGCTGCCGTCCCCCGTGGGAGATTGCCTTCGCTCTGACCGAGGTTCACGAACTCCCGAGAGACCACACTCAGCCTGTGGTGTGGCCGAACCCACATAATAAAGCAGGCTACATCCGGGGCTCTGAACGGATCTGTGCATCTTCTAATTAACGCAGGATAAATGGGGTTGTGTTGCTGAACTTCAGAGTTAGGAGCCACAAGATAATGCTGGTGAGGGCATGGGCCACAGAGCTGGGGTTCAAATCCCAGCTCCACCACCTGCTGGCTGTGTGACCTTGGGGAAGTTCCTCAGCCTCTCTGGACCTCGGTTCCTGTTTTGTGCAGTGTGTGTGTGTGTGGGGGGGTAACACTATTCATTTCCTACGGTTATTGTGAGGACGGCCACAGCACATGAGGAGTGGCTGACCCAGGGCCAGGCCCATACTGAGTGTTTAATACATGTTCACTATTAGCATGAATAGTATTAATACCCCAAACGTTTCCTAACTGAACCAGTGTTTTCTCAGGGATGCAGGGAGCCAGCTGGCGCCCTCACAGAAGCCCTGTGCTGTCTGAGACGGCCAGGAAAAGGCCCCAAGGGCAGGGGGCCACAGTGGCCACTCCACAGCCCTCTAGTCGACACAACATCCAGTTATTTTCCTCACTTTGCAAAGGGGGAAACAAAGGTTCAGAGAGGCTTGGCAACTCGCCTAAGGTCACACAGCAAAGACTGGTCAGCATGAGCTTACTGTCACGAGGCGGAACGGGATTGGACCGCCCGTGAACGCCGCCGCTGGGTGTGACTCGTGCGCGGTCATTGGCGGGTGCCTGGCCGTGTCTGTGAGCGCCTGAGCCTGGCGGGCGTGTTTCGACGGCCGCCTCGCGCCCCCCCCCCCCGCCCCTCCCCCTGGGCCTCGAGGACAGAGACACAGGCGGCCATCCCACGACCTGCTCCCCCAGCTCCCCCTCCAGCGTGGACGCCCAGCTGCAGTTCCCGGACGGCAGCGGCCTCCTGCAGGCGCCGCGCTGGGACGAGCCGCAGCGGGCGCGCGCCCTGGAGCAGATCTGCGGCGTCTTCCGCGTGGACCTGGGGCATATGCACTCCCTGCGCCTCTTCTTCAGGTGAGAGCCGGCGGCCCGCGGCAGGCGGGCCTGGGCGCGGCGGGCCCGTGGGCAGTGGCCCTGGGCGGGGGGGGGTGCTGGCATCATGATGTCATCAGCAGCGGGACCCACGGCGGCAGCCGCACAGGAAGTGGGTCGGGGTGGCTCCCAAACTCATGCATCCGCCGTCGGTCAGGGTGGCGATGGCCAGCTTTTGTTTGGGACCCTGGCGGGAGGGGTGGGGGGACCAGCCCACCCGGCGGTCGCTTCAGGCTGCCCCACCTCCCACCCAGCTGCTCTGGGCTTTCTGGGGGGAGGCGCCCTTTCTTCTGGGATGTCCCTGTGACTGTCCTGCCCGCCCGGTAGCCGCCTCAGATCCCTCCTGAGAGGCAGGGCGGCCCGGCCACAAGATGGCACCAAGCACAGACCTTCAGCAGAAGCGGGAGTGTCACCCCAGCGGGTTTGCACACCCAGAGCGGCACTGGGGCCTCTCAGGCCAGGGCTGCCAAGGTCAGCTGGTGGCCCTGGCTGGCGGTGATTTCCCAGGAGGTCCCCCAGGGGGCCACCCAGGCCTGCTGGAGGGAGCTCGGGAGGAGGCTGGCTGGCTGGCTGCCTGCCGCCCACCTGGATTCAACATCTGATTCCGCGGACAGAATCCGCCCTGCCCCACCCCCCACTCCCGAAGAGAAGGGGCTGCACATGAGACCTCTCTCGGGCTGGCCCCCTGGGGAGCTAACGAGGCCAGCCCTGCGTCCCTGCCTCCCCAGCAGGGAGCGAGCTGTTTTGCCTTCGTCAGCAAAGGGGTGCTGGCCTCTGCGGGGGCCGGACTCGGTCCCCCTCTCGGGCCAGCAGCCAAACGCCACAGGGACTTCCTGTTTCCTGCCTCTGAGGTCGGTGATAGTGGCCTCTGATTAGACTTGGAAATAAAAGCCCGTGTTTACACGTCCACCCCTTCTCCTCCCCCCTCTGCGATGGCCGCCCAGCGACGAGGCCTGCACCAGCGGCCAGCTGGTGGTGGCCAGCCGGGAGAGCCAGTACAAGGTGCTGCACTTCCACCGCGGCGGCCTGGACAAGCTGGCGGACGTGTTCCAGCAGTGGAAGTACTGCGCCGAGACCCACCTCCGAGACCAGGTAGGCGCCGAGGCCCCGCCCACCTCCGGCAGGGTCCGCGCTCCCTGCTCCCGCCCGAGGCCTGGCGGTGGGCTGCGACCCACCGAGGGTGCCGGGGGCCGATGGGGCAGCCGCTCCGGGTTGGAAACAAGTGCCCAGGGCTGCCTGTGATGCCAGCGCCTTGCGCTCGGAAAGTCCTGTTTTGACAAGGCTTCCCGCCATATTTTGCTCAGGCTCCATACGAATGTAATAAGCGCTCTTTAATTATCTGTTTAAGATGCTGTATGTGCTTATTAGAAATGGGGCCGGCTGGAAAACCCCCCCTCCTTCCCACCGAGCCTCCTGCTGGCTTCCCTTATTACAGTAGCCTGGCTTTTCCCGACACCGAACAACCTTTGATTTCTGAATTAAATGTCAGCTGCAGTTTTGCCCTGGATTCGTGACTGCCCGTGGAGACAGCCTGACAGGCGGGCTCCGCGCCCGCCGAACAGCGACCCCTTTGTACGCGGCCAATCACATGTAATTTATTGCAGGCCCTTCCGGCAGAGACAGAGGGAAGTTGGGCCCAACGAGGCATTAATTCCATTTTGCGGCTGGGGGTCGAGGGAGAGTGGGGGGCGGGGGCAGGCGGTGGGTGGGAGCCAGCCAGCCAGGGAGCCAGGCGGGGGCCGGGGAAGCAACGTGTGGAAGATGAAGGTATTTTCATTTTAATTGCGTGTGATGACGGCTGCCACCCAGGGGTTTGCGTGCAAGGGAGAGGCCCCTCTCTCCCTTCAGGAGAATGGGAGCGGCTTTCCCAGCGCCCCCCTCCTCCCCCAAGAGCATCGCGGGCCTGGCCCCCCGGGGTTGCGCACTCATCTCTCCCCTGCCCCCCTGTCCAGCAGGTCGCCGACGAGAAGACGTGCATGAAGTTCTCCATCCGACGCCCCAAACTGCCCTCCTCCGAGACGCACCCCGAGGAGAGCATGTACCGCAGGCTGGACGTCTCCGCCTGGCTGCGCCACCTGAACGAGCTGGGCCAGGTGGAGGAAGAGTACAAGCTACGCAAGGTGAGGCCGCCCGCAGGGTGGAGCCGGGCCCGGGGGCGGGGCCACCTCGGCGGGGCGGGGCCACCTGGGCGGGGCTGGTCCCCTCCCTTGCGGAGCACGCCCGAGGTAGCAATCCCAGCCTCCTTCGCCTTCGCGGGGTGCGGGGGTCCCGCCTCCGCCCGTCTGGAAGAGCGCGCGGTGAAATGCAGCCCGTCCAAACCCGCGGATTAGGCCGTGACGTGGGAACCACACGTTCCCCGAGCGCCACCCCGGGGGGGCATTGACATTGAAATGAGCCTGGCTGCGTCCTGTATGGGAATGGAGGGCCCGCACTTTCCCCTTCCAAACAAGTGCAAATTGCGGCCGCCGAATCAAGGCATCAGTTGTCAGAAGGCGCAGCCAAGCCACGAAAACACCGCCCTCCCGGGCTGGGGGGGCGCTCGGAGCGGCCCTCTGCCGGCCCCTCCCCAACCGCGGCCGCTTCCTCCAGGCCATTTTCTTCGGCGGCATTGATGTGTCGATCCGGGGGGAGGTCTGGCCCTTCCTGCTGCGGTATTACAGCCACGAGTCCACGTCGGAGGAGAGAGAGGCGCTGCGGGCGCAGAAGCGGAGGGAGTACGCCGAGATCCAGCAGAAAAGGTAGCCGCCCGAGCGCGGGGGAGGGGCCCTCGGAAAGGCGACGGGAGGGGCAAGTCAGCGTCGACGGGTTCTGCGAGCCGTCCCCACCGTCTCTTTCCAGAATGTTCTCCCCAGACCGTGATTGCCGTCATTAGCCCAGGCCCCCTTTGGCTCACATGTCACAGTTTTAGCATTCTTTTCAGCAGAATTGGCCAGGCGCTGGGGGGTTGGGGGGCGGGGTTGGGGGCAGCTCAGGGGCCCAGCGGAAGCCAGGACGGCTGAGGTCCATCTGGGCCTGGTAAGTCCCTGGGCTGCGGTCAGCTCCCCTCTTGGGGCCACGCTTGTGCTGGGCATTGCCTTGGGGACTCCTACCCCTTCCCCGGAGTCAGCAGGGAGACCAGAGGGAGGGTCCCCAGTTCCCATCCAGGGTGGGGGTGGGGAGGGAGGGAGTGCGCGTGCCAGTCGCTGACCCCGGTGGGCGCCGGCGGCGGGCGCAGGCTCTCCATGGCCCCGGAAGAGCACAGGGCGTTCTGGCGGAACGTGCAGTTCACGGTGGACAAGGACGTGGTGCGGACGGATCGCAGCAACCAGTTCTTCCGCGGCGAAGGCAATCCCAACGTGGAGCGCATGAGGTGCGCCCCCCCCCCGCCACCCCGTACCCCTCCGGCCTCGGGTGACCCTTTGGGAGAGGATGCTTGACTGCAGCTCCTGAGCAGGGAGGGGATTCGTACAGTCACCCCAGAGGCCGAGAATCTTTAGGTACTTTAGACGGCTTCCCCCAGCCCCCGCGGCCATAGTGTCCTGGGGAAGCCCGCAGGTCTCTCCCAAGGGTGCCGGCAAAGCCACCACCCCCTGGGCGTCCACCTGGGCCTTGCTTGGCCTTGCTGGGCTCACAAGAACTAGGGCAGAGCCTGCCTGAGTGTCCCCCAGTGGGTGGTCCTCCGGGCGATAAAGCCACACCACGCGGGGGCCGGCATCTCTGACATTCTGCTGCTGCCTGACAAATAATTGCACAAAATTAGCAGCCCATAAAAATGTGCCTGCCGACCCCCCCTTTGTCACAGGCAGCCGACCGTTAAGGAAATCAGTCCTGCGCTCTCCCCGCCTCCCCCCACTCACTCGAGGCCGGCCGGTGAGTGGCTAATTGCAGGCCGTTACCCTTCCTGAGGCTTGGAGACGGTGCCCCTGGGGTCGAGGCGAAGGACAGGGGTTTGGGCAGCCTGGGGTCTCCAGCCCGGGGTTCTGTGGGCCCCAGGCAACATGCCACTGTCAGGACAGCGAGGGTGGGTGTGTCGTGGTCACCCTCACGGACCACCTGCTCTCTGGGCCGCGCCGCCAGGAGGATCCTGTTGAACTACGCGGTGTACAACCCGGCCATCGGCTACTCCCAGGGCATGTCGGACCTGGTGGCGCCCATCCTGGCCGAGGTCCTGGACGAATCGGACACCTTCTGGTGCTTTGTGGGCCTGATGCAGAACACGATCTTCGTCAGCTCCCCTCGGGATGAGGACATGGAGAAGCAGCTGGTGAGGCTGCCTTTGGGGACGTGCGTGGGGTGGTCTTGTCGGCTGCGTGCAGCGTGGCTGCTGTGGGTCAGCAGGAAAGCCGGGGGCGGGTGCCGTTGATGGGGTGCGGGGGCTTAGCCGGGGGCCTCTGGGGAAGGGCCGCCTGCTGCTCCCCGGTCCCAGGGTGCCTGCTCTCACCCCCCACCCCACATTCCCAGCAGGCTCAGAGGCTGGGCGGCACGGGGCCCTCCCTGGTGGCTCTCACCTGCACGCGGCAGCCCAGCCCCGGGTCCCCAGGGCTCCTGAAGCCACCCTGAGGCCCACTGGACAGTGGTCACACACTCCCTCCCAAGGGCACCGGCCTTCCCTGCAGAGCCCGGGCAGTGGCCTTTGCTCCACGGCCTCCTGTGACCCGCACAGGGCAGGCAGCACTGGATGCTGGGGGTGGGGGGCAGGCAAAGCCCGAGAAGGCACCTGGGGGTTCCAAGTCCTCGCCGCTGGCAGGAACTGGGGTACGGCCTTGGCTCCCCAGTTGTGGAGAGAGCGGACAGGGAGGGGAGGGTGCTGGGAGCCAGAGGGGGTGGGGTGGGGGATACCGATGGGGAGTAAGGCAGGTGGGCAGGTCGACTCCACTGCGCAGGGGTCAGGCCCCTGATGCGGCCGAGACTTGGCTGCCCAGCGAGTCCTGGGCAGTGGCCCTGCGTCGCCAGGTCACGTTGGGCCATGGGTGTCGCGAGCAGTGGGGCTCGGGTGACCTGTCAAGTGCCCATTGGGGGCCACTGAACTCTGCGCCTGGGAGAGGAGGACAGAGCAGAGGGTCTGAGCCAGGGTGGCTGGGAGCAGGGGGGTGTGGACAGGACGGCGAGGGCACATGGGTGGGGGCTAAGGGGCACCTGTGTGAGGAGGGCTCAGCCACATTTACGGGCCTGACCCTGCCGTGGGCCGAGGGTGGGAGAAAGTGCCCAGTGGGGATGGACCCGCAGGATCAGTTCCTGCCAGGCCCGTAGGCCGGGTCCTGTCTCTGGGGAGCGGGAGGAAGGGCTGCCTGTGTGGGAGGGGCCAGTGAGTCACTGAGCCCCGCCCCCAAGCCCTGCCGCTGTGATCCCGAGAGCCCGTGATGTGACGCCGGCCCGCCAGGCTCCCCTCTCTGCTACAGTGTGAGGTCAGGTTTCCGTGGAACCTGGGGAGCCAGTTACCGGGTCTGACGCCACTGGCCCCGGCGCACTTGGGAAGCACGTGGCCCCGTGACCTGTTAGCCACTGGAGACTGATTTTCCAGTGGCGCTGGCGAGGTCAGCGGCCCCAGCCAGACGCTGCTGCAAACAGCCATAATCACGTCCCACGTCCCGGGGTGGGGACCTCAAGGGCAGGACTGGCGTGTCCTGGGGCTCTGCTCTGTGTCAGCCCCAGGGCATGATGGGACTTCAAGGTCTGAGTGGAAGGCGGTCGGGCCCTGGGTTCCCAGGAAGGAGGGGGTGTCAGAATCAGCCCCACCCCCCAGGGTGGCTGCCGCCTGGGGGGGGGGGTCTTCCCAGCACAGAGCTCTGGTCAGCCGGCTGTCCACCTGGGCCACAGCACGGCCCCCGGCACGGTCTCCAGTCCGGGGTAAACGGGCAAAGGTGGGGGTGGGTTCGAAGTGAGCAGGTGCAGACACTGCCCCCAGTGGCCTGGTGCTTGGCGGCACTCGGGCGGTGTTCCAGGGCGGGGCGGTCGAGGAGGGCCCGGGGGCAGCGGCCCGGGCCCGGGGGGCTGACTCGGTGGGTCTGCTTCACCGCAGCTGTACCTGCGGGAGCTGCTGCGGCTGATGCACCCGCGCTTCTACCAGCACCTGGCCTCGCTGGGCGAGGACGGCCTGCAGATGCTGTTCTGCCACCGCTGGCTGCTGCTCTGCTTCAAGCGAGAGTTCCCCGAAGCCGAGGCGCTGCGCGTCTGGGAGGCCTGCTGGGCCCACTACCAGGTGAGCGGGCGCCGCCGAGGGGAGGGGCCGCCAGGACCGGGCCCCGGAGTGGGCGTCGCCATCCCTCGCCCCGCCTTCCTGGGGGGGCCGAGGGCCAGCGTAACCGTGCACCTCCTGGGGGGGGGGGCCCTCCGCTGAAAGCCCCAGGTGGGCCCCTCACGCTGCCGCCGCCCCCCCTCCGCCCCGCCGCGCTGGCTGCAGACCTGCAGCCCACCTCCCAAGGAGCTGACACCGAGGCGAGCCACCCGCTGGCCGCCCTCATTACTGCCTTCCGGCGCGCAGCTCGCCACTGTCACATCCAATCAGCGTGAAGGACATGTCCGGGGCCAGGCAGGCCCACCCCCGCAGCCCGGGAGGCTGGTGTCCGCGAGCGGGAGCAGGTGCCCACCCACCTTCTGCCCTCGGGACGGCTCGGGGAGAACGGGCCGCAGCCCCGCTTCCCCACCAGAGCGCCCAGGCCCCCCGCCACAGTCAGGGCGATTTCCCCCTGCGGCCCCCGGCGCTCAACGTCTCCCCGGCAAGTCCCCCGGGAGCCCAGTGCTGACCCTGTCACAGGGCTTTAACGCCCAAACGAGCGACGAGCTGACGATGCTGGAGGGTAGGCGAGTCCCTTCCCATCCGTCAGCCTTTAACACGGAACGGGTTTGACGTTTGACGCCTCGGGAGGGGCCGGGGCCCTCTCTGTGCGCCCCGCCCCCACTGCGGCTGCCCTCGCAGCTTGGACTCCACGACCCACGGGGACCGGTGGGGTGCCCGCCAGCTCCACCCGTAGGTTCGGGGCGATGCCCCCCCCACCCCGCCCCGTCAGGACCAGCTCCGGCCAGGGCGGTCCAGACCCGCCGCATGTTTTCCCCTGATCACGCCTGCTTCGCTCGGCCTCTCTGCCGCCAACGCGGCCGCCGGCCATGCATTCTGTTTGGGCTGATGTTATCAGTAAACCCTGAGCTCCACCCAAGAGGCGGGGCTGTTTCTCACCGAGACTCCCTCACCGTCCCCCAGTAAAAATTCCCAGGGGAGGCCCCCCATCCCCCCAGCCCCTGGGACATCTCTCTTGGCTTGAGGTACACCAATCAAGTTCACATCATTGTCAGACTTTGGACAAAATTTAGCCACATTGGCTCCTCTCTCTGATCCAATTAGGGTAGTGGGGGCACAACCCTTCATCAGGGGTGAGCTCCGGGTGGGGGTCACCTTCCGCAGTGCCTTTAACGGTTTAGGCGGTGACCCCCGAGAGAGAACGGCTCTGTGCTGAGCCTGTGCTGCTCGCTGGCCTCGGGGGCCAGACCGCCCGGGGCCGTGCCCCAGGCCCGCAGCTGGTCCTGCCCTGGTGTCCAGCCGGATTGTGGGCGAGTGGTGCCCTTTCCACTCCACCGTCCGTCCTCTCTGAGAGGGGCCGACACCCCCCTTCCTGGAACCCTCTGCTGTCTTCCCCCGCCCGCCGGAGTTCACGCAGCCGCAGGAGGCAGGCGCGATCTGAGCCCACAGGAGACGGTAGTGGGCAGTTCCGGGGACGGGCCGGCCGCCGGGGGGTGACCTCTCCGGGGCTCATGAGGCATCTGCGGCCGTGACGACAGCCCGCCCGCACCGCGGGCTCCACCTGGCCCGGTGTGGGTCCCTGGCCCGTCTGGCTGGGCAGTCGGCACCGGGAGACTAAACACGGGCTTCCCGGAGCTCCTCGTCCTTCCTCTGCTCCCGGAAACGCACTGGAATCAAAGCCCACACGCCCGCAGAGCGTCCGGGCCCGCGGAGCAGGCAGGATGCACCGGGGTCAAGATCAAGTGCAGGCTTCCTGCAGTGGGCCGGCATTGCCACTCCTCGGAGGAGGGGGGGGACCAGCAGGGGGCTGGGGGCTCGCTCCGTGAGGACCTTCCTCCCCCTTTCTCAGCAGCAAGCCTGAGAGTCATCCCTGGGCCGGGGGTGGGGGGGGACGATGGGCCTGAGTGTTTGGTGGGTGGCCGCCACAGGCCCCTTCTTACTGGCTCGTTGCCCCGGCCTCCACACCCGCTGTGGCTGAAGACTGTCACCTACGTCCGAACGAGCACCCGCCTGCCTTCAGAGGAAGGGTGTTCTGTGATCCCCAGACAGCGAGCACCCACAGGGCCCCCCAGGAGTGTCCCAGAAACGCATGGGAGGCCAGGGCCTATGTTGTCCCCTTGGGTGTCACAGTGGCCTGTGGGTGCTGACTGTCACGGGCCCTGGCACTGGCCCTTGCAGGCTGGGGAACTGAGGACAGACGAGGGCGTGTGGCCACGCCTGCACCCCCGAACTCGGCCCCGCCTGCAGCCAGGGCCCCCCATCCCGGCCCGGCCGGGCCAGGGGCCCGATCTGAACCCCGCCCCCCATGCCCCTCAGACGGATTACTTCCACCTCTTCATCTGCGTGGCCATCGTGGCCATCTATGGGGATGACGTCATCGAGCAGCAGCTGGCCACCGACCAGATGCTCCTGCACTTCGGAAACCTGGCCATGCACATGAACGGGGAGCTGGTGCTCCGCAAGGTGAGCGGCTGGCCCCGCCCCCGAACCGACAGGCCCCACCCCCTCAGTAGTAGAGCTCAGGCCCCACCTAGACCCCAGGCCCCAGGTGCAGGGAGCTCCCCACCTGGGCCCGGCCATCAGCACCGGTGGCCGTGGCCTGGGCCAGCCTGCAGGCTCCTCAGCACCATCGCCCACGTGGCCGTGCCCCTAGAGCCTCACTCCCCGCGGGACTGAACAGATGACCGGGGGCATTAGACCCGTTCCCCCCCGTGGGGCACCCCACACGCAGCCCAGAGCCAGGAAGGCAGAGGCAGGCTGGGGGGAGCCTGGGGCGCCCGCAGGTGGGAGCCATGGCTGCGCGTGCTCTTGGGCCGCCAGCTGTCCCCTCACTCTCCTCATGGCCCGTCCCCGGTCCTTTCTGTCCACAGGCGAGGAGTTTGCTCTACCAGTTCCGCCTCCTGCCCCGGGTCCCCTGCAGCCTGCACGACCTGTGTAAGCTGTGCGGGCCCGGCATGTGGGACAGCGGCTACATACCCGCCGTGGAGTGCACGGGCCACCACCTGGGGTCGGAGAGCTGTCCCTACGGGGGCACAGTGGAGCCGCCCTCGCCCAAGGCCCCCGGGGAATGCAAGAAGGGCCCGAAGACGCCCCGGGAAGGGTTTGCCTTCCGCAGATAGGTCGGGCCCCTGGCGCCAGATGAGGAGGGTCCAGGGGACCTCATCGCGGGTCCCGAGCATGTGGGAGGGGTGGGGATGGGCGTGGATGGGACGGGGGATGGTTGAAACGTGAGGAGAACACCTTCGGGCGACGTGAGGGGGACAACTTTCATACTGACGGCGGAAGCAGAGTCCGGGGGCGAGAGAAGGAAGTCCCGACAGCCACCCAGAGAAGAGCCGGCTCCGGGGAAACAGTGGGACCGGAACGCACAGCCCCTCCGCCCGGAGACGCAGTGGGCTGGCTCCTCGTGGCGCCCTCCTCCGATGCACCCCAGGGAGGCCCAGGGTGTCCCCCGACCCCGTTCACACACAGATGCGGGGCGCTGCCCAGCAGGGACAGGAAAAGCGGGTCCGGTTCACCCACCAGCGTCCGTGGATGCAGCAGCAAGGGGAGGGGTCCCCTCCAGCCCCAGACACTTCGGGGTGAGCTGGACACACCTCTCGGCCTGGCCTGGCTCCCCGCGCCAGCCAGCCATTTCCCGCAGCTTGTCCAGCGGGGGAGGCAGCCCCGATGTGAAGACACCTGCCCCCACAGGAAAAATGACGGACTGGTTTCAGGATAGGGAGGTGTGGTCCGTGGGGGGGGTGAGAAGCTGGGGGCTTCCACGCACGCGGTCCGTGCAGACATTGGACACCCTGGAGTGTGAAGCGAGCCACCTGCCCGTGAGCTGAGCCAAGAGGCGCTGGCAATGGTGGCTTCCTCCCGTGTTGAGGAATTTCTATGTGAGGTTCTTCGATGTTAAGGTCAACTTCACCAAATGTGGCAAACGGGGGGTTGGGGGCGCCGGATGGGTGAGGGGTGTGTGTACACGCGCGTGTGCAAAGCCCTCGAGAGAATCGGCACGTTGGGGGCTAGGGTTAGTGCAGTCGCAGACCGACCAGGACAGAGGCACTTGAAGGTGGTGAGGTGGTGGGATGCAGGGGGGACCACAGGAGAGACGCCCACGGTCCAGGCCCCTCCGCTTCCGGGGAGGAGGCAGGCCCCCCCAGCCAGCCCTCCCTCCTCCGTGAGGCTGGGACGTGGGCAGGCCAGGCCATGTGCATGGAACGCCACTTCCTGGACAGCTGGGAGTGAGGGCACCCGAACCCTCCAGCCGCTCTTCTGGGGAGGAGGCACCGTGACGTGAGGTCACGGGGCCACAGCCCCACCTGAGAGCTTCCCAGCCAGCGTTTCAGCGAGAAGGAGGAAGGTTCCCGCAGGAAGGGGGAAGGTTCCAGCAGGAAGGAGGAAGGTTCCAGCGGGAAGGAGGAAGGTTCCAGCAGGAAGGGGGAAGGTTCCAGCAGGAAGGAGGAAGGTTCCAGCAGGAAGGAGGAAGGTTCCAGCAGGAAGGGGGAAGGTTCCAGCAGGAAGGGGGAAGGTTCCCGCAGGAAGGAGGAAGGTTCCAGCAGGAAGGAGGAAGGTTCCAGCAGGAAGGGGGAAGGTTCCCGCAGGAAGGGGCAGTGAGCAGCCTCCTCTCCAACTCTGCGACCTGAGCCCAGGTCCGCCCCCAGGCAAACAGACTGGTCCTTCCAAGTTCCTGGTCCCTCCGCCCAAGAACCTTTTGGGGAGACCATCGTGGGTCCCCACCGGTGCCCAGACCTTGGGGTGCTGACCATGCTGGCCCGGCGGCAGGGGTCCCGGCTGGGCGGGGGTGGCCCTCTCCTCCACCTTGCCGCTGTTCCACACGGGTCCCCGATTCATGGTGGGGTTGGGTGACGTCAACGAGGCACCACACTTCTGGTGTTTCCCCTGGAAACCGCGTCCCCACGATCACGGCATCAGCCCCCCGGGGCCACAGCCGCGCTGCTGAGCAGCCCCAGCGCCTGGGGGCCTCACTCTGCATGCACCTGTCTGCCACGCGCATCTGGGGCCCGTGGGCTAGGCTGGGCCGCTGCCGTGTCGGGGGTCAGCCTGCTGTGGAGCCCCGGAGGGGTGCCCGCCAGAGTCGAGGTCAGACCCGGCTCTGCTCCGAGTCTCCGCACCTGTCCTGCCGGCTACCTTGGGCCGAGGCAGAGATGCGAGCCTCCCTGAGCCTCGGCGGAAGCCACGCCGGCTGCCGTCCCCCTGGCCAAAGTGAGCCACAAGGTGTGGGAACGGACCGTCCGTCTCCGTAGTGAGAGGGGCCGTGTGGCCACCCAGCAGGCCTGGGGATTCGGGAAGGGCAGAGGACACGAGGGGTCGATACAGCCTCGCCCTGTCAGGAGGTGGTGGCCCAAGTCACGATTTTGGACCGTGCCTTCTTCGGGGGCCAGGCTCCCCCTGGAGAGGAAGAGGCTGCCCTCCGACCCCAGGCTGAGGGTCCTGCGTTGCCGTGCAATCAATACCTTGTGCCTTTGGGCTGCTGGTGGGAGGGGGATTGTGCAGGGATCCCCTCGTTGGAGAGTCCTGGCACAAAGCTTTTATCCCGCATCTCCCGGCCCCTCGCCCCACAGCTCCCCAAGATCCAGCACCGAGTGCCACCTCGACCCTCCGTGGGCCCCGGGGGGTGGGGGGCCGCCTCTCAGAACAGCCGGGAGCCCGGACGCCCCGGCTGTGTGGGCCCCGGAAGGCCCGCCCACTAGGACCCCGTCGTCTGGATGCAATTAGAGCAAAGCAGCCGAAAGCCCGAGGCAGCTGCCGCCCAGCACCGTTCCCAGCCGCGCACGCATCAGGGTGATAATTCAGTCATTAGCCGCCGGCCTCGCCAGCGCCCGCACGTGCGGGCGGCGGCGTAATCAGCCCGCGCCGCGGCCCTCCGCGATGCCGCTTATTTAACCCATTTTTTAAAATGACACTTAGTGCTGTTGGCTGGCGTGCGTGCGCGCGCATGCCTAAGTTCCCCCGCGCTGGTGTCGGTGCCGGCGCCGCGGGTGTCCTCAGGCCTCCGGGGCGCCGCTGATGCGTGCCTGCTGGCTGGGGCGGGGGCGCCGTGCTGGGGGCCCGGCCTGGGAGGGGAGGAGGAAGCTGGGCTCCGCGGGGTGGAGGACGCACTCACAGGTGGTGGGGGGAGGGGACCTTGCGTACTCACCCGAGGTTCCGGACCCAAGTGCAGCCGGGGAGAACTGGAACCTGCCGCCATTGGAGTCGTCTGAGCCCGTTGGGCAGGGTGGGCCGGGCAGGGAGGGGCCGGCCCACGCCTGCAGGGGGAGGGCCAGCAGCCCGGGAAGGGCAGCCCCGTGCTGGCCCGTGTGCCCACGTGCTTCAGGGTGGAGGTGTTTGAACCCCAGACCCCAACCATATGTCCTCGGGGTTTTCCATAGGAGCCCTGCCCGAGGCCCCTTGGGGACGGGCGGCTGGACGGGACGAACGTGTGGGGCCTGGAACATGGGCTTCCCTGGGCTGCAGGGCCGTGGCTGGCAGCGGTGGCCCCACGCCACCCTTTGATGGGTGGACGTAGGAAGTGGGGCCAAGGCTGGAGCGTGGCGGGGCAGGAGAGGGGCACCCTGAGTGTTTGGAGGTCCCCCGGGCTCTCTTGTCAGCTCTGGTTTGGGAGGAGTAGCTTGAGGGGCGGCCCCCTTGGAGATGGGAATCTGCCCCCGGCGGTGCTCATGGGGAACCTCCCCCCTCCCCCCCATCTCCCCTCCCCCTGCAGGGAGGCTGGAGAGGACCCCGGGGCACCTGGCTTCGGGGTGCAGCCTGGGCCAGAGGCTGGCCCGGAGTGGCCTTTGGGCTGTGCCACAGCCACAGGGAAGCGAGAGAGCCCCCTGGTCGTGCCCAAGGCTGGACACATGCCCCGGAGACCTCGGGGACCAGGCAGCCCGGGGGCAGTTAGCCCCGTGTGTCTTGTCCAGGCAGCACGGCGTCCCCAGTGGCAAGAGCATCTGTCCCCGCTCGGAGGGACACACAGGAACCAGCAGCTCTTCCCCCCACAGCTGTGGAGCTGCAGGGCACCCCCCTCCCCCGTAGGGGACGGACACGCAGCACTGTGTTTCAGGATGACACTTCCCCGGGGGTCGGGAGCCCGGTTCCGGCCCTGCCCCCACCCCTCCCCGTGCCTGGCCTGGCCCACCACCACCCGAGCCTCAGTTCCTCTGCCCGTGGAGGGGGCGGGGACTCCCACCTCAGGAGACGGCCACGGGGACTCCGGGTGAAAGCTGTCGTGAGGAGGCTTACCTGGCCTCTGGGACCTCACCTGCCACTCAGGGAAGAGACTACTGACCTTGGCCTTCAGCGACCTTGACCAAGAAAGGTGTCCTGCTTAGGGCTCAAGAGCTCCCTTCTGCGAGGTGCCTCTCCGCGCCCCTGTCCTGTGCCACGTTCACCCTCTGCCACCCCATTCCCGGCCACGAAGAAAAATCAGCCACGAACCCTGACCTCAGCACCACGCCAGGTGCCTGTTGGTGTGATCATGGCCCCCAGGGCTCCGGAGCAGGGATTTGGCATGTGTGACCCGGGCTCGCCCTCGGTGTGAGGACCACCTGGGCCGGGCTCTGGTTCCCTGGGTCTGGGGGGGGGGCAGGGGGGCCGGGCAGGGCGGGGCCTGCAGACTGCAGGCAGGCAGCCGGCCACGGGGGCTTTTCCTAAGAAGGTTCAGGCTCCAAGCAAGAGGGAGTCGCGTGGCCGGCTCCTCTCCTGCATCTCGGCTCAAAGAGGACAAGCCCGTGCTGTCTGAGGGGCCACCACCAAGACGTTGCCGGTGTCCGTGGCCAGCGATTCCTTCTGTGTGTTTTGTTTTTAAACACGATCACCTGCCGGTTGGACCCTGCCCCAGACACCGTGACCCCCGCTGGCCTCGGCCCGGCCATGCTTCCGGCCCTCATGGGTCCCACCGCAAAGAGAATAAAAAGTGTTAAAAACAGACGTGTGTTCTGGGGGCCTCCGGGAGACCGTCTGGCGGGTCAGAACCCAGCAGGCTCTGGTGCCGGGCAAAGAGGACCCCCCAGAGAGCCAGGGCTATAGTTCCTGGGTGGGTTCTGGTGGGTGGCAGGGGCCCTCGGGGACTGGGAAGCCGGCAGGGCTGGCCCCCGGCAGGAGGAAGCCTGGCCCATGGGGCCCCCGGGCACTTGGCTTGGAGGGCAGGGGGGGGCCCGGTGCCCCCGCCATGGAGATGTGGATGGAGAATTCACAGGACACAGGGAAGAGCCTTGGACCCCAGCCGCCGGGCCCGAGACTGGGACACGCGGTGTCCCGGAGAGACTCCGCCCTCAGGAAGAACAGGGTGGTGAGCTCTTCAAAGGAGGCGGACGAGAGGCGCTGGCCTTGTGTGGGGGGCGGTGGGGAGTCAGAGGAAGAAGTCCAGTATGGGCTCCTCGGGAGCCCCCGCAGCCCGCTGCAGGGACACGGACACCCCAGTGTTGCCCCCAGGGCAGCAAGGGTGCCGCTGGGTCCCGGACCTGCTGGGGCACCGGGTGGCGGGTGCCCAGGGCCTCAGCACCCTCTGCCTGCACGGGGGGTGTGGGAGGGCCCGTGCAGCCTCCCGCTGTCCACACCCCTGGGGACCTCATGTTCTCAGGGTCCAGGTCACCCTCCCCCCGCCTGGCCTTGGCCGTGCTGTCTGAGGGTGTCACCCCCTGTGCACGGCAGGGTGGAGGCCGGCTGGGGGCAGGACGGGCCGTGGACCATGTGGCACATCAGTCACCCGGCCTGCCTGGTGGCCCCACTGAGAGAAGCCTCAGTCTGTCCTTTTGGGACGGGGTGGCTGCTTCCCCCGCTGCCCAGACGCCGGGCCCCGGCCCTGACCTGGGATCTGAAGCCCCGGAGACGGCCGGACACATGGGGAGACGCAGCCTGGTGCTCGGGGACCACAGCCATGCCGCCTCGGGCCCTGGGAGCGGGGTGAACAGGGCCCCCAGAGGCAGCCCTGCGGGAGGACGAGGCCCATTCCCACCCCCAACGCCCGAAAGGGCCGGCCTGGGAGGCAGCCGGCTCCCCGGGTGTGGCCCCGCCAGGATGTTTGTCTTCGCTCCGGGTCTCCGTAAACAACCGCCGTGCACTCGGCCTCCGCACAGCCAGACTCCGGGGCGGGGCCCGGAAGGGCCTGCCCTCTGCGGGCCTGGGGCCTGGGAACGGCTGGTCCACGGCCATGTCCACGGCCGTCCACACCGCTCACCCACCGTCCGGGCTCCATCAGGGACGAGCCGGAGGCCTGGTCCACCTGGTGGAATCAGTGTCCCGAGCACCGCTGACCCCACGTCACTCGTGCACGCACGCAGGTGCTCGAGCTGGCCGAGAGCCTCAGCAGCACGGCCCGGTAACACCCTGCTGTGGGCCCCTCCTCGGGACACCAAGGCCAGAGCACAGGGGTCCCTGGGGCTCCCGGACGGGCCTGTGTGCACCCCGCACCTCCTCCAGTGAGCACAGCCACCCTCGGGCCCCCGGGAGAGGCCACTTGGACGTCCACCGCCCCCCAGGGACCCCAGGGCAAAGCTCGGAGTCTGAAGGGCCGTTGGCACCAGCCCTTCCCCGTAGGTGTGACCCTTCCCTCTGGAGACGAGCGAGCCCCGAGCGCCGCCACCTCTCCCGGCGCGGTGGAGCCCGTTATGGGCTGACCCAGCGCCGTCTCTGTCTGTACCGGAGTCTCTCCTCCTCCACCCACCCACCCAAGGGCGTGCCATGAGCAGGGCAGGAGGGTCCCCGGAAAACATGCCAGGGCTCTGCTCCAGGCACACTGTTGCCCCTGAGGCTCCCAGTCCAGACCCAAGGGCACCGGCCCAGGCACACCAGCAGGTGGCCCCCATCCTGTGCCCAGGAGGAGGCTGCTGACCAGCACACACGGGCGCACACACACACACACAAACACACACACACCCCCCTCCGCCTCCAGGCCGCCCACTCCCCTCCCGGTGGGTGGGACTCAGAACGGACCCCACAGCAGGCTGGCTGCAGGCCCCGCCCACCTTTCTGCACTGGGCTTGGCGAGGCCTGGGAGACGCCTGGAGGAACCCTGCCGGGGGTTGTGTGTGTGGGGGGGAACAGAGCACAGCCCTCTCCCTGAGTGACCGTGCCCTGGGGGCTGGCCTGAGCCTGCTCTGCTTCACGCCCTCTCCTCTTCCAGGAGATCCCGGGGCGGGGGCCCGGCCTGCGGACCAGCAGGCACCTGCCTCGGGCCTCGTGCGCCACGCTTGGGTCTGAGCATTGGGACTCTTCAGAAGTCCTCCCTCCGCCACGCTCTCTGCAGGTCACCACAGCCACCGGGTCCCCAGGCTCCCTCCTGGGGCGGGTGCCACGTGATTTAGACGGAGGCTGGGCCCACGGGCTGCTCCGTCTCCTCGACAGGCCAGGTGCCGCGCTCTGCCAGCGGCCATCCAGACGGAAGAGGGGCTGCTGTGGATTCTGCGTCACCAGAGAGAATCGCCGGACCCTCTAAGCCCATGGGCGGGCGTTGACATCGGGGTTCCACCCGGGCCCAGGGCCCAGGGCTGGGCGGAGCAGCAGAGGCAGCTTCAAGACCCGCCCCCTGGGCCGAGGAGAGTCCCGCGCAGTCGCACGGAACGGGAAGGCTCCCGGCCGTGAGTGAGCACACCAGACAAAGACACCAAGGGTCAGGGTCCCCGTGGCTTCAAGTCAGTGACGAGTGAGCCCCATGGCCGGGCAGTCGGTAACCCTAACCGCAGAATGTCGGTCCTGGGGCGGACGTTCAGAGCGTTGGCTCGGACTCACTGGGGGACGGTGGCCAGTGTCTGCTGGACACCAGCTCGGGGGGACGGGCAGAGGGTTCTGAGAGGGACACCCACAGTGACCGAGAGGCCGAAGGAGAGCCAGTGCCGTGCAGGGTTCGGGAACTGGCGAAGAGAGCGTCCACTGGCTGTGCCCCCCGGCACCGCCGAGGGGCTGGGCGTCAGGGGGCTCCGTGGCCGCTGCCTGCGTCTGAGTCTTGTCCGGCCTGCCCGCTGGGACTCCAGGCTCTGGGTGCGGACCCCCCACCTTTGCAGGAGAAGCCCCTTGGGGCCTCCCCTGCTCTGTCCCAGGAAACGGGATGGGGGTCTCTGGAAGCCGGCTTCCCGAGTCGGGCGGGGGGCGAGGCGGGGGGGTCTCTGTGTGTTTCTGCAGCGGGAAACCCAGCGGCCGGGAACACAACCAGCGGAGACAAAAACCACCCAGGAGCTCCCATGGTGCGTGGGTGGGGGGGGCCCCGGGTGTCCCCCCCTCGTTCCGCCCTCTGAGTCCACTTCAGAAAAAAAGCACCTGTGACTCGGAGACCTCCGGGCAGACGCCATGGGGGCGGGGGTCCGTTCCTCTTCCAGGAAGGTCTGTGTGTCTGTCTGTCTCCAGAGCCCTGGCATCCCCTCGGTTTTCTGATAAATTCCCAGGTTCTGTCAAATGATTAATTTAGATGGGAGTTTCCCCGGCCTTGGTCTCGCCGCTCCACCGGGCGCATGACCGCCCGAGCCAGGCAGACGGTGAAAGTGAACTTTCGGGGCCCGAGGTCAGGCAGCCCGAACCAGACGTGTGGGGGGCAGGGAGGGGTCATGCACACAGGGCGCAGGGGAGGGGCCCAGTTGGCTTCTCGGGGCGTGGGGGGGTCAGACAACAAACCTCAGGGTGTTTCTTCGGGTGCTGATGGGTGGTGCGGGGCAGCAGGGCTGGGTGTCGGCCCCCCACTCCTGCCTGCACCCCTTCTACCCCCCTCTGCCCCCCCCCCCCCGCCCCGCACGGTGGCCGAGGATACGGCAGATCCGAGAGTCTCACAGACAGGACCATCCTGGGGCCCAAGAACTATGGGCTCTCGCCCGGGCCCCTCCCCCACTCAGCTAGGGTGCGGCCTCCAGGGTGGCCCCCCGTGGGCGTGGCTGCCCTGGCCTGGCCTGGCCTGGCCTGCTGGGTCCCTGCACAAACCCCCAGCCTCGTCACGGGCTGAAACCGACCTAGAGACCGGCAGGCTGGCTGCTGAGCCCCCAGAGTCTGGTTAGTGACGGCTCGGGTCAGAGGAGACACCACCCCTCCCAAGTTGTCCCAGGGACGGTCCTGGGTTCCTGTGGCTTCCCACCCAGCCCCGAGGGGCGGGAGAGGGGGGCCTGAGGTGGCCAAACCTCACCCAGCACTAGGGCCCCACAGGGTTTGCTCTCTGCTGACCCTGCCCCCCCCCAAGCAAGTCCAAAGCCTGGGTTGGGGCCTGCTGCAGACCCTGGGAACAGGTAGCGGGGCTGAGGCTGGGGGCGGGCACGGCGTCCCCAGCCCCCATCCCCAGCCGTCCTGACAAGTCCGACCCGCAGGCCTGCCTGTGGGAGTCAGCCGCACAGCCGGGTGCAAAGCTGGGGCCACTCACCTGGAACCGTCCTCCTGGGAGGGAGGGAGGGAGGGAGGGAGGGGGGCAGCACGTGCGGTCAGCCCGCCCCCCACCCTGGCTCACGGCCCCCCACCCCAGCCTGCCAGAGCTGCCCCCAGCCTGCGCTGGGGCTGCCCAGGGCCCATTCCTTCTGCCTTCACCCTGGGGGGGGGGTTTCTCAAGTCGGGGCGCCGCCCACGCCTGGCGCACCCCTTACAGGCACTCTGTGTGGGTTCCCGCCCCCGCGGGGGGCAGAGAGGAGCCCCCTCGGAGGGACGGGCAGGACCGGGGAGGGGCTGGGGGCCTTCCGGAGGGAGGGGCGGAGGGTCGCGGGGGGCTGGGAGAAGCAGAGGGGCCGGGGGAGGGGGAGGGGTGCGGGAAGGGGAGGGGAGGGGGGAGGGGCAGCCCCTCTGCAGGCCCACGAGCCAATCCTATCCCGTGCACTCCCGATAAATATTAATCACCCGGCGACAGAGGGAATTTGGGAGGGTCTAATTAAAAGGACACCACGCAAGCTGGCAGCTTTGCCGGCAGTCACTCCAGGGAGCCCCGAGGGCGGGGGGCGGGGAGCTCCCCGAGCCCCTGAGAGGCCCCAAGGAAGACGGAGCTGCCCCGGTGGCCGCAGCCGCCCCCTGCTGGAGAGTTCTGCCCGCTGGGCGCCCCCCCCAGGCCCACCCCCGCCCAGCCCCTCCCACTCACGCAGCTCACAGGACCCCCGGCCTCTGAGCCCCCGGCCCACCCCACCGGGCCCCACCCCTCCAGGCACCACCCCGGGAGCCAGCCCGAGGCCGCCGCGCGCTGCCACGCATGCCCATCCCAGCGCCGTCACCCCTCGGCGCGCCAAGCCCCGCCCACCCTGTCTGTCTGTCTGTCGGTCTGTGTCAAGCTGACGCTCTGTCCTTACAAACCCTGAGCACACGCACCAGCCCCCTCTCCAGAGTCAAAGAAAGGGGGCCTCGGAAGAGCCCCGGGTTCGCTGGGGGGGCAGTGGGGCCCCCCCCCACCCCGCAGGCTGCACCGGCTGCGGGCAGAGCCCTCCCCGGGCCGGGCCCACCCGCTCAGCGGTGTCTGTCTGCCTGGCCGGTCCCTGTCGCAGGCTCTCAGGGCTCATTTTCTCTTGAAATCAAGATTGATGGGGGTCCCTCGTGTGAGTTAATGGGGTTCCCCGCCTTCTCCGACTCGGCTCGGTCCCGCGGAGCAGGAGGCGCGGGCCCGGGCAGCAGGGAGAGCCTGAGCACAGCACAGGGCCCCCACCCCCCACCGGCTCCCCGGCTGGCAGCCCGGCCCCAGCCCTCACTGGGGCCCCGGCCCCCGCCTTTGACAGCGGCCCGCGGGCCAGGGCCGGCCACTCAGCTCTTGCTCCTGCACCTGCACAGCGGCAGCGCCGGCTCTTGCTTCTGTGTTTGGGGCAAACAGCCGAGATGAGCAGCCCCCCCCAGCCCGGACTGTCTGCAGGAGAAGCCCCTGGGTGGGGGAGGGGGTGCCGCTGGCCACCCCCGGCTACTCAGGGATGCCCCTGGGGAGGCCTGGGGTAGTTCCTCTGGTCCCACCCCAGGCTGCCCGCCCTGCCCTCTGGAATACCCCCTGCAGTGGAGAGTGCGCCACCTGCCAGCAGGAACCACCCTCTGGCCAGGAGTCCCAGGAGTCCCAGGACCGTGGCAGAGACTATTGGGCCGGAGCGCGGGGCTGGGGGTGGCCCCCTGTGCGGGCCCTGGGCCCCCGTCCTGTCCATCCGGCACAGGATACTCACGGCGACCGGACGGGGCAGTGTGGGGTTCCCCCTGCTGCGTGAAGGAGGTGGCAGAGAGGCTCGGGAATGACCCAAGGTCGCCGGGCGGGCAGGCAAGGCGGCAGAGCCAGCACCCATGCCCAGGTCTCTCTGATTCTCCTTTCCTTGTGCTGGGGCAGTCCCCGCCCCGCCCCGGGCTTGGGCCGTCCTTCCCCAAGGGGGGTCGCTTTGAGCCCTGTCCCGCCAGCACCCCGAGTCCCAGTTTACCTGGCTCCTCCCGCAGGCCCACCCAGGGGTGAGGGGCTTGCTGTGTGGCCTCCGGCGGTAGCCTGCCCTCTCTGGACCTCTGTCTGAGGGGTGTGACACTGAGCCTGGGGACGGAAGCCCTGGTGCTCAGCAGGCAGCAGCCGGGGACACGGGTACGGCCACCCAGACTCGGGGTCCCAGGGGTTATACCCCGGAAGCAGGCTGGCAAGAAACCACAGAGTCTTCTGCCCACTAGGCGGAGAGCCCTCGGGGTAGAGGGGCGCCCAGAATTGGTCGCCTCCCTGCGCTTGGTCCTGGGGGTGGAGGGAGGGGCTGTTCACCTCAGGGACCCTCCGAGCAGGGAGGGCAGCCCCCGAGGAAAGGGGAGGCGAGGTCAGGCCCCACTGGAGTCCCCCGGGTCTCAGGGGGCGGATGTGGGGACACGGCAGCAGTGTGGGGAGTCCCTGTGCACACCCTTGTGGGTCCAGCCTGGCCTCACCGTGGGGGTACGGCGGTGGTGCGTGGAGTGGGGGAGCGAGCTCTGGGCTCCGTCCCAGGCCCCCCCACCCCCTGCAAACAGCCACATGTGCCAAGCGCCTCTCTTGTGTACCAAGCAGCCAGTGCAGACCCTTTGGGTACTCTCAGGTGAGAGGCGGGCGGGGGGAGGGGGCTGCAACCATCAACCAGAGAAGACGCAGGAAGCTTGGCTCCCCGGCTGGTGCTGCTCAGTGGTTTGAGTGCCGGCCTATGAACCAAAGGGTCGTGGGTTCGATTCCCAGTCAGGGCACAGGCCTGGGTTGCAAGCTGGGTCCTCAGTGGGGTCCGCACCAGAGGCAACCACACATGGATGTTTCTCTCCCTCTCTTTCTCCTTCCCTTCCCCTCTCTCTAGAAATAAATTTTTTTAAAAAAGATTGAACATCGCTGCTCTAGGCACCAGTTCTTCTTTTTTTTTAGATTTTATTTATTTATTTTTAGAGAGGGAAGAGAGGGAGAAAGAGAGAGAGAGAGAGAGAAACCTCAATGTGCGGTTGCTGGGGGCCATGGCCTGCAACCCAGGCACGTGCCCTGACTGGGAATCAAACCTGCGATGCTTTGGTTCGCAGCCTGAGCTCAATCCACTGAGCTACGCCAGCCAGGGCTCTAGAAATAAAATTTTTAAAAAATTGGCAAGACCGTGGGGTGACAATCAGGGCCTAGGTGCCGGCGGCAGTGACAGGAGGGCGTGGCTTCTGTGCCCTGGAAGCTGCCCCCCCCACCCACGTGGCTTAGCTGCCAGCAGCGCCCCCTCCCAGCCACCTGCAACCCAGTGCACACCTGCCTCAGAGGGTCCCGCATCCCAGGTGCCGGGTGTCCGTCCAGGGCCCGGACGCAGAGCGGTTTCCGGCTCGGCTGAGCCCCAACCCTGACCGGGCAGGATGATCTCCCGGGATTGAACACTGGGGATGCCTGGATCCCTCCCAGGTTTGGGGGGGGCAGGGAAAGCAGGGTGAGCCCCTGTCTGTTTGAAGGCCCCTGGAGCCTCCGAGAGGATGCCTCCGCCCTGCCCTCTTGGGAAGGGGGGCTCTCCCCAGCGGAGCCTGGCGCCCCTCGCTGCCCCTTCCTCCCTCCACTGTACCCCCCTGCCCTGCCACTGACCTCCCAGGCCTCGGGGTGCCTGTCGAAGGGCTGCAGGGAGGACCTGGGAGGGGCTCTTCACCTCCCCCCCACCTTTGCTTTTATATTCCGGAGGCCCCAGCAGCAGACCCGTCCTCCCTCTTCAAGTCTTCGGAGAGATGACAGGCCCCGGAAGTCCTCAGGGGTCCCCCGCCCCTGCCGGACCTGCCCTGCCCTGCCCACCTGCCACCTTCCACTGTCCCTGGGGCCAGGGCTGCTGTGTCCCCGGGTCAGCACACCTGCAGGGGGCGGGGGGGCAGGCTGCTCCCACCTCCACTCGGCTGGACCCCGCTGTCACCGAGTGCCCCCAACAGGAGTGGTGTGTCCCCTCACCCTCCGTGACCGCCATGCACCTCACAGCTTCGGGCCCTGGTCCCCATGAGGAGCAGAATGGACACGGGGTGTCCCCGTCCCTGCAGCCCATGGCCACTCCCCAAGCCAACCAGTCCTTTCTAAGTAACGAGGACCCCCCCCCCCCCAAGGTAGCCTGTGGCTCCAGGACTCCCCACGGCAGGGGCTGGGGGTGGGGGAGGCCCATGCTTGAATCCCAAATTCCTTTTTCCACTGTGGGGGGGGGGGGCGGGGCTTTGACCACATCCATCCTGTGACCTCTCCGAGCCTGAGTGCCAGCAAGTAGCACAGTAACGACTAGGACAGGCTGTACGCCCAGAACTGGCTCCCCCACCCGCGCCCACCGGGCCCCGGACCTCCCGCCGGGACCCTCACGGACAGTGCGCGGCCATCACAGGCCCGACCCTGGGTCCCGCGCCCACGGCGGCCCCACACTGTTTGCCGGCGGCACGTTCACACGCCGGGGCCCCTCCCGCCCTCGGCAAACACGGCCGGAATGAAGGCACGTCCCCGCCGACACGGACCCTGTCAGAGTACACAGACCATAAAAGCGGCTCCGACAAGTGCCGATGCGCCGATAAGATTAGCGCCGGCGCCCGGAGGCCAGGCCCGCGGGTCAGCGAGGGGAGGGGCTGCGGGGGGCACGGCGGGAGGTGGGGGAGCGGGTGTTCTGCTCCGAGCTGAGCCTGAGAACGCTCTCGCTGCCCTCCGGAATCTTCTATGCACGGTGCGTCCTGGGGTTCCGCCCCAGGCCTCTCTCCTGCGCTGTGTGACCGTGAGCAAGTGGCTTGGCTTCTCTGAGCCTCGCTTTGCTCGCCCGTCAGAGGTGATGGCACCACCGCTGATGCCCGCTCCGGGGGGATGCAGTGAAAAGGGGGAAGGAGCCTAAAGCACGACCCTGGGACCTGCCTCCCGGGGAGCAAGGCTCCCCCTGCCTTCACAGGCACGTCCCCGCTCTGCCGCCACCACCAGCCCAGGCACACAGGGCCCCCCTGGGGGCCTGGCTGGGGGCCGCGGCCACCCCACAGCAGGTGTGAGAGGCAAAGACCAGGGGACAGAGGAGGTCCCCCCGTGGGAAGCTCTCGCGTCCTTGGGAGAGAGCCAGGGGAGGCCAGCCAAGGCCTCCGCCCTGGGGGAGGGGCTCGGAGACTCTGCGGTGACCGAGCTGCTGGCCGGGAGCCACCCTGCGGGGGGAGGGGCCCTGGGGCCCTGCGCGGAGAGGCTGCAGATCTGAGGGGTGATGTCACGAGGCTTGACCGGCTGGGCCACCCTGTCCCCGCGGGAGCCCCACCTGCAGTGACTCATCCCCAGGTCCCCGAGCCTGTGGCTGTGGCCCAAGGACGCGGCTGCCGCCCGCCCCCAGGCCTGGACGTACGGGAAAGGGGCCCACGGTGCAACGACAACGCCCCCAAATTCAGAAGAACGGGGCTCTGCGTTTCTGGGCCCCCCGGCTGGCCTACACAGTGAGGGACACGGCCCCTGAACAAGGCAGGAACCCGGCCAACCCACTCTGTTATTATTTCTCCCGGCCACAGTCCTCGGGGTGGGGGGAGGGCGGCGCCCAGCCCACTCCCTGGGTCAGGAAGCTGAGGCGCAGAGAGGTGCAGCAACCTGCCCGAGGTCACACAGCCGCTCAGCGGCCCCCGGGCCCCCGAGCCCCGACTCTGACCGTGTCCCCGCAGACCCTCCTGCCCTCACTTGCCGCCGTCTTGGTTGCGAACCCTGACGGCCCAAGGCCAGTGTCCCTGGGAAAGACTGGCCCACGTCAGGTCCCACCAGATGGCCGGGGGCCGCAAGCCGGGGTGGGGGCGGGGGGCAGTGTGGTCCCTGTCCACTGGCCGGGGCCCCGCGGATGCTGTCAGCCACGTCCCGAGGGAGAGAACACAGGAACCAACAACAGGAAATGACCCCGGAGGCTCGAGGCTGGTGTTGTCCTCCCCACAAACTGGACATCTGAAGGGACAGTCCTGGGGGATGGACGAGAGGCAACGTGGGGGGGTGAGAGGGCAGGCACCCGCAGCTCCCGTTCGGACCCCAGCATTTCACCCCCTTCTGCATGCCTCAGTTCCCCCCCCACCCCACCCGTCCTAGTGGGAGGCACGAAGACCTTCTTTCTATGCAGGTGGAGGGTCAGTGAGGGGCTGGGGACAAACGACGCCTGTCACTCAGGGCCTGGTGCCCCCCAGGCCCCCCACTGCCCAAGCTGCTCAGGAGAATGTGGACAGAGCCCTCCCCCCCCTCCGGCCAGGTGTCACGAGGGCAGCCCCAGGGCTGGGGAGCCCGGGAGCCGAGGAGCAGGCAGACGGGGACACAGGGACACACGTCTGTCAGGGACGTCTGTCCCCCAGGCGTCGGCAGGCCGAGGGCCCGGGGGCCGCTTGCAGGGGCTGCTCCGGAGCACTGTGCTGGGCTATCTCTCGGCCTTGAACTTTCTATTCTGTTTTGCAACTGGCTCAGAAAGTGGCATTTCTAGACGCTCTTCTTATCACCCGGACACTTCTCGCACAACAATAGCCGATTGTGTGGCCCTCCCCGGTCCGGGTGCGGCTGGGTTCCTGCAGCCCCCACCCCCACCCCCTGCACACACACACCTTTTTTTGTGGCTGTAGCCTTAGAATTATAATGATGCCATTGTGACTGGGCCGTTCAGGTGACAGTGTGACCCTTGGGTTTCGAGGCTTGAGAGGGTGGGGGAGCTGGGGAGAAGGGGACACGGGAGGAGAGAGGGGGGCCCAGAGGCAAGCAGGAGAGAACCGAGGGAGGCGTCCAGTGCTCCAGGGCAGCACGTTGCCCCTTACTGGACGCCGCGTCACCGGGGCTGGCTGGACCTGAAAGTACGTAGCTCTTGTCAGAACACCAGCAATAGCAGCCCTGGCTGGTGTGGCTCAGGGGACTGAGTGTCAGCCTGCCAAACAGAGGGTCACCGGTTCGATTCCCGGTCAGGGCACACGCCTGGGTTGCGGGCCAGGTCCCCAGTAGGGGGCGCTGGAGAGGCCACCACACGTTGATGTTTCTCTCCCTCTCTTTCTTTCTCTCTCTCCCACTTTCTAAAAATAAGTAAACAGAATACTGTTTAAATAAAATTTAAAAAGAAACATAATACGTGGGTAATTGTCTTTTCTTTTTTTGAAACACACTTTATTTATTTACTTGCAGAGAGAGGAGAACGGAGGGAGGACAAGAGGGACAGGCCCGCCTGGAGCTGCGGGCGTCAGCTGCCGCTCTGTCGCCTGCGCCGGGGGACTTCCTGCTCCACCCGGCTCCGGAGAAAACCCCAGGGGGCATTTCTGAGAACGTCTGGCAGTGGCCGCTCCTCCAGAAGGACTTGGCGGGAGCCCCGGCAGCCGGAACAGGGGAGCGGGTCCAGTTCCGAGGCCTGGAAGCCAGGCGACCCGGCAGGGGGCCTCCTGCTGCCCTGCCCCTCGTGGGCTCTGTCTGCAAGGGCCCCCCGACCCCCAGCCTGACTGCCGCCTTGCTGGCTGGGCGGGGCTCTGGGGGCACAGGCACTTGGCCGTGGGCACGGTGCCAGGATGAGACACAAGTCACACGCCAGCATCACCATCGCTGTCACAGAAACAAACACGCCGTATTTTCCCGTGTATGACGCATGCCCACATTTTGGCCCAAACTTTCAAGGGGGGAAATCTTCCGCTTTAGGGTTTTTTAAAAGATTTTATTTGTTTATTTTTAGAGAGGGAAGGAAAGGAGAAAGAGAGAGAGAAACATCAATGTGTGGTTGCTGGGGGCCGTGGCCTGCAACCCAGGCATGTGCCCTGACTGGGAATCGAACCTGCGATGCTTTGGTTCGCAGCCCGAGCTCAATCCATTGAGCTACACCAGCCAGGGCTCCGATTTAGTTTTTTAATCCCATTATTTATTTACTTTTATTTAGAGACTTGAGTTTTGTATCGCAAAGGAATTTTAGCATTTAGTTTTGAACTCAAGGTGGCACAAGAAATTCCAGGTGACAGATAATGGCAGGACACAAGACCTGATACGAGGTGTTTCAGGTACTGCCCATGGACGAGGAACACCCTTATTTTTCCCTCAAAAATTTGGGCAGAAAAGTGCACACCGTATGTGGCAAAACACGGCCCCGTGGAGACATGGCGTTGCTGCCTGTCTGGCCTCCCCTGCGCGCCCCAGCGGGAGAGTGGGGCACCGGCCAGTGCCCCATCCGTTTCCTGGCAAGGGCTGAATCCTGCCACCCGGCAGACCCCGGGGCCTATGTCCTGGCCCTGCACTTCACTTCCACTCTGAGACCCCTTCTCACCTGGGGACAGAGGCTCCCCGGGGCCCCAGGGACACAGCGTGGCCCTCAGAGCAGAGACCTGGAAGGACATCGGTCCCCCGGGGACAGGGCCACTGGGGGTGTGGGCTCCTGCTGGGCACAGCCTGGGCCTGGGCCTTGGCCTTGGCCTGGGCGCGGGAGAGGGGCAGCCCCACACCGGTGGGGTTGGGGGGGACCAGGGCCAGCCTTCGGGGTGTGCTGGTCTGTCCCGCAGAGAGGACACAGGCGTGCTCTCTGTGGACGGAGCAGGACGTCTGGAACTCCACAGGGACTCCCTGCCCGGGGTTCTGCCCAGGGAAGACCTTTCCCGTGCATCAGGGTGGAGGCGCCCTGCTGGGGAGCAGCGAGCGTCCCGGTGCAGTGCAAGGCAGCCTGGAGGGGGCGCTGGCGAGCAGGTCCGGGTCTACCAGATGACCCCAGAAGGCCGGAGGCTCTGAGAGCTTGGGGCTCCCACGGTGAGGTGGAGGCAGGGGAGCTCGCGCCCCGGGGACCTGGGCAGGAGAAGCAGGTTCGGGTCCTGTGTGGCAGGCAGGCCGGCCGTGGCACCGTGCCCTGCACGCGGTGGGCAGAGCGGTAAACCGCCCGGCAGGGAGAAGGCGGTGGCCTGGCCGGGGAAATAAACAGACGCCTCTTACCGGTGGCTCCGAGCCAAGTGCAGGCGGGGCCCCGGGGCCCTGCCGGACTGTGGGGGCTGGGCCAGCGGGGTCAGCAGGGAAGGCCTCCCTCCCGGGCTGACTCTCCTGCTGGGTGGGAGGGCGTCTCGGAATCGCCTCCCGCTGCCAGACCTGCCCCCGGGAGAGCCGCCCAGGCCACCTATGCCGGACAGCCAGGGCTGGCGGTCGTCCAGCCTCCCGCCACGCAGGCGACAGAAAAGCCTAAGCCGTGTGTTCTTTTGTTTTAAATATCTTACTGAAGTGAGGTTCGCCTAACAGGACACTGTAACCATTCTGAGTGGTGCGACTTGGTGCGTCTGCCGAGTCATGGGGCCGCCACCTCTGTCTAGTTCCGGCACATTCCCTTCACCCCGAGAGGAAGCCCGTGCCCGTGAGGCAGTCTGTCCCCCCCGCCCCCGATCCCCGGGCAATCGCCAGGCTGCCCCCTGCAGCTGTGGATCGGCCCACTCCGGATATTTTCTGTCCGAAGCCATTTCCAGAAGAGCGAGCCGCAGGGAGCGGGGACCCACTGCGCGTCTCCAGCTGCGTGCGCTCCGGCGGCGCGCTCCAGCTCCGGGCCCGTTCCCCTGTCTGCGGAGCGGGCCCACGAATGAGTCTGCGGAGGGGCCAGAGCGGAGGTTCGGCCGCGGGAGCCGCACGGAGCTGCTGTCCTCATGGGCATCCGACGTCAGGGCGGCATCCCCGGACACGGCCCGCGGCGGGCTGTGGACGAGCAAAGCCAGGACCCGTGGACCCGGCTCCCCACTGGGCACAGCTCATCCGAGCGACCCCTGGAGCCTGCATCTGCTTCTTCCTGCATCCCTGACTCCGGCCTCGGTTTCCCCAGCCGCAGCAGAGACCGCACAGGGTTGCAGGGGTGGGGACCACCGGTGGGGGGCGCTCTGGGAGGAGTGTTCCGCGCCCCGGGCAGGGCCGCAGCGGGAAGGTGCCGAGGCCACAGAGATGCAGGACTCGATGGCCTGAGAGCAGACCCGCGGGGCCCCGGCCCTTCTGCCTGTCCCTCTGCAGCCACGGTTTGAACAAGTGGCTGGACGTCCCCCGTGGCAGGCCATCCATCAGCCGGGCCGTGCTGTCCGGAGCCCGGCCGTGGCCATAAACGCCCGCTGCCCCCCGCGCCCCCCCGCGAGGGGCTCCGGTTTTATGTTCCAAGAGCACCGTGGGGCATCTCAAACACACGGCTAATGACGGGCATCACGAGGCAATAACCGCGGCGGGGCCGGCAGGAGGGGGCCGGCGGGGCTGGGGGTGGGGCGCCCGTCCCCGGCTCCCCCGGCGGTGGCGGCGGGAGCTCTCCCAGAATTGATTAGTCTTGGACGTGCTGACCTTTTTGTTCTTGAAAAATTGCTTTTGAGCAGCTGAGGCAATAAAAGTAAATTGATTCGGAGGGAAAGGGGATGAAATTTGCGGAAGGTGGGAGCGGCAGATAAACGTGACATCAGCGCGCCGCCGCCGCCGCCCCCGCCCCCCAGCCCCGGGCTGCAGGTGGGCAGGCCCCCGGCCGCCGGGCAGCAGGTGCGGGCGGGCCAGCGGCGGCCGGCACCCGCTCTGGGGCGGCACCGAACATTCCAGCTGAGAAAGGAAACCAAGAGTGAGAAACGGAAGGACGCAGACGGAACCTGAAGGGGCGCAGGGAGGAGGGGGAAGGAAGCGCAGGGGAGGAACACACCCGGTGGGGGTGGGGGTGGGGCGGGGGGAAGGGGCAGGCCGGACAGGGGGGGACCTGGGGACCCCAGAAGGGAGGAACCGGCACCGGCAGGCATGCCGCTGCGCCCCGCCTGTGCTCACCCTCCCGTTGAATCCCCCAGAGCCTCGGCTAGTTCCCATTCTATGCACCGAGGAACCGGAGGCCCTCGGGTCGCCTGTTCAAGGTCACCCTGCCAGGAGGCGGTCCAGCCCAAAGGAGGCCCTCTGAGGGCAGGTGGGGGGCCCCAGAAGGTGGACCCCGCACAGAGGGGCCCCAGGGGCCAAACAAGCCCCACGGACCTGAGGTGGGGGAGGAGTAATGTCCCGGGTGTCCAGAGGAGACAGCTCGTGGGGCCGGGCTGCCAAGGCGGGTGGCACCCGGCCCAGCTCCTCACGGGGTGCCAGGCACCCGACCGTGGTCAGGGGAGTGGGAGCCGAGGCTTGGGTACCCACGAGGTCTGCGGACTGGACAAGCCGCCTCCAGAGAGAGTAGTCAGGCCCCATCCCCTCCCCACCCCCCCCCCCAGCAGTGCGAACACCCTACCCAGGGCCGCACCGGGCACAGCGGTCACCGGGTTCAGGGGTCGCACCGTGGACTTGTGCGGGGGTCGAGGCGTGGAGCCCCGAGACTTCTGGGTTACAGCGCGTGCCCTCACGTGGTGGGGGAACGCCGAGTCAGGAGGCGCAGGAAGGAGCTGGTGTCGCCTTAAAACCAGGCACCCCCAGGAGCGGCCCCAGCCCTGCCCAAGCTCCGGGGAGGGCCTCGGCGGCCTCGGGGCTCCCGAGGTTGCCCCCTGACCCCGGTGGGCCCCGGAGGGACCAGTGCTGAGCTGGACTTCATGTGAGACATCCTGGATACACCCCCCCCTGAAACAACCCCCCCCCCCCCCCCGGCCTCCAGAAAGCTCTCAACACCTGGGACTCGCCAGGCAGGCGTCCACACCTGCAGCCCCTCGCTCCTCCCCCGCCCCCCGCCCCCGGGGAGCAGGCTGGGGGCCTCTCTGGGGGAGGGAAGGGGCTCTCCCCGTCTGAGCACTCCGGGGAGAGGCCGACGGCCTGGGGCAGGCCCTGTGGTTCCCCCAGGCACGGCTGCAGGGAACAGGGGGCTCCCCCTCCTCCTTGCCCTCCCCCTCCTCCTTGCCCTCCCCCTCCAGTCGTGAGCGTGCAGCAGGCCTGGGGGGGGCAGTGTGTTCCCCGGGGACAGTGCGGTTGCCTGTGGAGAGGCTCCCCACGTGCCCTCTGGGTGCAGGAACGGGGGGGGGGGCAGGACCTGGTGCCTTCCAGGCTGGGTGCAGGGCGGCAGCTCCTGGAACCCTCTGGGCCCTGGGGGCAGCCCCTCACCGCCCCCCCAGTACACAAGCAGGAGCAGGAGAACAGTGGAGACCCCCACCCGGGCACCGGCCGTCCCCCCTCCCACTGACACTGAGCGGAGAGAAGCCTTCCCCACTGCCACCCTCCCTGGCTGTTTGCCTGTGGGGGTCCCACGAGGATGGAAAGGGCCATTTCCTCCGAGCTCCACCCCCCCCCCCCCGCCCAGCAGATGGATTATTTCCTAATGGGGAAACTGAGGCTCGATGTGGTTCGGTAACTTGCCCACTAACTAGCGTTCGGCAGACCTGGGGTTCAAGGCTGTCCCCCACCCTGTCCCCTTCCTTCCTCAGGTGGGTGGGGCCCCAGGCGGCCCGAGCCTGTCTGGCTGTCCTCTCCTGGCTGAAACAAGAGGCAGGTCGTGGGTCCGCGGCTGTGGCAGGGCCGGGGCCTGGAAGACACGGGTGGGCCCGCAGGGACGAGGCCAGGCCGAGCTCGGGGCCGGGAGTGCAGAGGCAGCCGGGGGGGTGGGGTGGGGTGGGCAGTGTTCCTGGGACAGACTGGAGGCCAGGTGCCCCTGGGTCCGGGCAGTTTCACTTCCCCTGGGACCAGGGACAGCTGTGGAGGGCGGGCGGGGGCCCCCGCATCTCCAGCCTCCGAGGTGGCGGGCTCTCGAAAGGGGGGAGCCAGCCAGCCAGCCACCGGCTGGAGCTGGGAACAGGGTCCCATTGGGGCCCTCGGCCCCCAGCCCCCGAAGACCTGGCTCTCGGGGCTGCTGGAGGCTGCTGTGGGGGATCCCCTCTTGTCCTACTGGGGGTCACAGCCTGTGGCGTCCCCCCCAGGAGCCACAGCCAGGCCCTCCCATGGGTGGTCCCGCCAGACTCCAGGACTGCTGGGGCCACCGGCGCGGGAGGGGCGTCCGGGCTCACCCGCTCACCGGGGGTTCACTCCGCAGCTCCCAGCCCGTCCCGGACCACGGCGGCGATCAAGTCTGAATTCCCCCGGGGTCTGATGGCATTCCGAGTCAGCGTGTCATCATCAGACCCCCGAAGCGCCCCTGCTGTGGGAACCTCAAAGGGTTTCCCCTGGGAGCGCTGGGCCACCTCCCATCTGGGTGATGTGCCCGCACCCGCATCTGTCTCCCTCCCCAGCGCCCCAGCAAGGGGGTCTTTCCTTTTTGGGGGCTCATCCCCATGGCGACCCATGAGTTGTCCCCTCACCGTGTGTCCTGGCGGGGCGGGGCCCTGGGCGCCTGACCGAGACTGAGGTGTCAGCCACCCTGTGGGACAGGCGAGGGAGGGCGGCCACGGTGACCGCTTTGGGGAAGTGGGTCTTCGAGGACGGGGGGGACGGGGTCTCTGCGGCAGAGTCAGCGAGGTGCCCCCGGGCCTGGGCCCCGGGCTCTGTGGAGGGCGCTCTCCGCTGCTGCTGCTCCGCCGGCCGCCCGCACCGCACACGCACACACGCACACACGCACACGCACACACGCCCGACCCCCGTGTCCCGGACGCAGGAGGCAGAGGCGCCGCCCGAGCAGCTCGGGCGCAGCGGAAGCAGAACGCCGAGGCGCGGGTGACGTGCCAGGGGAGCCGACGGCGCCTGCGAGGAGCGGACGGCACGCAGCCGCGGAAGACCACAGCTGTGAGGGCGTGTGTGAGTGTGTGCGCCGTCCGCAGGCAGCCCTGGGCGGGCGTGCACGCTCGCACACTCACACGCTCGCACACCAGAGGTGATGCCTGAGCGATACCCTTCCACGGCCGGCTGTGGCACGAGGGGCCCTTTGCCGCGGCAGGGACTTCGCAGGGACCCTGGCCGATGTCCGGTCTCGCAGGGACCAGAACCGGCCCCGCCCTGCCCTGCAGGGGTCGGCCCAGACGCCCAGAGGCCGCACTCAGAGTCCCCGGGAGCCCGCACGTGGCTGCCGTGGGCGGCTGTGGCTCAGCGTATCTGGGACCTGCCTTTCAGAGTCAAGACATGCGAGCACCTACCCCCCCCCCACCTCGCAGCCTCGTTCAGGCCCCGTCCTGGTCGGGGGCCGAGGATGCCGTCCGTTCCCCTTCGCAGCTGATGACGGCCCAGCTTGCCCACCCGAGCTGGTGCCTCCTTCCACAGATCTGGGCCATCATCCGGGCACGAGGGGTCCCCGCCGGGGAGGCCCTCCCGGGGCCCCAGAGCCACCTGCCTGCCGAGGAGGTGGCAGCCTGAGGTGTGTGCGGTCAGTCCCCACTCTGGGGGGATGCTGACGGCCCTGGGGCGCCCTCGTGAGCCATGGAGGCTGCCCTGTTCTCTGCGACTGCGCAAGGGCCGTGCACTCCTCCAGGGGGGCACGCACCCCCACCGGGACAGGGACCCCACCCTCACGGTCCCACCTGAGATGTGCAGGGGGGACGTGGCGGGTGGGCTTCCCCCGGCAGAGGAGCGCTCAGGACGACCGAAACGCCCAACAAGGAGACGCAGCGTATCCACAGAGCAGAGCACCCAACCCCCATTTCATGTGGGGCTCCCAACAATGTCAAGGTCCCCCAAGACCTCGGTGTGGTTCCACTCGTGGGAAACAGAACGGGCGAACCTGCAGAGACAGACACACGAGGGGTCGCCCGGGGGTTGGACGGGGCCACAGCCACCGCCCACGGGTGCGGGATCCCTTGGGGGCGGTGATGCTGGTCTCCAGTGAGAGGAGGGTGTCGGTCCCACCGCTCCGTGAACGTACTAAAACCAGAGCATGTTGTGCGTTCGGTGGGAGAATTTACGGCGTTAATTCCATCTGCATAAAGCTGTGCGAGACTTCCAGTCTCCTGGGGCAACGTTCCCGGCGGCGGCAGCCACTGTCCACTTCTGGTTTCACCCCTCCTTAAAAGCACGCGCACGGGCGTGTGCGGTGTGGGGGCAGGAAGGAGCCACACACACGGCACGCTCACGGGGGCTGGGGCTGGGTGCAGGGCTCAGGGGAGGTTTTCTGGTTCGTACACAAACAGCCAGGGGGCAGGAGCCGCCTGGAGCTGGGGTGCTGGTGAGGCCCCACGGCCGAGCCCCTGGACCAGCCGGCCTGTGGCGCCCGAGGGGGCCCTGACTCACCGCAGAGGCAGCCAGAGGTCAGCCCCTCCCTGGGGAGGGAACGCAGTCCGGCAGGCAGGCGGGCCGGCTGGCCCGGAGCCCCGGTCTGGCTGTGAGCGTGGGCTGGTGGCTGGCTCCCCTCGGGGCCAAGGGGACAGGAGAGGTCAGGGAGGAGTCCAGCGACCACTACCCCACGGGCATGCGGGTACCCGCCTTCATTCCTGAGGACAGAGGTCAGCGCCACACCCAGGCCTGCCTGGCGGCGGTGTCCTAGTTAGAGCTGGCAGGGTTGCTCAGGACCCTTGGGCGGTGGGGCTGGTCGGGGAGGGAGTCGCCGGGGCCGGCATTAGCACCCCGGCCTGGCAGGCACTCTGGGCCCCCAGCAAGGCCTCAGCCCCCCTTGAGTTTTGGGTGGCCGTACGCCGGGGTTCTCTACATAATGGTGGACAAGTGGATGGATGGACGCGGTGGGACAGTGGCCTGCAGGACACCTCCCGCCGGGTGGGAGTTGCACTTGGCCTCGTCAGGGGAAGTACCCAGCCGGCAGGGCGCCGCCGGAGCCCAGGGACCCGGCAGACCGGGCGAGGAGGCCTCCGGGGCCTGGGGACTTGGTGAAGCCACGGGGCAGCGGGGAGGGAGGGTGCAGCCCCAGAGCAAAGAGCAGCGCTGTCTGGGGCCCAGCAGGTGCGGGGGGGACGGTGCGGCTGCAGAAGGCAGCTGGGGCAGCCCGGGGTCGCGGGGCAGCCTCCTCGACCTTGTGCTCGGGGACCGGAGGCCGGGCCAGCCCGGCGGCCCTGGAAGCCCCCCGGACCCTCCAGCGAGGGGTCGGGGTGCAGACTGGGCCTGAGTCCTGCTAATGGGGGTGCAAAGCTGGCGTCTAGGTCTGCCCAGCACCGGGCAGCTGGCGGGGGAGCTCTGCCTCAGGCCGACTGGCTCAGGGGACGGGGACGTGACCACGAACCAGCAGGCACAGCCAGCCTCCCATCCACCGCCTCGACGCTGGGCTGGTGGCACACGGGCGGGAGGGGCCGCCCGAGCCCAGGGGTCCTAGGCGGTCACGGGGGCACCTCCTTCCGCGGGCGTGCCCCCCGCTCACCTTGGCCCCGAGAGGCCACTGCAGGTCGTGACAGATGCCAGAAACCGGTTCAAATTGCATTCAAGCTGCGTGACCTCGGGTGAGGGCGGGCACTGCTCTGGGCCTGGGCCTCCGTCACGGAGGGCGGGGACCTGGGCCTCGGAGCCCGCGCAGCGCTGGGCACGGCGGGAAGGTGCGCCCGGGGCCGGGCGTGTCCGCTGGGCTCGACCCCTGACGGCTCTCATTGTCCTGCTGCCGACAGAATTAATGCCGACACCATCACTGCCACCGCTGTCCCTTCTCACAGACCCGCCACCCTAAGACAAGATCTGTCCCCGCAGCCACCAACCAGCCCTCCAGCCCCGCCCCCGTCACCCCACACATGGAGTCCCAGGGACAGGGTGTTTCAAGCTATTTCTCATGGATCTGAAAGGTTTTGCCCCCAAATCTTTTCCAACTTTTCTAAAAGTCCCAGCGCCCTCCCTTCCTCACACTCCAACTGCCCGCTTGTTTTGTGGGCACGGCTGCCCCCCCGGCTTTGGGGGCCACCGGTGGGGCCCCTCAGTCGTGCCCGGCGGCTGGCACGTCCCCAGCCAGCTGGCGTAGGAGCAGGGCGGTGTGGGAGGGGCGCACTGGGCTGGGCCAGCCCTCTGAGGCGAACCCATTTATTTTTATGCCCCTTCCCACAGGGCTCAGGGGGTCCCCTGGGAATCAGGCGTCTTTGGGAAGTGGGGCCCAGGCCGTGGGCTCTCAGAGGTCCTTGGTCCCCAAGGGGGGTCTGAGCCAGACAGACCTTGGCCCTTGGAGTTGGACAGACGGGCCTAAGTCAACAACAGAGAGGGCCCCCTCCCTCCCCACCTCCCTCCCCCCACACCCCCAGGCTTCCCCTCTACATAGGCACCACCCATCTTGGCCGGAGGAGGGTGAGGGGTGAAGCTGCAGGAAGGCTTCTGGGTGGGGGGCTGGGCTGGGAGCAGGGCTGGGGGTCGGACAGGCCAGGGCCTTCAAGAGAAGACTGGTGTGGTGCCGAGGAAGACCCTGCTGCCCTGGGGAGGCCTCTCTGGGCGAGGGCAAGGGCGAGGGCATGGCTGTCAGCACCCCGGTTTGCCAGGAAAAGCCGAGGCCCACGGCCTGGCCTGTGAGCACTGGGGAGCCTCCTGGACCCAAAGGTCCACCCCAGTGCTAGGTGGGAGTCGCCCGGACCCCCTTCTAGAATAAGGAGCTGACTCCGCCTCCCACCTTAGGCGGCCCTCTGTGGCAGAGAGGCCCTCAGCCGCAGGATCAGCCCTGCTGCTCCCCCTCCGCCCTGGGGCGGAGGGCACCTGGTGGCTGGCGAGGTAGGTGGAAGGGCCCAGCCACCCCCACCCACCCGAGGAGCTCTGAGGGTCACCCCACCCCAGAGCTCCCCAGGGCCCGGGGGTCTCCCTCAGCACCACCTCCACCCGCAGCCTTCCAACTCCTCCTCAGGGGCGACCCCGAAAGCCCCCCGCCCTCCATGTCCCCCTCAGGGTCACTTCCCGGGGACCCCCTCTGCACACCGGTGACCGGGGCCCGAGGGAGAGGCCCAGGCTGCCCGCGGCCCCCAGGAGCTGGGGTTCTCCCCGAGCGACCCTGGATCTCCGACCTCCTGCCCCAGGAGGACGGAGCGAATCCAGCTGTGGCCTGAAGCGACCCGGGTGTGGCAGTCTGTGACGGCAGCCATGGGACACGCACGCCACGGCAAAGGCCTCGGGGTCCGAAGGCATCAGGGCCGCTGTCTGTCCTGCACCCACCTCTCTCCCCCGGACAACCCTGCCCTGGGGAGGACAAGGAGGGGAGGGAGGGCGGCGTGTGCGTGCCACCTGTGGCGGTCTCCCGGGCCCCTCTGGCGCTGTCAGCAGGAGAAGTGACACGGCATTCGAGTTCTAGAAATGACTTCCGTGCAGCTGCTCGCCCGCATCTGTTGGGAAGGTGACCCACGGTCCCGTTTTAGCTCTGACAGCCCTGCGCCCCAAGCAGCCCTAGGCCCCAGCAAGGCGGCGCAGCGTGTGGGCCTGCTGGCTGGGGCCCCTCGGCGCACGAGGCTGGGACCGACCGAGGGACCCAGTCCCGGGAAGGCCCGCTGTGGGGAGCACGGGCAGAGTGGAGGCTGGGGGGGCCCCTTCGTTGGGGAGGCCTGTTTCCCTTGGCATGCGTACAGGCCAACGTCCCGGCGGGCCATCCTAGGGCCTGCCGTGCAGCCAGGCCTTGACGGAGACTCCTGACCAGGCCGGTGGTAGAACCAGGAGCCAAAGCCCAGGACACCGAGGGGCCATCCACCCACCACGTGGGCAAAGGCTCTGGAGCCTGGAGCGTCCTGGGTGATGGCGGTGGAGGAGATGGGGTGCCGAAGCCGCTGGGACCGAAATCGGCAGACACGTCGGGGCGCCTCACCCTTACCGTGGGGCTTGTTGGCAGGTGTGCAGGTCAAATGAGGGACACCCGTAGCAACAGAGCAGCACGGACAGAGGGAAAGAGTGACTTCCCCTCGGAGAAGCCCCAAAACACGACCTCGGCCAGGGGGTCGAGGCCGGCCTCCCAGGGGCGGGCCCTGTCACTTGGCTGTGATGGGTGTGGTGCTCTGCTTTGGTGGTCGTCCTCCCCGGACCCGCCTCCAGTTCCACCCCAAGGAAAACGCCCGACGCCCCGAGAGAGAGGCTTTCTCCAGACACGGAGCAGGGCCCCGCCAGGCGCCGCGGCCACCCAGCTGGGGGAGCCAGGGGCTCACGGCCGGGGGAGACGGGAGCAGGAATGCGGGCGGCTCCGGGGACCGAAGAGGGACATCAGGTAAAGGTGAAGAAGGTGGTCTGAACAACGCAGGGGCTTTAGTTAATGACAGCGCGTGCCCCACCGACCACAAGGCAGGCGGGGGCGGGGGCGGGGGCGGGGCGTTCGGGAATGCTCCAGGGTCTCCGAAACTTCTCTGTGAGTCTGAAACCATGTTCACGTTCAAGGCTTGTTTTGGGAAAAGCAAGGCAGCAACATTCCAAGGACACAGACAGTTTACAGGAGAACAAATTCTGGTACGCAGGCAAACGCGGCAAACCCTCGTTCTTGTTGGTCATCAAAGAAAAGCAGAAACTTGCCCTGGCTGGCGTAGCTCAGTGGGTTGAGCTCGGGCTGCGAACCAAACCATCACAGGTTTGATTCCCAGTCAGGGCACATGCCTGGGTTGCAGGCCACAGCCCCCAGCAACCGCACATTGATGTTTCTCTCTCTCTCTCTTTCTCCCTCCCTTCCCTCTTTAAAAATAAATAAATAAAGTATTTTTAAAAACTTAAAAAAAAAGAAGAAAAGCAGACACTCTCAGGAAAGTCTGTGAGTGCGTGGAGCCGCAGGGGGCGGGGGGCGCGGAGGCAGAGCAGCCCGGAACGTAGGACGCTGCAACTGAAAACAAAACATAACAACGTGGAAGGGGAAACAGCGAGCGGATGTGTTTGCCGTTCCTGCCGGCCGGGATGACTCAGACCAGCAACACCAGATGGTGGCGGAGGTGTTCTGGATGCGGCGGGCGCCAGGCGCGGCTGGCGGCGGGTAAACTGGCGGTTTGCTGGTAGCCCTCCTGATGCGCAGTCCTCTCTCTCCTCCCCCCCCCCCCCCCCATGCAACAGCGGTTCCGCTTCTGGGGACAGCCCACCCGGGCGTTCGGGAGCCCCCACTGGGAGGAGCCGTGCTTGGCTTCACGCTCTGCCATCGCCACCTCAAAATCCTCAATCACGTTTTAGAGATTTTATGCATCTACTTTTAGAGGGAGGAGAAGGGAGGGAGAGAAGCATCCACGGGCAAGAGGCACATCAACCGGTTGCCTCCCGCACACCCTGCTGGGGATCTGACCCGAAACCCAGGCTTGTGCCCTGGCTGGGACTCGAACTGGGCAACTTGCGGCATTCGGCCCACTGAGCCCCACCAACCAGGGCCAAATCCTCAGTAATTTTATCCCCGAACTCGCGTGCCATTCGAACTCGGGCAATTGAGCGTGCGTTCTAGCTGAAACTCGTGGTCCGCGGCCCCTCTGCGCGTGGCACTTGATGGCCCGTGAGCCCCGCGTCCTGGCGGCCCACGTGGGCGGGGGTCCCGAGATTCGCCCAGTGAGTACAGGGGAGCGGGTTACCCCACAATTAAGGACACGGGGGCCAGAGCCCGCTGCGAACGCAGAGAGAACGCAGAGAGAACGCAGAGAGAACGCGATGGGGTCGGAAAGAGGGATGTCAACGACCGAGAAAGCCGGTCGTCCCCGTGCCGAGCTGGCGTGATGACGTCAGAGACGTCACCACCCACGGGCCCTTCCTCCCAGCCCCTCCCCCGCACCGGGCAGTGGGCGGGGTTCAATGGCACGCACCGGCGGGAGAGAAATAAAATCCGCCGAGCGCGCCTGCGCAGCGTCTCCACTCTTCCGGCGAAGGCGAAGCGGGGGCTGCGCCAGGCCGGGGACCCCGTGCACGGCCAGTGGTCTCACCTGTGTCGTTTGGGCGGTTGTTGCGGTGCACGGCACAGAATAACAACACCGTGGTCATAATTTAAATGTTAAATTTGTCTTTGCGTGGAGTGGCGTTAAATGGGGAATGAAAGCACCGTGATGAGTAGAGAGACTGCGGAAGGAAGGACGGAGAAAGCCGTGTATTCTGGGGCCTGACGGCATTGGTGCCGGTTGGAATGTGGGCCGACGGGGGTCACGGGCTCCATCCACGCTGTCCTGGCCTGGGGCTGGCTCGACACTGGCATCCCGGCGGCGAGGGCGGACCAGTGCTCATTTCTGGCCCCTGGATGCGTCCTCGGCGTGGGGGTGCCCTGTGGCTGCCCCCACCCCCGCATCCGTCGGTTCATTGGTCCGAGCAGTAAGAGCCGTTGTGCCTGGAGAGGCTAGTGGAAGCTTCTAGAACCACCGCATTCACTCCTACGCTCACGGGAAGAACAGCCTCCCAAAGAGGTCCCCGTCCTCACCACCACCCCCACCCCCAGAGGCTGGGCCTGTGTCAGGGCACACGGCGACGGGAAACGGGGGCTACAGGTGGGGCTCAGGCTGCCGACCAGCCGAGCCTGCGAACATGCTCAGGGCTTGACACCCCCACGTCGGCCCCGCACTCCTCTGACGCCAACTGCAGCCCAGGCCCCATCCCCCTCCGTCCCGCCGCCGGCCGGCCGCTGCCCCTCCAGGGCCCAAGCCCATGCTTTCAGCAGAAGAGAAGGAGGAGGAGGAGAAGAGAATAAGAAGGAGAAAAAGAAGAAAGGAAGGAACAATACCATAGCAGGGAAGCAAAACCGTTTCCAGAACTCTCTAGAAAGCTCCGTTCACATCTCAAAACACCGAATGTTAGCTGCAGAAGAACCCAGTGAGGCGAGGACTGCACCGGCGGCACTCGCAGCGCTGGGAGCACCAGCAGTACCAGGAGTATTAATAGTACTGGCAGTACTCCCGGTATTGGGATTACTAGCAGTACTGGGAGCTCTAACAGTACCGGCAGTACTTGCAGCGCTGGGAGCAGCAACGGGGCACAGGGCCCCTCGGCCGCACCCCAGGTGAGGCGTGAAGTCCCAGGACGCCAACTGAGCCGCGGGCCTCACCAGCCGCCCCCCAGCCCGGAGCGGGGAGCCAGGCCTCAGAGAGTCTTCTTGCCCAAACGGGGGCCGCCCGAGGCCTTATCAGCTATCAGCGAGTGGGAGGAGCCCAGGACGTGACAGAGGCGGGTGGTGCCAGCCCGAGAGAAGCCACTTGGGGGCCCAAGCAGCAGACCGAAGCCACAGCCCCCCTCTGTTTCACGGCTGTCCCCAAATTTGTCTGGCCAGTTACAATAGCGGAACCATATTGACCTTCAGCTGCCAGCACCCACACATCCAGAACGCAAGGCCCCAACCCAGTGGCAGAGCGGACCACCCACCTCCGCAGCCCCGGGCGATGGGCGCCAGGGGAGGGTGGGGGCTCGAACACCCTCACCTCCCAGAGAGACCAGCATCCAGACCTGCTGGCAACGCCGCCTCCCAGGTGCCCAGGCCGGTGACCCGCGGAGTAGCCCAGGCGCCCTCTCCCCCCCACCGCCCACCTCCACCCACACATCTTGCCTGCTTCGTGGACCGGGACCCGGCCACGTCTCAGCCTCCTCCACGGTCCTCGGCCGCCACGTCTCCCGCCCGGATCGCCGTGTGGGCCCCCCAGCCAGTGCCCCGTGGGGTCCCAGGGGCAGACATTGGAAACGAAACGTCCCTGGGGGTGGCCCGCCAGACCCAGGGGTGCGTTAAGAGAGCCAGGTGCCACGACCGAGGGGGGTCTGTGCCGGAGCGAGGGCTGGTGTAACGTGAAAACCAGTCGACACCGTTCGCCGTTTTCACAGGGGAAAGGGGAGTACCGGGTGGTGACAGCAAGAGTGGAGGCAGAGAAGGGGCGCTTGGCCGGCGGACGACCACAGGCTTCCCCCAGGTGGAGGGCGTCGGTGCAGGCGTCGGCTCTCACCGCGCAGGCTGGTGGCGGCGCGCAGGGGGCCCTCGGCAGCGAGGGGAGGCGGGGCGGGGAAGGGAAAACAAGCCCGTGTGTGCGTGCGTGCGCGCGCGCGCGTTCGCAGACAGCACCCGCGGCCTGTGCGGGGAATCCACCGGAATCCGCACAAACCGCTGGGAGAATGTGCAAGGACGCCCGGCAAGGTTGCGGGATAAACATCAGCACATAAAAATCAATTGTGTTCCACACATCAGCGACCATCAGGAACCTAAAAAATCAAAGACCGTTGACAATGGCGCTGACAGCGTGAGACACGGGAGGATCCGCCGAACAACGGCGTGGAGCCGCACTGCACGCTGGCCGCGTCGCTGCCCAGGGAGAGGGCGACGGTCTAGGGCGAACGCGGGCCCCCCCCCCCCCCGAACGGAGCTCGGAAGGCTGGCCGTCGTGAGGGCGCTCACGTCCCCCGAGTTCCACGGAGACGCCGCGCAGCCGCAGCCCACATCCCAGCGGGCGCGCCCTCGCGGGCAGAGAATGAGAAGCTGGTGCTGAAGGTCACAGGCGGACACCGAAGGACCGAGACCGGCTGGAACAAGCTGCAGGCGGAAGCACGAGGCCGGCGGCCGACATTGCCTGGGGTCCAGCCAGGCCTGGCCACAGCCGCGGTGGTCCGGGGTCACAGGCTTCGGGGTGCGGAGGGGCGCGCGGCGGGAGGCGAGCGGACCGGCCGGCGCGCGCCTGAGCCTCTGGGTCTGCACATGAGCCCCACCGCGGTCCAGGGCGGAGAGCGTTGTCTTTCACGAAACGGAAGCCCCAGCGCTCCGGATGCGAAGACGGAACTCCAGTTCGAACCGCACCCCCTCCCCCCATACAAAACTGAACTCAAACCAGACCATGGACCGAAACGTAAAACCTAAAACTAGGAAACTTCAAGAAAATAAAACGAGAAGAACATGTGCGACCTTGGGCTAGGCAAAGATATCTTAGGTGCAACCCCCCAAAGTGTGACCGGTCCCAGATGAACTGAATGCCTTGCAGTCACCAAAGTTGGAAGCTTTTCTCACCAGTTGCCTGGTGCCGGGGGTGGAGGCGGCTGCCAACAGGGCCAAGGGTTCTTCTGGTGGCAAGCGAAGGTGTTCGGAGTGTTCTAGAACGGGCGGCAGGGATGCCTGCCGGTGTCTGGGACGCACTACAAACCTCCGAGTGGTACACGTACGTGGGTGAAAGGTACCGGTTGTGAAGTGTGCCTCAGTGACACTGTTACACTTTGTAAAAGAAAAAATATAAAACTCTGCTTTTTGAAAGACACTATTAAGAGATGGAAAGACCCAAACTTGGGAAAAATATTTGGACATCATATGTTCAAGGAAAGAGGGTGTGCAGGCCATAAAAGAACCCTCACAACTCAGCAACGAGAGAGCGTGCCCGCAACGCCGATTCCTGGCGGGTTCCCCTCTGTGGCAAGTCTCGGATGGACTGAGATTTCACTCAGGGTCCTGAGTGTTTATACTAAATTCTAGCGCCTAGAGCGTGAGCAATGTGTCAGTTCATCGTCCTAATTTGGGTTTTCCTACTGGGGAGGGGGGTCGTTTCATTCTGTCCACTAGAAACTATGGGGCCATTGTATCCATATTCTTAAATAACGTTGTCACGTTTTATTAGAATTTACATGTTTTAAATTTAATGGACCATTTAACTCACCTTTTCTGCAAATGCATGTTTATATCCTTTGTTTTGTTGAGTTGCCTGTGTCTTGTCACATTGAATGAGCTTCCTGCATATTGAGGAAATTAAATGTGTGCACACCCACATGCACACACAAGTGCAAACACACGTGAGCATTGTGTGCGCACACACATGCACACATGCATGTGCATGCACCAGACACCTGCACATGTGTGCACGTATGTACAACATGCACACAGCTCACTGCACACACATGCATCATACACGCTACTTGCAGCACACACACGTCTCTCATACACACACACCATGTGGAGAAGGGCATGTCCCCAGCGCACTCCAGCAGGAAGAGTCGGGGCCTGGACGGGCCAGGGGCGGAGCCCCAGGGCAGCAGAGGGCAGGCGGGTGGGCGCTGGGTGCTCAGGGCAGCACCCAGACCCTGGGGAGGGTCACTCGGCCACCTGGCTGCTGTGTCAGCCTCCCCTCCTCCTGGCACCCATCTGGGGAGGCCGCTGGGGCTCTGCGCCCCATGCCCAGCACCCCTGTCCACCACACCCCGCCTCCGCCCTTGCCCCTCCCTCCCTGCAAACCGAACAGCCTCACTGCCAGGTGAGGAAAGGGGCAAGGGGTGGGGCTCTGCTGCCCGGCCCCCCCCCACTATTGTCCCTTCAAGGAGCCTTGATGCAGTCCCTTCCCTGCCGCCACTGCCGCCGTCTCTTTGGGGTGTTTTAGCTGAGCAGTTTTTGACATGCTGCACCGGAAATGGCTTTTTCCCCTCCTGCTCACGAGACTCCATCTTAAGACTTTAATTGCAGGAGGCTCTGGGGTTGGCAGGCGCTCCTCTCCTCCCAGCAGGTGCGGCGGCGTCAGCGCCGGCCGAGGCCGGGCCGGTGGGCAGAGCTGAGCAGGGAGACTGCCAGGGGGCAGGCTGCCGGGGCGGACCTGCCGGGGGAGGCGCTGGGAGCGGGCGGGCGGGCGTGGGCACCCTCGCGGGGCAGCCTTCACCCCGCCTCTGACTCCCTCCGTGTCGTTAGACCAGCCAGCCCGTCTGCAAAGCTTTAAAGAGACCAGAATGAGAGACAGGTGCCTGCCCCCCCCCCCCGTCCGAGGGGGGACATGTTGACACTTTTGACAGGTGACGAGACGCGTGTGCGTCACGGTGTCCACAGCAGCCGCTGGGAAAACCGCAGGGACTCACAGACACGCCAGAGTCACCGCAGATGAGCCAGGAGGGAATCCTGGGGTCCCAGCCGGCCCCAGGAAGGCCAGAGAAGGGAGACAGAGCAAGCCGGGGGGAAATCGATGCTAAGAGAGACGCCGGTCCTGGCGTGTGGACAATCCACCTTCAGTGTAAATCATTTAAACGCACCAATTACAAGGCAGAGACAGACAGAGCCTGTGTCCTTTGAACGAGCCCCTGATGTGGCTGTTTACAAGAGACTCACTTCCCAGTCAACAGTCACATTTCGCCCAAGAGGCTCCGTCCGTGAGTGACGAAGAAACGCCGTGGAAAGATATCCACTGTCCTCACTTGTCAGGCCAGGGACATGCCCACGAGGAGCAGGACGCGCCACAGCACACCGGCCGGCGGGGCCGAGGGGACGCAGGGACTGCCCCGGCTGCGGGCGAGGGTGCGGGTGCGCTGGGGCCCTCCTGCGGTGCGGCGGCGGCGGCGGCGTCCTCCGAGAGGCAGGACGGCGGTCCCTCCTACAACTAAACGTGCAATTACCTCGTGACTCAGCAGCCGCGCCCTCCAGCCCGTCTCCCAGAAGGAGAAGCTCAGGCTCCCACGGAACCCCGACCGTGACCGCGCATGGCGGCCTTCCCCCAGGGAGCCCCACGCGGGGAGACTCCCGGGGGCCACCTCCCGCGGGCAGGTGCTCGAACGGTACGTCCACGCTGTGGCCTCCGACTCAGCGAGGGTAAAGAACGAGTGAGAAACACAAAACAGAAAGCAAAAAATAAAAAAGAACTATTGCCATGCACAACATGTGGCTGCATCTCCAGAAAATTATCTGGAGTGAGAAAAGCCAGTCCCCGGAGGTCGCCGGGCATGCAACTCTGTTTATAGAACGTCGTCACGACGACAAGGTCGCGGAGACCCGGAGCTGGAGTGTGGGAGGGGTGGGGGGGGCACTGGAGAGGGGGGGAGGTGGGGGTGGTTATGGAAGAGCCCCGGAGAGGCCCCGGAGGTGAGGGGCCATGGGAACCCAGCCCGGCGACAGCGCTGCCCTGGACTTGGCGCGCACACAGCCCGGTGAGTCTAAGCTGAGCTGGCAGTCCGACCGGTGCCTGGGGCCCACGGCAGCGTCTCGGTCGTGAGGTTTTCCCGTTTCCACTGGGGGACCCCCGGGGAAGAGGGTGCACGGGGTCTCTCTCTCTGTGGGATTTCTTACAACTGTGAGTGAACCTGCAGTGTCACGGCATACAAAGGTCAGTTTAAAAAAATAAGTGAACAGCCCTGGCTGGCTTAGCTCAGTGGATTGAGGGCGGGCTGGAACTAAAGGTCCCAGGTTCGATTGCCAGTCAGGGCACATGCCTGGGTTGCAGGCCATAAGCCCCATTGATGTTTCTCTCTCTCTCTCTCTATCTCCCTCCCTTCCCTCTCTAAAAATAAATAAATAAAATATTTTAAAAAATTAAGTTCAAATAAAATCCTATTAAAAACAAACAAACAAAAAATAAGTGAACAAAAAATAATCGAACCCACGCAAAGCTCCTCCCTGGGGTGCGAACCTTCTGTTCTGCCTCGCACCTTCCACCCCCACCCCGTCCCACCCCCCCCGCCCCCCCGGGGCCTGGACTCCGCCACTCCGGGCCCCTTGGGGCTTCGCTTTGTGCGAGATTGCGGCTTATCCAGGATCTCCTGGATTCTTCCAGGAGACAAGAGAGGGGTCCCCAGGGAGCAGCAGTGAGGGGGAGACGGGAGCGGGAGCAGGTGACCAGCACGAGGATGCTCCTGGAATCGCCGTCGCTATGGGCAACCGCAGCCTGGCCCTGGGGGGCCGGGGAGCACGGAGGGAGAAACGCACCGTCAGCAACCTCCTGATGGCTGGGGTGACAGAGGGCTGCACTTGTGTTTGCACAGGTGTGGGTGCTGAGGGGGCACCCCCACCTGGGGCAGGAAGGAGAGGGGCCGGCTTTGGAAGACTTTGTGTCCACCACTGGCCTCTGAGCCCCGGCCCGGGATCCTCAGCGCTGGCCTGGCCCACGCCCCCCCCCCCCCCGCCTGGGCTGCCCCTCCCCAGGCCGCCCGCCCAGGCCATCCATCCTCGGCGCCCCCCCTTGCCCCTCAGAGCGGCCCCTGAAGCCAGCCTCCTGTGCACACCTGCTGCCCCACACCTGTCCTTGTCTCTCGGCTGACCCCTGGAGCCCTGCCTAGCTGGAAAGGGGCCGTCCCACCCACGGGCCCCTCCCGCCGGCAAGCCCGACGTCAGAACAGGATGCACTCCTGGCCCCGGCCTCCTGTCCAGCCCCACGTGCCCTGCTCCTGGAAGCGGCCAGGCGCTGGCCTCCTTCCCCGACTGAGAGCTCCGTCCGTCCTTCATGCCTCAGCGTAAGTGCCGCGGCCTCTGAGGGGTCGTCCGGGACAGGCCGTCCGGGACGGGGCAGCTGGCCCCCCAGCGGGCTGGTCCCACCGTCACGGTCCAGGCCACACGCTTCCGATCCAGACGCCAGCATCGGCGAATCCTTGGTAAGCGCTGGCGGTGGCGGAGGTGTGCCCGTGTGGGCACCGGCGCTCCCGGGGGGTCTCAGGGGTGCAAGCTCAGTGGGAGGCTGAACGCAGAGTCCCGGGCCCTCCTGCCCCGCGCCGCACCTGCCTCCGCAGGTGATCCCAGGTATGTCTGTATTTGGGCACCTCAGTGAGGACCAGAGAGAGGGGGGCGGACACCGGGTTGGCCTGGTGGGGGACTGCGGGGGCTGGGAGAGAAGGGAGACAGGCCCATTCCAGAGCTTTCCAAAGGCCCGACCCCCACTCTGCCCCCACCTCCTGGCCAGGACTGAACCCTTCATCCCTTCTCACCTGGGACCTCTCACCTGGGACCGGGCACCTCCGCTCCAGTCCAACCAGCCCTGGAGGGCCCAGGGTCAACTGCTGCCAGCGAGTCAGAAGCCCTGAGCCCTAGGGCCAGCCAGCGGCTTCCCGACCTCCCCGCGGCCAGGAGGCCGGAGCCCGCTGTTTCCCGTTCACTGTCCTGCTGGCTTGGCTGCTGATTTTCTCTGCCCAAGCAAGGGGCACCCCAGTGGGCAGGCCTGCACCCCAGTCCCCTTCTGGCTGAGGAGCCCCGGGCAGTTACTTAGCTCAGGCCTCCCCTTCTTTTTCTGCAAAATGGGCTGCCCGGGTCTTGTGAGAGTTCAGTGACGGTGCCTGTGAAACCCCCGGCCTGGCACCTGGAGACGGGGGGGAGGGGCGGGGAGCCAAAGAGGAGAATCGCCAGGTAGTGGGAGCCATGCAAGCCCATGCCAGGCCCCGCAGGTGTGAGCAGGCGCGGTCCCTGCAAGGGTGCCCGGCCCCCCAGCTCGGAAGCCAGCGGCACCCAGGAGGCGGGGCTGCCGGACGACACCCACGAGGGCCCATTTGAATGTCAGTGGGGTGACAGCTCAGTGTCTGCTGTGAGTGCGTCCTGCATTTGCCTGAGATGTCACTGTTTCCCCGAGATTCAAATCTCCCTGGGCGCTCTGTGTCCTCATTTGCACAATCTGGCGTCTTCACTGAAGGGTGTCCCGCACCAGGGGTTCGGGGCGGGGTTCTGAAAGCCCCGGAAGGGAGGAGGCCAGGTGAGAAAGCCGAGCGAGCGGCGGAGTGCAGGTCCACCCAGAAACCGTCACCTTGCTCGTTCTGAGACTGAATGTGTATGTACGTGGAGAGTGGGGGCGGCCCAGCCACGCACCCGCGCGAGCCCCCGCCGGAGGGGAGGGGGGAGGGGCTCCCACCGGGTGACCGGAGCTGCCTCCGGGGTCCGGCGGCTGGACGGTTTTTATTTATTTCCCTTTTTAAAGTTGTCCTACATCTTGCAGTAAACATGTACTACTTGATTTAAAACATATTTTTAAAGCATTGTTTATATCAAGAACCTGTTAAAGTGGAATTCACTAAATTTTAAAAACTCAGACGCCTACGCGCCCTCCTCCCGCCCTGGTGCACGTTAAATGCCTTCTCCAACGGGGCGCACGAACCGGCAGGTTCTGTCCCGCCCCCCCACCCCCGGGATGGGGCTGAGCTGCGGGGCGTGGGGGCCACACCCCGAGGAGCCCAGGTGCTGACGACCTAGGTCCTGGGGGGTCGCCCTGAGCTCCCAGCCCCAGCGCACGCCCCCTCCGGGCTCTGCTTTCTGAGCCTCGGCCCTGACGTGGTCTCCATCATGCTGGGGTTCCCCCCTCGCCCTCACTGGTCATTACTGACGGCCCTCGCACCCGCCCTGCCCTGTTTCCTCCTGCGAACGCCACGGTCAAGGTCATGGGTCAGGCAGGCAAGCTCAGAGCCAGGGCACAGCCACCGACCGCCCCAGGAGAAAAGTGGGACAGCGCCGGGCAGGGCCTCCCGCCGTCCTTCTGGGCTTCTGCGGACACGCAGCTCTTCTCTCTGAGCGGCCCGCCGTGTGGGGCAGTCGCGCCTTTGTGGACACGGGCCGTGTAGGGGGCGCACGGAAAAGGTTCCCGGGTCTGGGAGCAAAGGCGGTGTTTGTAGGTGGGTGCGCGGCCGGACCTCACTACGGCGGAAGGACACAGCCAAACCCCGCGGAGCTGGGGCCCCGGGACTTGCTGGAAGGTCAAGGTGCGCAGGGGTGGGGGCACCCCGGTTGGCAGGTGTGCCCTGCAGGGACCAGACGGAGAGCGCCGAGGCCACGCCGGCCGCTGCTGGCAGAATGTGGAATCCGGGTCTCACCAAACCTTCGGGAGGGCTGGAGAAGCAGGCTCCACCCTGGCTTCTGGGAACGGCTCCCAGGACGCCGCCGCACCGGCCCCACCGGAGCCCCGCACTGGGATGTCGGAAGACCCCGGGGAGGCTTCTGGCACTGGCACCTTCGGAAACCTGGAGCAACGCGCGAGTGAGCAAGCCACGTAGAGCTGCCACTCGGGCTAGGTCCACACGGGACTGAAACAGAAAGCCCCCCCTTCCTGTCCACACCCGCAGAGCCGGACGCTGGTCCCCGAACCGCCACGGCGGTCAGAGCTGAGCCGCGGCAGCGACCCAGACGGCCTCCAACTGCTCTGCCACGCAGGTGGCCTCTCCTGCTGGCCACTGCAGGCTGCCTGGGTCACTTCAACCGCACTCACACGAGCCCACGTGTCGCCGGTGACCTCCCCTCGAGGCCGACGAGGCACCAGGGCCCATCCCTCGAACCACACGGTCGTCACCCGCTCCCGGCCGTGGCGGCTCAGCGCGGTTGGCTGCCAGAGCCAGCTCATGTCTGCCCCGCCCTCCGCTGCCAGAGTCAGGCGCCCATGGCGTCACCCGTGTGTGTGCGGCGGGGCTTGACCGAGATCCGCGTCGGTGAGCACCACAAAATCCCCGGGGAACCAGGGAGGCTGCCCTCCCCAGAAGTGCGTGTGAGCTGGGCCTCTGCAGGTGGCGCCGGGTGCCAGGGCCGCCCCACCCCCACCCCGAGCTGTAGCCAGGGCCACTCCCGTTGCTCCGGGGTTCAGCCCAGCGCAGGGCCCTGGGTGAGTGTCCCAGGGGTGCTGGGACAGAGGGCCTCTCTCACAGCTCTGGGGGCTGGACACCCACCTCCCTGGGGTGGCAGGGCTGAGCTCCCTCTGACGAGTCTCGGGGAGGAGGGTCTTCCCCTTCCTCCAGGCTCCAGGGGAGCCGGCGTCCTTAGGGTCCTCGAGCTCCGGCTGCGTCGTCCCAGTGTCCCCTGTGTGTCTCGCCCCTGTGTCCGAACTCCCGTCCTGCAGAGGACTGGGAGGTCCTGCTGGACTGGGGCCGCCCACCCCCCTCCCATCCACGTCACCACCTCTGCCATTTTCGGTTGCAGCCTTGCTCGTTGCAGACCAGGGCCCACGGTGAGCTTCGGGGTGGGCGCGACTTTCGGGAGGACCCTGTTCGATTCAGCACTGGGGCCTCCCGGGCCACAAACTGGGGGGACCAGAACGAGGCACGAGGAGCCGAGAAAGGGGGTCCCAGAAAACGGGGAAACAGCTGCTGTGCATGGAGGGTGGGGAGGAGGGCCTGAAGAGAGACGCAGAGGGGCTGGGGACAGAGAACAAAGCTGGAGGGTCGAGGACAGGCACCGGGACCGCCAGGGCGGGGGCGTCCTGGAGGCAGAGCGTGCGGCTGGAACCCGGAGGCCCCTGACGCCAGGGCCGCCCGCAGACCACAGTGTCCCTCCAGCGCCGTGAAGGGGACTGGCTCCGTCTCAGACACATTTGGCGTTTCCCCCCGCCCAGGTGTCGGTGGCAGCCCAGCCCGGAGTCCCAGCTCCCAGCGCGTCACGTCTCAGTGAGCAGCTGACGGCCACCCGCCCCGGGAGAGGCACATGCGCAGACCCGCCCTCCCGGACGCAGCCCCGCAGCCCGGTAATTACCCTCAGCTGCCAGCGAGCAGCCTGCACTTCCACGAGCGGCAGGCCTGTGAGCGGGAGGCCGGCCCTGCGGGGCCGAGCCAGCACCTCGGAGGTGTGGCTCCCGCTGCTGACATCAGCGGCTTCCTGCTGGAGCCGAAGCCGGGACCAGCAGTGGAGACGCCCGGAACCCTTCCCCAGAGAGACCCGAGCTCCGGCTGCCGCCTGCCAGCCAGTCCCTCCCGCTGGCCCTCGGAATGCTGGGTGTCCGCAGTGTACAGAGGACGCCTTTTCACGGTGACCTTCCAGAACCTGCCCAATCGGGGCTGATCTCAGCTTCTAAGCCAACCTGGGTGGGCCTCCTGAGGGAGGCAACCTGCCGACAGCACTCCGGGTGTGCCCACACCTGCTCTGGGCCAGAGGCTGCCCCCTGGCCAAGCCTGAGGCAAGGCCTGACCACGCCAAGCATAGGTGACCCCCAGGCTCGCTGGGTCCAGCTGGGCAGTGGCCGGGGGCCCCCAGGGCTCCGAGAGCTGTCAGTCAGGGCAGTGACATGAAGGACTCGCAGGCTGGATTGCAAGGCCATCCGCTTATCTGGGACCTGGAAGTGATCTCGTCACGCCCCGGACCTGCTGTCCAGCACGGGGCCACCAGCCACACGTGACTCCCCAGTGCCCCAGAGAGGCACCCGGGGGCCGAGGCCAGCCTGGGGCTCCCAGATGGAGCACAAGGAACAGAAAGAATAGTGGCTGTTATTAATTTCTGCACTGATCGCGTGTCAAAATGACAATGTGCAAGGGATACTGAGCTAATAGCAGATATTATGAAAGATAATTGTATCTGTCCCTTTTCACTTGTTAGACGTGGCTGCCGCAAATCCGGCCACCACAGATGAGGTTCAAAGGCTCTGGCTCCCGGACTCTGGCTCCTGACTCCCCAGAGTCCAGCCGGAGCGGCTGGCCTTCGAGACTGCGGGGCCTCTCCGAGCCTCGTGTGCGGACTGGGCGGCCTCCAGCCCTGCTGGCCGTCGAGAGGGCCCGGGGTGGGGTCACTTCCACGCTGAGCTTGTCCCTGGTGCGACGGCCGCCCCCCCAAGGCCTCCCTCCTGGGCAGCGTCCCTGTTGACTGCACGTTCGCTCATTCCTTCGGTGGAGAAAAAAAAACCCAAAACAGCCACATGCGGGCCTGCGGGCCTGCGGGCCTGCCGGGGACGGGGGCGGGCACGGAGATGTTTCTCGTCCTTCGGGGGAGATAAGGCACGAGCCTGCGAGGCCTGAAAGGGTTACGTCACCGTCCCACCCCCTGGATGAAGTGTCAACAGGAGAGCTGCCGAGGTGACCCTGACGGAGGGAGGGGGCCGGGCGGGGGGCTGCCCTGCACAACCACCTGGGACCCCAGGTCCCCATCTGGAAGGGACGTAGGAGCTGCCTGCACACCGTCCTGAGGGGCTGCCGTCCCGGGCACGTAAGCTGGGGGGCCCAGGTCCCCCCCACACACCAGTAAGTAGCTCCCCAGCAGGCGGCCGGGGCCCTGCCCCCCAGCCCCTAGCTTGCCCTTGCAGCTGGGGTGGGGTGCGCCAGCCCCGCCCTGCTGCAGCTGAGTCACCACGTGTCCAAGGCCGGCGCTGGGCGTGGAGCGAAAAGGCCCTCTTTGCATGCCTTGGGCCAAAGACCCACAACGGAGGACACACAGGTCTCGAACCCTGACTCCCCTTCTGGAGGGGACCCCGCCAGCGCCCATGCGCAGCTCCGCCCCTGGCTGCCCGGGCCAAGGTGGGCTCCATCCTGGCACCGGGGACTCCCTTCTAGGCCCAGGACAGGGATCCCCCTGAGCCGAGGACAGGGAGACTTCCACCTGTGCCAGGGGGCGCCCATGGAGGCCAGCAGGGAGTCAGGGACCGCCCCCAGAGCAGCCCCGAGGACCCCAGGAGCTCTGTGGGCCCCAGAGGGGAGCCTCTGGCTGCACGGCCTGTGAGGTCTGCTCCCTGAGAGCAAGGCCGGTGTGCAACCCAGGCCTCGCTGGGCCACGGGGGGTGGGGGGCAGGGGGAGAGCAGCTTCCGTGGGCTCCCCAGGAATCTTGTCCCGGGCAGGGGCTCGTCCTGGGCAGGGGTCCTGTCGGGCTTGGGTCCTGTCGGGCTTGGGTGCCTGGGTGCCCCACTGCCCCAACAGCGGCCATAAAACCAGGAAAAAGGCAGGTTTGATTCCCAATCAGGGCACAGGCCTGGGTTGCAGGCCACGGCCCCCAGCAACCACACATTGATGTTTCTCTCTCTCTCTCTTTCTCTCTCCCTTCCCTCTCTAAAAACAAATAAATAAAATCTTAAACAACAACAACAACAACAACAACAAAAACAGGAAAAAGCATCCGGGCTGGTGAATGGGTGTCACGCCCTCACCCCCACCGGGTGCTGGGCTTTGCTTGGAAACCTCGCTGGCTACCAGCCCCTTCCTCATGTGCTTCTTGGCCAGGGCGGGGAAACCGAGGCGACGGACCCTGCGGTCTGGCGCCGGGGCCTGTACTTCCGGCCCCTCTCACGCGCTGGCGAAGGAGTCTTGGAGTCCACCGCGGTCAGAGGAGACAGATGCCCCGCGGTGCTCCCTCCAGGGAGGCCGGGCGGGGGAAGGGGCCTCCGGAAAGCACCAACCTCACTGGCTCCTCCCTGAGTCCTGGGAACACGCCCTGTGTCCCCCAGGTCTAGGCCCGACCCCGTTATCTGGCCAGCACATGACGGCCCCTCACTCCCCACTGAAAGCCCCTGAAGGCCTCCCACGGCACTGAGAATCTGGTCCAGACTCCTCCTCGCCTTCCTGCTCCCGTGGGCTCCTGTCCCAGCCCCCCAATCTCACTCTCCCGCCTCCTGCCTGCCTGCCTTCCGGTGCGCAGACACCCCAGTCCGTCCCGGCCTCAGGGCCTTTGCACCGGCTGCCCCTCTCCCTGGAGCAAGTTCCTCTCCCATCCCCGGGTGGCTGGCTCCTTCTCACCACACGGGTCGTGGTTCACAGGCGACTCCCTCCGCGAGGCCGCCTCCGACCGCCCTGCCCGACGCACACTCCGTGTAAACACAGGAAAGAGCAGAACAAACAGAGAGGTTCTTTCTCAACAGCAAGAGGGGGCCAGGGCTGGGGCCGGCCCAGCCCTCCCCAGGTCCCCGCGGCTGCAGAGGCTGGGAGCGTGAAGACAGTCTGGCCCCGGCACAGCGGGAGGACAGAGAGGGGGCAGCGTGGGGCAGCCCCGAGGGTAACGGGGCCTTCGTCCAGGGGCCACCTGCCTTCAGGACACCACGTGTGGGCTCAGAGGTCCCAGGGACTAGGGCGGCCCCCGCCCAGAGCGCCCTGTCTGGGGGAGAAGCCGCAGGATGTTGCCCTGAAAGGCTGTGGCCCCTCCACAGGCCGTGCCTCCTCCTTCCCCGTGCCCGCGCCCGCACCCGGCACGCCGGCGCCCAGACCAGCCGGAGGTGCCCCAGCCCTCGCCGGGTTCCCCGCTGGCGTCCCAGTGCCCCGGCTTGCACCAGTCCGTGTCCCAGGCCTGGGTCTCCCTTCCCCGCTCTGAGGGGGTCCGGATGAACCCCCTCGCCGCACTGCACCCAACGCATTTCATTTCTTCACCGCGATGTAGGGAAAAACATACAGAGATTATAAAGGGTACTGACCCAAGGTTACAAATGACCACACGATTTACAAACTGCAAGAAAGCACGCAGCATTCCCCCGGTCAACGCCACGGGACCCAGTGACAATGCACGGAGCGCCTTCGCTGACCTCCCCGCCGGACCCCCGGGCCAGTAGCCAGCCTCTGCTCGGACCGGCCCGAGCAAGCGCCGTCCTGCCATGAGCTTGGGGGGGGGGGCAGGAAAGGGACCTGTGAAGGGGCCTGCCAGCCCCGCGAGTTCCAAATGGTGCGAGCGGCTCCTTTGCCACATCCGAGACCTTGGTTCCGGAACAGTCTCTCCTCAAACGTCGGTGCCATTCACAGGGCAGCCGCTGCTGACACGACAGGCTTCCCGGTTCGACCCGCGTCGTCCAGATTCTTGGCCGTCGCTTCCGGCGTCTGGGCCACTGACAAACCCGCCAGTCGGGCCGCGGTGCGCGGTGTGTGCCAATCTCTGTGGTGTAAACACTCCCGCCAGCTGCCAGCACGACATCACCCAGCGGGGAATGGGGACCAGACGCGCAGCGGCCGCCCGAGTCCAATAATCTCACCCTCCAGGCACGATGGATGGAAGGCACCCCAAGAACGTGGCAAGAAGGAAACGGAGTGACATCATTAGGAAAAAATGAAATTTGAGCATTTGTCGGAATATAACGTATTTAATTGTGAATTTAGATCATTTAATTTTTAATATGTCTAGGTCTGAAAGCGTAGCCATCAGCTCTGGCCAGCCAGCCCCAGCCAGCCCCAGCCGGCCCCAGCCAGCCCCAGCCGGCCCCAGTCAGCTCCAGCCGGCTCTGCCAGCTGCGTCCTGCTTGTCCCGCCCTGGCAGACGCTTCCGGGGCCTCTGCCACGTGCCAGGCAGCGTCCGGAGGCTGGGGACACACCTGGGAAGGGACGAGAGCAGGACCTGCCCGTGGGTTTATGTCCAGCAGGAGACAGAACCTCCGCCAGGACACAGGACCAACCGACGAAAGGGGGGCTGGGGGGCTCTCGGGGGCGGGGGTGGAGCCGCTCGCTGGAGAGCACCCAGTGGACACTGGGAGGGAGAGCGGACAACCTCGGCTCTCTTGGGAGCAAAGGTCCTGCGTGTGGCCGAGGGCCTGAGTGGCGCCCAGCCCGGCCGCCTGCAGATCGGAGGAGGGTCCCTGTCCCTGGAGCCAGGTGCGCATGGAGAGCGAGGGCGCAGGGATGCAGCAGGTGCTGGGCGGGCGACACGGTGGTGGCCTTTGTAGGGGCACCGAGCTGACCGAGCTGAGAATGTCTCGTCGCCGTTCTGCGGGGGAAGGCCCGGCGGTGGGGGTCTCGCAGGGCGCCCGTGGGGGGGTGCAGAGAAGCCTGGCCCGGTCTGGCTGCCCCCCTTCTGCTCTCCGGCCTCTTCTGGGCAGCGGGACGGCTGGCAGGCACCCGCCTCGCCCCGACGGGCCGACGGACGGGCCGTGGCTGAGGCCCCTTCAGCTGGGACCCCTCGAATCTCCACCCTCCCACTGGTGGCTCCGGGGCAGGCGGGGAGGGGCAGAGACGCTGTCAGGGCTCAGGAGGAGCGTGACCGAGGGTGTCAGCAGGCTTGGCGCTGACCAGGGCACGCCGCACGCATGACCTGGCCCCTGCCCCTCCTGATGCTTCCCCACCATGCGAGCCTGGTCATCGTGGCCAGAGCCGGGCCCCTGACCGCAGAGGCCATCACCTGACCTTCCCAACGCAGAGGGCGGGGGGCTGGGGTCCTGGCCTCCTAGGGGGCTCTGATGGTGGAAGTGGGCAGTCTCAGGGGAGGGGCCAGAAAGGAGGGGGACTCTCAGGGGGCCGCTGGCACAGACTGGTCGGCGTGCTGTGGGTGGGCACGGCCAGGCTCGCAGGCCTGGGACCTGCGGCCCCCGGGGCCCCTCACTGGGTCAGCGCTGTCATCTCGTAACTGTTCCCACTTTTTGAACAAAGGTCCCCATTTTCATCCTGCCCTGCAGAGTGGACAAACAGCCCCCTTGGGACATGTCTGGGGCCACTGCCAGGCAGGAAAGTCCGATGGGGGGGGGCCCTCCAGGGCGGGGCCCTCTGCAGGGAGGACAGCAGGGGCCAGCCACACACCGGGGTAGGGGTGTGGGTGCAAACGAGCCTTGTGGCTTGGACTCATGCATCTTGGGCCCGGGGTGGGCGGGGGGGCTGTTGGGCTTGCTGTCCCGAGAGAGCCCTGCCCTGCTGGTCCGGCCTGTCGGCAGTGCTCTGGGCCAGGCGAGGCAGCCCAGAGGCCGGCCTCTCGAAGCAGACAGTCACAGCCAGTTGCGTGGGCTTGTTCAATACTCTATTGACAGGTTCACCTTGGCAACCTGGAGCTGGGCCCCTCCGTCAGCACCGATCCCTCCTGGCGCATCTTTGGTCTTAAAGGGACCTGCTTCCCCTGGGTTGGGAGGTACGGCCTCAAGGGAGGGGCAGAGCCGAGCATCTTGGCTACTACAGGAGCGGGAAGTGGGGGACTCTTCCTGCCCAGCCACTCTGCTGAGGGGACCCCTCTGCCTTTCCGCCCCTGCCCCCCTGGGGCTGGGGTGGGCAGGGCCTGCACGCCACTTCGTCCCCTAGCCTTCTCTGGAGGGGACACGCGAACCCCGATGCGGCAGGTCCAGGCCCCCCTCTGTGGAGCCAGAGCATCTGAGTGCAGCCGGTGTGCACGGCGGACAGCCAGGCCTGCAAGGAGCGCCGCTCAAGGGCACTGCCAGCCCCGCAGACCACCGCGCACAGAGGCAGGCCTGGCCTCGCTGGGAGCCAGAGCCGATGCGGGGCTGGGCCGCGTCCGCCAGGGCACCCCCGGGTCCCACCCCGGCGGCAGCAGGCAGCGGCACCCGAGGCTGCTGTGGGGCTCCTGCCTGCAGGTGGGGGCGGCGCCCCTGGGCCCGGCCCAGAGGCTTGTGGGAAGAGATCCGGCCGAGCAGCCGCAGCACTGCCTCTGTGTGTGTCCGTCCGTCCGTCTGTCCGTCTGTCTGTCTGCCTGGGCCTATGTGGAGCATGAATCGGAAGCCAGGCTTCTTGTACACGGGGATGCGCCTCGGCTGGGGGGTCCCCGGGCAGGAGATGAGAAGCCCCCCTGCAGAGAGGGTGGGCGTGGGCGGCGGCCGCTCCACCGCATTCCCGGAAAGGCCGTCCCCGCGCGGGCTTCCGAGGCAGCGTCTCTCGGTGTCTGCGGTGCGTGTTCTTGGTCTCCGCGGGGGAAACAGAAACCAGTAATCACGGCGAGGCTGGAAGAGAGAAGGATCTTTTCTCCATCTGGATGTTCTCCCGGGAGGCGCTGCCGTTTCTGCGGAATCGAAGAAAACACCAGTTCCCAGCAGAGGGGTGGAGGGTGGGAGGCGCGGGTCCCTTTCTGACCCTGCCGATCCCAGTGAGTCAAACAGTACACAATCGCCCCATTACGGTTGTTCCTGTCGCGTCCCAGGCAGTCAGCTGGCCGACAGAGGCCAGACGGACATCCGGGGGAGTCCGTGGAGCCGGGGCTGGTGCTGAGCCCTGCGGAACGGAACTCTTCCGAGCAGAAGAAGGAGAGAGAGGCAGGCCTCGTGCTTTTACTCTCCGGTGCTCCCTCCTACGTTTTCGTGCTTCTTATTTCAATGCGTGGGACAGGGGCAGCATCCCTCAGTGAGGAGAAGGGCCCCCCCCCCCCCCCCCCAGCAGCGTGCAGGCGCCAGGGCACACGTGCAGGGCGGGGGCTGGGGGCTGGGGGCTGGCCCCCCGCGGCGCCATCCCTGCCACCAGGTGATGTACCGAACCCATCCACAGGAGACGGAGCTGGGGCCCAGTCTCCAAGTCTCCCCAGAGGCGCCGCTTGTCAACTCCCAGATACAGGAGGACCTGGCTGTCCCGGGCTGTTTCCTGCCTTAACAAAAGGGTTCAAGACTGGTATATAACTGCCTTGGAATACCGATGACCACAATGTTACACTGAAACATCTTTCTCAGCCCCGGCCGGTGTGGCTCAGTGGGCGGAGCGCCGGCCTGCAAACCAAAAGATCGCTGGTCGGATTCCCGGCCAGGGCACATGCCTGGGTTGCTGGCCAGGTCTCCAGTTGGGCGTGTGAAAGGCAACCGGTTGATGTTTCTCTCCCTCTGTTTCTCCCTTCCCTTCTCCTCTCTCTACAAATAAATAAATAAATTTTTTTAAAAAAATTGTTTAACCAAAAAAACCCCCACCCATTTTCTTCAAACTAAAGGTCTTTCTTTCTTCTGATTTTAAAACAAATTGCATATATATAACGGATATTGTTTAGCCTTTAAAAAGCAGGAGATTCTGCCCTAACCTGTGTGGCTCGGTGGGCTGGGCACAATCCCGCCACCCGAAAGCTCCCGGGTCCCACTCCCAGTCAGGGTGCAGGCCCCGGGCGGGGGGGGGGGGCAGGGGGCATGCAAGAGGCCACCCATCAGCATTTCTCTTGAACATCAGACACCGAAGTTTCTCTCCCTCTCTTTCTCCCTCCCTTCCCCACTCTCTAAACATAAATACATTAAACCTGTTAAAAATTTAAAGAAAGGAAATTCTGACAACTGCCACAACATGGATGAACCCCGAAGACGCAAGAAGTAAAATAAACAAAACCCCAGAGGACAGGCACTGCGACCCCCACCCCCCCGCCTTAGGTCAGGGGCTTAGAGGGGCCAGACGCTCGGAGGCGGAGCGAACTCAGAATGCTGGGTGCCGGGCTGGGGGCGGGGGGTGGGGCGTTATGGGTCCTGGGGGACAGAGTCTCAGTTTGGGGAAGAGGAGAAAGTTCTGGAGACGGTGGGTCGGCGGCCGCACAGCGGTGTGAATGTGCTTCATGCCGCCGAGTTGGACACTTCAGTGATCACGACGGTAATTTTTACGTTACACGTATTTCTCCCATTTAAAAAAAAAAAAAACATGTTTTTTAAAACTGGAACATTTGCACGGGCCTCTGAGAGGACTGCGGGCCCTGGCGCCACGCCAGGCGCTGGGCCTGCTGCAGCAGCCCTGCCTGGGAGCCCGAGGCCGGCGCCTGCCCACTCACGCCCGTGGCCACCACCCACGGCAGCACTCTGACCCAATTCCGTCTCCACCAGTGTCTGGATGAGCCTGGGGTGGGGGGGGAATGAAACACTGAACTTGGTCTCAAGACTTTGTCCAGCCCAGACCCAGACCCTGCTTTCTCCAGGCCACCGTCTCCCGCAGAGGGGGAAGCCTGGGCTCTCTCTCCCCCACTACGCCCGGGGCCTCTCTTAGGGTTTCAGTTTCCTTCCCCCTCACGGACCCAGGGGAGGGCCCCTTACTGGGAACCTCAGGGCACTCTGAGAAGGGGCACCTGTGAGGGAGGCCACTCTTTTCGGGGGACCTGAGCGTAGGGAAGAGCCCTCCGGCAGGCTGCCGGTCTGTCGCCAGAGGCTCCCCTGGGGCACTGATGCCGCCACGAAGCCCGCTGGGCTCTCTGGGGAAGGTCGAAAACACCAGGCCGCCTCTCACGGGCCCTTTGATAGCAGAACAAGGGGCTTCGCGATGCTCTTGACCTGAGATTTCCTTTAAAAACCTCCAATTAAAAGATGCAAGCACGACTTCTCACCAGGCGTGGAAGGGCACTGAGCAGGGGACGGCCGGGGACACAATGGCCCTGGCCATTGAGACAATTCAGCCCTGAGAATGCAGGGGCTCCTGAGGTTCAAAGTCGCGCTGGGGCCGGTTGTTTCTGGCTGGAAAAGCAGCAGAGGGAAGGGGAGGGGGAGGGGTGTGCCAGCGGAGGGGCGCGCCAGGCCCCTCTGCATGCCCCCCCCAGCTCTACCCCCCCCCTCCCCCGGCCCACTGCGGCTGCCAGACCGCACTTTGCCCGGCGGAACCAGCTCCCCGCTCGGGCGCCCTGGCAGGCCCGGACTGCTGCCAGCCCGCGGGGAGCCCTCCCCCTAGGGGAGGGTGTAGCCAGTGCAGGCTCCCCGGCGACCCTGCCCTGGCCTTGCCGCGGCGACCCGAGCAAGCAGGTGAAGTGGCGGCCAGTGCCCCCGGGGAGCCGGAGGGAGTTCCTCAGGGGTCCTCAGGGACCACCCTAGGAAATGACGCCCCCCAAGAAGCTGGGAAGGGGGACTTCTTGGGGGAACCTGGGGGACCCTTCCGGAGGTGGGGACACCCACGCATTTCTATCAGGATTCAGGAGGGCGGAGCGAGGGGGATGGACAGGGAGACCACGTCCGACGACCTGGTCCTCCGGGGCGGGGGTGGGGTTCAGTGGGGGCCCGGCCTGAACTCGGAGGGAAGCCGCCGCCCTGCTGCAGACGCAGTTCCGGAAGTGCCCAAAGCCACCCCGAAACAGACAGTACGGAATTTAGGGGGGCGTCTGAGCATCGCCCCCACCCCCGGCCCCCGCAGGGCAGGCCGGGCTGGGCTCCGGCTGGGCCCTGCCGGCCGCCATCCCACAGCCACCGGATGCCCGAGCACCCGCTCCGTTCGCCCCTGGGTCCTGCAGGGACAGCCCCCTCCCAGGTGTCCTGCGGGGCTCGCTGCTCTCCCGCCCCAAGAGATCGATCGGCTGGCTGGCGACGCGCGGCCGCCGCTCGCGGGCCTCCGCCCCCTCCCCCGCTCGGGCTACGCAGGACGCGGCCTCCAAGCAGCGTCCTCGCGGTTCCGGGCCGCGGCCAGACTCGGCTGCCGGCCAGCGGGAGAGGCGGAGGCGCACCGGGCCCTTCCGATCGCGCCTGCCCTGCCACTCCGGGTCTGGGAGGGGGTGGGGGGAGGAGACAGAGCCTCGCCTCCCCCACCGCGGCGCTCCACACCCAACCCCACCCCCCCCCCGCCCCACTCCTCGGCCCAAATACCCCTCGGGCGCGCGCTTAACCCTTGCTGCGCCGCCGGACCCGGGGGGAGGGGGCGCGCAGTAGGTGGGGGAAGGTGGGGGTGGCGGTTGCGCTTCGCCTGACGACCACTTCGGGGTCCGCCGGGCGATTTGTATTTCATTCCCGGATTCGCTGCAGCAGCGCTTGGCTGGAAAAGGGGAGGAAGAAATCTGCCCCGCATGTGGACTCCGCTGGGTTCAGGGGCGCAACAGGGGGGCCCGGGAGCCAAATGCAGGTCGGGCGTGCAGGCGCGGACCGCGCGGGCAGAGGACGCCCGCGGGGAGACCTTGGGCAAACGAACCCCAAGTGAAAAACACACAGCACACAGAGGCCGTTGTGAGCGCGCGGCGGCGGCGGCGGCGGCGGGCTGTGCAAGCGGCTCCGAAGATCGTGTTTGAAATATGGATCCTGAAGGCGCATATCTCCGGGCGGGCGGGAGCCCCGCGACGGAGCGTGGGGCGGGGGCCGCTGGCCTTCTCCAGGCGTACCTGGGGAGGCTGCCGTGACATGTGGGCGGAGGGGGGGCAGCCGGCGAAGCAAAAAAAGGACGCGTCCCGCTTTGGCGCCTGCGACCCCCGCGTGCCGCAGTGCCGAGACGCGGTCCTGCGGGCGACGGTGTGGCCCCAAGAACCGCCTGAGACCTGCCAGGGGCCAAGGCCTCGCGGCGCGCCTGGCCCGTTCCCCCTCCCGAGCACCCTGCCCGGCCCTCCCACCTGGATCCCCGAGAACCCGCCTCCGAGGGACTCAGGGGGGCCAGGGACTTCGCCACCCAAATGAAAGCCGACCCTTCACGGGCGCGTGACAAAGAGCAGAAACGCGGGGCCGCAGAGGGCGGAGGGGCGCCCTCAGGAACAAAGCCGTCCCTCCCAGAGGGCGCTGGAGGCGGAGTTTGGGGCTCCCTCCCCACCTCCCCCTCTCCTCCCCTCCCCCCACACAAGGACAGTCCCTCCACGTCAGCTCCCCCAAAGCCAACGCTAAAAATGCAACAATACAAACGTCAGCGCGAAAGTCAAAGGCAAGTTCCTCCACCAAGAACAAAGGGAAGGAACGAGCCCTGGTCGAAGCCCGGGCAGATTCTGTGGTCGTTGGTGGTGAACTCTCCCTTGGCTGTCTGAATCCACCTCTGGGAGCCTAGGAAGCCACACCAACTCCAGGGCCTTCCGAGTCAGGGACCCGGGGGAAGTCACCGGCGGCTTCTTCCGGCCGAGGCCAGGTCTGGGCTCCGTGGGCGGCGGCGGCGGCATCTTCCCGCAGAGCCCGTCCTTGCAGGGAGAGGGTGTCTCTCGCGAGTGCACTTCCCGGGGTTGGCACGGGTCAGACCCTTTCGGACCTGGACTCTCAGTGGCCACTCTCTAGCCCACAGCCACTAAAAAGTTCCGGGTTCCCCGGGGTGCCCTTTTCCATCTCTCCCTTTTTGAGGCTGCAGCCCGTGGCTCAGAGGCACAGCATTGCCCCTCTCCCGGGGCCCCCGAGGCCCCTGGGGGCCCGGTTCGACGTGTCACCCGGGAGCCTTCTTCCCCTCCCTCCGGGAAACCAAGGGGCAGGACCCGGCCCTGGCTGGGAGGGGGCAGCGTCGGGTGTGCGGACGCACACCCCTCCCCGGGGTTCCCCGTCGGGCTCGGGGACATCCCGGGTCAGAGGCAGGGGCCCCAGCCGAATGCTCTGGGAATCCCGACTGTGGCTCCACGGAGGGGCCAGGACAAGGGTCGGGACGACAGGGGAGGCCTCCCGGGAGGTTCCCCAGGCCGGGCGGAGGGGCCGCCGGGCAGGCATGGGGGGCTTCCAGGGCGCTGGCTGCCCCCCTTCTGTCTCTGCTCCCTCCCTGCTGCCAGCGGCGCCCCCGTGGACCCGAGCTGCCCCACACCCCCTCTGGCCGGGGGCGGGCGGTCTAGCGCTGTGCCCCCCAGGCGAGGGGAGGGCTCCGGCTCTCTGCACACCCGCCCACCCTCCCAGAGGACAAAATGAGCCACCGCGGGAGGGGGGCGGGAAGCCAGCCGCTGCCGGCTGGTGCCTGTGCACTCGGGGCATGGTCCCAGTCCTGGCAAAAAGGCCAGGCTCGGGGGCGTCCCGGGACTTTCGAGGCTTCTGAGGAGCTTCGAGGGGCATCGTCTCCCACCGTCTGCGGGAGACCGGCGGCTTCTCACGCCGCCGCCCCGGAGGCAGCTCCGGGGAAGGTCTGCCGCACTGGCCGGCGGGGGCCGCCCTTCCTCCCGAGCTCCGGGGCAGGCCCAGCCCGGCTCCTGCGCAGACTGGCTGTGGGGGCACCGGGTGCCACCGCGTGGCCCCCGAAGTCTCCAGAGCAGGCCCCGGAGGGGCTCGGGCCCAGCGAGCACAGGCACGACTGGTGGACTCCGACGCCCCTGGCGGCCACTCGCCCTCGCCCAGCGCCCCCTGACCCGGCCTCCGAGGAAACACCCACTGGAAACAGATTTTCCAGGGGAGTTTTGAGCAAGGGGCCGGCGGGGTGTCGGGAAGGTCAGCCCCTCCCCGGAGGACAGGACTGTCCAGGACAAGGTCGCTGCGGCCCTCCGGCAGACTGACAGCGCCCGTGGCCTGGCGGCTGGCTGGCTCGGGGTGGAAGGGTGACCGTCGCGCTGACCGCCTCCGAGTCCCTTCCCCTCCCGAGGTCCGGTCATCTGTCTCCCACAAGAGCCTCTTCATCCTAGGCGACAGGGCAAGGAAAACGCCCCAAACGCAGCAGGCAGAGAGCAACATTGTCCCATGTCCCCTTCCCAAAATGTCGCCTCCCCCAGCTTCTATAAACCCCGGGAGCCACCCACTCCTGTTCCCAGGACTGCAGGCGGGCATCTTCCCACCTAGCTGGGCAAATCCCCACCCCCACCGGGGAATCTTGGCTGTGTGCCTCCAGCTTGTCCGCGAGCAGTCGCTGCAGATCGAGTGCCTGTCTGGTGCCACCGGAAGATGACCCCCACGCCCAGGACCCTCCAGCAAAGGAGCCACGTTAGTGGCCTTAGGCAGCGCCGCCGCCGCAGCCCGAGCCGCTGCGGCGGGAGCTGCGAGGCGGAGAGTCAACGTGTGCGTTCTTAAGCACCAGACCGGCTCGGGGTTCTCCCGGATTGCTGGGAGAACACGAGGCCCGCGCCTGGTCTGGGGGTTCGCTTCGGCACCTCGCCCCTCCCGGTCTGGGTCGAGTCCCTGCGCAGTCCTCCGCCCAGCGTTCCGGGCTGCGCGTGTGAGGGCGGGAGCGAAGACCCGGATGGCTCTCTGCCCGCCCTCCTCGCTGGTTCCACTCTCTCTCGGCGTCTGCTCTTTTTCTTTCTCCACGGAAGCTCAGCCAAGGGATTGCGCAAGCTTCCTGCTCCAGGTCCTCAAGGGCCCGGAGCGGGGCCCGGACGTACCCCAGGCCCGGCGCGCCCCTGCCCCTCCCACTCAGCCCGCCCTGCCCCTGTCCCCAGGTCCCCTCACTCCCACCCGGACTGCACCGGGCTCGCGGCCCCGTGGGTGGCGCCCTCGGGAGGCCGCGTGGGGCGCAGCAGCTCCCCCAGCCGGAGGCTGGAGCTGTCCGCCGGAACGCGCTGTCTCGCCGCCGGAGGTGCTAAACTTCACACTTCGCGGCTTCTCCAGCCCAGTGGGGAAGGCCTCGGCTCGGCTGGCTGTGCGGCATGTCGGGGACCAGGGGACTTGAATCTATGAGGAATGCCCGGCTCCCGGTCCACGCCATTCACCTCCCCTTCGTGCCGCCCCATCTGCCCCTCCTCAGCCTCAGCCTCTCCTCAGCACGCCCGCTCCCTCTTTCCATGCCTTTCCCGGGGACCCTGCGAAGTCCCCTCGAACCCCCGAGAAGACCTGGACGTCCACCGCGCCCCCTCTCCGTCCTCCCCGCCTCCGGTCCCGCTGGGAGGCTGGTAACGCTGCTGAAAACTAGACATCCTGCCCCTCCTACCCCACGCGGGAAGGGGCCTACGGGACATGGCAGCCCATCAGGACGGGGTGCACTTGGACTCAGAGCCCCCTTCTGGTAAGGCTCTTGAGCGCCAGGGCCCCAGGCTGCTTGCTCCTTTGCCGCCCTCCTTGTCTGTCCTCCACGCTCTTCCCAGCGAGGACCTTCGCGCCCGGTCCTCTGTTCTCTGGGCCCTTCCTCTTCTCTTCCTCGCCTTCCTAAAAGCCCGAAGCCTCGCGGGGCGGGGCGCGCCGGGTGGGGGGCGCGACCTGCCCCTGCCTCCGATTCCGCCCCCTGCCGGCGGTATCCCTTGTGTCTGCACATGACGCAATTCGATGCAACTGGAAACGGCGAGGGACGCTAGGGGGTCCCCCGCGGGGGTCCCCGGGCGGTGCACACAGAGAACCAGAGGTGACGGGGCTGGCCGCGAAGCCGGGAGGGAGGCGAGGGGTCGCCACGGAGACCGGCCGGGCCCTGTCACGCAGGCCACCCCGCTCCGTCCGGAGCCGACACACCTCTGCTGGCGATCCCGCTCCCTCCCTCCAGCCTCCCTCGCCCGGGCTCCAGGATCCCTCCCTCTGCACCTCCCCGGCGCCCTCCTTCCCTCGGCCCCCTCCGGCGCCCTCCCACCTCCCCCTCGGCGCCCGGGACCAGGGCCTCCGGTAGGCCGGGCTGCGCCAATCCGGGCCTCGGCCCGCCCCCTGACGCCGAGCTGGGCCGGAGAGGCCCCGCCCGCTGACGTCCGGATTTGCATGAGTTCTTGTGCAGCCGCGGCCCTGGCTCAGTTGTCTGAGCGAGCGCGAGCCGGGAGCCGGGCGGGCGCGGGCAGCGGCGGGTGGCCGGGCTGTGCGGGGCGAGCGGCGGCGGCGGGGCGCGTGCAGCGGGGTGGCCTCGGCCGGGGCGGCGGCGGGGCGCCGGCGGGAACTAGCAGTGTCTGCAGCCGCGCCGGCCGCCCGCGCCCCGGCGCGCTCCGGCTCGGCCATGGAGCTGCCAGCTGTTGGCGAGCACGTCTTCGCGGTGGAGAGCATCGAGAAGAAGCGGATCCGCAAGGTAGGGCGGCGCGGGGGTGGTGGCGGGGCGGCGCGGGAGCGGCGGCCGGGCAGCCTGCGAGGAGGCGGAGAGGGGGTGGGGAGGCTGCGGGCCGGGGCCGGGGATCCCGCGGAAGCTGATGGAGTGCTGTCTCTTCCCCCCGCAGGGCAGAGTGGAGTATCTGGTGAAATGGAGAGGCTGGTCCCCCAAGTAAGTAGCGGCGGAGGGGCGGGGGCGCCGGGTGCTGCGGCGCTGGGCTCCGGGGCTCCGGGGCTCGGGACCCGCCGGGCCGGTGGGGTGGGGGGGGGGGAGCGGACGGGAGGCGGGGTGGAGGTGGGGTGGAGGGAGGAGGGGGTGGGGAAGTCGGTGGCAGGCACTGGGGAAGCCGAGCCGCCGAGCCCGAGCCCGGCGCCCTGTGTTGTGCTCCGCTCTCCGGGAAATGCCATCACTAATTTATGCACTAAAAGGAGCCGGAGGAGCTGGAGAGACGCGGGGCCGAGCCGGGGAGGCCGGCGGAGGGAGGGAGGGCGCAGGCACTGACTGATGTGCAGCAGAAAATGGCTCCTTTTCCCTTTCCCTCCACCGAACGGCTCCATATTGCAAAACCAAAAAAAAAAAAAAATTAAAAAGCGACGAAAATGCAATTGTGTGCCTCTTCCCTCCTAGCGGTGCAGGGAGAGGAAGGAAAAAGGCAGAAAATGTTGGGCACTGTCACTGCAGCGCTTTTGGTGGGGAATTTCTTTTTTTAATTTGAAATGCGAAGGCACCGGATGGAGACAGGCGCGCAGGCACGCACACACACACTCACACACAGAGGCATATTTTTGTGTTGCTGAGTATTTGGGGGTGCCTGCCCGTGACAGCGGGCTCCAGGGCCGCGAGGGGGTGTCGGGGGGCCGCTGGGCTGACGGTGATCGGATTAGGGGTCAAGTGGAAAGCGCCTGAAGTCCCAGCGGAGACTTGGGGCTGGGGAGACAGGAGGGGACTGAGACTCCGCATTTTGGCTGCTCTGCACGCGGGGTTGCTGGTGAGCAAAGTGGCTTTGGATCATGTCGCAGGAACGTGCTTGAAATTCTTGACAACTGCGAAATAAACTGCTAGTTTCATTTTCCTTCCCCTTCCCCTTCCTGCCCGTGTGTGTTTATTTTGACTTGGGGGGGCGGTCAGGGGCCGTGTCAGGCCCGCAGAAGTCTACCCCCCAGTCCCCACGGCCACGGCTGAGTAGCGTTCGGTTCACGAAGACAGTGCAGGGCCTAATACAGTTCCCCACCGGGAGGCCGCCGCGCTGGCTCGGTTGTTTTACGCCGTGTCCCCTTCCCTTCTCCCTTGCAAGATACAACACGTGGGAGCCGGAGGAGAACATCCTGGACCCCCGGCTGCTGATCGCCTTCCAGAACAGGTGAGCGTCCCCGGGAGCCTCCCGCAGCCGGGACCCGGTATGGGGATGGGAGGCTGGGCCGCTCAGCAACGAAGGGGAAAGGGCAGGGAGGGGCCGGCGGGAGCCCCCTCCCTCCTACGGGCCGGAACGGCAGGGCTGCGGCCTCGGCTTCTCTAGCCAACGTCCTTGGCGGTTGCTGCAGCCTGGGGGTGGGGGTGGGGCAGGGCCGGAGAAGGCGAGGCTTGTGTTTTGGGGAAACTGCGGGAATGGTTAGTGCGGGTGGCCCTAGGGCTGCCCCGAGAGAGAACTCGGAGCCGCGCCTGGCGCCCCCCCCCCAGGGCCCCTCCCTTCCGAACCTTAGAGCCCCACCCCCAGAGCCTAGGTGTTGCTTTCCTGCAGCCACTGGCGGCTTGGCCCCGGCACGTCGCGGGGCAGCTCCGAGGGAGCTGGCACTGCGAAACCGCCGGACGTCACGGAACTGAACTTAACCTGTTGGGGGCTGGAGAAAAGTTGACAAGACTTTAAGCCCCCACTCTCATCCCCAGAGAGCTTGGGATAGGGGACCCAGACTCTGGCTGGCGGTGGGTGCTCCTCACACACACACACACCCCACTGGCCTACTAGGTGGGTGAGCTTGGCCCAAAGGACGTGGGGTGAGCGCTGTCCGGCTGGTGGAGGGGTGGTACCCGAGAGGGGCTCGTCCTCACGCGCACAGATGCTTGTCACGCTGCAGCTGATGCAGCTGGATCCGCCGCCGGTGGCTGCGGTTCTCTGTTTCGGGAGGACAGAAGGGGGGAGGGCAGCAGAGGCGGGGAGAGCGGCAGGGGCCCGCGGGGCTCGGCCACCCCGCTGTCCCTCCTCCCCCTTTTATTTTGCATTATTTCCTGTGGTGCGTTTGGCGCTAAAACTAAACTCTAGACCCTTGGAACGAGCAGCCAGCGGGGAACTTGCTCTCCCGCGACGCAGGGGGGTGCCGAGAAGGGACTCTGCCCCGGCTCCACCGGGGAGTCTGCCACCCTGTAACCATGTCAGCGGCTGATGCCATGTTGCGTAATGAGTCCCCGGAGAATTAAAACGCAGGCTGTTGCAATGCCGTGCAACTTCGGAGTCGGCCCGGCTGGGGCCCCGGGCTGCCGGAACTCCCCTGGGCTAGCCCACCGGCCGAGGGTATCTAGGGTCTCAAGAGAGCGGGTTTCTGGCCTAGAAACGGGCTGCAACTTCGGCCAAGGCTAGAGAGGGGCCCCTTGCTGCCGTGGAGGGCCGAGCGGTGCTGGGACAACCCGCCCCCCGGCCTCGGGTCGCCCTAGGCCACACCGCAGGTGGAATCTTGGCAGCTGTGTTGAACCTCACCGCCGCCCGTGGGCTTAATTAATTTGGAAATCCAGGGGGCTGGGCTGGGCGAGGGGGCGGGGCTTGCGTCCCTCGCTCCGCCCAGCCTCCCGCACCGGCCGCCTCGGAGCGGGTTTACCAGGTGGCTGCGAACCTGGCCAGGCCTCTCTGGCTGCCCCCGCCCCCAGCCCTTAATTGGCTCATTTGCCGCTCTGTAAACAAGGGCGCAGCCCCTCCCCCTGTTTAGTGCCTGGCCCTTAGGAAAATGCGTCCTCCCTTCCGCTGGCCGCTCTCGTTATCTGAATCTTAATGAGGTCATTAGCATCTCGTGCTTCTGGTGGCAGGGACGTGGTCCTCACACTTTTTCGGGCTGGTGCGCATCCCCTGGACCCCGCGCCCACCACTGTGTGTAGGACCACCGGCTCAAGGCTGCGGGCGGCAGTGCCAGTGACCGAGCGGGAGCTGCCGTCTCCCCCGTCACACCAGGTTGGGGAGGGTTGCCCGTTCAGATGCGGACCCCAGAGGCGGGGAGGCCCTTCTCGGAGGAGGCCTTGGGCAGATGAGGGTCGGTTACAGCGAAACTCGGGCCTCCGGGACTGGACCTGGGCGCCCAGCTGGCTGCAGGGGCTGCCTTCCGCCTTGAGCCCTGGATCCTTCCGCATCTGGCCAGCCCCGCTGCCCGCCGCAGCGGGGACACCGCCACAGGCTGGCGCAAACACAGCAGGAAAGGGGGTGACCTCGCGGCTAACGGTGCTGCCCTCTGTTCCGTGCCCCCAGGGAACGGCAGGAGCAGCTGATGGGCTACCGGAAGAGAGGGCCGAAGCCCAAACCACTGGTGGTGCAGGTGAGAGCGCTCGCTGACCCTGGGGCCGCCCAGGAGGCTCGGCCCTTTCCCAAAGGCCTGGAGGCGGGGGAGGGGGTGTATCTCCAGAGCGCCCCAGCTCCCTCCCTTTCTGCCTGAGCTTTCCCACCTCTCTCCGACGACCCTGCTGCTGGAGGCTGGCTCTATGCCTCCTCTCACCTTCCCCTCCCCCTCCCCCCCCCCCCGGTCCTCGCCCCCCAGGTACCTACCTTTGCCCGGCGCTCCAATGTGCTGAGCGGACTCCAGGACTCCTCCTCCGACAGCCGCACCAAGCTGGAGCTGGGCGCTCAGAGCAAGGGCCAGGGGCACCAGTACGAGCTCAACAGCAAGAAGCATCACCAGTACCAGCCGCACAGCAAGGAGCGGGCGGGCAAGCCCCCGCCCCCGGGGAAGAGCGGCAAGTACTACTACCAGCTGAACAGCAAGAAGCACCACCCCTACCAGCCTGACCCCAAGATGTATGACCTGCAGTACCAGGGCGGCCACAAGGAGGCGCCCAGCCCCACCTGCCCTGACCTGGGCGCCAAGACCCACCCGCCCGACAAGTGGGCCCACGGCGCTGGGGCCAAGGGCTACCTGGGAGGCGTGAAGCCCCTGGCCGGTGCTGCTGGGGCTGCGGGCAAGGGCTCTGAGAAAGGCCCCCCCAACGGGATGACGCCGGCCCCCAAGGAGGCCGTGACGGGCAATGGGATCGGGGGCAAAATGAAGATCGTCAAAAACAAGAACAAAAATGGGCGCATCGTGATCGTGATGAGCAAGTACATGGAGAACGGCATGCAGGCGGTGAAGATCAAGTCCGGCGAGGCGGCGGAGGGCGAGGCGCGCTCCCCCAGCCACAAGAAGCGGGCCCCCGAGGAGCGCCACCCCGCCGCGGACAGGACTTTCAAAAAGGCGCCGGGGGCAGAGGAGAAGAAGGCGGAAGCTCCCTTCAAGAGGAGGGAGGAGGAGGCGCCTGCAGCCGGTGACCCGCAGCCGCAGGACGCCGGCTCCCGCAAGCTGTCCCCGACCAAGGAGGCCTTTGGTGAGCAGCCGCTGCCGCTGACCACCAAGCCGGACCTGCTGACCTGGGACACGGCCCGCAGCGCGCACCCGCCCTCCCACCATCACCACCACCACCACCACCATCACCACCACCACCACGCCGTGGGCCTCAATCTCTCCCACGCACGCAAGCGATGCCTCTCCGAGACGCACGGGGAGCGGGAGCCCTGCAAGAAGCGGCTGACGGCGCGTAGCATCAGCACCCCGACCTGCCTGGGGGGCAGCCCAGCGGCTGAGCGCCCCACCGACCAGCCCCCTGCCGCCCTCCAGCAGCCCGAGGTCATCCTGCTGGACTCGGACCTGGATGAGCCCATAGACTTGCGCTGCGTCAAGACGCGCGGCGAGGCTGGGGAGCCGCCCAGCACCCTCCAAGTGAAGCCCGAGGCGCCTGCGACGGCCGCAGTGGCCGCCGCGCCGGTGACAGCGGTCGAGAAGCCTCCAGCGGAGGCCCAGGACGAGCCCGAGGAGCCGCTGAGCGAGTTCAAGCCCTTCTTTGGGAATATAATTATCACCGACGTCACTGCGAACTGCCTCACCGTCACTTTCAAGGAGTACGTGACGGTGTAGCTGGAGGGCGTCGGAAAGGGGCAGCTCCACCCCTGCGGGAGCTCAGTGCCCGGGCCTGGGGGTGTGTTGCGCCCGTCCCCCAGCGCCAGGACGCCCGAAGCCGCAGGAACCGCCTCCCTCTGTATCCAGCCGCGCGCGCGGTCCTGGCCGGGGCGCCGGCAGCTCGCTGGGGGAACTGGCTGGCGCCGTCCACGAGGTGCCTGCGGGTCTCTCCCTTCCACCTGCCCCCTCCCCTCCGGCCAGGACCTCGGGACTGACAGGGCAGCCGCGCGCCGAGCTCTCAGAGTTATAGTATTATATTTTAACCGTGCTAACTTGTCAAGTGCAGACTTTATTCCCGTTTGTACGTGGTGTTATTATTGAAATGTATTGTTTGAGCTCAAAAGCCCGACCATCCCCTTCGGGCTGATATATATATATATATATATTTATTTGTAGGTATTTATATATTGAAATATAAAAACCTAGATTTATGGAGTTCCCTCTAGATCATGTTATATTCTATATCAGACAAACTATTTTCTGTTGCCCCTCCTCCCCGGCCCTGCGGTATTTCGGTTGATCCCATTTCTCCCCCTTTCGAGAACTGCAATACCGGTGACCTTGGTATATATTTTTTGATACCGTACACATACATGGATGTGTTGTTTCTATGTGCAGAAAGAGGAAAAAAGAAAAAAGTTTGTTAAAAGGCGAAACGAGCTCTCTAGAAACTGCTGCTACTAGAAATGTCTAAACTATAAGCTTCCGATTACTCCCTGCTTGAATGTACATATTAAACGGAGATGTTGAAGGTACGCTTTCGCTGTTGGAGGTTAGGGCAGAGGGAACCGCGGAGGCCGCGTGTGTGTGTGCGCGCGCGCGTGCACGCCGGACCCCTCCCCACCCCGCTTCCTCCTCCGGCGTCCGGGAGGAAACCGGCGGCGCCCTGCGCCAAACGTGCGCAAAGCCAAGTGGCCGGGTTTCGAGGGCAGAGGCACCCGCGCGCTGAGGAGTGACCCCGCTCCCCGGAAGTCGGAAGTCGAGAGGCACTCCAAAGGAGAGGGGAATTCCTGAGGGGGGTGCGGGCGTGCTCCCGCCCCCAGGGCGCGGGCACTCCGGCAGTCCCGCGACCCGCCTAGTGGGGGGAGGGCGCACGGGTGGGTGAGCAGGCTGGAAGAGGCTTGCTTGGGCAGGGCCGGCCCCCACCGGGAGCGGCCCCAGCCAGGCACCTGCTGATCTTTGTCCCCCGCCCCCTGGGGCGCCACACACCCAGGCGCTGGCCCTGGTAGGGCAGGGGTGTTCCTCTTTAGTAATCCGTGCCCCGTCCGGCAGGTTCGGCGGGAGGAGACCCTCCCGCCCTCTCCAGCCTCCCTCGTTGGCATCCCGGGCCCCGCCCCCCGCCCCCCCCCCCCCCCCCCGAGGAAGCCTCTGAGGCTCTTTCTCTGCCGGGCTCTCTCCCCGGAAACCACCGGGGCCAGAGGCTCTGACTGCAGGCACGGCGCGCGCGAGGCAGGGGGTGGGGGTGGGGGCTTCCTGCGAGGTGGATGGGGAGGGGCAGGAGGCGGCTTGCGGAGCCAGGCCTGCCCACCCCCACTTCCTTAGTGGGGAAATGTGGGACCCTACCGCACCCATGCTGCTTTGGATGGCATGGTTGGGGCACTTGGTGACGGGGTGGGGGGGCAGGAAGGGGTTAAGGGCCCCCAGTGCGTGAGGGGAGCGGCCGAATCCTGAGGTGCAGCTCCCGCAGCCTGGAAGCCGCCACCCGGGAATGCAGGGGCGGAGGCCACTTTCCGCAGACGCTGCGATCTTCCTCCTGGCCCAGGGCCGGGGACAGGTCCCTGCGGGTGCGTGGCTGCTCCCGGCCTCCGAGGCCCCTTGCCTGCCTGCCTGCCTGCCTGCCTGCCTGGGGCTCAGGGGCCCGGGCGCTGCGGAGCGCCGGGGCGGAAGAGGTCACCGCGGTTCAGAATGGGTGGGGGGAGAGGTGGCGAGAGCGCGGCGCTGGGAAGGCCAGGGAAAGCGGCGGAGGGCCGGGAGGGCGGGGAGGCCTGAATGCGGACAGTGTGGCCAGTGTTGGCTGCAGGCCACCAGCGACTGGAGCGGGGGGAGGGGAGCCCAGCGGGGGAGGGGAGGGAGGGAAGGGAAGTTCTAAAAAAAAAAAAAAACCGTTGAGAGTTTCTAGCCCTGGCTTTTGTAAATTGTCCCTCCCACCACCCCCTTCACCCCAGCCCCCTTAGAGAGAGGGAAGCCCGCCCCTCCCCCTCCATGTAATGAATGCCCTTTGCCACCCTGGGAGCGGAGGGAGGGCCGATCCTGCCTGCTTCTGGCACTCTGCCGGCTCAGCGCCAGAGCTGGGCCCGTCCTCCACCGGCTGGCACACAAAGGCGCATGCCAGGCGGGGGCTTCATCCCCCTGTTTTTCTGGAAAAGGAGAGCTAAAAATTCGGGAGTGGGAAGGGGGCCCCCCTGTTCAGGTCCACACAGTGGGTGACCCGGGGCACGCCGGAGCCCCTGGGGTGCCCCTCCTGCCCAGTGGGTGGCCTCTGCCAGGCTGCGCCGGGGACGGGCGGAGGGCTGGGGAGGCAGAGGAGGGCACTGCCCCCAGCAGGGAGGGTGACAGCATCGGAGGAAAGATGAGGCCCGCAGGCAGGCGGCTTGAGGCCCTGAAGACTGGGCCCTGTGGGGGGCCTCCGGGGCGGGGCTTCAAGGCGGACAGGCCCCAGGAGGAAGAGCCCGGGGCCTGGGTCAGAAGGCCAGCCACCGTCAAAGGCAAAGGCAAACCTGCCAGACACCCCCTGGGCACCTACTTCCGTGCAGACGGCAGCAATGGGGGCTCCTTGGGGGGTGAGACTCGAGGCTCCGAGGGCAGAGCCGCGTGCCCAGGGCCAGGCAGTGGCCACTGCCCATTCCGTGCTGGCTCCAGAGCCGAGCTATCTGCTCCGCGGTCTCGCCGGGAGGGACCCACGGTGACACCGCCCCACCCCTGCCCCCAGTGGGGCCTCCGGGTCTCGGCATGGATGTGTCCAAGGCTGAGGAAGGCTCGGGGGAGGTCAGGGCCCTGCCACAGCCCAGCGGAGAGGGGCCTCGCGGTCTACACGCGCCCAGCACTCCACCCGCAGAGGCTGGGAGACCAGCTCTCCGAGCCCACATCCAGACCTCAGCCTGGCACCCCAGGGACCCAAAGGTGTTTCCTCCAGGTGACCTCCCCCGCAGCTGAGCCTGGAGCACAGGGGGCTCGCGCTCACGGCCCCTCCTCCCACCTGTCAGACGCTGGTGAGCTGGTCCCTCCGGCACCCGCCGGGTCCCAGACTCTGGCGCTGGGGTCCCTGTGCAGCCCGCCCCGCCCGCCCCGACCCATCCTCAGAAGAGCCACGTTCAGCCCTCAGGGGCGGTTTGCACGTCCCCGGATCCCACCAGGCTGCGTGGCGGCTGGGGCCGCCGGACGGAGCACGCGGGAATACAGGCCACCCAGCGACCTTTGACTCCCAGACGGGCAGTGCCTTGCTGTCTCGTGTGAGGGTGTCTCGGGGAGTATGGGCGGCGTGCTAACCCTGAGAAGGAAAACCAGATGCCCTGCTTGTGTGACGTCGGACTTAAGGGGACACCCTGGACCTTGTCTTCGGAACCTGCTTGGGTCCTGACCCCCACCCCCCGGGGGGGGCGGCCTCAGCCCAGACGGGGAGGGGACACTCGGAGAACAGGGCCTCGTGGGTCCTGCACGGGCGGCCACTATCATGACATCGAGTTTGTTGGTGTGACGCCGCGTGGTGACTGGCGTGGCCCTGAAGGGTGGCACTGAACAGTGACAGCGACTGGAGGTGGGGGTGGGGCGAGCCGGCGGCAGGACCTGGAGGAAGGAGGGAGGGACAAGCAGACCTGGCCTCTCCATCCGTTGGCCAGCCTGGGGCCTCTCTGTCCCTGCCCTCCCGGACGGAGACTTCGGGACGCACGCCGAGGGCAGGACAGCCGTGGCTGCGGTGCCCAGACCCCCACCCAACGCCCGCCCCTCCCCGCGGCTGGGTTCCTGCTCCATGGGCAGAGACAGCTGCGGCAGGAGGACGGGCCCAGGAGAGAGCCTTGGGCACCGCTGGAAAAGCCCCCGAAAGTAAACGATTTCTATTTTTCACCGAGGAACAGGAAGCATCCCACGTCTGATCCAAATGCCTCTGATGACGTCGGGCCCAGAGTCTGGGGGTGACACGGCCTGGGGACGGGGACCTCTTCCGTCCACTGTCTGCTGACTGCCCACCCTCTGGCCCGCCCTTCCACCCCGAGCCACCCAGTGGGCGCCGCCGGCCATGGATCACCCCTGACCTGGGGCCTCGCCCTCTCCCCTCCGGCTCTGTCCCGGGACACTGAGGACAATGCCGGCACAGGGGCGCGACGGCGGCAGCCCCCGGAGTCACAGCCGTGCTCACTCGGAGCCCAGGTTCCCCTGTGGTCCCGCGCCCCTCACCGCTCACCTGAGGGGGGACTCGGAAGAAGAAACAGCCCTGAGGGTGGTCCTCGGACACAAGTGCCCGCTTCCCGCGGCCAAGGCTCCCGCCCCGCCCCCTCCTCTCTCCCCCTGGCACGGAGCGAGTGCACAGGCGCTTCGGGGGCCGTCTTGCCCCGTGCTCGAGGGTCTTCCAGCAGCAGGCCCCTCACACAGGGCGGCCTGAAGGCTCGGCCGCCGGGGCCCCCATCCGAGGCCACACGCTCAGAACCGGGAGAGCAGACGGGGTGTCTTTCTCCAGGGGCCACGCTCTCGGCGCCGAGCATTCTGTGGCCCCTCCAGAGGCTGGCGCGGGCCCCACGCCCTCTCCGGGGTTGTTCTAGATGATTCCAGCCTGGTTCACCAGGCCAGTGGTGCCTGAGGTCCTGCAGTGTCTACGGTGCCCCACCTCGCAACCCAGGGTCACCCAGGGTCACGTGGAGGCGTGGGCCCGGCGGTCCGGCTGCACAGAGCCCCATGCACTAGGCAGACGAGGGGCGGGTGGTGGGGACTGTATGTGCTCCCGCAGCTTGTGCGAGGTTCCCAGGTGCCTGCCTTGGAATCAGACACTGTGTGAGTGTGTGTGTGTGTGTGTGTGTGTGTGTGAGACAGAGAGCTCAAGAGAAATGGGGCCTCTCACACAGTGACCCTGATTTGTCAGCAGCAAGCCATTAATAGCGTCCACAGACCAAGGGAGGGCCCTGCGTGGCGCCCAGTGGCTCAGCCCCCAGGGCCCTGAGGCTGCCTCTCCGAGGCCGGGGACCCCCTCTGCCCACCAGGCCTAGGGCAGACACCCGCACACACGCAGCTGCTCCCGAGCCCTGCCGGGCGGCCGCCGCCCCTCACCTGCTCCGAGGGTGAGAGCTTCCCGAGGCTCCAGGTAATCCCGTGGTAATTGAATTTAGGGAACCAGACCCTGAGGGTAATCCGGCGTCAGTTCCAGGCAGACGCGGTTTAATTTCCGTGCTTAGCTCGTGGCGCACGACAGTCTGCCGCTCACAGCTCAGCCACCATCTCCCTGTTTCCCGTTGACTTGTGAGTGGGGGTCAGGACGCAAGGGGCGCGGGCACCGGCGCGGGGCTGCACCCGCCCTGGCAGCGGTGGGCGGAGGCCGCAGCACACGCCGCCGCCCCTCATTTCCCATTATGGGCTTCATGGGCACCGTGCGTGGAGGGCCCGGCGCCCCGCGAGAGCCCCCTGGACGTCGCCTGTGGTTGTTATTTCACTGAACCGATCACCTGCGAGTTCTCAAATCCAGGTGGGGGCAGAGAGCGGGCGTCCCCGAAGGCCGGCGGAGGAACACGGGTCTCGCAGGCGTGGGCGCGCGCACTCGGGGCCGGCGGAGGCCGCGGTGGCGCGGCCTGCCCGGGAAAGGCAAGCCTCTGGCTCTCTGCCTGAGCGAAGCGCCCTTTCCAACGCGCCCTGGAGTTTAATGTCGCCAACAACGGCCGCTGACTCCTTTCAACCTGCTCCAGGTGTCAAGGTAGCCCCCCTGGACCCCCTCCCTTTCCCGTTTCATCTGAGAAATTCTTCGCTAATTCCACGGTATCTGGTTTCTCATTGTTTCTCTCCGCTTCAGACGGCCCCTTGGGGTGGGCTCTGGAAAGGTGTGCCTGACATTCTGGGCCCCCCCTGCTCCGCCCCCCCCCCCCCCCCCGCCCCCAGCGACGTGTCCTGCCCTCACCGGCCTGGCCTTCCGCAGCCTCTTCAAAGGGCTGAGCTGGCTGTCACCGCAACCCGAGCCCCCGCGACCTGGGGAAGACAGCAAACACCTACCACAGAATCAGAGACTGGTCTTGGGTGGTCACCTGTGCTTTGCACGGGAGCAGGGGACAGTCATGCTAAGCTCCCCTGCAACATGACGCTGGGATCATGCAAATGGCACAGAGTAACGGTGCGTCATCCAGTCTCGGGGGGGGGGGCCTGAGGGGGGGGGGCCGTTTGGGGGGGAGGGCGGGGAGGAGAACAGGCGGGTGGGAGAGGCCTGGGCTGCCCCAGAAGCAGGCTGGGGGCCGTGTCTTTCCCTCCGGCTGCGAGGAGGTAGGGTGGGGGCGGGGAGCAAGAAGAGCCTGGCCAGCAGAATCCCTCCCTCGGAGGAAGAGCGGAAGCGAGCATCCTTATGGCCGTTTCCTGCTGTTTTTTTCTTGTTCTGACCCCCCCCCTCCCCGCCCGTGCTGGGGTTGCGGGGGGGTGGGGGGCAGCGCTGGGCAGGCCCCGGAGGCTCAGGAGGACAGCCAGGCTCCACGCAAGCCCCTGTGCATCTCCCCACCGGCTCCTCTCCTGGCACCGAACATTATTTATGTTTGCAAATTGCTTTTGACTCACATGAGTTATTCCTCCGCCTGCCAACAGGTCTGCGGCGGGGAGCGGGTCGTGGAGCCGGCGAGCCGAGAGAGACGCAGGGGCGACGGCGGCGGACGGCCGGGGCAGCGAGGCGGAATGGCGCGCCCCAGGATGTGGCCCAGCTGTCCGCTGCTGCGCCCGGACCTCCCCTCTCCAGGGACCGGGTTTCCCATCTGCAGAACAGGGGGGCTGGGTGGCCTGTGAGCCCTCTGGGGCCGCGTGGCTCTGGCGTCCCCTGGGCCTGTGACCTCCGGCGAGGCCCAGAGGAGAGTGGCGCCAGCTGCCAGACCCCGCTGCCTGCCGGAGGGGGAGCGCGTTCCCCGGTCCCGCAGGACCCAGGGGCGGCAGGAATGCTTCTTCGAGCAGCCCAGTGACCCAGGGGCCCTCGAAGGCGTCTCCTGCTCTGCCCTGGATGAAAGGAAAGGCCTGCAGAGGACCCCGCAGCCTGGGAAGTCCCTGGGGCCGGTCCAGGACAGACACACCCTCCATTGGCCCGGATGGCCACCCGACCACCAGCAGGCCCGAGGCAGACGTGGGGGACAGACAGGGCCGCCTGTGTCCCGGGAAGAACAGGACGCCCCAGGACCACAGGGTCAGGCGCCCCTGGAGGCTGGAGCAGAGAGAGGACACGACCCGGAGCTTCTGCTTCCAGGCCTCCACTCTCCCCACGGGGAAACGGAGCCCCTAAAAGACCAAAGCCAACACCAGGACCGATTACGGGTCATTCTCTGCCTGCAAGCCGTGCCCGCCCAGGTCACCCGCCACGAGCGGCATCTGCTCGTGGGAATGATGACGGCACAGCCCGGCTGGCAGCGCCACGGCGGGCAGTGGTTGGCCCCATGCTGCCGGTGAGCGCCTGGGCCTGGCTTCTGTTCTCTGGCCTGTGGTTTGGGGCCCGACCCAGAGAGCCGGCGGGAGGGCCTGGGCTCCTTCCAGTCCGGTGACCACCAAGTGGGGACAAAGGCTGCTGTGGGCTCAGCTCTCCGAGGCGGCAAGAAACCTGCTGACCTCGGAGCCCGCGCTGGCCGCGCCTTGGCAGAAAGACGGTACTTGTTCATCCCGGGCCAACCCTCAGCCAACCTCAGCCCGGGGTGCAGAGGGGGGCCCGGGGGCCGTGCCCGCTCCCGTGGGGGAGGGCCTGCGGGGGGGGCGGGGCAGGAGGCAGCCGGGCCGTGAGGAGAGGGGCTTCCCTGCAGAAGGCCTCCCCCCTGGAGTCCCGCCCTTCCTCCGGGGAGCGGGAGCTTTCTCCACGTCAGCTGCGGTTCTCTGAACAGACCCTCATTCCTGCCGCGGCTTCCTCCGGGACTCCGAGGCCGCACCGGGCGCTCAGCTGCGTGCCGGCCCGGTGGCCGCGCCAGGCAGTGCCGCGCACACTTCAGTGTCTTGGCGAGAGAACGAGGAGGGGGTGAGGCTGCCGCAGGGAGGAAAGGAAGCCAGAGAGGACCAGACGTGGAGAGAGAGGGAGACGCAGAGGTAAGGAGACCCAACGGAGGAAGATCGGGGCAGAGACCGAGAGCGGCGGATGGGAGCAGCGGAGGGGACGGAGCAGAGAAGCTGACGCCGCGCAAGCCTGGGAGAAGCCGGGAGACGCACAGACCAGGTCATACGGGACCAGAGTCCACGCGCCGGCATCGGGACAACGCCGCGTGTGCTCCCGGGCACGAGGCACCGAGAAAGACGGCCCTCTCTCCCGTGGCGCTCAGAGAGGTGGGACGTGTGCCCTTCCCAGCGCCCGGGTTAAGGGCCCCGGAGGGAGGTGGGGGCCTGAAAACACAGGCCACCGAACGCCCCGCGTGACCTGGGTTTGGCTCTCGGAGCGGGAAAGCCAAACTGGCGACCGAGAACATGCCCGACAGCCACGGGGACACACAGGTCGGCGCAGGGGAGACGGCGGATAAGGCTGCGGTGGCCGTGCGTGGCGCCGGGTGCGTGCCGGGAATACCGGGGGGCCACATGGCAGCACGCGTGACTGTCCCCCCGTTACCCCGCGCCTCTGAAACGAACGCCAAATCGCACCAAAAGTAAACTGCAACGGAAAACACAAACATTTAGACTAGACCCCGACTGAGGAAGTGGGCGGGCTGGCGTGGGGCTGGGGGTCGGACAGCCGCACTGGGCCGATGGCCACACGTCCGAGCTCAGCAACCGCACGAGGCGGTCACGCAGGAGAGCGTGCTTGCTCCCGGGAAAACCGCCGCGCCGCCCCGAGGCGCCTGGCGTCACGGGCGCAAGGTCTCTCACTCGCGCTCGAACACTTCGTAGAACATGCGCACACGCACACACACGCACACACACGCACACACACACACGCACACACACGCACGCACACACACGCACACACACGCACACACGCACGCACACACACGCAGCGAGAGAAGACCAAGCAAATGGCCCCTGGTGACCCCGGATCAGGACCTGGTGAAGGTCCCTTGACTATCCGGTACGCCGGCGAGCAGTGCCGAGTTGCAGTGTAAACAGAGGTCCTGGGAGCCTCCCGTTGGGGTTGGGGTTGGGGACAGGTGCTGGAGCTGCGTGGCGGGCCGGCAGGAACCAGCAGAGCCTCCCCCGCCCCCCGCCGGGCAAGGCAGAGCCCGTGGGGCCGCCTGCCCGCCGGCCCCTGACCATAGACTTGAAAGCCTGCTTCCCAACCCTTCACCCCATGACCTCAACACAGGTGACCGGGGGCCTGGGAAGGTGAGCCCACAGCCACCAGCAGGGTCTCGCACCCCCCTGGCTTAGCCAGGCCCCTCGCACCTCACGGCGGAACCCGCCCTCATTCTGTGGCCGCGCGGGGAGGCAGCACGTGGCAGGAAGAAGCACGAGCAGGCAGCCAGGCACCCACCGACTTGAGCGCCGGCTGTCCTGCCCCCGCGGTCCCGGCCCCAGGGCTGGAGGCCCGTGCCCCCGAGTTCCCCAAGGCCGTGCCCGTCCCACCATCGAGGGCCCCTACACGCCCCTGTTGAGAGAAGGCTTCCCGGAGCAGTGACTGCGTCTCATCAGCCTGCCTGCCTGCCCTTCTCCCAGCTCTCGGGGTCCTCCTCCCACAGTGCTGTTCACTCGCCTGCACCCCCACGCACAGCGAGAACGCCACGAGGGCAAGTCTCCATCCAGGTCATTGCTCCCGGGGCTGGCGGGTCGCCAGAGCTACCTGGAGGGAGGGAGCGAGGGAGGGAGGGAGGGAGGCCCAGTTTCCTCACCGGTGCAATGGCGGTGCCAGCTCCTGACACAGGGACACCCGCCAGGCTGCTCAGAGAGAGGCGCGGAGCGCCCCAGGGGAGCCTTTGCCTGGAGCGGCGGGGAGAAGCCGAGACTGCTCGGACGGCGGGCCCGGGGCGGGCCACAGCTGGCAGCGCCCTGCCTGGCGATGCTGCGGTCCACCTGGCCGCCCGGTCGTTTGTCGGGGGGAGAGTAGAAGGGGAGCGGTGGATGATGTTGTCAGATGTTTTTGTCTTGGGTTTCTCTGTTGGGTTAACTGCTGGGCACGGTGGGCAGGCGTGATGCCGGCTGCATCTCCCCGCCTCTGCCCACCCCCCCCAACCGACCAGACACCCCAGGGGCTCTGGGGACCCAAGAGATGCCACGGGCCCCAGAAACACTGAGTCACGTGTCTCATGAAGCATCTCCTAAAGCGAAGCATCAACACAGACCCTCCGACCACCCTCCTCGAGCGGCTCTGGGGTTCCCCATCCCGACCGCAGAATGTGCTAGAAGAGAATCACACCCTTCACCTGTCGCCCTTGCCTGCCAGCAACGGGAGACGGGCGAGGCCTGCGGAGCACCGCACAAGCGCGGCCCGGCTGGCCGAGTGACAGCGCAGGCCAGTGGGCGGGCACACGGAAAACTCGGGCAGTTCCGGTTAGTTCAGCTCCTCGCAACCTGGGGTCCTCCCTGGCACGTGGGACAGCCTGGGAACAGGGGGCCGGCCCCGCTGCAGGCGGGCCTGACTTTTGTCCCCCTGGGAAGCCGGCGTGACATGTGGCTACCGCACGCCAGGAAGCTCGCCAGAGGGGCCGTGGCCCCCCAGATGGAGCTGGCCCCTTCGCCAACCTAACGAGGGCCCGAGGAGACCTCCTGAAACCCAGGCCCCCGACAGACAGGGAGCAGCTGAGAAGGTGCTGGAGGAAGGCTCCGGCCTACGCCCACGGGCACTCGCTCCCTGCCGGTGGCTGCTGGGGGCCTTCCAGGGACAACATTGAAAGGCCTAAATGCATGGGGGGCCTTGCAGGGGGCACAGCACACAGGCCGGGCTAGCACATCTCATCTTGGCGAGCCAGCAAGTGAAGGCCACGCTGACATCGGGAACCTCGGAGGTGACCCGGTTGCCCCAGCCGCGCCCCCACCGGGGGCTGGGTACGGAAACGTGCCTCCAGCTCTGGGCCAGCTGGGTCTCTTGCAGGGCTGGCCACCTCCTTGTGTCGTCCAGGCCTGGAGGGGCAGGGGTGGGAAGGGCCATCTGGAATGGACCGCCGACAGGGAAGAGACCCACGGGTGACCTGGTGCCCAGAACACCCATCCCTGAGATAAGGGTGGGCAAACGGTGGGGTCTGTAAATAATGCTTTCAGGAGGGGCGCTTCCTGGAGCCCCTCGCAGACCCGGCAGGTGTCCCCTGCTCGCTGGCAGTGTGCTCGCTCCCTCTGTCTCTCTCTGTCTCTCTCTCTGTCTCTCTCTCTCTCTCTCTCTCTCTCTCTCTCTCTCTCTCTCTCGGTAGCACTGAGCCAGGGAGATGGAACCTCCAGCGGTGGTGACCAGCTCTCATCTCTGCATGTTCCCTGGGGCCGTAGCTGCTGGGGAGATTAACTTGGGTGGGGGGAACCCTCCCCAGAGTGCTCTGCCCCTGCTCACCCCCACTGGGGTGAGGAGCCCCGCCCAGGATGATCACCGAGACTCCGTCCAGAGGCCCAGGCCGCAGCACTGTGTCCCGGCACGGCCTGTGGATGTCCCCCCGCCGTGCGCCCTAGCCCCGCTCCTGACTGGTCCCCCTCCCCCGAGGATCCGAGCGTCTCCCACAGGTCGGGACTGCCCCTCTGCCTGGAAGGCCCGGCTAAATGTCACTGGACGGCCCAGCCCATCACAGCCTTACAAGTCACTGCTACCGCCTTTCCCCCCAAAGAGCAAGGACACAGGGCACTTTGCCTGCCTCCACAAAGTGCTCCGGGCAGTGGCCGCCCCAGACTGCCCCCAGGGACTCCCCAGCTGGCTCCTGGGAGCAGGAGGTGGGGAGGTGTCTTTCTTCCCCTCCTCGGGTCTCTCTGTCTCTGATGATGTCTGTGGTGGGCTTGCACGAAGCAGAGACCCCGAAGGGGACACCGGCCCCTGGGGCAGCCCCGCTGACCATCCCCGTGACCTGAGGCGGACCACAGCTCTCAGTGGCCGACCCTGGCTGAGCCGGCCCCACGGAACAGCCCTGTGCACCTGCTGTCTCGTGGTCCTCGCGAGAACCTGATGGGCGGCTGGCCGCTGTTCCCCCGGGGGTGGAGCGAGCGTTCTGAGAGGCGAAGGTCCTGGCCCCGGGTCACCGAGCCAGTGCCTGGTGGAGCCGGGGCTTGGATCCAGGCCGCCTGGGCCCTGGGGGGGGCCTTTGGGTGCAAAGAGTGTCTGGCCAGGACACCCCACCCCCACCCCCACAGGAGTGTCAGCGTAGGCACCACCCACCGCACATCAGAGGGACCGGCTGTGAGCTGGGGCAGCCCACCAAGTGACGGCTCCCGCGACCCCAGAGTCTGCTCAGGGACAGGGCTGGAAAGAGCCCCAGAAGGAGACTCGCCAACACCCCCCCCCCACTGCATGGCTGGGCCCAGTGCTCTGAGCCCCACACTTCCACTGCTCAACCTCCCAGCACCACGAGGGAACAGGCCTTCTGCCTGTGGCCCCCCCTTTGGGGTTCACTCTGGAGGCAGACTGGGGGAGAGGTGTCCACTTGTGTGGGTGGGAGCCCCTCCAGCTCTGGCTCAACCCTCTGTGAGCCCCCAACCCCAGGGGCTGAATTCCAGAAGTCTCCGAAACAGGGGGCCGCCGGCTACCTCATCGGTGCCTCAGCCCCAGCAAGGACCTCCCCGCCGCCCCTGCCCCAGTTTCTCTGCCGCCTCCTCTCTCCTGCCGTCGTGGGCGGACACGAGGGTTTTCACTCGCCGGCTTCACAGCATGGCGGCTCCATTTCCGTGGCTGGTCCCTCCGAGCCCACGCAGCTCAGGGGCTCAGCCACCAGCACCCCGAAACTGCGGCCAGAGCCCCCAGTTGGCCGGGCAGCTCGTGTCCCGGCCTTTCCTGCAGCCCCTGGGCCCAGACCCTCCCCCACTCCCTGCTCGCAGGGCTGCCAGGGCCTTCCCCTCGGGGCACTCACCACCGGCTGCTGAGGACATCGAGCGTGCGACCTTTCTGTCACTGCCTCCTCTCTCCCAGCTCTAAGCCCCACGAGGCCGGGACTCAGGTCTGTTTTATCTGTACACATACTCCTAGCCCTGGGCGCCGGCTTGAGCAGCACGGAGGGGGTGCCCAGGACACCTGTCAGATGAACAGGCAGGCAGGCGGGCGGGTGGGTGGTGGAGGAATGGACGGACAGACGGATGAGTGGATGGGTGGACACTGAGTGAGTGGAGATTTTTCCAGGACGCCAGATGACCGGAGAGGCACATGAAGCGGGGTGGCGTGCCCACTGTGCAGACAGTGAAGCTCAGAGGAGTCAGGGCGGTCGCACTGTCCTTCCCCACCGGCCTTCCTCACCTGCCGTCTCTCCGGCTACCACCGTGGGAGCCTCCTGCTGGAAGTGCCCCAGAGAGCTTTCCCCTGTGACCAGCAGCGCCTCGGGCTACGGCCAGCCTCAGGCGGTTGGTGGCTGCTACTGCGGCTGACCCCAGAACAACACCAGGGTGGGGGCACCGACCCTGCACACAGTCGACAGTCCGAGGGTGACTTCTGGCTCCCCTAGCACCTAAGCCGTCCCTGGGTTCTTCGGGGAACTGGCTCCAGGACCGCCCCCACACCCAAATCCGCGGACGCTCGAGGCCCCTGTGGAACACGGTGTTCCACCGTGTGTCGTGCCGTGTGTCGTGCCGTGTGTCGGCCGACACACGCAGGCAGCCCCCTGTGCCGTGGACTCGCGGCCGCAGGCCGACAACAGTGCAGGTGTGGGCCGGCCGCACCCACGGGCACGCGGACCCGTGCGGCGGGACCCGTGTTCCTCCAGCCGCAGCTGCCCCTCATCTCGTCTGCTCACTCGAATTTCGCCCCCTTCTTCCTTGGCCTGCCGCTCCGAGGGAGGTTTGTGGGGCGGCCCAGCAACTGCGGGGGAAGCCGGTGAGCAGACCGGACGGATCCCCATGGCCTTGCGGGAGGAGCAGCACAGGCCCGGGTTGATGGCCCATGTCATCGTGGGAGTCATCACCCCTCACCCACCCCACCCCCGCAGAAGGACAGGAGGTGGATGGGGAGCAGGAGGGCGGGTCACTCTCGCAGACACGGGGTTCCCACCGAGGACCCATGGGACTGGCTCGGCCCCTCTCAGGCCCCCAGCCCAGGGCCTGGAACGGCGTGGGGACCAGGGGCGTGTGTGAGGAAGCTTTTCCACAGTCACCGTGGCAAAGGGGGCCGTCGGCACAGGAGGAAATCCAAGGCTCCCCTCCCCACCCACTGCTTGCGTAAAGCCTGGGCACCTAGGGGCCGGGCACTTCCGGTTCTGCCATGGAGTCAGGCCAGGCCTGCGGTGACCCAGCCCCCGCAGAGCTGGGGGTCACACCCCGTGTCACCCCGTCGTCATCCCAGTAGGCCTGCTTTAGTTTGTTCCCTGGAATCTCGAAGGTGGAGTCCCTAGCTGTCATTCAGGCCACCCTTCCGACCAAACAGGAACTGGCTCCGAGATTTCCCAAGACCTCGTGGGGCCTGGGCGTCCCCAGGTGTCCAGCCCGGCCCACTCGGGGGCCCGCCCAACTGTCCAGCGCTCCTCGTGAGCCACTTTGAAATCGAGCTTCCTGCCAATTCCTCCCTTGGCATCTGGTGTGGGGGTTGGGGGGGAGGCAGGGCTCCCAGGGCAGGAGCTCTGCGGGGAACACAGCCTAAGGAGGGAGCTCCCAGCCACCTGGCTGCTGCCCCACGTGGCCACGGTCTGCTGAAGGGGACCTGTACCCTCACCCTGGGCTCCGCCTGCACGGCCCCCTCCCCCGCCCAGCACTCTCAGAAGGGAGACAGCCAGTCCCTGGTGGGGGTGGAAGGGTGGCCCGCATCTCCTCCCTCGTTCCCCCCACTCTCAGCCCCACCCCCACGGCTCTCTTCGAACCTTCAACCTGGCCGGGAGGGAGCCAGGAGCTGTGGCTCCGCTGTGGGGAGGGGCGGGGCTCCAGGGCAGGCACTCGGTCCTGCCCCCTCCCCAGGTTGGCAGGCGCGGGAGGAGGGGAACCTCAGGGAGCTGCGAAGGTGGGCTGGTCGGGGAGGACCCCACCCACATCAACACTGCCTGTGGGTGCTGACTGCCCTCGCCTGGCCCCCCCAGAGAGCCCGGGGGGGGGGCGGGGAGGGGCAGGGCTCGGAAAAGGCGCTCGGGCGCAGCACGGCGACCCTGCTGACTCCGCGAAGCTGGCTCCGCCCGCCCGGCCCCGCACCAGGAGTCGCTGGGGCCCCGACAGAGCTCCGGGGAGCGGCGCCTTCCACCCCGGGGCCTGTCTGCCCTCCCGCGGCCCCGCCCGGCCCAGCGATGCTGGCGGCCGGCCATTTCTCCGTCTCGCCCCGGCGGCCGTCGCGCCGCAGCCCCGCATAGCGGCGGAGCCCGCTCCCCACCCGGCCGAGGCCGCCGCCCCACGCACCGTCCCCTTGCCGGAGCCGGGGTCAGTTGCAGCAGGACAGCGCGGTCCCCCTCGGCGGGACACGCCCTCCATAGGCTCTCATCGACAGGAGCCGAGGGCTGGACGTGGGGGCGCAGTCTCTTTCTTGGGGCGGCCTGGTGGATTGCCGGTGGAACCTTTGAGGCAGGGGCGCAGGGCAGCTGCAGAGCCCCCTGCCCACCCTGCCCACCCTGCCCCCAGGGCCCGGCTGCTGCGGCCTCCCCCACCCGCGGTCCCCTGGAGGAGATTCCTCTGTGGCCCAGTCCCCTAGGGTAACACCCTGTGACCCCCACGCAGCCTCCCACACGGTAGACACTTGAGTCTGAGGTTCAGCTCAGTGTCCCAACCCAACTGGGAGAGCTCCCAGAGCAGCCCGTGTCTCCGACGGGGCGCACAGGGCGAGGACGGGGGTTGGGTCTGTCCTGGGCCGCGGTGGCCTGGCAGCTCACCCCTCCGGGAGAGGCCGGGAGACCCCGAGAGGAGCTTCCAACCACCGATTTGTCTCAGTGGGGAAAGACGGGGTGGGGAGCGCCTGGACGCCCACAGCACGACGGGGCAGGAGTGTCCCTTTGCCACCCACCCTCGGGGCGAATCCATTCTTCGCAAGGGCAGCTGGGGCCAAGGCCGAGGCAGGCCAGGCTCGCCCCGCTCTGGGAGCTGGCCGCCCGCCGCCCGGGGAGGCTTGGGAAATGCGCGAAGCGGTCAGACTGGTTTCCGGAGCCGGCCCGGAATCCACGCGGGCTGGCAGGCTTTGGTTGGGCGGGGGGAGGGGCGTGGGAGGGGGACAGAACCCGGCCAGCAGCTCTGGAGAGGCCCCCCAGGAAAGCTTTGTTTTACAACTCCCAGGCGAACTGGTGGGGTCGGGGTGCAGCGGACAGCAGGCATCCCCGTGGGGAAACCCAGTGTTCGCATGTGAACCAGCGCCCAGGCGGCCCTCCCTGCCCCCCCCCCCCCCCCCTCCAGCCCTGTCCCCTTGTTGGCCAGGAGCACTTGGAGGAGAGACTCCAGTCCTCGGCAGGGGGAGCCTTTGATCTTGGTGTTGGAGCAAAGGAGGGGAGGAGCACGTGAAGAAGAGTCTGGCTCTGCAGCTGACCTTCTGAATGACCTTGCACCAGCCACCGCCCCCAGCCTCAGGGTCCCAACCTACCCCTGCCCCTTCCAGTCTCACCCTCCGGGGACTGTAGGGGCACGGGGACATGGGGTCCCCTTCTGGGGTCCGTGGAAGGGGAAGGACCGTGCCAGAGCTGGTGGCGAGGGGCTCCCCGTAGTTGAGGAGTCCGGAAGGAACCTGACTTGCTGTGGGGGATGGTGGGCACCCTCGGGCGTGGGCGACTTAGGGATGGAAAGATGGAGACTTCGGGGAGCAAATTCCCTCCCAGGAGCAGTGGCATGGCACTTGATGGCTGGCAGGCGCCAGGTGCCCTAGGGGTCTCTGGGCTGAGGGCCGGTGCCTCGCTCACACCTCACACACCCTTCTGTCTGCAAGTCCTGTGAAAGGGCCTCGAAGGGAGGCGCCGAGCCAGATGGGGGATCGGGGCGACAGCAGCGCTGCCACCCCAGAAAATGGAGTGTAGCATTTCCCGTGTGTCGCCGCTGCTGGGCAGGTAGAGGGGTCTCCAGAGCACCCACGCTACGGTCTCCTTTAAGGCTCCTCCGTGGAAAAACGGGGTCGTGAGTTTGGCACTAGGCAGGGTGGTGGGGACTCCAAGACAAGCGACCCCCCCAAAACAACCCAATCAGAACAAATGAGGACGCCCAACCCGCCTCGCCGCTGCGCCTGCAGGGGACGCCCCCTCCTTCCCGCAACCAGGGTGGGTGGCAGCGAGAGTCCGGCCCAGCAACCGGCGTGGAAGCGGGGTCGCGGCTGACCCTCTGGGGCTGGGCGAGTGGCCGTCGCGCGCAGAGGCCCCCTCGAGGCGGGGGGCGCAGCGGCCCCCCGGGAGGGGCGGGGCGAGGGCGCCGGCCGCCGGGACCCAGGCCGCCCGGGCCGGGAGGGCCGCGGGGGCCCCCGCGGGCCGGGGGCAGGCTTTGTCTGCCGCGGCTCCGCTTTGGGAAGGCGCCAGCCCGGGTACAAGATGGCGGGGAAAGGGTGGGATCGCAGGCGCTCGCCACGCGGAGCGCCCGCTCCGCCTGCACTGCAGCAAAGGGAGGGGCCGGCGCCGCGACTCCGCGCGCCCCTCGCCCCGCTCCGGCCCCCGGCCCGCCGCCCCCCGGGCCGGTGACGCCGCGCCGCCCTGCCCGCGCCGCCCCTGTCTGGCGGCCGCAGCCTCCGTCTCACTGCGCAGAGCCCCGGCCGCGGCAGCTGCAGAAAATGGCTGCCAAGACGGCGCCAGTCGCCACGCTGCCACGGGCGGGGGCGCGCGCCGCAGCCCACCCGCAGCCCGCGCCCTGCCCCCGCCCGGGCGCTCTCGGCGGGGCGCCGGGACCCCGGCGGGCGCCGCGGGCGGAGGCCGCGGCGGGGGCTAGCGGGAGGGGGAGGGGCGGTTACCTGCCCGGGGCGTGGGGGTAAGTGCGGGCGGGGAGGGTGCCGGGGGACAGCGCAAGGGGGGTGCTCGCGGTCTGTCCTCCCCCACAACCGGCATGACCCGCGTCTTCGCGAGGCCGCGGCGCCCGAGTGGGGAACACGCTAATGGCCGTTGACCTCGGTGACCGCGGGCCCCCCCCATTCCGCGTAGACATATTGGGGTCGTCATCCCCACCCCCACCCCCACCCCCACCCAGGAGTGGGAGCTGGGCTGGCCAGCCCGGACGGCCCCCGCAGGAAAATAAAAAAATAAATTGAAAAGCTATGTGCGTGCCGACTGCAAAACGACCCGAGCCCGGAACTTGCCGAGAAGATCCGGGTGGATCCTCCGGCGCCATGAAGCTTGGCGGCGGCGGCGGCGGCGGCTCAGCAGGTGCTGCGCGCCCACCCTCCTCCCAGCAGGGAGCCGCTCTCCGACCCCAGACACTGCCCAGTGCACAGCCGCCCGTGCCGAGGACCTGCTTGCAGCCACCCTGCCGCTCCAGGACACCCCGGCCCAAGACGCTTGTCTGGGCTCCACGGGAGCCTGAGGCTCTAGAGGAGGGCGCCCAGCGCGAGCTGGAGACCCCGCCCGGGGCAGGAGCTCAGGACAGGGCCGGAGCAGCACCGGGGCGGGGAGGAAATTACTCCCGAAGCCCCAGGCCAGGGGGGCTGAGGAATAAACGAAAAGTGCACACTGAGGCCCCGTGGGCGGGGTCGGCCTCCGGAGTCGGGACACCTTGGCCCAGTCGAGCGGGTGTAAACGCCCCTCTTCCCCTAACCCGGAGGAACCCAGGCCCGGAGCCGCCTGGCCAGCCGGCGGGCAGGGGGAAGTGTGTCTGTAAGTTTGGGGCTTTATTTCCCCCCCTCCGCCAGTTTGCCTCTCGCCCCTCTCGTCAACGGCGTTCCAGACTCCGGCGATTTCACCACCAACGGCTGGAAAATTCAAATGAATAAATAAGAGGACAGGGACTGGGAGCCAACAGGTCGGAGGAAGAGCGGCTTCCGCTCTTGGGTTTAAGAGTCAAGAGGCGCTCTTAAGGGGACCCGTCCCTGTGCGGGGAGACGTCGGAGAGCGTCGGGGCCCGCATCCCCTCAACCCCCACTAGGCGAAGGCATCCATGTACCTAAACACACAGAAACTCGGGGATGGGGTTTTTAACAGGAACGACCTGGGTCAAGGGGCGTGGGCAGGGATGGGCTATGCGGGGGCAGCGGGCACCCACGGGTTTTCCAGGGCTTGGAGAAGGCTCCGTGGCAGAGGTCCGGCTGTGGGCGCAGACCCAGGGGGACGCTGTGTCCCGAGGGCATTCCCCATCCGTGCGCAGGAGGGAAACTGTGCTTTCTGCGAGGCGAAACACCGCGGCAGCAAATCTCAGCCAAGGTCAGAGAGGGGTACGCGCTGGCACCGAAGGCTGCTGCGGCCACCGAGCTTCCTTCCGCAGAAGCAGCGGCGACTAGGAGGAGGAGGCTGAAGCTAACTCGATCCAGCAGGCAGCGTCCCCCCTCATCTCGCACCCGAATTCCCTGGCAGTGCCCGCTTCCGCTACCTTCCCCCGGGAGGGGCCAGATGGGGGAATTTGAGATTTGGAAGGGAAGAAGGGCGAGGGCAGGAGAAGGATGCCAGAGACCCAGGGGAGGTAACGCGGGTCACCGCGCTCCTTTCCCTATCCCCACCCAAGACTGCCTCCGGTGCGACCCCCACCTGCGCTGGGCTCGAGTCCCAGGCTTCCCAGTAGGGGGCATAGCTCGGCGCCTCTGCGAGGCGACGGCCCTAGAGGCGAGCTCGGTCACAGGCAAAATCCCCAGGCGCTGGGTACCCATTGTTTCAGCTGTCCCCTCTGGGTGCCCCAGGGACAGGAGCGGGTTCCCGAGGGGCTGGCTCTGGCCGCCGCGGCGTCGCTAGAACAGGAGCTTCGGAACTGGCGACAGCTTGGGAGGGGTCAGGCGACACCTGTGCGTGCGTGCTCGTGCGCGCGCGCGCGCGCGCCTCTGCGATCGAGAGAGGGGGCGAGAAGAGCCCCCTGAACCGCGGTGCCTTTGCTCCCTCGGTTTGAGGCTAACCGGAGCCCAATCCCCTGAGGAATAGCGGTGTCTTCTCCCTCCGCGGGTTTCCGTCCCGCGGGTGGGCCCAGAGCCCGGCACCTGCCTGCATCCCGCAACCGCTGCTCCACTGCACGGAAACCCGAGGGTGTTTTTTTCCAGTGCATTTCTCTCCCCTCACAGAGGCCCCCCCTTCAACAACTGGCTGAGTTTTTTTTTTTAAAGTAACCTTTAAATGAGACATCGATTTATCATTATTATGATTGCATTCAGATATCCAGCCCGAAGGGACACCCTGGGAAATGGTAATTTGGTGGTACCTAGGGCAGTCTGTGGTTTAGCACATCCATAGCCTCGAAAGCACATTTCTTCGGCGGCTAATTGCTCTGATTAGCTTCGGGGCGGGGGAGGCGAGTGGAAGGGATGCGGAGGGTGTCGGGAGACCGACTGTTCCCAGAGCCGATGCGTACGAGCCCTGGACTGACACTGCGGCGGCCGCTGCAACCGCGTTGCACCCTCCCCCCGCCTCCAGCCCCCCTCCAGCATCCGGGCCTTCCCGCTCCTCCGCTGCCGTTCGCAGGGTTTGGGGAGGCGGTGCGTGGGGTGGAAGTGGGAGCCTGCGCGGAGGGCTCGAGGTCTGGCTGACCTGGAGGAATGGCAACGAGGTGGAGAGGGAGGGGGACGACCGCAGGAAGAAAACTTGGGGAGACGGTGCCGGCAAAAATGGGGGTAGACAAGAGGGGGGGGCTGCTGCGACTAGAGACGGGGATGCCCGGAGAGAAAGAAAGAGACGGGGCGGGGAGCGGGCGGGGGCGGCTGGCTGATTTCCACTCGTGAGAGCCGGTTGCCGAGAGACGCGCGGGCCAATGAGCGCGCACCAGCTCAGCCCGGCGCCCGCAGCGTGCCCTTATATGGTGCGGCCGAGCAGCGGGCGCTCGCGCACATCGCCATATAAGGGCAGGAACCTAAATACAGGCTATACCTTGTTCTCCGCTCGCGCGGCCGCGGCCCCAGCGATCGAAGAGCGCGCCGCTGAGCGGGCTGCGGCGCGCGAGCCCCGGGAGCGGGCGGGGGCGGGGGGGGCCGTGCCGGCCGCGCGGCCAGGCCAGATGTGGCCGGCGAAATGGCAGCCGGGCCAGCTGTGGCGCTCAGGTGTCACCAGCTGCTGCCAGGCTTGCCCCCTTTCATCGGTCCCGCTCCCCCCTGCTGTTTCCGAGGTGCAAATGCAAATGAACCAGGACTGAAATCTAATTGCTTTTGTTTAAAACAAAATAATGTGAGTATGAGTTGTGTCTGAGCAAAAGCCCAGGATCCCAAGAAACCGAGCCCAACGCCTAGAGTTGGCGGGGGAGATGAGACGTGGGCTGTGATTTGGGGGTTTGGGGTCCCTCTAGCTGTCTCCAGAGGCCTGACCATCCTACCGTCACCTGAGATCCCACGCCCCATTTCTCCGACCACCTGGGCGCCGGGCCTGGCCGAGGTCCCAGGCCAGGCTCCTGGGGCAGGGCTGTGTGTGGCCGGGGCAGCGAGGACCCGCGGGCTCGGTGCCCGGGCAGGCGTGGGCAGCCTGGAGCCAGCCAGGCGGCAGAGGGAGAGGTGAGAGGCATCATTGTCACATCCTTCTCTGCCATCGCTGTACAGGCCTAGTCCTTGAGGCCAGGCCGCCTGCTGCCCACAGTGACAGACACGGCTGCAAGGCTGGGCCCACGTAGGCGTGATCAGACTGCGGCCAGGGGGCACGGGAGGGGCCGAGGGAGGTCTCTCTGAGAGGGGCGCTGGCCCAGCGGGAGCCCGGGACACCCCAGGCGGCTCCTGCCTGTGCCTGACTTCCAAGTCCTGCACCCGAAGTGCCGCTCCCCTGCCTTCTCCCTCCCCAGCTTCTGGCGGGCCCCTTCCCGCACCGGGAGAGGCTTTTGGCCTCCTGCCAGCGGGGTTCTGGATGTGGAGTGGCCCTGGGCCAGCACCTGGGGTGGGTAGGAGCCCCAGGCTGGGACCCGCTCCGCGCGGGCTGGTGCAGTTCCCCAGCCGGCTGGGTGGCACCGACTCGAGTTGGGAGTGATGCTGCATAGCCTCCCCAGCACTCCCCACCTCCCCCCCACCCTTCGCAGGGGCAAGAGAGCCTCCTAGAGACCCCCAGCTCTCCGGCAGGCCGATGGTCCCGGAGGCCCGTGCACCTGAACCGGTGGCCCTTGAGTCTGGGACAGCCGTCTTCCCACACACACCCTTGACGGGCCTCTCGGGTGGGTGCCTCTCTCCGGGCAGTCTGGGCCTCGGACGGGGCTGTGTAGACCGAGCCCTGGCCCTGCCAGTGCCTGAGGATGCCACGGAGAGCTCCTCTCCCCTCGGCGCGGCTATTTCCAGGAGCACGGTGCCACCTATAGAATGTACCTGGAATTAGTCCCGGCCGCTGCTGTGGAAGCGCCTCCCGCGGTGAGGCGCTGGTGGCCGGGCCTGGGGCCGGAGGCGGAGGAAAGACAACACTCTTCCCTGTTGCCAGCCGGATCCCGACTGGAGGGGTGGCCCCAGGGCTCCTCTGGGACTCTCCCCGGCCTCCGCGGAGGAGTTCGGTGGTAGCTCCGCACCTGTGGTGCTGGGGAGACGGCAGGCCAACACCTGCCCGGCCCGGCCCCGCAATCCCTGCAGTCCCGAGCTCCGGGACTCCGTGTGCTGGCGGCACGCTGTACCGGCGGGTGGTCCTCCGAGGTTAATCCTCCGCGGTTAACGAGTCCTTCCTAAAGGAATCGCAGCAAACCTGCCCGAAGGAGCCCAGGGGAATGGACCGGGGAGCCTAGGCAGGCTGCTCTGAGGCCGCCGGCTCCGATCATCTCGCAGGGAGAGCCCGAGGCCGGGAGAAGGGACAACGACGTGTCCAAACGAACTCAGCCAGCCCAGGGCAGAGGGATCTCAGGGCTGGACCCGAGTCTGCCCACCCTCCACCCACCGCTGCTTGGGTGATGCAGGCGCATCTCAGCAGCAGCCCATCCAGCGTGGCACAGCGGTCCCAGGCCTGGAGCTGGCTCACGGGGGCCCAGGACTCGCCGTCCCAGCCTCGGGAAGGGACTGCCGTGACAGCCGGTCTGTGTGTCCACGCAGCTGGGAGGTGAGGGGGACTCTGTGGTCTGTCTGATTTGGCCTCAGGCTGCTGGGTTGCTGCTGGTCTCACCAGTCCGGGAAGCCCGAGAACCAGTGGCGTCCCCGCACAGAGGCTGTCGAGGTGGCTCTCTCCCACGGGCCCCCGCGGCTCACCCGGCAGCGGGGCCGAGGGGCTCTTGGCTGACCCCAGGGGCACGGCAGCCAGAGCGACCGTGGCACGTCCCCCGAGGCCCCTCAGCTCCCGGGCGAACGCTGCCCCGCAGCTTAACTTAGTCGTGGGAGAGTTCCTTAACCTCTGAGTCGCTTCCGCATCTCTAACTGTGGTTCGTAAGTCCTCCTCAGAGCTGCGGACAGGAGTGGAAGGGACGCGTTTGGGAAGCATCCTGTGCAGAGCTCCGTGCCGGGCAGCCCTGCTCGGCGGTGGTGGCCACACCTGTCCACACCCACGGCTCCCGCACACCCCCGTGCCAGGCTGGCCACCAGTCTCCGCCGAGACAGATGACTACCACGCGTCACGCACACTGGGGCCAGCGTGGGAGCAGGGGCTGGCGAGCACTCCCCGTGGGCTCCCCTGGGCAGTTGGTGGGCTGGCGTCAGCTCCGGCCCCCACCCGACCGACCCTCGCCTGACTCTGCCCCCCACCCCAGCTGCGACCCAGGGCCCAGCGGGATCTTTCTTTCCCGAACCCACAGTGGCTGCAAGAAGCGCTGCCTTACTCCGGGAGGCTGCACGTGGTGCCCCGACCGCCATCCTGGAGAAGGAAGGGCGTGTGTGTGTGTGTGAGAGAGAGAGAGAGAGAGAGAGGGAAGCGACATGTCTCAGGTGTTTGTCCGCCACGAAGTGGGGGGAACCTGCTGAGCCGGGACAGGGAGGGTGGATTGGCAGCCACAGCTGGAGGGTGTGGGGCCGGGGGACCTGTCGGGCAGGAGTGGGGGCGTCTCTCCAAGCCTTGTCTCCTCCACTGCTCTGCCCGTCCCCCTCCTCCCTGCACTCGCCCAGGCACACTCTCTCGCTGGGACTCTCGTCCCCGAGGTCGCCACGAGCCCAGCGTTCCGAGAGACAGACCGCACCCACACCCGCTGCTGAGTGGTCCAGGCGCCTTTAAGGCCCAGCGGGACCCTGTGATGACCCCCCCACCTCCCAGCCAGCCCACTGCGCTCACTCCCTCCTTTCCAAATGGACACCATTCCCCCCTCGCCCCGACGGGTGCAGAGTGGGGCAGGAACTTTTCTCCTGTCGGGACTGGGGGATCTACTCTCCGAAATTCCCGTCTCCTGGGAGGAAGGCTCACCACCCCTGCCCTGGGGCCTGGGCAGGCGACTGGGCAGCCAAAACCCCGGCCCCCCTAGCCCCCGCCCGCTCCCCGCCAGGCCGCAGGCGCCCTCCCGGCCCGCCCGGCGGCACCTCCTTCCGCGTGGGCTGCTCTTTGTTCTCCGCAGTCTGGGGCCCAGTCGTCTCCGGCTCTGGGGCGGACAGTCCCACTGCTGGGGGGCCCTTTGCAGACTGGATGGTGACCCCCACAGGACGGGAGGCTGTTGGGGGGCGGGGGCCCTCTCAGCGTGGGGTCGGGGAGCACAGAGGGCGGACCCTAGACCCACAGCCGGGAGGGCTGCTGGACCGAGGCTGGCCGGCGACCTCCTCTGCAGGTGTGGAAGGCAGTACAGCTGGCAAGGCTCCGGGCTGGCCCCTGGCCCCCCTCTTTATCCCAGGCCCTCCCTGCTCTCTCTCAAAGGGAGAAACTGAGGCTGGAACCTCGGGCTGTGACTGTGCGGCCAGGAACCCCAGCACCCCCTGCCCTCGTCTCTGGCTAAGAAAGCCTTCTCCCGGACAGTGCAGGGGTTCCTAAGAGCATCCCACTCCCGGGAAAGAGCAGTGACGTCATACCCACCTCCGGACATAAGTGACACCTCTGGGGTGGGGCTGCACCCGGGATGGAGACCACAGCCACAGGCAGTGAGAAGGAACCCGGAGGACAGAGGAAGGAGGTGTAGTCAGGTCTCTCTGTGCCAGCCCAGCAGCCCCCTCTCCAGAGGCACCTCCTGCCACACCCCTGTCCCTCTCCTGCCCCGGAACAGCCCAGCCCGTCCCTGGACGGTGGGACTGACCCTTTGCCCATTCTTCCTCCCGCCCGCCCGCCCACGTCTCTCTGCAGACCGCACCCCCCCCAAGGGATGCCACATTCTTCCCCAAACCTGATCCTAAAAGGAACTCAAGAATGACTTTGAAAGGAGTGACTCCCGCGGTGGCTTCTTGGTGGCAACCCCGAGCTTCGGCCACCTCCTCCTCTCAGTATAAAACTTGCATCATTCAGAAGAGACAGAGAGCTCTTTTTTACATTGTCTTTGAAAAGATTTTATGTGTTTATTTTTAGAGAGGGGAAGGGAAGGACAAAGAGAGGGAGAGAAACATCCATGTGTGGCTGCCTCTCGCACCCCTTACTGCAGACCTGGCCCGCAACCCACCCATGTGCCCTGACTGGGAACCGAACTGGTGACCCTTTGGTTCAAAGGCTCCCGCTCCACCCACTGAGCCCCACCAGCCAGGGCGAGAGAGAGAATTCCTGCCCAAAGCTGGATGCGGGGTCCCAGGTGGATGTCCCACCCTTTTGCTCACCCTCTGCACTAGTTACGGGGGACGGTGCCTTTGGAAGGGACAGGCTCTGCAGCAAACCCTGGGGGGGGCCCAGAGTCGCCCCAAAAGTGGCCCTCGGTTACATCTCCGGTCCAATTCATTTGCCGCATTTATGTGTGGATTTCTCCCTCCCACTCCTCTTCATATTAAAAAGATCAAAAAGATTTTTTAATGTATAAAAGATGTTTCCTCTACACAGTGCCCTCCCCATCACCCACGCGCCCGTTTTCCTGCTTTGTATCCAAACACTTCTGCTGCCCGGTGGGCGGGGCGGCCGTCGCGGGGTGGGGCTCCCTCGGGGTCTGTGTGAAGGGTAGGGACTGCCCCCGGAGGGGCTGGGCCGGAGACCCCAAGTGCTGTCTGCCCAAACCACAGTGGGCCACAGGTGGGCCCTCTTCCCTCCCCGTGTCATTTTCAAAGTCGGCTTCCAAAACTCCCAGTCCCGGTCCGAGGTGTCCCTGTCCCCGGGCCACCAAACCTCCCCCTGATGGATGGGGTGACAGATGGAGTGTCTGCGGAGGGCTCTGCTGGCGGCTCAGCCCCTCACCCGTTTGCCCCAAAAGTAGCTCAACTCCAAAGCTGATCCTGAAACAACAGGGAGACTCAGCCGGGACGGCTCATCCCCCGGCTTGAAACTTCATCCCGCCCTGGTCCTAGTCAGGAACCCCACGCTGCAACACCAGCTTTTCTTGCCATGAGCCCCTGCTTTCAGGGTCTCAAGGACGAGCTGAAGAAAATTCATTTTGCCTCTGATTGCTATTATTCTAGACCAGCGGTGGCTTATGCAAATGAGGGAGTGCGGCTTTCCGGGTGAGCGAGAACCCGCCAGGTAGCCGCACGGGGCCGCCCCAGGGGCTGGCAGAATTCCTTCCGCCCGCCCCAGCTCCCAGGGCGCGGCTGTCCGGGGGGGAAGCGGCGTGGGTAAATACGGTACCCAGCTCCCCGAATTTGATTTCCTAGAGAAGGGCAGGGAAGCCGATCCCGGCTTTCCTCTGCTGCAAGAAATGGCTTCCCACCTCTCTGGCGACGACGTCCGGGCCACTCGGGCCTTCTGCGCCTTCCCCCGTAGGGTGGAGCCACTCCATGACCGAGTGTGGCGGGAGAGACCAGGGTCTGGCCCCGCGGCAGCGAGGCACTCGCAGGGGGCACAGCCTCCGCTGGCCAAGCGCTTTCGGCAGCCCCGGAACTGGCAACAGGGTTTCTGGTTGTGCACGGAGCTGCTGCGCCGAGTCGTCCAGCCCCGACGCCCGCCAGGCCCCGTCGGCCCCCTCGACAGCGCCTGCGCCTGGCATAAAGGCCGGGGGGCGCTCCGCGGGAGCACCCCTTGGGGGCTGCAGGGGAGGCGCTCATCAGGAGCGCGGAGGACGCCGGGCGCCCAGGTTCCACCAAAGGCCATCAGCGGCAAGAGAGCCGGGAGGGGAAGGACCCTTCGGGGCACCGTCGCGAGTTCTTCGCGGACTTCCAAACGTCTGCACTTAGGGTTTGCCGTCAGCCCTTCTCAGCCCCCGCTGCTTTGCCCACTCCCGCGGAAGGCCAACGGGGCGGCGGACACCTCTGCTCCCCGGTCTCTCGGAGCCCCAGAGCCGCCGCTCCCAACTTGCGTCGCCTGGAACGGGCCGGCCGGCTGGCGGCGCCTCGGTTCGCCTGACCTCCGAAAGGGGAGGCGGAACTTTGGCTCTCAGCGTGAACGACCTCGCGGGGAATGGCACAGCGAGAACCTCTCCAGCTTGCAGCTCGCTCGAGGTCCCTGGAGTCCCAGCGAAAAGCCACTTCAATTCCTTCCGCTGGGGGGCGGGGTAGGAAGGGAAAAAGAAAGTCCAGCGCCAGACCTAGTCCGAGGCTTCCCGCAGCTTCCCCGGGGCGGGGAGAGCCTGAGGGCAGTGTCCAGGGAAAGGAGAGGACCGGGAGGCAAGCAGCGGTCCAGCCGGGCTGGTGGCCGAAATGCCCACCCTGGAGGAGCCGCGGTTCGCGGGAGCCAGGCGACCTCGCCGGGAGCAGGCTCCGGGACCACTGTCCCAAGCTGCGACTCGCTCAGCCTCGCCGGGCGTTTTCCAGGGGCAGGGGCCTGCTCCCCGCTTTCCCCGTGGGTGGCGCTCTGGGAGGGGAGGAGGCGCACACGGCCGGTGCCCAGTGACCTCACGGCTGGCTGCTCTCCGCGCAGAGTGGGGTCAAACTCTCCACCACGGCCGAACAAAAGGTGGAGCGGTAAGGGCGCGGCCGACGGCAGCGGAGCCTCGGGCATCCCAGCCCGGGGGGCTTCTAAAAACGCTGGGTCTCCCACGGAGCTCCAAGGCCTTGACCTCCAGGCCACCCACATGTCTACGCCCCCACGCCCCACCTCCCTCCCTGCCTTTCCCAGTCCCTCCCAGGCTATGCCTAGGCCGTCGGGTCTGAAGTTCCGAGCGCCTTCTCCAGGGGCAACGGGAACGGAGGTGTCTGACCCACGCGGCCCAGGACCCCGTCCGCCCCCTGAAACAGGCACGGGGTGCAGCCGCTCGGTTCTCCCGCCCATGCCGCAGCCGTCTCCCCCTGCACGCCCACTCCCACGGCCGCCGAGGGTGCCACCCTGCTCCCCGGAGCCGGATTTCGCCGGCTATAACAGGCGGCCTTCCCAGAAAAGATTTGGGTAGGGGGCACCCCGCCGCGGCTCCCGTGCGCGCATGCGTGCGGCTCCGACGCTGTGCGCGTGCTCCTGCCGCAGGGCGCCCGCGGCGCGCCGGCCTCGGGGCTGCGAGGGGCTGCCGGGGCGCCCCGCTCGCGGCCGGTCTGCGGCGCGCGTCCTGCGGCGGACGCCCGAAGGGATGAGCCTAGACTGCGTCCGAGGGACACACAGTCGCTTTCCCCGGGGAAGGTCGCGGAGCACCCGGCTCCCTCTCCGTGGGTGCCCCTCGCGGGAAGTAGGGACAGCTCGGGCTGGCAGCGGCTTCCCCGGAGAAAGTCACGCGAGCCAGACGCTGCGGGCCGCATTAACCTGGTCCGGGGACACCAGCAACGCCGATCACTTCCTGAGCCTTAGCCCGTGCCGGACAGGGGGGTCGTCGTTAAGTAACGTCTCCTGGAACCCTCCCATCCACCCTGGGGGAAAGCATGCCAGTGCTCCTTTTAAAGATCATCGTGGGGGCTGAAGCACGGCGTGGTTCAGTAACTCACCCAAGAGCACACGGCTATTAAAGTGGATTTGAACCCAGGCAGGCTGATCTTACAACACACAATTTTTAACTGTGTGATGAAGGAAATACAAAGATTTCCACCAACACCCAGCCTCCAGCTGGGTGGGTTGGGCTCCTGGGACCACCCCCCCTGTAGTTCCAGTCTCACCTTGGTGCCAAGCCCCCCCCCCCCACACACACACAGGGCCTCTGCTCATCCGCCAATAAGACCCCTTTGGGGATTCTCACCTTGAAGTTTTTCTTTAAGCCCCGGAGGGACCGAAATGTCCATAGGGTCCAAAGGCCGTGCTGTGGAGTATTCGAGAGACTTGGGCTTGGGACCGCTCAGGCAGACCCCCTGCTGTGTGCCCCTGGGCAAGGCACTTGGCCTCCCCGAACCTCAAGTGTGCTCCTCTGTAAAATGGGGATCATGGACTTGATCTTACCTGGTCCTGGTGACTCTGAGGTGGGACCACGCAGGCACGAGACAGAAAGAGCTCAGTAAACATTGTCTGTCTCGGAGAGGTCACCGTTTCTCCGGGGAGGCCCAAGAGGGCTTGGTTTTGGTTCCTGGGGTTGCAGGGGACAGGGGTGAAAGGTTATGGGACTTCCAGAGGGAGTGCAGGCTTGAAGGAAATCCCTGCAACAAGACCCGCCCCTCTGCACCCTTTGCGGGGAGGGTGCTGCTGTGACAAGAGGTGTCCGATCCTCCAGTGTCCGCTTGGGAGGAGGAGGAGGGAACTTCTCGCTCGGGGATCAACTGGAAGCTGGAGCCCAGACCAGAAAGCTCGGCAGCCTTGCCTGCCGTCGCTGGCCAGCCCGCCCAGGCCGGCTCTTTGCAGGGTGCTGGGCCATCCCCTCGGCTTCCCGCAGTACTGGGCGATCGGCACCCCGCAGGTGCTGTGGCTCGGGCTGGGGTGGGAGGAGGGCAGTCGGGCTCCCGGGCTGCTCCAGGTAAGCCCCGGCCCTGGCAGCCGCACTTGAGGCCACGGCCCCCACGCCCCTGCCTTGGAGCACGGAGCTCACTTCACAGCCGGCCCACCCGCGTGCCTGAGGCAAATGGTTGGGTTCAAATCTGCCCGCATCTGCCGCCAAGACCAAGCAGGTCCGACGCCCGCCAAGCCGGGGAGTTGAATCGCTCCCAAAGGACGAGCCCAGGCCCAGCCTCACCCTGGAGCTAGAGGATGCGCTGGGGCTTGCTGGTCGCGCGGGCGACCCGGGAGCCCAGCGCCTCACCTGGGCCGCCCTCCCCTCCCCTCCCCTCGGATCGGCCTTCCTTCCCAGGGGCTGAGTGCCCTCACAGCCGGTACATGGAGGGCTAGGAGGGCCCCTGGGCCCGGGGCAGCCTCTCCACTCGCACGAGGCCGGGGCGTGGAGCACAAGGTCTGGGCACCTGGCAGGGTCTGGGGCGGGTGGCTCGGGCTGGCCCCCAGGCGGCAGCGGGAGCACATAGGAGGCCCTTTGTCCAGAAAGGAAGTCGCAGGCTTGTACCCAAGTCACCCCGACGAGTGCAGAGCGGGAGAGGAGACCCCAGGTTCGGGAGCAGGTGTTCAGAGGTGGGCCAGTGCCTGCATTTCCGTAAATAAGGAAACTGGGCAGCTCCTTCCAAGAACCAGGGGGCGGAGGGGAGGCTGCTAAGAGAATCGCCGACAATTTCCTTCATAAAAATGCGATCTGAGATCATTTGATTTCCACTTTCACTCCCCCCTGCCCCCGCCCCAACGCACGCACTGTCTCCAAAGACACTCAAATTGCAGCCATATGGGGCTAAAGTAATGGGAAGCAGTTACCTTATTTCCTGCAGAGGCGGCGCACTCCAACCTGGCGGCCTCGGCCCAGGACCGCTGAGCGGTGGGATTAAGAGCGGGGGCTTTCTCCTGCTTGGAAACTTTGTTCTGTTTACGCCCGGGAGGTGCTCGTGTAACTTTGAAGGGGAGAGGCGGTTGTGTGGAGGGAAGACGGGAGGTGTGGAGAGCTGAGTGGTGGAGGGAGAGGGAGGTTCAGGAAGAAATGTGGGGAGTGGGCTGCCTCCCCTGGGTTTCTAAGACGTGCCCGGGGCTGACCGGTTTGAAAAGACCGTCGGAAATCCTCCAGAGTGCCGCCTCCACCGTCCCCACGCGGGTGCCCTCTCCTGGCCCACACAGGCATCGCTGGGCCCCCACCCGGCCGGCCCCAGCTCTGGGTGGCTCTAGCCTACAAACCCATTTCTCAGATTGCTCTCTCTCAGTCTCTAAACTGCCCGGAGCGGGGGTGTGGGGGGCAGGCCAGACCGTCCAGTGACCAGTGCCTACACTCTGTGTAACTCTGCTCTCTCGCAGGCACCCCCTATCCCCCCCCCCACCCCGGGTGTTGCTTTCCTCCGCAGGACTGCGTCTGTCTGGTGCAGACAAGAACCGGGCTCGGTCGATCGCGCTCGGGTTGCCCTTTATTTCTCTCCTTCTGGACCCAGCCCCACCTCGGCTGTGGGCTCTGCAGGAATTCCCGACGCCTGCAAACCCGGACGCCTCACAAGCGGTAATTTTGTTCAGAACAAGCGTGTTCACCACCAGACATGAAGGCAGGCAGAAAAATGCAGCCGGGAAGAAAAAAAAAGAAGAAGAAGAAGAAGAAGAAAAAAGACTAAATGCCCCTCCAGAGGAGGGAGCCATGCAAGGCAGCGCCAGGGTTTTCATTCCCCCACTTCACACTTCGGAGGCGTTTAGGGCAAACAGAGAGAGAAGGGGAGAGGGAAGCAGAAGGTGAGGAAGAAGAAGGAAGGAAGGGAGGCAGGCAGGGAGGCGAGAGGAGAGAGGAAGGAAGGGAGAGGAAAAAGGAAAGTAGCGAAACGCCAGCAGGGAGGAGCAGAGCGGAGTTTCTCAGCGTGAAACTGAAACCTTCGACCTCTGCACGCCTCAGGCAAACGCCGGGGCTGTAAAGGCACCCAGCGCAAACACACTCCCGGGGACGCGGCTCCAGAAACCCCATCTACAGGGAAACCGCCGCTCTTTGCGGGCGCAGGAAAGCTTGGGAGGGGCTGGGGAGAGGGCGGGAGGCGAAGCGGGTCTGGTCCTCGGCCGGCTGGGGCGGCGCCCTCCCTCCGGCCTCCGAGGGGGCCCTGGAGCCCGCGCGAGGAGCTCAGGCGGCCCGAGAGCTGTCGCCCTCCACGGGCGGCGGATTCCAAGAGGGGGCCAGCGGGGTGTGTAGAGCGACCCAGGCCCAGGGCGGAGGGTGGCTTTCTCTGGGCGGGGAAACCAGACACTTATAGGCGGCTGAGACCGACTTTATTTTTACTGCCCAAACTGTTGGAAAGTATTTAAGCTTAAACAGAAACAGCTGTATCGCTGGCACCGGCCAACGAAACTATTTGTTACCGGGAATGACTTTTTATGATTAAGGACGCGGCCGTCGGCGGCCTCTCGCGGGCGGCCGACGCGGGTCGCGGGGGTGATCTGGGCGTCGCCAGCTCGGTGTTCGTTAAGACAGGCCAGCCGGGGAGATGATACTGTTCCCCCCCTCCCAACCTTGTCAAGTTTGGGAACAAGGCCAAAACCTGGAGCCCCGCGTTTCCCGGGGAGGGGGAGGGGAGTGGGAGAGAAGGTGGGCTCCCAGCCCCGATTGTCCTGCGGGTCCCGGACGGCGCCGCGCCCGCCGCGCACCTAACGTGGGACCGAAGTCCGGTTTCCCGCTCCGGGATCCCCGATCCTCGGAGTCAGACTTCTTGGCTCGCCTTTGCGCTCTTTCTCTCTCTCCCTCCCACCTATTCCCTCTGCAAAGGAAACAGCTTCCACTCAAGTTCATCGTCGATGTATTAACTAAATCGTGGGTCCCAAGGGATGGGCGCTGTGACTAGCAGCCCGGGCGGCAAGAGAACAGGGTCGGGAGAGCTGGGCCCCGACTCGGGCTGCTGTCCCCCGCCGCCGCCCCAGCCTCGAGTCACTGCAAGCTGAGCTAGAGCTTGTGCGCCCGCGCGAGGCATCCGCGGCCCAGCCCCGGTTCCCTGGACCCTGGACGCTGCCGTCTCCGCTCCCGAGTCCCTCGCACTCGGCTCGCGCCGGACCCCGCCAAGTCCCCCTGCGCGTTTTCTCCCCGAGTGAACGCGGCACACGTCGCGAAGCACCCGGGACAGGAAGTGTGTGGCTCAGACTCGCGGGTCGCCCGGGGGCAGGGGCAGCGGGACGCACCCCCAGCCCCGCGCCCCAACCCCAGCCCAGCTCCAAGCTCCGCCTTGTTGGTTGGTGGTCGACGCCTTCCCCCACCACTTGCAGGCACCGGGCAGGGGGCGGCTGCACTGGGGCTGGCGACGCTCCGGCCGGGACCGGGCGGGGACGAGCAGCGTGGGCCCGCCGCAGGGGTAGGTGGCTGCGGGCGCCAGGGACGGGTCGGGAAGCGGGAAGACGGGGCGCGACGACCCCCGCAGGCTCCCGGGGCGCGGGAAGCCTCGGGCAGGAACGGCGGGTCCCCACCGGGTCTGCACTCGGCTTCCGAGCCGAGGGGCGAGCAGTCGAGCCCAGGCCGGCTCGCAGGACCCGGAGGGTGGCCGAGGGCAGGGCTGCGCGACAGGAGACCGAGACACAGGCACATTGATTTGTTAGCAGGATGGGACTGGCGGCGGCGGCGGCGGGGGAGGCCGTTGCCATGGAGACCGAAGGTCGGACGGGAGGCTCACGGGGAGGGGGCGGGCAGGAGGAGCGGGCGAGGGGCGCGTCGCCGGCTCCCGGGGTTCGGGCGCGGCCCGCAGCGCCCCAGCACCTGTGCATTGTGCATTGTGCGGCGCGGGTGGCGGGGGGAGGGGAGGGCGCGAGTGTGGGGAGTGGGGGCGGGGCGGGCCGGGGTCTGCCGAAGGGGCGGGGCCTGGCCGACACCGCCGCGGGGGTCCCAGCGAGAGCTGTGGGGGACGCTGAGCACCGGAGGGACAACTTGGCGGCGGGGGAGGGGGCCCAGGCGAGGACACAGGGAGAACGGCCCCCCTCGCCAGCTCCGCAGACTGACAGCAGCCGGGCCGCCCTCCTCGCGACGTCACTTCCGGCGTCGGCCCCACCCCCTCGCGTTCTGTCCCTAGAGTCGCCTCGGACTCCGCCCCCTGGCGATTGGAACGCGGGTCACGTAGCAACGCGGGGGAGAAAGGGAGAGGGGCGTGGCTCGGTGCTTGCCCAATCAGCTCGCGGGGGAGCAGACCCTGTCCGCTCGGCTTTAGCAACGTCGTTAGCAACACGTGGGGCGGGAGGAAGCGCTGGGCGGCAGGGGAGGGGGGAAACCGAGAGCTGGAGGGGGCGGGGAGGGAGCGAGAGCGCGGGAGGGGGAGGAGAACTGACGTAAGCGGGAGAGTATTATGGTCTGTCGTGCGCTGGCTGCTGCTTTTCTGCTCCTGGTAGCAGCCAAGGGGGGAAGCGGCGAGTCAACATGGAGCTTTCAGCGGTTGGGGAGCGGGTGTTCGCGGCCGAAGCCCTACTGAAACGGCGCATACGGAAAGTAGGTGCCCCTGGGCCTTGGGCCGAGGCCCGCCGAGCCCTCCCCTCTGGGCCCGGGTTCCCTCCCCCTGCTGCAGCCCAGCTTCCCTTCCCCCAGGTCCCATCAGCGGCCGCGGCCGCGGCGGCAGCAGCGGCTCTGAGCCCAAGCGCTTTCCTTAGACTTGCAGCGATGCACAGATTGCATGGGTGGGGGGCGGGGTGGGGGGATGAATGCCGGTGCATGCACTTTGTGCAGCGTTTCGTGCAGGGGGCCATGCGTGCAGGGGGTGGACGCGTGCCTTTCGCGATAGGATTTCACGCATTCATTTGGTGCATGCATTTTTGCATATATTTCTTGTGTCCTCCTCAGGCGTTTCTCCCGTGCACACACGTATTCTCCCCTTTGCATCCGCAGGGACGCATGGAATACCTCGTGAAATGGAAGGGCTGGTCGCAGAAGTAAGTAGGTTATATGCAGTTCTCAACCCAGACTGTTATTCGGGAGGTTTCTTTCTTCCTCTTTTTTCCCTTTATGTTGAAATACAATGCAATGCAACAAGAAAAGTTACAGACACACACACACACCCGCTGCTCTTTCCCTGTTCCTGGGACTGACACCCACTCCTTCCTGATCCCTGTAGGTACAGCACATGGGAGCCCGAGGAAAACATCCTAGATGCGCGCCTGCTCGCAGCCTTTGAGGAAAGGTACAGCCTCTTCCAAGACTCAGCTTCTTTTTATTTATTTATTTACTTATTTAATTTATTGATTTTAGAGATAGGATGGGAGGGGGGGAGAAAGAGAGAGAGAAACATTGATTTTTGTTGTTCTACTTATTTATGCATTCATCGATTCTAGTATGTGCCCTGGCCAGGAATTGAACCTGCAACCTTGGTGTATCAGGAAGATGCTCTAACCAACTGAGCTAACCCGCTCAGCTTCTCACTTAAGAGCAGGGAGAGGGTGGTTTCTCTCCAGCCTGGCCTGGAGCTCCACCCAGTGTCACTGCTCACATGCCCCCTTTCCCACCTCCTGCCTCCAGGGAGCGAGAGATGGAGCTCTATGGCCCCAAAAAGCGAGGGCCCAAACCCAAAACCTTCCTCCTCAAGGTAGGATGGCGTTGTCTGAGGGCGGATTGCAATGTTGCTGTGTCAGTTTGTGGGATGGGGGCCCTGAGGGCTCGTGAACCAATGGGGTGTCCACACACTTTGCTTATTTGTAATCTAGGAGGGAGTCCCCAGACAGGCTGTGGACCAGGTCAGTGACTGTGCCTAAGGGGTGTCTTGGGGGGAGGGCCTTAGTCTTTCAAAAATTCCCACCCGCCCTACCCTCAGCCAATCGAAATAGATGTATAATCAAATGCAAGCAATGTGCTTGCTCCAAATGGCTGCTCCCAGACCAACCCTCTACCCCTTCCCCAGACCACGCCACCCCTAAGCCCCACCCCTACCCATATAGAAATTCTGAGGCTTTGGAGGGTGAACCGGGAGGCTGGCCGGAAGAGGGGTCCTGGGGGTTTCGTGGGCGGGACCCTGCTCCACTCTTGATGCCACTTTTCTCCTCCAGGCCCAGGCCAAGGCCAAGGCCAAAACGTACGAGTTCCGAAGCGACTCTGCCCGGGGCATCCGGATCCCCTACCCTGGCCGTTCGCCCCAGGAGCTGGCTTCCACTTCCCGGGCCCGAGAGGGCCTTCGGAACATGGGTTTGTCCCCGCCGGGGAGCAGCAGCAGCACCAGCAGTACCTGCCGAGTGGAGCCCCCTCGGGACCGTGACAGGGACCGGGATCGCGAGAGGGAGAGGGACCGTGAAAGGGAGCGGGAGCGTGAACGGGGTGCCAGCCGCGTGGATGACAAACCCAGCTCTCCTGGGGACAGCTCTAAGAAGAGAGGCCCCAAGCCCCGGAAGGAGCTCCTGGACCCGTCGCAGAGGCCCTTGGGAGAACCCAGCGATGGCCTGGGAGATTACCTCAAGAACAGGAAGCTGGAGGAGGCCTCTTCGGGGGCAGGAAAGTTCCCAGCTGGCCACAGCGTGATCCAGCTGGCCCGCAGGCAGGACTCCGACCTGGCTCAGTGTGGCGTGGCCAGCCCCAGCCTGGCCGAGGCCACAGGCAAGCTGGCTGTGGACACCTTTCCCGCCAGGGTCATAAAGCACAGAGCTGCCTTCCTGGAGGCCAAAGGCCAGGGTGCCCTGGACCCTGGTGGGCCCCGGGTCCGGCACGGCTCAGGCACCCCCAGCTCTGTGGGAGGCTTGTATCGGGACATGGGGGCTCAGGGGGGCAGACCCTCCCTCATCGCCAGGATCCCAGTGGCCAGAATACTGGGGGACCCAGAGGAAGAGTCCTGGAGTCCTTCTCTGACCAACCTGGAGAAGGTGGTGGTCACCGACGTGACCTCAAACTTTTTGACCGTCACCATTAAGGAAAGTAACACGGACCAAGGCTTTTTTAAAGAGAAGAGATGAATTACTGGGTGGGCAATTCCAGGACAAGAGAGCAGGAAAGAGAGTGAGAGCGCAAGCTTGGCATAAAGGATGCTTTTTATTTCCGGGTGGGAGGCGGCCCTCTGGCTGGCCCCCTCCCCACCTCCACGCGGCCCGCCCCTTCGTTCCTCCTTCCTCCCTCTCAGTTTTGGTTGGAAGATTATCTCTAGAGTTATATTTTCTATTAGATGTAAATATGTTATTTAAGAAAAAATATCTAAATATATATATTTCAACTCTTGAAGTTGTTTTATTTAACGAGGAGAGAGAGAGACGCAGTGTGGTTTAGTGGGGGCAGACGGGCTCGCTTGGGGCGGAGGGGCCCCTCCGCTGCCCAGGGCACTGGAGGGGCTGGGGACGTGGGTAGTGGGCCTCTGGTGGCGTCTGGAGGGACTCAGCCGGCCCACGTCGCCCCTCCTCCCGTTTCCCACAGCCCCAAGGCAGACCCCTGGAAACCAAGGCAGGACCCGGATTTTTTCTCTCTTCCCATTGGCCGCCCAGGCTAGCAAAAGGTTGGCTCCCCAATCAGAAAAAAGGAGGGTGGGGTCAGTCTGTTTTTCCCTTTTTTTTTTTTTTTTTTAAGATTAAGAAGTCTGTTAAGGGGGAAAAAGTATTAACTTGAATCGTTTTTGCGTGTGACTTTGAAAGTGGAAAGTCGCGGGTGGGGGGCAGCAGCCGACTTCCCCCAGGACCACACCAGGAAATGCACTTTACGGGAGATGTGTGTTACACACGCAGATGAGATCGTGTGCGTGTCAGTCATGTGGATAAAACCTCCCAGTTCCCTCCATTCCTTTCTTGACTCCACAGGAAGAAAAGAAACCCAGCGAATCTGTTTACATTCCCGAAATGCCAGGATAAATTGGGAGGATTGCATGTCAGTGGCCAGAGCTGGAGACAGTTGCTCAGAGAATAGTGTCTGGGGGCGGACCTTCCCTCTCGCGTCCGCTAGCTGCGCCAGGAGCGGACACGGTGGCCCCCCGTCTCCCAGGAAGCGTTGGACTCGCCGCCCTCCCTCGCGGAGGGCGGGCCGCCAGCTCCCGGACCGATGCACGGCCACACAGGCCCACCCGGCGGACCCACGGAGGGAGGCGCGGCGGCGGGCGCGGCTGCAGCGGGGCTTCGCGCCGCGGCCCTGGACGCGGCCTGGCTGCGAGCGCGGTGGAGGGTCTGGGCCCGGGGCTGGGCGCCGGGCAGGACTCGCGTCCCGGCGGCTCCGCGGGGCGAGGGGAGGGAGGAGCGAGGCGAGGTTTTCATCCAAGAATGCGCATCAGAACTTTTGCTTTTACCTCACTCCCCCCTCCTTCTTAAAAGCAAAAGCTATAATTTATAGGCCTTTTCGATTCGCGGAGTGTTCTCTATTTGAACTCGACTTCAAACTCCGCCAAAGGGGGAGGAGCGGGGGTTGGAGAAGGGACGGCCGCGGCGGGGGAGGCCCCGCGCGGAGGCCGGCGGGTCCCGGGCGCCCCCGCCCCGGCCAGCTCGCGACCACGCTGCGCTCCAGGGACGCAGAACGTGCGCCCCGCTTGACTCAAAAGCACAAATCGGTTTCCTCCCTCCCTTCGAGGACTGAGCCGCGGCCTCCCCGCCCTTAAAGGGCCAGAGGAGATGCAACTTCCCAGTGCTCGTCGAGGGAGGGGCGTGGGGGCTCCTGGCGCCGGAGGAAGCACAGACTCGGGCGAGCGAGACGGGGAGCCGGGACGAGGGGGCGTTCGCGGCTCGCTGCGGCGACGGGGCAGGACCCCAGCCTCGTCGTCCCCCTCACTTCTGTATTCCCTCCTCCGGCTTCTCCGCCTCGCTTCCCCTCCAGACGTTCTTGCCTTGACAGAGAGGGGGTGAAAAGGGGTGGGCCCGCGTGCTCCACGATTTTGTTTGGTTTTGAATATTAAACTGCGCCTATAAAGAGAAGGCCCCGAATGGGGATTTTTATCTGCTCACGTTTGTAAAACTGGTATTTTAGCCTTTGTATAAAGAAGCGCCGTTGACTGAGTGTATCTATTTAAATGTCGACGCTATTTTCAGACACTTCATGGAAGGGACCTGTCTGTTGTCGAGTGGACGGTGACTCGGGGCACGTGTCTGTACCTGGCTGCCGCCAGCCCTCCCTCCCTCGCTCCCTCCCTCCCTTTCTGCTGACTTCACCCTTCCCTCCCCCTCCCTCCCTCCGGCTGGCCTGGTTCTGTGCCCACCGGCCCTCTGTCCTGCCGTCTGTCCGTGGCTTGTGTGTCTCCTTCGCTCGCTCTTGCGACGCTGACCTGAGGGGGTGGGTGGGCAGGGGCCCGGGGCCTGGGGTGCGCGGCTGGAAGTCCGAAGCCGCGCCAGACGTGTTGGGTTTACTTAAGTCTAAGATTTTTGCAAATCTCGGGTCGATCTCCGCCTCAGCTCCGGAGCGAAGCCGCGGCACCTATCTTCTGCGGTCGCGAATGTCTGTACCCAATGCCGCTTTTTACGTGTTTAAATATATACTTTGTAAATAGAGACGAGTCTCCGTTTTATTCCTTTTTTTTTTTTTTTTGCCCATTGGAGCAGACCGAGGAGGCTCGGGGGAAGAGAGGACGCTTCCCTCCTCTCTCATTACCCACCCCACCCCCCACTTTCGCCTCCAGCAGCCCGGGACCCTCCAGTCCTCCAAGGCCCTTTCCCCAACTCGGGGAGCTCCAACGAGGGGGAGAGGGAGGGGGCTTGGGAGGGAGCAGGGTATGTCCCTCCTTCCCTCTGGGGGGGTGGGTCGTGACTTTCTTCTCTTACCTACTGAACTTCTCTGGGACGGAGCAGAATTCGGGGGCACCAGGAGGATGGGTGCAACCTCTGCGCCCCACCCTTCGGTCTGGAGGGTCTCGCACAGCGAGCCCTACCCCCAGGCCCGACGTCACTGGTCCTCGACGCCCGGGTTCCCTGCCGTCGTGCTCCCGGGGCGCTCAGGCCTGCTCCCCAGGACTGTCGTGGGACCCGCTCCCCAGACCCATCCGGCCTCGCCAGCACCCCCCGAAATGCAGCGCCTCGCGCCTATTGATTGAGGAATTGAATTCGCGGGTATTGCTAGGCAACTGGCTGCTCGGAGCTGGCGCAGAGCGAGCTGATGTGATTAGTGAACCCGGAGCTGCCGCGGCGCAGCCTTGCAACCCCCCCGCGAGCCCCAACAGCCTCTTGGTCCCTGGTCTTCTTGGGGGCCGGAGCCCCCAACGTTGGGCTTGGGCGAGGCCAGCCTGGGAGAGACTAGAACACAGGGTGGGGGTGGGGAATTCTGGGCCCTGGCTGGCCCTCGTGGGGGCGGGGTTGTGAAACCCGAACGGAGGAGCCACCTTTGGGATCCCCAAAGTGGCTACAGTGTGGAACCCAACCCAATTCCACCCCCAAAGCCCCCATAGATGTCGCCCCACGAAGAAGCCCAGAAGAAGCCCAGATCCGGGCGCACGAGCAGAGCTCCAAGGGCGGGCTGAGGGCACGCGTCCTTCCCCCGCATCTCCTAACGTTGGCCCACCAGTACGACCGGGCCTTGGTGGAGGTCTCCCCGCCACTTCCCCCAGTTCAGTGGCCAGCGTGGGGGGGAGCCCGGGCTCGAGGGTGCGGGGCGCAGAGCGTTGAGTGCCCTTCGGTCGTGAGGGGTCCACGCCCGCCCCAGTACAGTCAGCGGGCGAGGGTGGAGGGGGGTGGTCTGCTGCGGGTCACAGCAGGAAGTCAGCCCCCAAGCCAAGGGGGCTGCCCTGCTGAGACTCCCTCCGGCGTGGGGGCTCCTGGGCGTTGGGGCGGCGCGGTGGGCTGTGCTTAGGGAGGTGGAGGGCACCGTCGCTGCGCCCTCTCCCCGCTGGGCCGGCCACCACAGACCCTGGCCTTGACCCGGAGCTCCTACCCCGGGTTTCCGTTCCCTGGGCAGGTTCTCGGAAAAAGTGCCCAGATGCGGAGGCCTCAGGCGGCGGGGCCGCCCGGCTCGGGGCCGTTACCCGGCGACCCAGGAAGGCAGAGCCGACCTGTGCGGCCGCTGCTAGCGCGGAGCCTGTTCCCGCACACTCGCTGGTTGAACTGAAATGTTTATGGCTTTTCCGAGAGTGTCGAGTATGGTGCCTTTTTCTGCTCCTTCCATGTTTCCAGCGCATGGACCCTAGCCGAGGCCCTGCGCTGTGCACGCAAGACCAGACGGCAGACAGTCCTGCCACGCACTTTGGGGGCTCATACCCTTGATCTCCTCTTCTCATTGAAAAGTCCTCCAGGCCCGGGGTGGGGGGGGGAGCCTTGGACCCAGTTGGAGCCTGAGTCGGGGCGCTCAGTGCTTGCCCAGGCTCCCCCCCGTGGGCGTCCGGCCTCGGGGGAGACTGGGCACCGGGAAAGAGGCCGTGGGCTGTGGCCAGGGTTTTCTCCCAGACCCTTGGGAAACAAAGGCTGTTTAGGGCCTTCTTGGGGCGGTTAGGGTGCGGGTCCTGCAATTCGGTTCCCCCGGGGCGGCGCACAGCCCGAAGTAGGGAACTTGCCGGCGCGCCCAAAGAGCCGGCGGCCTGCAGTTGGCGGGACGCGCGCGCCCTCTAGAGGCGATGGTCCCGTTCCCGGGCGCCCACCCCTCCCGGGCCGGCCCTCGTCTCTCCGGGTCCCGAAAGGAGAAGGGGACACCTCCTCCCCCTACCCAAGAGCAGGCTAGAGCGCGCACCCCCGCGGCGCCCACCCTGCAGCCAGGCCCTCGAGCCGGGAACGTGGAGCTGGCGAAGGCCGCGTCCGGCCGGCCGGATCCCCGTCGTGGAGCCCGATCGTGCCAGGCGCCTTCGGACTGAACCGGGGCGGCGGGGGCGGGGGGGAGGAGGGGAAGGGGGTGTGAGGGTGTGCTCTAGGCTGAGCCCTCCGGCCCGGTTGGGCCCCTTGGCAGCCCGGCCGGTTCTTCTGGGAAGGCGGCGGATTAGGCAATTAGATCGGCAGCGCATAAAACTAACAAAGGCCGCCGTGGGCCGGGGCCCGCACCCGGCTGGCCTAGGCTCTGGAGAAACTACTCCCAGGAAAGCCACAGGGGTGGCCGCGGGGGCAAGGGGCGGCGGGCAGCGCCGCCCGGACTCCGCTAGCCTGCTCCTTCCCCGCCCGTCCCCAGCCCCTTTCCACAGCTCTCAGACGCCCCAGGACAGGAGGGCTGGGGGGGGGGGGGGGTCCCGGCCAGCCTTCTCCGAAACAAAACAGCTCCAGCCTTCGAAGGCGCAACAAAGAACACGGGCCGGCAGCCTTCGCCGCGAGAATCTGATCCGCAGTCCCCAGCGCCGGGGCTGCGAGTCCAGCTGCAACGAGAACCTCCCCCTGAACTGAGACGTTCAGGCCTTCTGCCCAGCCGGCTCCCAACCCGCCGCGGCCGCCAGCATCCAGGCCCAACTTCTCACTTCAAAGGGAGCGGATTCTCCCCGGAGGCTGAAGTGCATGAATAAATTCATGCGGAGGGCGATGCAGAACTTAAAGGACCAGGGGAGGTTATTTCGTGAGCCAATCACCTCTACCCCGCGCCGTGGGTTAGGCGTGGCAGGAGCCCGGAAGATACAAAGCTCCTTGTGCTTTGCCGCAACTCCTCTGGAATTTTATAGCCGCGTCCTTCTAAAGTGTTACCACATGTGGAGGATTCCAGGGGTTGAGTGGCTTCCCAACACGGGATCTTTGGGTTCTGGGGAGAGGGGAGGGACTTTGGGTTGTCTGAACCCCAACCATCCGTTTCTGGGAGGTCTCCAAGCCAGTCGACAATGTATCACAGCACCCCCGCCCCGACCCACCGGAAGCCAGTAGCAGCAACCTGTACCTTTGCTCATAAGAAAGTGTGTCCCCGCACCCCGGGGAAGTGGCTAGGCCGTCCCCTTAGCCTTTGTTTTTCTCCGCCCTCCGGCTCAGTCGTGTGGCCGTCTTTGGCCTCCAGGAAGCAATCTGTGTTCCCCGGCCCCACTCAAGACACACGCCAGGCTGACAGGTTACAGAAAAATATTTATTGGTGTACTAAAAGTTCAAAAGACAAAGGTCTCCTCACACATTGGCCAATGTCAGTGTTCCCCCGCAAAATAAATTAACATCGGTCTAGAGGTCTGCAACCTACCGCTAGTGTTAGTTTCCCAAAGAATACTAGAAGATGCGCAGGATTTTTTTTTTAGGTGCGCGTGAGCACGCAACGGGTCCTCTAGGCACTACCTCTCCCCTCCTCCCACCCCCTGCCCCCCGAGGCCCGACGGGCTTCCTGGGGGAAGCATTTCCTCTGGCGGTCGGTCCTGTTTGCACGTGGGGGCTGGGCTGCTGTCCTGTACTGGCAGCGGCCTTGGGTTTCCCAGGGCAAGTGTCCACTTTTGTTCTGCGAAGCCAACAGCCGCAGTTTAAAGCAATTAGAAGTGGTATACATAAGTAATTTTTTTTTTCCCCTAATGAAAAACAAATCAAGCCAGTCGTCAGCACCGGTGGAAAGCCCTGGCCCTCCCCCCAAGGAAACCTGCAGCCAGGCCCGGAGCCCTCTTAGGTCAGAACTTTGAGTGTGTCCGAAACAAGGAACACTCTTTTTGGTACCAAAAATATATATACATACAAAATACGCCGGACGCTCTGAAGAGGACAGACTGGCCACTTTGTCCCATTGGGCACAGAAGCGGACACGACAGGACTGACACCTACCCAATGTGCAGTGGCCGCTGGTGTGGCAGGGACCCCGCAGCACACAGGCCGGGGCCGGTGCCCAGACACGTATGCACACGTAGCAGCAAAAGGAGGACTTTTGTTTATTGGTAAACATGCTGGCCAGCCCCACACGTGCGACCCGATCCCAGCCAAGGCTGCCACACCTGCACACGCCGGAGCGCACACACGCACCCATGCACACACACGATGCTCGGAGTCACAAGCACCAAGAAACACACAGGAAGAGGTGAGAAGGCGGCGTGGCTGGGAGTCAGGGGCTCGCGGGCTCAAACTTTGGGATCGCAGTGGCTGGTAAACACAACAGTGCCAGGTCGTTCCCGGAGACCTGGCTGCTGGTGATGACGTCAGCCCGCAGCCCCTGGAAGCCCAGGGTCGCCCCACAGGGAGCTGCAGCGTCTAAGGCAGAGGGGTGACAGGCGGGAGGGGCAGCAGGACTCGGAGGCTGTGGGCACTGTCCCTGCCACAGCCAGCGTGGTGACCACACGAGACCCAGAAACGTCATGGGGTCCGCACACCCCTCCGTGAGGTCCCGGACACAGGCTGTCCCCAAAGGCACGCTGCTGAAAGCGGTTCGGCTACACAGAAGCCATGCTTATTTGGCATGGAGGGCGGGGGGCCAGGGCCCTGCAGGCGGGACAGGCCCCACGCTCGGAGACCACAGCCCACCGAGGGAGCCTGGGCCCCGCTCCCCTGCAGTTAAGGCCTTGGGGACAGAGGAAAGAGTCCCACCCTGGCTGGCCAGCTGTAACCAGTAACTGAAGTGTCTCCCAAAGCCCCACATTTTTTTGGCTTTGCAAATACGCACTGGTCCCCACCAAGGTGACCCATGTCTCTGCCCCCAGTTCCGATGCTGGTCACTACATGAGGCAGCACCCCCGGACAGCCAGCCAGCAGGTGTGTGGTGGTAGCAGGTCTGGCCTTTCTTGGGGCTGTTGGCCAGGTGGGTCACTGATTTTGTCCTACTCCCCAAATGCTATGGGGAGCCAGCTTCTCAGCTGGGAAGGACACGAAGCCCCCGGAGGCGGGGAGATTGTCAGGGAAGGTGGCACCTCTCCAAGGGTGGGGACAGGGCAAGGCCGCCGCACGGCCAGTGGGCGGGGGCCGTGTGTGGGGCCAAGGTTGGGCCTCGGTGCTCCGTGCCAGGGGCCTGCTGACAGCCAGTCGCACCTCCTCCTCCTGTTCCCTGAACTCAGAGGCCGATCAGGTCCGACAGCTCTGGGGCGGAGCCCTCCCGGCCTAGTGGCACTCCCGGGTCGGCACCCAGGGCCTGCAGCTGTCCGGCTGAACCACGGTTAGCTGGCACCGAAGCTCACCTCTCGGGTTCCCAGCCACCACCCCCTCCACTTCAAGACCTGTCTTTTCACATTAAGGCCACAGCCCTCAGCTGTCAGTGGGGGAAGGCAGACACAGCAGGTCCCCTTGCCTATGCCAGCTCAGGCGGCTCTGAGGGGCAGTTGCAACCAGGGAGGCCCGGTTGGGCGCCCCCCACGCCCCCAATACACTCTGTCACCCCCAGTGGGCAGAAGAGCCCCTCTGCACCAGGAGAAGCGCCGACCCCCTGCCCTGCAGGCAGGTAAGCAGGGAGTGTGAGGTCTGGCTCGAGCCCTGGGCAGCTGCCTGGACTCCCCAAGGCTGGTGGGAAGCAAAGGCCCAGAGGTAGGAGCGGGACCAGGCCAGGCCCTGCAAGGCATCAAGGTGGCGCCCTGGACAGACCTCACAGGCAGGGCCGGGGTCCGGGGAGAAAGCCTTCCGAGCCGGCCCTTCGAGGCCCCCCGGCCCCCAGAGACGGCGTGGGGCGCGGCCCCTCTGGAGCAGGCCAGAGGCCAGAGACGGGCGGGGAGGCCCTGGCGGCGGCGGCCACTCGGTCAGTAGTGCCGCAGGTTGAAGAAGCCCACGCTGGTGGGGGACTCCTTCACCGTGACGGTGATGAGGTTGGCAGTGACGTCGGTGACAAAGACGTGCTCGATGAGGCTGCGCGGGGGCTTCCAGTCCTGGCTGGTCTGCACGGACACAGACAGGTTCTGCTTGGCGCCGGGCGGCGAGGTGGAGTCGGGGTCCGAGTCGGAGCTGCTGTTCTCCTCACCGGTGCTCAGCTCCAGCAGTGCGGCCGCCTTGCGGGGGTCGCCCTGGGCCCCGGGCGCCTCCTGCCCTCCAGGGGCCACACTGGCCTTGACACAGTCTCTCTTGCCTGCAGGGGCAGGTGCGGTCATGGCCCTGGATGCCAGCTTCTCACTCTTGCTGGCGTCTGTCAGCACGCCAGCCCCGTTGCCCCCGGCGGCACCAGCCCCGGCCCCTTTCCCAGCGCCCGGCACGGTGGCAGGGACGCCCTTGTTGGCCGAGGCGTGTCGGGCGACCATGCCCACCCCAGGTGTGCCGTTCTTGACACTCTGCAAGTCTAAGACCTGGAGGCTCAGCTCCTGGGTGGGTGCAGGCTGGGGGCTCAGGCAACTGGCCGGGACCTTGCCGCTGCCGTGGACATGCGGGGGCCCTGCCGCGTTCCCCGCTTTCTGCTCCACTGCCCCGCTGCCGGGGGCCTTTGGGGCTTTGCTTCCTGGGGGACTGAACCCCAGCTCCCCCTTCTGCGTCCTCACCTTGAGGTCCAGCCCGAGGCTGCACTTGCTGGCGGCCTGGGCCTTGAGCGCCAGCCTGCTGGCCGCCGCGGCCTGGCTCTGGCTCACGCGGTTCATGTAGTGGACAATGGAGCTCTGCCAGCTGACGCCGCCCCGGCCGGGGCTGCCGGCCACCCCCTTCATCAGGCCGGCCAGGTTCTCCGGGGTGGCCATGGCGCTGGGGCCGCCGCACGCCTCCTTGGCGTGGGCCTTCAGCGCCGCCAGGCCGGCCACGGGGGCGCTGAGCGGAGCGGGAAGCTTGCCGGAGGGCGCCCCCAGGTCCTTCCGGGCGGTCTTCAGCACCCTGGCCAGGCTCACGGGTCTCCGGGCCGCCTTCTGCTCCGGGGGCAGGGGCTTGCGGCCCCGCTTCTTCCGGATGGGGTCCTTCAGCTCAGGCTTGGCCACCAGGATCTGCGCCTTCTTCTGAGGCACCGGGTGGGTCTCCCGGCTCCTGGGGCCCCGCTTGGCGTCCAGGTCGCTGTCGTCCTCTTCATCCGAGGAAGACGAGGAGGAGGTGGAGGACGAGGAGGAGCTGCTGGACTTGCACTTGGAGGCGGTGTCGGCGTCCTGCAAAGGCAAAGCGGAGGTGTCACCCTTTGCACGGTTTGCTCCCCGGAGTCCGGAACCCACGCTTTCCCCAAGGGGTGTCAGGCCCCTGGAAGCCAGCCCCTCCTACGGCTTCCAGGCCAGAGGCAGCCGGCGGAGGGTGGCTGCTCGCCTCTCTGGTCCAGAAAAGGCGTGTAAGGTCCCTGATGAGTTTCCGTGAAATGCAGCTACAAGCAGAGCAAAGGAAAACGGGCAGAGAGTGTCTGTGCAATGAAGTCAGAGCGACAGAGAGAAGCACAGACAGCACCCAGACACTGTCAGCGTTTTTTTTTTGGGGGGGGGGGGGGGCACAAGCGTAGCTGCAGCCCCCCGTAGCCAATTCCAGAAGGGAAATTTGGAGCAGCACCATCTACTCGCCCCCCACCCTGAGGCGGAGAGTTGGATGGAGGCGTGCACAGGGCTCTGCGACCTAAGGCAGGCGGGCGCCGGTTCCGATCCCCCGGTCTCCAAATCCGGCCCCAGGAACTGTGCGCACACAGGAACACCACCCACTGTCCCCCATCTCCAGGGTGACCCCCGAGAGCTAAGGACACCCGCCTCTCTCTCAGGTCCCTGTGCCGCTGGCTGCCGACTGGCCGATGGGACTGAATACAGAGCTCTCCCGGCCCCCCGGGAGGTTTTACGGGAGTGACCACGCTCTTGGCCACAAAATGTGGTTTTAGGGTCCTGGGTCAGTGCCCCAAAGTCCCTGCTGCTGTGAACTGTTGGGAGGGGGGCAGTACCATGGGCTCCAGGTAGGGGGGATCTGGGGGCTGCCCAGTTAGCTGCACCTACTTGGCAAACCTGAGCACCTACTGTGTGCATGCTTCCTGTTCCCCATAAGCCACTGCGGGTGACAGAAAAAATGGCCAGCAGCCCTGCAGGATTTGCTACCCAGTAGAAAGGAGTGCAGGACGGATAGCAAAGAACAGGACACCAGCTGGGGGTGGGGGTAGGGGTGCTGCAAGCTCGTTTTTGCCTGCCACCCGCCCCCCAGCCCTGGCCGAGGACTGAGGGGCAGCAGGGACTGAGTCAGAGGGTCAGAGGCCAGGGCCCCACTCCCCAGCTGAGGACTGAGGGGCAGCAGGGACTGAGTCAGAGGCCAGGGCCTCACTCCCCAAAGCCCTCCACCCCGAGTGCCAGAAGGCAAGTCACCCATCAGGGCCACCCCCGCCCACCTTGAGCTTGGAGTGGCGGCCACAGGAGGACATCACCGTGTGCTTCCTCGGCCTGCCCCGGGGCCGCTTGCCTCGCTTCCGGTTCTGCACCTCCTTCTCGTGCTCCCTGCAGACAGTCGCCAGTCAGGGTCCCCGACCTCCCTCCCACCATGCGGAACCCCAGAGCTTCCACCCCCCCCCACCCCCCACCCCCGACATGTCGGCCGGGCCCGCGGCAGCCCCTCGTGGGTTTCACCGGGTGGAGGTCCAGACCCGCGTCCCTGCAGGTCCGCCACGTCCGCACGTCCACCTGCTTCGTCTGCGCAGGGCAAAGAGAGGTCAGAGAAACGCCAGCACACCCCGGACACGGACACGGACACGTCTCCCTCTGGGTGTCTCTGACCCTCACCTCGAACAGCCTGGTGCTGACCCCGGCCGCCTTCTGCAGGCGGACCGGTTCTCGGGAATTCTAGAATATCCCAGGGAGTCTGGGTGGTCCAGTGGAGCAATCCCCTCATTTCACACTGGGAGTCCGGGGCAGGGAGCGAGGACCCACCCCCCGCCTCCCCACCCCCCCACCCCCAGTGCCTTGCAACAGAACCCCTCCGGTTTGAGGAGCACCGTGGGGAACCGAGGGCTTCAGTCCGGCCCTGCACTCCAGCCCTCCCGCAGCCGGCCCCCCGGCCCGCAGCCCCGACCGGGTCTCCCCTTTCTCAGGCCCTCTGCTCCCGGAACGCTCTGGTGAAGCTCCAGGGGCCAGGGGCTCCACAGGGGTCATGGGGCCAGGAGAGGGTCTGCAGTCCGCCCTATTTGCAGCCTGCGCTGCCGACTGCCGCCAGGGGAGTTTCCCGGTAATTCAATCGGGCACCCACCCTCCCACCGGGGCCTGGAAGGTGATTTCCTAGAGAATCCAGTTACCACCACCAGACAGACCCGACCCTCCCAAGCAGCCCGCCCCGTCTCCCCAGAGGACAGCACTGCCCCACGGGTCTCCCTCCTCCCTGCCGCCGAGACGCCCCTTCCCAGCCAAGGCCACACGCCCACACTGGGCAAACCCACCGCCAGCTCCCAGTTTCCAGGGGAACCTTTCTGGCCCACGGGAGAGAGCAGAGCCCCTGCCTGCCCAGGTTCCTTCCCCCAGGGTGTAATCCAGACCACCCCATCATGGCTCAGGCTCCTCCGCCCCTAAGACTTTCACCAGCCCGGCCCGCCTCTCGTCCGCGGCGCTGTGACGGAAAGCGGAGCCGGCGCATGGGCTCCCCGGGCCCGAGTGACAACCCAGGCAGCAGAGAGTGAGCAAGGCTGCCAGGCTTCTCCGGAGGCACGGGCAAGCCCAGGCTCACCTCCTGTCCGCGCCCTGCCCAAGGACCGCCCTTACTTCCGCACGGGTGTCACCACCGCCCTCTGAGGAGACCCGAAATGCCCTGCTAGACAGAAGGAAGCAGGGACACAGCTTGGCCACCGGAGAACCAGCCAGCCAGACTGACCCCACCAGGGACAGTGTTTGAGCAGCTCATCGAGTCCCCTTTGCCGACACGGTGACCCGCAGCCGAGTGCCCACCCCTTTCCCCGCCAGGCGAGTTCCGGAACAGCCCCTCCGGACCCTGGAGCCCGGGTGCAGCACCCATCCACTGCCAGACGCTCACCACCCTTTCCTCACGTCTCAAGGGTCTCTCTTAACCCACTTCCTCCCTAAAAACAGAAAGGACACCTAGCACTACATAAGTGCCCTGGCTGACATGACTCAGTGGACTGAGTGCCAGCCTGCGAACCGGGAGGTCGCTGGTTCAATTCTTGATCAGGGCACGTGCCTGGGCGGCAGGCCAGGTCCCCAGCTCGGAGAGGGCGAGAGGCAACCGACTTGTTTCTCTCGCACATCGATGTTTCTCTCCCTCCCCCGCTTTCTAAAAACAAACAAATAAACGAAACAAAACTCTGCCCATTTAGAATCACACAAGCTAATCTGGCCCCTGAGACCAGCCAGGGGCTGCCGTGGTGTCGTCATTCAGGACCGTCTGCTTTGCAGCCACAGGACAAGCACTGTTGTTGGTGCCGAGACGCCACAACCGGCCCAGCGCTGTGCTGTGTGTGACAGCGCCCTCTCTGAGCCTTCTCTTGCTCAACAGCACCCTTGCGGCAAACCCGATGCCTTCGTTTTTTATCAGTCGCGTCTGCAGAAACCGGAATTGTTCACGAAGGAATCAGGGAGGTTCACCTCGGCAGGTGCCGAGCTCTCAGGAAGACCGAAAAGCAGCCCTGTCCTCAGGTCTGGACACACACACAGCCCAGGCCAGCCCAGGGAAAGTGGGGGGCTCCTCCGGGCCCTGGAAGCTGACTCCACCTTCACGGAGGTCCCAGCAGAGGCCCTGGGGACAGCTGCTATGGAACCTCAGACCACAGCCCAAGCCCAGGACCCTGGCGGGCCAGCACCCCCGCCACCCACGAATGTGCCAGAGCCCCCGTCCCCAACAGCACCCCCTTCTCCCACAGCTGTCCGGCTCTCACTTCTTCTGGAAGGCCAAGAGCAGCCTCGGGTCCAGGATATTCTCCTCCGGCTCCCAGCTGTTGTGCCTGCAAAAGCACAGAGCAGGTCCCAGTGAAACGGCAGCCACTCCAGCAGGAAGCCAGCCCCTGCTGACCGCCGAGCGGCCCTAGGTCCCACGCACCCCCAGGATGAGCTCCCGGAGACACACCTCTAGCCAGCAGCATCTTATCTCTAGACTAGCAGGGAAATCGCTACCTCAACTCCCCAATTAACACACGATCTCAGGAGGGCTCACAGTCTCCCCCTGGGAGGAAAACAAATCCCAACAAAATGGAAAGTGGCAGAGGGAAGCCCCCAAAGCCTGGCCCGGAGCCAGAGAGGGAAGGGAAGGCTGTCCGGGATGCTGGGAGGGGGAGGCTGAGGGGCACAGAGAAACGCGGCCCAAAGACTAACAACGAGGCTGGCGTCCCGGCGAGCGCGGGCCGGGGCCCCGGGAGGGGAAAGCAAAGGAGAGTGTGGCCCTGGAAGAAAGGGGAAACGGGACTTCGAGAGCGACTGTAAACAGAGCCCCCTCCGGAATGCCAAGTCCCTTCCCTCCCATTAAAGGGGGGAAAAAAAAGCAAGCTCTACATTCATCAATAGACAGCTCAGGTTACAGCGGGGAAAATATGGACAAGAGGAGGGGGTCTCGCGAGTGCGGGGAGGGGGCGCATGCAACAAATGGGCGCGGAGGAACGCGCGGCGCAGGAGAGAAGCGGGCCGGGGGCTTCGGGAGTGGTCTGAGCCGCGACCCGAAGGGGAGGCCGGCAGCCCTGCACCCCCCAGGTTTGTAAACAAAGGGCCACCCCGGGCAGCCTGGGCACCCCCTCCCGCAGGGCCGGAGGAGCCCCCAGGGACCATGCGAACTTCCCGCGCAGTGCACAGACGCCTTCCTTCCCGCTCCCTGGCGACGCTGCGGCCCAGGATCACCCCCTCCCCAGGGTCGAGGGGCGCGGGCGGGAAGGCGGGCGCCGCATTGTTGGGCACTCACTTGGAAGACCAGCCGCGCCACTTGACCAGGTACTCCAGCTTGCCCTGCCGGGAGAGAGGAGGCGCGTGAGCAGGGGCGGGCAGAGGGGCGCGGGGCGAGCCGTGGGGGGGGGGGGGCCGGGCCGTACGCACCTTGCGGAGCCGCTTGCTCAGGATGCACTCGGCGGCGAAGACCTGCTCGCCCACGCTGCTCAGCTCCTCCATGGTGCCGCGCGCGCGCCCGCCCGCCCGACCGCGGCGCCCGCCGCTCCCCGCACCGCCGCCGCACACAAAGCACCGCCCCCGCCCGCGCAAGGCCCGCCCCGCGCACGCGCGCCGCTGCAGCGCCTTGTCTCCGCGCCGCGCAGCGCCTCCGCCGGCTGTCCGGTCTGGCGCGGGCCAATGAGCGCGCGGGGGCGGGGCGGGGGCGGGGCGTGGGGCGGGGCGCGCATTGTTTGCCGCGGGTTCGGCTTCAGGCGGGCGCTGGGGGTCTGCGCGGGGTCCTAAGCTGGCCTGGGCCTGGGTGTGGTGGGCGCCGGCCCAGGGGAATCTCCGGGCGCGGCGAGGGAGCTGCGTTCGTGGTCCGGGAGCGGGAGCGGGGGGTGTTTGCGGAGGAGGGGCGCGCCGCGCGGCTTCGGACCTGAGAAGTTGTCCGCGGAGTCCTGCTTGGACCCCGGGGTGTGCCCAGCCTCCTCCTAACTTCGTTTTCCAGGAAAAAAGCCATTGTTCTGGCCAGAAGGGGGAAGTCGGGGCCGAGCGCGGCGGTCGCTTCCTGCCCCCGCCTCCGAGGGGCGCTGCTGCAGGGCGCGCCAGGCTCCAGCGCCCTCCGCCTTTTTGAACTAGGTCTCCGGCACTCCGATTTTGCGCGGGAGCGGGAGGGCCGGGGGGGCGGGGAAGGAATGGGAGACAAAGTACTTGCGGGGGAGCGAGGGGGGTGGTGAGGGGTGGCGGGGGGCAGGGAGGGTAGCAAAAACAGAGCAGCCCGGCTTTTTTTTTTTTTTATCCCCAAAGGCGAGAGAGGACAATGCATCAACTGAAAATGCGCGCTGCTCGGTGTTTTCACTTTTAGCTACGAAGAGTGGCGTCCAGCCCCAGGTTTCAGGGCGCACGCAGGGAGAACAGGACCTGCGCCTTAGTTCGTTTCACGATTTTGATGCAATGAGTGTGGCGGTGGGATCGAGGTTTCAGGCGGGGGTTCTAACCTCGGACTAACTCGTGGGCCCGCCGGGATTTGGAAATCTGTATCATTTAGATCAATTGCACCCGGCAGGAAGAAGGTTGGAGTCCCTTTTGGGGTCCTTGGTGGCAGGCCGCCCCTTTTATTTTCTGCTGTTAAGATCCGTGTTGCATTGAGCAATTCCCCCTGAAGTCTTTTAGCTCTTGAATGTGAGGCAGTCAGGCGGATAATAAAGGAGATAAACATTAGCCGTACCTTTTTTCGCATCAATACCATTTACCTCAATGACAATTCGCTTTCTGGTTTCGTGTCTTCCTGGAACCGCAGCTGCAAAGTACTCTGTTGAGCAAATGAAAACGTCGTTGCTCGTTGCGGCAGACTGCGCCTCAATATAATTTTGATCATTAAAACCACATTTAGAAAGGATTTTGCAGGAGAAGAGTATTTTGTCTTAACAGGAGGGCCTGCCATAGGAAATTTGGAAATGCAGGAGTCCGTCTTTCCATTTCTGGCAGTTTTTCAGTTTACTTAGTTAAGTAGGTTACATTCATCTGATATCCTGGAAAGAATTTGGGGGATACCAGAGCAACTCTGGTATTGTTTGCAAGGGAGGCAGGAAGAAGGAAGATTCGCTGGGGGTGGGCAGGAATGACTGCTTGCCTGGGAGGGGCTGCCAGCCCAGGACCCTTGTTTTGGGATAAGACCTGCACTCCTGCGGTGGAGAGAGCCGCTCACAATCTCCACATCTTGTGTGGCTGTGCAGTCCACTGTGGGGCTGAGGGCACAGGTCCGTGTATTGTCATCGGACCAGTCGCTGGATCTGTTCCAACTCACGTTTCCTTGCACCATCCATCTTCGGTGTGAGGTTTTTGCCCTAGAAGTTTCCAGTTTTCTCTCGGTGATGCATAGTATCCTGGAAACCTGCTTAATTTTTTTTTTTTTAAAGAAAAGAAAGCTTTAGCCCTGGCTGAAACGGCTCTGTGGTCTGAGTGCTGGCCTGCAAACCGAAAGGTCCCCAGTTCTATTCCTGGTCTGGGCACGTGCCTGGTTTGCAGGTGTGCTGCCTGTTGAGGGCGCACAAGAGGCAGCCAGTAGATGTTTTACCCGTCGATGTTTTCTACCTCTCCCTCCCCGCTCTCTAAAAATAAATAAATAAAACCACTTTAAAAAGACAAGAAAAGAAAGCTTTAAAAGGGGATTTTTTTCTTTCGGAAAGAAATAAATTTGTCTAGAATTTGATCATAACCCACTGGGGGAAAATCAGCTTCTTGGGATGTTTAGCACATACATGGTCTGTCCAACTATGGACACTCAATTCGGGTAAAATAGTGTTTAGATAACTTACTTGGAGAAACAAATGTGGCCAATCGGAGTAGAATTCAATGATCAGATACAGAGGGCAGGGATATGACCCCGAACTTGGGAAGCATCCCTTCAAAACAAGACTGGAAGTAGGCAGAAGTGAGGAATAATTCCAGCTACACAACTATGTCAGAGCACGGGCTGGGGCTAAGGCAGACTCTGCCTTCCGTTTGCGTGTCGCATGGAAGAATTACTGAGACGAGTGAGAACCGTGACTTAGTCAACAGAGTTACAGAGGCATGGCTAGAGAGGGTGACAGGTCTAGAGCGGCGGGGTCCAGCAGGACTTCCAGAGGTGACGGGAATGTCCCTGCGCCTGCACTCATCAACCCAACCCAGAGATCTGGTCGCAGCGCTGGGGAGGAGGAGGAGGGGCCGCGGGAGGAGTTTGGGGAGCCCAGGGTGAGCAGCCCAGGACGGGATTGGCTGAGAAGCTGGATGCCTCTCACGCTCGTGGAATAACAAGGGGGCTGCCCGTGGGCTGCTGGCTCTCTCTCCTTCCTGGAGGATGCCTGGGCGACCAAGCTGCAGCTGCCCGTGCCTCTCCCAACGGGCCGCATTTTGGGTGGGAAGGCACCCCGGGTGCAGCCTGGGATGGGGCCGGCCTGGCAGGGGGTGGCAGGGCCATTCTCCTTTGGGTGCTCTAGAGGGGACGGGCTCCGAGGCGGAAGCCAGCCATTCTCCCAGAATCGTGTAGCTTTAGTGTCTTACGTTGTTTTAGTTTGTAAACTCACCCTGTAGAAATAAGATAATTAAAAACGAACGGGGAAAATAATGGAAGAACTCAGGTGTTAAAAAGTTTAGTCTTAATTAACAGGTTTAAGTGATTACAGCTGTAACTAAAGAGTTAAAGAGTTTAGCCTAATTGATAGGCTTAAGTGACTAATGCGAGTGGAAAGCTGTTACTCCAAAATCGTGAGGCTGCTGAATAAAGGCTCCTTTCCTTTTTCACCGAACCTTTGCCCCTGGAGTCTTGCCTAGAGGGTGGCGGCGGGCGGGGGGACCCCGGTGGCTGTTTAGGAACAATCCATTCCCCACCAGCCATTTGTGACTGACTAGTGAGGACTTGAACCGTGGCCAGTGCTACTGAGAAACTGAGTTTTTACTTTGACTGAATTGTAAATTTAAATAGCGCCCATGACAGAGTGGTCACAGACTAGACAGCCCAGACTCACGGGGACGCAAGGGACACACTCTAAACACATTTTAAGCAAAAGTAATGCAGTTTAATCCTGAGACGTGAGTAGTATACCCACACTTCCAATCGTGCTTTCCTAAACAGGGAAATACTGAAACAGGCACGGATTTTAAAAACGCGCCCCAAAAGACGAAAAGTGCAGGCATGAAGGAGCGCATTCAGGCCACGTACTGCATCTAACGCCACTTTCTATGCAAATATTAGCTCATTCAACGTCTGAAATGCTGCCAGGGGAAGATCGGAGTTTTCATGCTGCTCTCTCTCATGGACTGAAGATCGAAGATACTACCGAGGCAAAAAAAAAAAAAAAAAAAAATGGCATTGTGGTGTCCGTCCCCAGCCAGAGGGATTGAGACGAAGCCAGCCCCTCCATCTGTGAACCGTGGCAGTACATCTGCACGGCAGTCACGCCTCGCCGCAGAGTTTCAGGACAGCCCCCGGTGTCTCTGTCTGCTCACCGTGGCGCAGCGCGGGCTGGCCCAGGGGGAGGCGGCCCCACGTCCCCCTGGGGGCACCTCCAAAGCCTGCCCGCGGTCGACTCGGGAGTCAGAACAGGTCACGCAGTCTCTAGTGTTTGCTGGGAGGTTCCGTCCCCGCCCAGGTCCCCTCCCCTTGGCGAGACGGAGGTGTGGACTGCAGGCTCTCGGTGTTAACGCGCGCCCATTCTGAGCGGGTGACGGGTAAATATTAGACACACGCGACACGGCGTTCTGTACCGGAGCCCACGGGAAATGGGCTCAGGTAGGGTGCTGGCAGAGTTTCTCAAGCTCTGTGTTTGCCTGGGACCTCCCGGGCACGCAGGCACACACTGACCCCCGGGGCCCCGTCCCGGAGGTCCTGACCCGGGAGCCCCGAGAGGCCGTGTGCGGTGGACGCCGTTTGGAACCTCTCACAAAGGGCAGCCTGTCCCAGCCCTGGCTTACAGATGAGGGAGAGGGATCCTAAATGGCTTCAGGTCCCGGAGGAGCCGGTGCCTGGCGTTGCCCAAGTGTGCCTGGCCGGCTGAGGGGTCGGCACTCAGTGAGTGGGCCTTCCAGGGCGGACCGAGGCGGCCTGCCTCCAGGAGTTTAGGGCACTGCTGGGCCCCCACGCCCTGCGAGGGCTGGGCCACCTTTGGTCGCCGGGGGCAGGAGAGGTTAAGGAGCGTTGTCAATAGGGGTGGGAAACTGCCAATCAAGCGGGCCTTTTAGGGTGTTGCTTTGGAGGCCGGATCACAGCCTGCTGTGGGCGAGCTCCACCGCCCCCGGCTGTTATCTTAGAAGGTGTCATGTATCAATTGTGCAAGCATTTTTATCCCCGATGGCGGGTTTTTGACGATGGAAACGGTGCGGTGTGAACACCGTCACTTTTGCACGTGCGCCGACCCCTGCTGTGACCTCAGGGACAGCATGCCCAGGGCCCGTTGAAGGGTGTGTGGGTCCAAGCGTTCTGTGCCCTGTCGTTGCCAGCTGTCCCCCGAGGGGCAGCTCTGGCCCACACTCCCACCCTGGCCAGATGGGGTGGCCTCTGTGCCCCCATTCGCAGCCCCCCCCAGGAACGAGAAGTTCATCTCGGGCACTTCCGAGCTCGCCTGGCGCTGAGCTGGCTCCGTGGGCGCCTCACACGCGTGAGTCACGCCGGCTCCACGTGGCACAGCTGTGACTTCTCAAGACCTGCGCCGGCTGCAGGCTTGTGAGCGCGTCTGGTGACCTTGTGAGCACAGTTTTTTTCTGTGTGAAATGCATTATTTTCACCAACTTAAAAGCAACTTACCCTTGACCAAGGTCCGAACTCTAGAGGGAAGCCGTTACTTAAACACTAGCCCTTGGTCTGGGGTTCGGGGTACGAAGTGGTGAATGAATGCTGCCCCTCCCGTGGGCGGCCTTCTGGGGCGGCCCCTGAGGACCCTTGGGGGCGCCCAGGATAAACCCCCGGGGGGTTTCAGGAAAGGGGCTTGGCTTTGAGAGCTACAGGGTGAATCCCTCCCTTCCTTCGCCTGGCTCCTCCTGAGATAAAAGAATCCAAACAAAGAAACGTCATTCGGAGCGCCCAAACAAGAGGTTTTGTTTCCTATGTAAGCCTGCTGCTTTGGGCTGAGAGAGCGTGAAGGGAAGTCCACAGGATGCATTTTGAAAGGCCCCTTTCCCTGCTTCTGGTTGGCAGAGATTTCGGTGACAATCCGAGGAACTGCGTTTGGAGTCAGGGAACCCGGCCCCAGGAGGGACCTCCGCCGCTTTGCCGGGGAGCACGGGGTGGCCAGAGGACCCCGGCGGGGCTGGCTGCCTCGGAGCGTGGGCTCCCACTCCTGCTGGGCGGCATCTCGCCAGCCAGCCAGCCAGCCCCGCCGCCTCGGGCTCCGCTCCTCGCCACCATCAGCCTTGGTGGCTGCCAGCTCGGGGAGGACAGAGGGACAGGCCTGGGGGTGGGGGTGGGGGCAAATGCAGAGGTTCCACGATGGACACTGAGACGCCTCCCTCCCTCGGCAGCCCCGCTCTGCAGCCTAGCTCCCCCCCCCACCCTGGGTGGGAACCACACCCGGCTGGTGGGTCAGTCCGGTGTTCAGCTCTCCCTGCAGTGAACAGTGTATTTTTTTTTATTAATGAAGTCTTTTTTTTTAAAAGATTTTATTTATTTATTTTTAGAGAGGGAAGGAGGGGGAGAGAAAGAGAGAGAGAGAGAGAGAGAGAGACATCAATGTGCGGTTGCTGGGGGTCAGGGCCTGCAACCCAGGCATGTGCCCTGGCTGGGAATCGAACCTGCGAAACTGTGAGCAGTGTACTTTTTAAAGCCAGCTTCTCCGTACCCTGGACGTTGAGAGAGATGCAGGCCGGCGGGAGAGGCGCCGCGAGGGCCGCAGAGACAGGGCCCGGCTGCAGTGCTGTCAGCTTAACTCAGTGCCCGCACGCGTGCCCGCCGGGTTCCTCGAGCACCCAGCGCTGACAGCGGGGGGCCCCGTCTCGAGGGGTACTTTGGTATAGGACTGCCCTCTTTGGGCTGAAACTTCACATTTTACGTTCTGGCTACAGAGGTGAGAGGGCTTCCATCCGCGTCGCCGTTTCCGATTTCTCTGGGTGACTTAGCACAACAGAAATTTGTGTTCCTTCTTTTTCTCAAAAAAAGATTGTATTTATTTACTTTTTAGAGAGGGGGGAAGAGAGGGAGAAAGAGAGGGAGAGAAACATTCATGTATGAGAGATACGTCGATTGATCGGTTGCCTCTCACACGCCCCTCACTGGGGACCCGGCCCGCAACCCAGGCCTGTGCCCTGACTGGGAATTGAACCGGCGAACTTTTGGTTTGCCCTCAATCCGCTGAGCCGCACCAGCCAGGGCCAGACATTTCTTTTCTTACAGCCCCGGAGGGTAGGAGTCTGAAATCCAGCTGTTGGCAGGGCCATGCTCCCGAGGGAGGCTCTGGGGCAGAACTCTTCCCCCTCTTCACCTGTTTTAGCTTCGGCAGGTGGTTGCTGCCCCCCCGGGCGTCCCTGGGCACAGGGGCCGCTCCATTCCCCGCCTCCGTCCTCAGGTGGCCTCCCTCCCTGTGCCTCTGCCGTGTCCCTGTGTCTCAGCCGGTCCTCTCCTTCCCCGACAGAGACCCCGGTCGCCGGACCCAGGGTCCTCCCTGAACACCACAGGATGATCGCATCTTGAGGTCCTTAATCACACCTGCCGTTTCCCTCCGTGCCTGGTGGGGGCGGGAGCCACTTCCGGAGCTCCACGCCGTGCGGGTGCGGGTGCGGGTGCAGGCGCGGGGGTGAAAGCTTAGACGCGGGTCTCCTGGGCCCCCGTCAGCCAGCCCCCTGTAGACATAAGTGGCGTGTTCGCTGTGCGCCCGGAAGGGGTTTCTGCGTGTCGGCAGCTGCACGCAGGTTGTCCAGGGTGGGTGGCCCGCAGGACACAGGCCACGGCGGTCGCCTTTCAGGGGCCAGTGAGGAGGGTTTGAATGATCAGCTTATGGCTTCGTGAACTGCTTGGAATTGTTCTCCACATCCTTGTGTCCGTCCGTGTGAAGTGCTGTCCCCTGAGTTATCCAGCTCTTAAGCTTAGGGATTACTTTGATCTTTGTTATAGTTGAATCTATTTTTAAAACTCAAATATTACACACATTTTCTATAATAAAAACATTGAGGCCCTGGTCTCTCTTTAATGTAGTCTGATTTCTTCGTTGCTGAGAGGAGTGGAAGAGGATTGAAATAAAGTCCCTGTACTCCGAGGTTGTGGGTTCGATCCTCGGCCAGGGCACATGTAAGCATCGACCCACGAATGTGTGAGTGAAGCGACAAAATTGATGTTTCTCTCTCTCTAAAATCAAGAAATAAAAATGAAAAATGAATAAGTAAATGAAGAAGACTGTTTTTTAAAAAGATTTTATTTATTTTTTAGAGAAGGGAGGAAGGAAGAGAGGGAGAGAAACATCAGTGTGTGGTTGCCCCTTGTGCGCCCCCTACTGGGGACCTGGCCTGCAACCCAGGCATGTGCCCTGACTGGGAATCGAACCTGCGATGCTTTGGTTCACAGCCTGAGCTCAATCCACTGAGCTACACCAGCCAGGGCCTGACATGCCTTTTTAACAAAATTTTATTTATTTTTAGGGAGGGGAAGGGAGGGAAAAAGAGAGGTAGAGAAACATCAGTCAGTTCCCTCTCTCTCACACATGCCCTGACCCTCGACCGGACCCGTAACCTGGGCTTGTGCCGGGACCAGGAATTGAACCGGCGATCCTCCATTTTGGGGACGACACCCAACCAACCGAGCCACACTGGTCAGGGCAGCTGTCACATCTGAATGAAAGTTACACAGCCTATTGGACTTGTCTGTTCCCGAGGTTGGCGCCAGAAGGGCGGCATCAAGGTGCAGGAAGTGGTAACTGGTAGGCAGGGAACTGAGCAGGGGTGGGGGGGACTCCCACGCACCTCTCTCAGAAGCCGGAGCCAGAGAGGGGCCACAGAGGGCCAGAATGATGTCTCACTGTTGACATCGTCGCTTGTTTCCGGGATGGCCTGAACCCGTGTGTTTGGCTTCCTCGCTCCACTGTGGGGGTGCTGCCCCTCGCCCCTCCACGCGGGTATGTCTGTGCTGGGGTGGCGTTGGGCCTGGGGCAGGGGCAGGGGCAGCCCTCCACTGGGCCCGAGGACCCTGCGGGGGAGAGTCACCTCCTCTGAGGTCGCTAAGGTGGAGGGTTGTCCCACAAGCCCCACACTCCGCCCTGGGATAAGGGCACCTCCTCTGGGACCCAAGACCAGCACAGGGAGAGAGGCAAGGCGAGGCGGAGGAGAGACCAGGAACCGGGGGAACGCCGAGAGAGAGAAGCCCGGGACCCAGCCCGAGTGTCCTGTCGGGACCCACAGGGCCTCCCTCGCTGGGACACCCCCCTGGCGAGCGGTCTGAGCTGGGTGCCTGCCCCCTCCGCCCACCCGAGACCGTGCTTCCTTTCACCTCCCGTCAAAGATTTGGACGACTTACGCGTGTTCTGGGCCACGAAGGACACCCGGTTCCAAGAGGGGAAGCCAGACGGACCCGTTCTCTGATCACGATGCAGCGGAACAGAAGACCAGTGAAAGAAGGGCGAGTGGGGAGAGACTCTAGACAGACACGCCACGGGAGCAGATGTGAGGATGTCATCGCGCCCCTCGGAGACGCTCACCCTCATCGCTCATCGTGTTGCCGAGCCGCGGCGGGGGTCCCGCCGCCTGCCGCCAGCCTCCGGGCAGAGCTGCAGGGGCAGAGGTCTGGTGACAGAGGAGAGGGGTCTTTATTCCAGAGCCGTCACTAAGCCTGTCGAGCCACAGCTTTAATCACTTAAACCTGTCAATCAAGGCTAAACTCTAACACCTGGGTTCTCCTAGTTAGTTTTCAGTTAGTTAGTCTCCCTCTGTTAGTTTTCAGTCATTTCTGCAGGCTGAGTTTACGAACTAAAACAACGTAAGACACTAAAGCTACACAACTTTGGGAGAATGGCAGGCGTCTGCCTCAGAGCCCGTCCCCTCTAGAGCACCCAAAGGAGAATGGCCCTGCCACCCTCTGCCAGGCCGGCCCATCCCAGGCTGCGCCCGGAGTGCCTTCCCACCCAAAATGCGGCCTGTTGGGAGAGGCACGGGCAGCTGCAGCTCGGTCTCCCAGGCATCCTCCAGGAAGAAGGGAGAGCCAGTGACCATCCCCTGACCCCAGAGCACAAGAACGCCTTTTTAATTTCAAATCTTCTCCCCCATAATTCCCTGCACTCTGGAGGCATCCGGCTTCTCAGCCAATCCCGTCCTAGGCTGCTTACCGTTGCCTGGCAAACTCCTCCCACGGCCCCTCCTCCTCCTCCCCAGTGCTCTGATCAGATCTGTGTATCAATTAGGGCTGGGGTTCCCAACCTCCAGGACACGGACTGTCTGTCGGGAACGGGACCGCACAGCAGGAGGTGAGCCTGAACGCGATGCCCTTGAACCATCCTGAAACCACCCCCGCTCCCCGGTCTGCAGAATAATTGTCTTCCACGAAACTGTTCCCTGCTGCCCAGAAGGTTGGGGACGGCTGACCTGAGAGCACACCTCTGCAGGAGTGGGTGCGACCGGGAGACTGCCCATGCTGGTGCCGGGGAGGATGTGGGGGACCGGGAACCGCACACGCTGCCACTCTGGGAATTAGTTTCTCAGTTTCTTAAAAGCTACATGTGCCCTGGCTGGCGTGGCTCAGCGGACTGAGCTCGGGCCTGCAAACTGGAAGGGTTTGATTCCCAGTCAGGGCCCACGCCTGGTTTGCAGGCCAGGTACCCAGTAGGGGGCGCTCGAGAGGCAACCACATGTTGACGTTTCTTTCCCTCCCTTTCTCCCTCCCTTCCCTTCTCTCTAAAAATAAATAAAAATAAAATATATTTTTTAAGAAGAGCTACATGCACAGTCACCATATGGCCCAGACGCCCCTAGGTCCCTCTCCGTGGGAATGGAAAACACATGTCCACACAGACCTCGCTCACAAACGCTCCCAGCAGCTCCGTTCGAAGCAGCCGGAGCGGAGGCGGCCGGCGCCCGCCAGCTGGTCCGCGGGCCGCGGGGGTGCGGAGCGGCCACGCGGGGACAGCGGCGCGGCAGCAGACAGGGAGAGGCTACGGATGAAACGGCCACGCAGACAGTCTCCGAGCGCCGTGGCCAGGGGCAGCAGCCAGACGAAAAGGACTCCGTGCTTCGTGCCGCCCTTCCTATGACCTTCCGGAAAAGGACGGGCGCGGGGAGCAGATCCGCGGCCGCCGGAGTGGGGGCGGGGCGGCGGTGGGCTGGCGCAGGTGCCCAGGGGACGTCCTCCGACTGCACGAGGAATTTCTTTTACTGCCCCCGCCGGGATTTCCTTTGCTTGTCTCTCGGGACAGCCAGGCCACGCACGGAACGCCGTGTTGCCATAAAAGCGCAGAATACTTTTTCCTTGCCACGGCAGACCAATACGTTCAGTTAAAAAGACGCAGATCGCGGAGCTCTGCACAGAGTGGTCCTGTGTGTGCTGGCTCCAGCTCCGTCTGGAAATACACGCGGCTAACGTTTGCTCCATAAGTGCCTGTCGGTTACGTAAGGGAACGAGTATGAAAGGAATGTGTGAGAAGCTGGGGGGGGGGCCCTCGGCTCTGGTGCTGTCCCCCGCCCTCTCCTGTGTGCTAACACCTCATCAAGGTGGCGGCTGCCCGGCCCTATGCATTTTCCAGAACAGAGGGAGCCCGAGGGGGGAAACGGGTGTGTTTTGCTGTAGGTGAGCCCTCCCCCCCAGAAAGCAGAAACGTGGTGACACTGGAGGAGGGGACCACGCTGTGTGGGCTGCCCCGGCGTCCCCGTGCGGTTGCGATCCTGTGCTTTTGTCACACTGGAGGGTGGCTGTCAGTCGTCAGTGGGAACGAGGCCTGGCTGCTGCTTGGGTTTCACCCAGACCGGTGGGCGCCTGAACCGGGAGAGGGGAGGTTTCAGCTGTGTCACCCTGTCCACGGAGGGGCACTTCGTGATGGCCGCACCCAGGGAGCCAACACGCCCAGCAGGAGGGACTTTCTGGGCTGGAGCCAAAGCATCTTGACCCTAACTGGGGACGCGGGTCTCGGCTGGCACTTGAAAGAGCCAGCCTAGTTTTTGAACCTGCGCCAAGATGCTTTGAGGCAGCTCCGGCTCAGGGGGCGTTTGAAGGTTCTCTCGGACCAAAGCCAGTCAGTTTTCTGTGTCACAGCTCCCCTTCCTGGCTGTCCCTCTGCTGTCCCGCTTGGTGGAGCACTTGGGGCCATCTGTCGAGGCTGGCCGCAGGCATCCGGGGTCGGGGCGGGCCGGGCCAGGGTGCCCTTGGCCTTCCCAGCCGCACACCTCCGCTCCCCGCCTTCGAGAAGAGGACACACTCTGGGCACAGCCCCCCAAGGGCTGCAGCACTGCTCTGGCTTCCAGCTGAACCAGGCAGCCAGGAGGACAGCCTGCTGGGTGGTCCTCGCCTTCCCCGGTGTCTGACCCTGAGCCGGAGACACTGGTGAGTTCACCTTGGAGAGCAGCAGCAGCCGACATCAGGGGGCAGGAGCCCTGAGGCCCGCCCTGGAGGAGGGGCCGAGCTGTCTCCCGGGCACGTATGTGCTGGTTGCCCTCCCTTGCTTTTCTGTCTCCTCCCAGATCAGACCGGCAGACGCCCCGAAGAGCCGACCAGAGAGACCCCGGGAGGAACACCGCTCTCTGCCACCCACCCCCCGTCCCGTTATCCATCCCGGCTCCCAGGGCAGCGGCTTTCGCCTGGACCACAGCTGCAGGCGCCTCCGGCCCGGCCCCTGGGGGCCGCCTGTGCAGCTGGCAGGCCACCAGCGGCAAACAGGTTTCGTCCTCACGCAGCTGGGCCTTGCCTGCACCGTCTGAGCTCTCCTGGCCTCCCCCACTGGGGTCCACGCAGGAAACCTGGTCCCTCTGCTGGGGGCCACCGAGGAGCCCCGGGAGCCCTCTCCCACCAGCCGCGGTCACACAGGTGTGTGGCCGGAGTCGTGGTGACCCCCTCCTGGGCGAGGCCGGCCCTGGACGAGGCCTCTGGAAGCACAGTGACCTTACACTTTCCTTCCCACCCTACAGTTTCTTGGGTGCAAGTGTTGAGAGGTGTCGCTGGCCCTGACACTGGTGGCCAGGTGCCAGGAGGGGGAGGTGACCCTGGGGAGGGGTGTGGATTCCTGCAGAGGCCCAGCCTGAGCAAGGGGACCCATTTGCATGTCCAGGGCGGGGGCGGGGGCAGTTTACTCTTTCAGGGGTCTGGTCTTACATTTTCCTTATATACGAAATTTATGTATGCTCACTTTGAACTGTATTTATAGTTTGTACTTTAATATGTTAAAGATATTTTTTAAATGTATTTTTTTTTATTTGTTAAATTTTTATTTATTTATTTTTAGAGAGGGAACGGGGCGAGAAAGAGAGAGAGAGAAACATCAATGTGCGGTTGCTGGGGGTTGTGGCCTGCAACCCAAGCATGTGCCCTGGCTGGGAATGGAACCTGCGACACTTTGGTTTGCAGCCTGAGCTCAATCCACTGAGCTACGCCAGCCAGGGCTATATTAAAGATATTTTAAATGTATTTTTATATATTGCATTTTTCATGTATATAAAATAGTATATGGCAAAAATATATTTAGAGCTTGCCTTTTTATTTTTTATATATTGTGTTTTTCATACATACAAAGTAGCATAGAGTAAAAACTATAAAATTGAGATAGAACATGTCGAACAGGGCAGATTTTAAGGTGGTCGCTGAGTCCGTATTCATAGATGTGTATATCTGCGGAATTACCACTCGGCCCCCCCCCCTGCCCCGGCCCCCCAAGAGGTCCTCTCTGTTCAGGCTTCTCCCACCATAGATTAATTTGCCTTTTTTTCAGAGCTTCACACAATGGAGTCGGACAGTGCGTTCTCTGTCCCGGGTGGCTTGTTTCACTCAGCACTCATCGGGGAGGGCCCCCTGTTCACGGCTGCGTAGTACTCCACCGGCCATCTGCATTCGGGCACCTGATCGTCTGTTGACAGAGTCTGGGTAGTTCTGTTACCGAACAGCAGCTGGGGTTTGCCCAGCTGCCACCCTTGAGGCAAATTCCAGGGGGAGAGCCGTGGTGATAAAGGAAAGGAGCCTTTATTCAACAGCTTCACGGTTTTGGAATAACAGCTTTCCACTCGCATTAGTTACTTAAGCCTATGAATTAAGGCTCAATCTTTAACTCTTTAGTTACAGCTGTAATCACTTAAGCCTATCAATTAAGTCTAACACCTGAGTTCTCCTACCTTCCCCTGTTAACTTTTAATTACTTTATTTCTACAGCAGGGGTGTCAAACTCATTTTCACTGGGGGCCACATCAGCCTCCCGGTTTCCTTCGCAGGACCGAATGTAATTTCAGGACTGTATAAATGCAACTACTGCTTAACTAGGGCCAAGGAGCTCAGCGCTGCTGCCAGGCAGAAACAAGGTGGAGGGCTGGATTTGGCCCACCCACCTTGTGTTTGCCACCTGTGTTCCATAGGGTTCGTTTTCAAACTAAGACAACATGCGATACAAAAGCTACACAATTTTGGGAGAATGGCAGGCGTCCGCCTCAGAGTCTCTGGACTCTGGAACATCCAAAGGAGAATGGCCCTGCCACCCTCTGGCAGGCCAGCCTGACCCTAAGCTGTACCTGGAGTTCCTTCCCATCCAAAGTATGGCCCATTGGGAAAGGCAGGGGCAGCTGCAGCTCTGTCGCCCAGGCATCCTCCAGGAAGAGGAGACCAAGAGCCAGAGAGAACCTGCCCGGAGCCCGGAGCCCAGGAGCCCGGAGCCCAAGAGCCCGGGAGCCCGGGAGCCTGGGAGCCCGGGAGCCCGAGAGCCCGCCTTCTTTTTATTCGCGGAGCTCAGGAGGCATTCAGCTCAGCCAATCCTGTCCCAGGCTGCTTCCCGTGGCCTTAGCAAACTCCTCCCATGGTCCCGCCCACTCCTCCCCAGTGAGCCAATCAGCGCTCTGTGTCAGTTCTAAGCATTATTAGGCGGGCCGCTCCTCCTGCTCTGGAGGATCTGTGGGCTCAGGGGAGGAGACCAGCAGGGCAACCTTCCAGAAGGGAGCAGTGTGAGTCAAGGACAGATGAAGCCAGCTTGCTCTTCTGGAAACTTCCATCAACGCCCACACCCAACCCTAGGCGACAGTACCTGTTTTGTCCCGTCCTGCCAGCAGTCACTTTGATTCCAGTTAAAAAGGTGCCCTAAAAGTAAAAGGGCATCTCATTCTGATTTTTTTTTAAATTTACTTTTAAACAGTGTCATGGTTTTTCTTCCTCTCACGTGGCTCTGACTTGCCGCAGCTGGGAGGGAGCCCAAGCGCCACCCTCGGGTCACTCGCCTTCGGTGCGCTTGCTCTGGAAGAATTGACCCAGTGTTTCACTGAAACCCTTTACCGCTTCCCATGTCATCGCTCCTCTTCTTCTGCATCTGCAAACACGCTGCATGTCAGAGAATCTGGGGCTTTGGCGTGGAAGGGCACGGAACGGAAGTGACCGGGTTTACACCTGCAGCAAGCGGGCGGCCCTGAGGCTGGTGTGGGAGACAGCGCCCAGCGAGGGGATGGCGCTGCTCCTCGGCGCATGCGCCTCCGCCGCTCAGATGTAGTGAAGCTGGAAGTCGGAGTTCGATCGTGGTTCACACTTCAGAGGGAGACAACACGGGAACTGGAAGGCCACGGTGCTTCTCCACCTTCTCTCCCGGGGTGGGGAGCCTCCCCTGTCTGCCCCGCGGGCTCGCCCCCCAGCCTGGCTGGGCCTCAGCATCCTCCCTAAGCAAAAGCTCCGGTGGTCCGCAGTGACTTGAGTGATGTGCGTGGACACCGTGTCCCGCTGAGGTTTTGTCTGGGCACTGATACGGGGGAGGGAGCTGGGGTGAGGAGGGGGAGTGCGGGAGGCTGGGATGGTGGGCCAGGGAGAGTCACATAAATGGAAAGATGCGGTAATGGAGCAAGACATTCATGAGCCGCGGGGGTGGGTCCTGTCCCAGGGTGTATCGAGGCCAGGCCGTGTTGCAACAGAAAATCCAGTGCTTGGGCTGGAGGGTGGGAAGCCCCAGAGCCTCCAGGTCCTTAAGCAGACAACCTGATGGGGAGCCCTCAGGGATGGGAACAACCGAGGAGGGCAGGCGGAAGGTGTGAGAAGAGCGCCCCCAACTCAAACAACCTGGAGGCTGCGGCCAGAGCTGAGCACCCTCCAGCCTGAGGGCAGACCAGACCCAGCGGGGAGGCGCTAGGAGGCGCCCCTCCCAGCCGAACCCCTGGGAAAGCGATGGACCCAGCCCTGGGGTTTATGACAATGAGACGAGGGGCTAAGTTATCACCTTCGATAGGATGTTTTTGTCCTGAGACCCAGAGACACTTACCCATCGCTGGCTGTGAAGGCAGGTGCGCAGGGGGCCGTCTGCAGAGTCCAGAGACACGGAGAAGATTTAGGGTCCTCTCTCTCAGCCTCAGAGAGACGGGGTGAGGGGGCAGCCCGGGCCGAGCTTCCGCTGCCCACTGCTCCCCTAGTTGCAAGTCTCAGGAGGCTGGAGGAGGGGGAGAAATAGACAATGTCTCCATATGGCCACCAAATTGTTAGGGTGGTTGGCAACACAGGCTGTGAGAGAATTCACGGAGAGAAGCACGTGCAGAGAGTCAAGTTTTTGCCCCCTCTCCAGGGGAGGAGAGGGGCTGGTGTGGAGACGGACACCAGCACTGGGGGGCAAGGTGGGGGCTTCGAGTTTCCACTGAGTTATAATTGCATTTAAAAGGGTGGGGAGCTGCTGTTTGTGGGGCCCCTGGGCTGCCGGGGTGTGGGAACCAGAGGCTGCAGTTTGCTCTCCTGTCATCATCTGCCTCGGGCTGTGTGTGTGTGTGGGGGGGGGTGGGGAGGGGGGGTTAGTCCCGTTCTGCTCTTGCTTTCAGTAACTCCAGGCCTGGGGACAGACGCTCAGGGGAGTAAAATGGCATCATGTTTAACAAGGTCACAGGCCTGCTGGGCAGATGGCATGATAGTGAACCGAGTCCCTTCAGTCATTTCATTTAAAGAGAAGATCTCTGGCCTTGGCTGGTGTGGTTCAGTGGACTGAGCGCCGCCGGTAAACCAAAGGGTTGCCGGTTCGATTCCCAGTCAGGGCACATGCCTGGGTTGCAGGCCAGGCCCCCAGTAGGGGGCGTATGAGAGGCAACCACACATTGATGTTTCTCTTTCTTCCTCCCTTCCTCTCTAAGAATAAATAAATAAAATCTTTAGAATGGAACAAAAATAAAAGACATCTCTGTAAAGACATCTCTCACGACACCCGTGTATATACCGCATTTTGCCATATATGATGCGTACTCATATTTTTGGCCCAAACTTTAAGGAAAAAAATCTTTCGTTTTAATTTTTTTTTAAGATTTTATTTATTTATTTTTAGAGAGGGAAGGGAGGGAGAGAGAGAGAGAGAGAAACATCCATGTGTGCGGTTGTTGGGGGCCGTGGCCTGCAACCCAGGTACGTGGCCTGACTGGGAATTGAACCTATGACACTTTGGTTTGCAGCCCGAGCTCAATCCACTGAGCTATGCCAGCCAGGGCTCGTTTTAATTTTTAATTCAATTTTTTACCTATTGATATTTTGAAGCAAAACCGATGATCCTATTCCAGGGTATTAGTTTGCAACAGATATCGTTATTGCTTTCTAGACTTACACTTTTAAGGTACAAGCATGAGTAAAAGAATTGAAAACATGTATGCAGGTACTCAATTAGTACTACCCACATATAATGCTCATCCTATTTTTCCCTGAAAAAATGTGTGCCTAAAGTGCGCATTATACACGTCAAAATACGGTAAGCGTTAGGTCTTCAAACTGGATCGAAAAATGAAATCTAGCGAAGCCGAGGGGTTGGGGGGTGGAAAAAGGAAGGGAGCGGAGAAGGGAGGCGCCCGTGCTTTACGTTCGAGGCGCTGCACTGTTAACCTGGGCCGGAAGGGGGCAGTGGTACTGCGGCAATGGGAAAAGAGACCGCCTGCAGAAGGCTTGACCCTTGGCGGACACCGTACGGGCCTCCTTCGGGGGAGGGTTCCACTGCCCGGAAACGGAAGTCTCTCTCTCTCTCTCTCTCTCTCTCTCTCTCTCTTTTTTTTTTGGCGTGCTTTTCGTTTACTGCGGCCGGCTGTCAGTGCCTCTTGGCCGGTACCCGGGGAATAGGGACGGGTCGTTCGCGGTAATGCACTGCCGGATGGAATTTGCGGGACCCCGCCTGGGTAGAGGGTGCGGGAAGGAGAACGGAGCGCTGTGGGGGCGGGCGTTTCAGGGGGTCGGGGCGGGCACGCGGGGGTCGCTGTGGGTCCCCGCGCTCTGCGGACGCTAACGTCTGTGTCCCCGACAGGTGCGGGCGGCGCGCTCTCCGCGCCTCGTGGCCAAGGCGAGCAGGGCCCTCGCCTGGGGCCTTCCCCGGGGCGAGGGCGGCCGCTACTTCGCGAGGGTCTCCGGGGGCCGGCGGACGGGACCGTCGCCGGAAAGTGCCTAACCCTCAGCGCCTTCCCGAGTCCTTCGTGTTGCGGCCTCGCCGAAGCTGCGGAGCCCGAGGACTCCCGGCTCCCAGCCCGGCGGAAGGAGGCCGGACGTGAGTGGTCGCGCCCGGGTGAGTCCGTGGGTGGAGCCGCCCCAAAGCTTCGTTGGCCGGAGCGCTATCCTTAACTGATGCTGAACATTTTGAAAACCGCCCCGAGGGAGTTCGTCTCGCTTCGTCGCCGTTTGGGTTCGGCGCCCTGACCAGCGGTCTTGCTGGACGAAGCTGCGGAGACGCGCGCCCCGCCAGCCTGGAGTCCGAGCCTCGGGCTGCGTTCTGGGCCGAGCGCGGACCCCGCTCGCGGTGCCCTTGACTTACTGATTATTTCACGGAGGGGATGCGTCAGGAACATAAGACGGTAGACCCGGAGGCGGTGGGGCCGGACCCCGGGCCGGTGTCTCCTCGTGTCTGCACCGGGCAGGGGAGGGGGTCCCGCAGGGCTCTCGCTTTACACGAGGTGGACCTCGAGTTCCTGCGTTGTGTTAGTCCGGAGGCCCCTCGTTTCTGCTGCGCCAGAGCTCCCTCTCCCGCCCAGCTGGGCCACGAAGAGAAGGGCAGGTCCTTGTGCACGTGCGGGGCTGAGGCCCTGGCCCTCGGATGCTCCTTGTCCGCAGTGGGATGCAGTGGGATGCAGCGGTGGTGTGGCGGGGCCTTGGATTCACCGGAAGGGGGCGGACAGTCTTGCTTGTGTCCTTGGGACCTGAACGGGCCGTTGCCTTTGATCCCCCGGCGTCGAGTCTGAAACGGTGACCACCTGTGGGAGCAAGTGGCATCTGCTGGGAATGTCTGCCCTGTCCCCCTGCCCCGCGGTTGTGGGGGCCACAGGTGCCACTGCGCTCATGCTGGCCTCTGTCCTCCCGCACCGAGGAGGTGACCATCACGTCGGTTTTGGTTCAGGCAGGGGACCTGGGGTCACGGCCAGTTCAGGTCCCAGCTCTGCGGGGAGGTAGCTGTGGACAAGTCAGACAGGGCACCGGGTCCTGGTGTTGAGGGGGGCCGGGGGCGTCTGTGTCCTGGGGTTGGTGCAGCGACCACAGCAGATGGTGCGGTGGAGCCCTTAGCACCAGGAAGGCGCGACAGAGGCCCATCCGACCACCCGGGTTTCGGTCCGCGAGGGGGCCTGCCTCCCGACGGCGTCCCGTGGAGGCGGGGCCTGGACGCAATGGGGTGTTCGGTGAGTGTTGATTCTGTTTCTGATTCTAAAGGGGGCACAGTCTAAAACTTACCACCTTAAGTGTACATTCCGCTGGCACTGAGCACATTCACATGCGTCTCCAGAACTCCTGATGCTGGACAACGGAAGAAGCTGCCTCATCACACAGTAAACCCCCCCCCCCCAAGCGGGAGACCGCCGCTGCACTGCCTTCCTCTGCTGTCTGCGCGCCCTGGGAGCCCCCCAGTGAGGCCAGGCCGCGCTCGCTGCTCTGAGACGGGCTGTCTCCGTCAGCCTCGCGTCCTCCAGGGTGGGTGCGCCGCAGTGCGCACGGGCCACGTTTGTTTCCCATTCGACCTGCTGGGGGCGTTGAGGGTCCCCACCTTGTGGTTATTGGGAGCAGGTTGCTGGGTGTGGCGGTGTGCGGCTCTCGTTCCTGCTTTCACCGGTGGGGTGTGCACCCCTTCCTGGGGTTACTGCGTCATATGGTAACGGCGAGTGTACATTGTTTAAGAGATCCCTGGACCGCCCTGGCTGGTGCGGCTCAGTGGATTGAGCGCCCGCTTGCGAACCAAAGGGTCATGGGTCCGATTCCCAGTTGGGGCACAGGCCTCGGTTGTGGGCCAGGTCCCCAGTGGGGGCGCGTGAGAGGCACCTGATCGAAGTATCTCTTGCACGTCACTGTTTCTCTCCCTCTCTTTCTCCCTCCCTTCCCCTCTGTCTAAAAATAAATAAATAAAATCTGTAAAAAAACTTTTTTATGTTCGAAAGTGATTCTCTGACCACCGAAGCACAGGTGTCGGCCGCAAGAGGGTATATAATTTGAATTTAAAGTGATTTATTTCCTACGACTCTAAGGCTCCCAGCATTTAAAAAGTCATTCTGGATTGAACAATTTATACAACCGATCAAGTCAACATAAGTACACCCGAGTGTGGGACGAACTTACTTCAGGAATGTGCGGAAGTCAGGTCGCTGTGGGACGGTGCCTGTTGCCGAGACCGCAGGGGCTGTGTTTTGCTGGTTCGTGTGTCACTGGTGAGTAGTACTCACTACCTAAGACGTGGTTTCGGGGGACCTCGTCCCTGTTTTCATCTTTATTGGAAGGGCCATAAGAACACTTGTTGCCCTGGCTGGCGTAGCTCAGTGGATTGAGCGTGGTCTGCGAACCAAAGCATCGCAGGTTCGATTCCCAGTCAGGGCACATGCCTGGGTTGCGGGCCATGACCCCCAGCAACTGCACATTGATGTTTGTCTCCCTCTCTCTCCCTCCCCCTCCCTCCCTCCCCTCTCTGAAAATAAATAAAATCTTAAAACAACAACAACAACACTCGTTTATATAAACTCATACACGGTAAGGGAATAGTTTGTTAAAGATATGTCACTCCACTTGGTAAGCTTTGGAGATTCAAGCCACAGACCACAGTGATTTATCACCAAAAGCAAAACAAAAAGTTGATTAAGTGAGTTCTTCTCCAGGTGGAAAGAATGCTGACCACTGAGCCCGACCTCCTCCCCACTCAGGGCCCTGGAGTGGCCGGGTCCTCCCCGTGCCCCAAGGCCCCCACCTCTACCCTCCTGCAGTGTGGAGGGGGGGGGCGACCCCGAGGGGGGGCCTGGAGGCCCAGCCCCGCGCCAGCCCTCCTGGGACACCCTGGCAGAACACCCTGGTGAGAGGGAGGTCACCCCCTCTCACCCCTTGCAGTGGCCCTACCGGCTGTACTGGCCGCCTGGGTGGGTGCTGGGGGCCTCAGGAAAGCGTGTGTGGCGCTCACTCGAGGGATGACTGTCCAGGGGGGGCCTCACAGGGTCTGGCTGCAGACGTCACAGGGTCTGGCTGCAGAGGGCGAAGGAACCCGGTCTAGTGCGTGATTGCAGACTGAGTGCCACCTACTGCGCGTGCTGCAGCGAGTGCCCACCCCGGGGTGGGGCTGGGGTGCTGTTCCCCGCACGCATCCTCCCACAACGGGGTCCTGAGTGAGTGGGGTGCATGGACAGCTGTGCACTGTACGTGTATTCATGGCGCACATGGCTGGGGTGCAGGGGGGGTGTGCTGGGTGTGCGACCCCTGTGGTGCTTGAGGCTTGTGTTATGGGTGGGCATGCGGGGGGAGTGTGTGTGTTCGTGCCGTGTGTGTGGGATGCGCTATGCCGGCGCCCATGAGATGAGTGTGCAAAGCTGCAGCGTGAGTGTGCCGTGGGTGGGGCTGTGTCCGTCCGGCCAGAACCCCCAGGTCAGGGATCAGAGGACTTCACAGAACCTCTGGCCTCTGGCCCCAGCTGAGAGTGGGGGAGCCATGGCAACAGATGCTCCTGCAGCCCCTCCAGGCAGGGCTGGGGCTGTGCTGCGCACCCCAGGACTGTGAGCTTGGGGGAGGGAAGGCACCTGGTGAGGAACCCCGTCCAGGTCCAGGTGCACCACCCTCCTTGGTCCCCACTGCTTGGCAGGGATGTCACTGGGGTCCTCCGTGGGCCTGGGGCCCAAAGATGCCAGCTGTCCGCACCCCCAGCCACGCATGTGCAAAGCAAAGAACTCCTCCTGCTGGGTGTGAAGGCCCTGCCAGCGCCCTCGGGGGCCCGCTCGGAGGGGAAGTGCCCGTTCCAAAGAGGCCCGGGCCGAGCGCTGCTGCTGGGTTTTGGGACGAGGGAACAGACTGCAGATGGACGGATCAGAGGGGGCCCGGGGAGGGGAGGGGACCTGGGCTCTGGGGAGAACGGGCTCGTCTGGGTCAGCACGGACACTCTGCCGGAATGGGCTGGTTCCAGGCTGGAACTTGTAGATACCGGAGCCCCCCTCCCACCTCCATCCGAGCCAGTGGTGTGTGACACCCTCCGTTCTCTCCCAGTGTCACACGGGGAGGCTGGGCTCCACCAGTCTTCTTCCTTCCTTTCATCATTCATGCGTTCATTCTTTTACTCACTCATGCAGTCACTCATTCATGCAGTCACTCATTCATGCATGCATTTATTCATTCATACTCATTCTTTCACTCATTCATTCATGCATGCATGCATGCATTTATTCACTCACTCATTCATTCATGTGTTCATTCAAGAGCGGTGCCAGGTGGCAGCAGCAGAGCCACCTGGGAACTGGTGGGCAGGCAAGCCCTCACTGACTCAGTGTGCGCGGGTGCGCCCCCTACTGCTGGGGTTGGACCTGACAGCACCCCCGGCCTGGCCACCCAGTCCCCTCTGTGGAGCCAGGCAATGCCCGCGCTCTCTGGAGAGTTCTCGGGGGTACGTTTTATTCCCAGACACACACACACACATGCCCTTCTCTCCCCTTCCGCACCAATGGCAGTTTACTATTTGCTATATTTTCAACTGTGGGGTATTTTTTTTGTTTTGTTTTGTTTTTGCTGAACAATGTGGCTCAGAGACGCTGGTTTCCCATCGTTTCAAGAACAGCCTTCCTTCCCCCAGGCCTTTTTCCTTTTCACACACAGCCCACGCTCCCACCGCCCCTCCCTGGTGGTCCACCCAGGGCCTCCTCCTCGTCCCCCCCCCCCCAAGGCTCCCCCAACCAGGACGAATGGGTTTGTTTTCGACCCAAGCAACTGGGAACTTATCATACACCAGGGCCACCGGGTGGGACGGGAGGAAGCGGCAGGTGTTAGAGAGAGTGGCACCCACACTGGCCAGGGGGGCGTCATGACCACCAGACTCGTCCTTTATTCCCCTCGGGGTGCTTCCCGGCCAGAGCATGAGGGGCGCAGCCCGGCCCTGCCCGCCCCGGACCCCCTCCCAGACTGGAGGCCCCAGCAGGGGGACAGGGCACCAGCACCCGACCCTCTGGCAGAGGGGGAGGTTTGGGGTGGGCAGGGCCGGAAGGATGCGGGTAGATGAGGAGTACCGCTCCCCAGCCGGCTCGTGTGTCTGCAGAGCCCAGACTCCGGCGGGGGCCACACCGCCGGCCCCGTGATGACCCGGCATGGGCTGGGGCTGCGGGGTCCCTGGCCGCTGGGAGACCAGGTCCGCGGTGTCCAGTCCATCACAGCAGGAGGGCGGGCTCCGGGCCTCCCTGGCAGCTTCTGACGCTTCCCTTCCCGGTGGGCCTGGAAGAGCCGCTGCAGGTTGGGCGGGGCACGAGGACGGGGCATGAGGGTGGGTCTGCGAGGAGGTGACGGACTTGGGGAGGGGGGAGTGGTGAGCAGGGGGCAGTGCGGTGACCCAACTGTTCTCTGGCAGTGCCATGCCCGACCCCCTGGCATCTCAGTGAGGGGCTCTGTCCTCCCCAGCCCAGACCTGAAAGGTCCCTTGAGTCTGTCCGCTGTGCCCCTTCCCCGCCCTGCCTCTGAGATGTTGGGTCCCGACCTTGGAGGGACCTCCCAACCGCCTGCACCGGCCCTGTCCCCAGGCTCCTGCCCAGGCGCCTCCGTTCCTTTAACTTCCCGCGTCAGACCATGGCACGCCCCCGTGTCACCTCGGCTGGGGCCGCCTCCTCCCCCCCAAACCCCCCCCCCCCCAGCGCACCCGGCTCCTTTCTCGTCAGGCGCCCCCCGCAGCCAGCCCCACCGCAGGGCCTCCCGCTTGCCCTCCCCTGCCCCGGCTCTCATCCCCAGGGCTGGCTCCTCATCGTGCAGGGCTCACCCCAAACCTGAATTCTCAGAGAGGCAGCCCCCCACCCGGCCCCCGCCCTGGCCTATAGCCCAGTCTTCGCTGCCTCTGTCTCCTGAGCCTTATCTGCTCCCCACCCCCTGGCCCCTAACGGCAGCCCCGGGGCTCCGGCTGGGCTCTGGGCCGCTGTGTGCCCGCGGAGCCCAGTGGAGAGCCCGGCCCGCAGCGGGCCCCCGTGGGGCTGCTAGGAAGAATGACCGGCTCCTCCTGGGGCAGAGGCTGGGGCATCGCAGGGCAGACAGGGGGGGGGCCGTCTTCCGCAAGCGGAGTCCAACAAGCTGGCTCCCCTAGTGCTCCGGGAACCCCACCCTGCAGCCGCCCCCACCCCTCCGCCACCACAACAGCTTCTAGACTGTTCTCTGGTTGTCAGGCCTGAGGAGAGAGGCCGGAAGGGGCTGCCCAGGTCTGAGACGGACCCTCCTCAGCGGGGCAGGGCCCAGGTTCACGGGGCTGGAACAGACTGCCCCTCCCCCCACCTCCTGGGGCTCTGACCTTGCGCACTGGGGGCACTACGCGGCTTTGGCCAGGAGCAGTGCAGCCAGCAGCACCCCTGCGGTCAGGGGCGGGAGGGCGGGCCCTAGGGAAGGAAAGGTGGGAGACCCAGTGAGGGGGGGGTGTGGGGGCATGTCACGCCCCCTCTTCCTCGAGAGTGGGCGAGGAGCCCCCCCAGTTCATGTCCCAGCACCCCCTCTGTTCCCCTGCCCCAACACACAGGCTGCACTGCGGTCCAGCTCCCAGGTGACCTTTGCCCTTGAGGTGGGTCAGGGTGGGGAGGGGCTGGGAGTGGGGAGGGTGGCAGAAGATGACTCCAGGAAGGACTCCCTCAAGTGACCACATGGGAGCCCGGGCTCCATGGGACCAGGAGCCCGGAGGGGGTGTCACCCCAAAAGGCCCATCCCCGGGGCAGACCACCCACCCTCTGGCCCTCAGTCTCTGTCCTGCACGTGCCCAGGCCCACCTGGTCTCTCTCCTGAGCTGGTGACACGCGTCGAGAGCGTGCCGGGGACTCCCGAAGTTCCTAGAAGCCAGGGACAGGGAGAGAGTGGGCAGCCCCTGCAGCTGGCAGGGCCACTGGGTCCCCAGTGGTGCAGGCCCCTCTGCATGCAGGCCCCTCCGCGTGCAGCCACCCGGCAGCGGAGTGGGGGTGGGCGGAGGGCAGCGCCTCACCTGCGTGGGGTGTGGGTGACGGGGTGCTGCCGGCCTCGGGCATGAGCATGGGCAGCAGGGTGCTGAGGGCCCCGTCGTTGGCCTCGGGCACGATGCCCAGCAGCCGGCACAGCAGCTCGTACACGTGCACGCTCTCGAAGGGCTCCACCTCCAGGCCCTTGCGGAAGCTGGGGCCCATGGCCCGGAAGATGGTCTTCATGTCCATGTGCTGGTTGTCGAAGCCGTGCTCCCCGTTGTTGAACTGCACGTTCAGTCTCTGCGGCAGGGGCGGCGGGGGCGGGGCGGCAGGGGCGGGGCGTCGGAGTGCGCACGCAGGCTCCACCCACCCGCCCTCTCCTTTCCGCCACACCCCTGCCGCAGCAATACCCCTGCGGCCGGGCTGAGGCTTCCCAAAGGGGTACGCAACGGGGAAGGGGGGGAAGGGGGGAAGGGGGAAGGGGGGAAGGGGGGAAGGAGGGTGGTTGGGGCACGGCTCAAATTCTGAGCCTTAATGGATCAGTGGCCTAGGAGAGCTCCTCCAAAGACCTGGGGACATGAACGGGGGACCCAGTAAACGGGGGTAGGGGGTGGAGGTTGCCACCCCCAGGCGGTGGGCCCCCCCCTCCGCCACCCCTACCTCTCCGTGACTGCCTGCCTCCTCAGCACCTTCTCCCTGGGTCCCCTCCCCCGTCTGGCCTCCCCTCCAGCGCTCCCTGGGCCCTCTGCCGGCGGGGGACCGGCTCCTTGAGCTGCCTCGTCCCTGTGGCTCTTGTGGCCGATCTTCTCCTACTGCCCCCTACTGGTGCACACACGCAAACATGTACACACACACACACACACACACATACACGCACACACGCTCCCAGGGCATGGTGGTGACCGCGACCCTTGGGTGGTCAATGCCCCTCGAATCGGGGACTAGCCAGAAACTGGGGTGCCTTTTAGAGGGCTGGAGGAGCCCCAGCAGCCTCCCGGGGGCAGGGCCCACCCCGGCCCGGCATCCTGCGCGGGCAGCTCAGCTCACCCCGTGGATGACGTAGCCGGGGTCGCTGTACATGACCAGAGGCGTGACCCTGGGGTTGTTGGCGTAGTGGAAGGACTCGGGGAAGGACTCCTTCTTGTAGACGTGGAGTCTGGGGTGCGCGTCCTTGAGGGCCTGGTAGACGGCCTCCAGCCGCCCCTCCTTGGGGAGCAGCATCCCGTTGGGGCCGTAGTCCAGCAGCTCGAACTCGATGTCCTTGAAGGTGAAGTTGGGGAACTTGTGGAACTCCACCAGGTCGCCGGCCTTCTTGTTGACGGTGGTCATGCCGTGGTCGGACGTGACGATGAGGTTGAGGCCGCCCTCCAGGCCGCTGCGCCGGATGCCGTCGCGGAGGTAACCCACCGTCCTGTCCACCTGCTTCACCATGTCCCTCCTCTGCTGGGAGTCGGGGCCGTACCTGTGGCCCGTGGAGTCCGGCTCCCCAAAGTAGAGCGTGACCAGGTCCAGGCCCTCCTCCGTGAACCACCGCATCACCGTGTCGATGTTGGCCCTCCACTCCGTCTCGTTCTTGTAGTTGTGCAGGACGCCCTCCTTCCGGCTCAGCGTCACGGCCGTGCCTTGGTAGGTGACGTTCCCGCCAGGGTAGAAGAAGGAGCCGGTCCGCAGGCCCTGCCGGGGGAGGCGGCCTTGATCCTCACGCCGCCGGCCTGCTCCCGCGTGACCCGGGGTTGCTGGCCCACGGCCCCTCTGGCCTGGCCTCTGTCTGCGCCCTGACCCATCCCTGCTCCCGACCGCCGCCACGGGCCTTTTTATTCTTTATTATTACTATTGTTTTTACAAGATCTTACTTATTTATTTTTTGAGAGAGGGGAAGGGAGGGAGAGAGGAAGGGAAACATCAACTAGTTGTCTCCCATATACCCCCAACCAGGGACCTGGCCTGCAACCCAGGCATGTGCCTTGACTGAGAATCGAACCGGTGACCCTTTGGTTTACAGGCGGGCACTCAAGCCACTGAGCCACACCAGCCAGGGCGAGCCTTTTTATTTTCTGAAAAGTGTTCCATAGCTCTTATCTGGGGCCGATAACGATTTTATAGAGGACAGGGCAGGCGGGCAGTGGACTCAGCACTAAGGAGATAAGGAATGGACAAGTGTCCCCAGATACGCAGAGTCCTCAGGGCCCCGGGGCTCTGCCCTGAGGCCGAGGCTGCCAGGGAGCACCGCCCCCCTTTCCTGGCTGCAGCCGGGCCTCTTGCCGCCATGTCCACACCCAGGCCTGTGTCCTCGCCTGTCTGCCCCGGCCCACCTCCTGCCCCTTCCAGCCTTCACCCTGGTTGTGTGTCCGTCTGTCCTTCCGTCCACCACCTGCTGCTTCACTTACGGAGCCACCTGTCCGCCCAGCCGTCTGTCCACAGGTGCCCGTCTGCCCGCCAGCCTCCCAGACCGAGTTCTCGGCTCCGGCTCTCTGGGCCTGAGCCCGGCCTCGGGCAGCCCCTTCCGCAGCTGGGGCATCAGGGCTGAGCGCTGCCCTTCACTTGACGTGGCTGACCGGAAGCCACATGTGTGGGGCCAGGAAGCCCCCAGAACACTGCAGGGTGGTGGGATTCCTGGGCTGATGGCACACCCCGCCTCCTATGGCATCTGTGTCCCGAGAACTTAGCTCCCAGCCCTGAGGGAGCCGCAGGAGGGGGAGGCACAGAGCTGTCCCCTCGTTCCCTCCCCTGCCTTGTTGTGGAGGGGGGTGCGTTCCCCCCTACAGCTCCCTTCCTCAGCACCGAAGGGCCCAAAGGTGCAGTTTTCTCTCCGGCCGGGCGGAGGGGGCCGGCCCTGCTGGTCCCTGGGCTCCGGGGAGGACCCGGCGGGGCTGTGGAGCGGCCGGCAGGTCCTGCTGATCGCCCGGCACCCTCCCACCCCGGGGCCACACTTCCCTGGGCTCTGTGCCAGGGCTCCCAGCGCCGGGGCCAGGCCTGCCTCGGGGCTCACGCGGTCAGGGCCTTTCCCCTCCCCCGTCCCCACTGCCATCCGAGGGGGCGTGGGGGTGGCTTTACCTGCCTCTGGGCCGTGATCCAGATGGGCACGCTGCCGTTGTCCCACCACCTCTGGATGCCCAGCGTGGCGTGGTAGGGCAGCTTGACCTTGCTGGTGGTGTTGTAGAACATGTTGTGGACCACGCCGTGGTTCTCGATGTACTTGCCTGTGGGGGGGGGTGGCAGAGGGGACGCGGGGCAGGCGTCGTCACACACACGGCCTCGGCCCGCGCCCCCTCTGCCCTGGCAGCCCGCCACACCCTGCCGCTCACCGCGTGCGGGGCACTGGCAGCCTCGCTGGTTTTAGCAAAAGGCTGGCGCGACCTGGGCGGCCCCCAGGAGGGGACTAATGAAGTGAGTTACCGTCCGGCCCGGAAATAGCGTCCCAGGCCGGCACTGAAATAAGCCAAGTGGAGGTCTGTGAGGCGTCTTTTTAAATTTGCGTGTTCCTCAGGGAACGCACACACGTGAGTTCGGAAGACACAGGAGGAGAGGCCATAGGTGTGTGTCCCCTGCCTGTGCCCCTCCCCCATTTGTGACACGTTAAGTAAAATGGCGATGTGCAGAAAGGCCAGCCGGGTGCCGGCATCGGTGTGTGCCGGGCCGTCAGGGGCTCAGGCCACAGACACGCTCCCCCGAGGACGAGCCGTCTGCATGCCCTGCACAGCCACGGCTCCCAGCGGGCGTGTCAGAACGTGGTGGTCTCGTCTGCAAACACGGTGGTGGCAGATGTGGTGGGGGACCGTAAGAGGAGGCCCTTCTGGGTGGGGGGCCTTGAACCCAGTGACCGTGCTTCTTACAAGAAGAAGAGATTTCCCGGCCGGGGCCGGTGGCTGGGGTGCGGGCCAGGGCCCCCGGCCCCGCCTCCCGGTTCCCGGTTCGGGGCGTGCAGGAGGCAACCTGTCAATGTTTCTCTCCCCGTCTCTCTCACTCCCTTCTCCTCTCTCTAAATCAGTACAAGCTTTAATAAGAGAAGGACGAGAGATGCAGGGGAGATGGCCGCGTGACGGAGGCGCTGGTGGCAGAGCTGCAGCCCGGAGCCGGGAACACCAGGCGGCCGAGGCTGGGAGAGGCGGGCCCAGCCTCAGTCAGGGGTTCTGTTCCCAGGCAGCTGGGGGCGGGGCGGGCTGAGCACCCGAGACTGCGGGAGCCTCAGACTTACCCTCAGGCCTGTCTGAGTCCCGGCCACATCCGCCTCCTCCAGGAGGCCTCCTGGGTTGTCACCCTGGCTGTGGTCGCCGTTTAAAAAGGGACCAATGCCTGTAGGCTTTTGCCCGCTACCTGTTTCGCTCATGGGGAGGCCTGTTGACGGTGCCCTGGGCCCGGCTCTGTCTCGCCTTCGTCCCCACATGGTGCCCCACGGGACAGGGCGGTGTGTGTGCCCCGGTTCCCCTGGTTGCCCAGCCCCCCCGCCACCGACCCCCAGGCCCCGCCGGAGGCCAACACTCACCGGTGACCAGGGTGAAGTGGCAGGGGCTGGTCATGGTGACGAAGGCAGGGGTCATGTAGCGGGCTTTCACGCCGTCGAGCGCCATGGCGTCCAGGTTGGGGGTCTCCACGTCCTGGTCGTAGTCCCAGCGGAAGCCGTCGAAGGACACCAGGAGCAGCTTGTTCCGGGGGCCCTGCCGGCCGACGGGCAGCCCGGCCCCGGGAGCCAGGACGGCGGCCAGAGCCACAGCCAGGAGGACGGCCGAGGGTCTCATGACGGCTGCTCCAGAGGCACCAGCACTGGGCGCGCGCCTGCGGGGGGCAAAGCAAAGTCCCAGGGTCGCCCGGGCGGGCCTTGTCCTGGTCGTCTTTGGAAATGAGACTGTACAGTTAGTTACCTGTGTCACCTGGGCCTGGGCCACCTCTGGCCCGGCCCTCACCTGGCACTTGCCTTTATTGACTGTGCTCCTCCCCTGAGCACAGTGCATCCTCCCGGGGAGGGTGGGTCCGCCCCCTTGGACGGCCTGGTCTCCACCCCGGCTCTGGGGCAGCCCTCCGTCCCTGTGTCCTGCTCACTGTGACCCCAGAGCCCCTAATTCGGGCGGCCTTCGGAGTATGGGGGCCTCAGGCCTGCCTGGGCCAGGGTCTGGGAGCCGAGGGCCCACAGCTCAGTCCGGGGTTGGCCTTGTCTGTGGGGTGCTGCAGCCCAGGGACCGCCTCTTCCCGCCCTGCGGGGGCAAACAGCCTCCTGGGACAGGGCGGGCGGGACCACCCTGCCGCCCCGGCCGGTGCTGTTGCACCTTCCTCCTCTGGCCTGGGGGTCCTCGGAGCGGCACACGGGTGTGGGCAGTCTCGTTCGATGGACTTGACCAGCACGGTGGTCAGAAGAGGCGGGCGCCCCCCTGTGGCCTGTGCTAAGGGGGGTCTGGGAAAGTGTGTGAGAGGGCGCCTGAGGTCAGTGCGCCGCTCTGTCTGTTGCAGTCTCTGCCCCTCTCTCCCTTCCTGTCTCTGGGGCTCCGCCTCTCTCTACCAACCTTTCTGTGAAAATTAAATTCATTGGGGCGACTCTCCTACCTGCCTTGTGAAGCTGGTCCCATGTACCAGGCACGGGGCTCAGTCCTGGGGACCCGGCGGGGAAGGGGACAGAACTGGCCGCTGACACACGTGCAACGAAATTGGCAAACAAGCGAGACAGGAAGAGTCACCCAAAGCAAATACAGCGGGGAGGCTGGATGGGGGGTCCCGTGGGGCTGTGGGCACAGCACGTGCTAGGTGGGGGCGGGGCCTCCCGAGAGGGTGCCGGGCCAGAGGGAGATTCCGGGGGGAGGTCGGGGCTGGGGCCCCGGGGTCCTGGGGTCCTGGGGTCGGGTGAGCTGGCCGTAGCGGCGCTGGGCGTGGGGCCCCAGAGCCGCGGCGCACAGCCCCGCGTACTTCGTTCTGGGAGCTTTTCTGCGCGGCAGAGGCACCGACGGATCTGACAGTTGAAGGACTAGCGGCTCCGTTTGAAGGCAGAGAGGGTGGTCGGCAGGAGAGAGGAATGGATGTTGGGTGCTGGGCGCGGAGGTGACTCCTGCTGGCCCCGCGGGAGGCGCTGGTGGCCCGGACCAGGGTGGGGGTGTGGGAGTGGCAGTGGGGAAGGGAATTTGGGGACCTCCCCTCGATTGCTCGTGGGGGAGACGGAAAAGGGACAATCCAGGCGGACGTCCAATTCAAGTCTGAGCAGCTGGGGCGATGGTGTCCCCAAAGACCGGGAGGTCAGAGGGGAGGCCACCGGAGGAGCGGAGACTGGAAACAGAGTGGAGGAGGGGGATGCTCCAGCTTGAGACCTGGAGGCGGGTCACGGAGGAGCCTGGATTGGATGCTAATAAAATCTAATATCTAACATAAAATTTAATCTAATGTAAAATGTACTATCTCTGGAGCAAGATGGCTGCCAAGAATAAGGACTACATTTCCCAGCATTCCTCACAGTGAGGCCTGACCATGTGACCACACCCTGGCCAATGGGTCCAAAGAATAATGTCACGTGACAACCACCTCCTCCATTCCCCAGCTTTGCCGCCTGGAGCTCAGAGGCCCCCGCCCCGCCCCGCCCCCCGCCCTCCCCGCGCTGGGGGAGGGCCCGTAGATGAGCCCGGGACAGCTCGGCCCTGCGCAGCCCCAGGCCGAGAGTCAGCACAGTGTTGGGGTTTGCGTCGCCCTCAGCGGGACACAGGCAGAGGCGACAATAGGAGGATGGCTGCTGGGTTTCGGCGGGAGGGGCTTGGCCTGCCGAGGGCACGAGGGGCCCTGGGGACGAGGGAGGGGCTGCCCGGTGGTCCAGGGGTGAGGCGGAGCTGGTCTTGGGCAGGTGCGTGTGGGGCGCGGTGAGCGACCCAGTTTTGTCCCTGCCCGGCCCCTTCGGTCCCAGCGGACCTGGGGATGCCTCCTGCTCACCCTCCCGCCTGCCCAGGTCCGGCCTGGGCCGCAGGGAAGGTCTGTGTCCGGCTCTCCTCCAGGCTCCTTAGCTCAGCCTCCATCAGGCCCCTTTTTCTCCCTGGTGCCGTAGCGCAAACGCCGCCTTTACCCACGATCGCCTTCCAGCAGGAGCTCTTGAGGGTAGGAGTTAGTGCCACCCTCCCTCACGGGTGGGGAGCCTGAGGCAGGGAGCCGTGGACAGCCACTCAGCGAGTGGAGCAGCTGGGACTTGCACCCGGGCTCCCGTCCTTCCCTTGGAACCATGTCTAGACGCCATGGGTTTACTGCCACTTGGGATCCGATTGTGGGCTTTGGGGCTGTTGGGTTTTTCTTTCTTCTTTCTAATAGCGCAGCTGCGGCTATCTCGGTACTACTGGCTTTTCTCTCTCTCTCTCTCTCTCTCTCTCTCTCTCTTTTTAAAAGATTTTATTTATGTATTTTTAGAGAAGGAAGGGAGGGAGAAAGAGAGAGAGAAACAAACATCAATGTGCTGTTGCTGGGGGCCGTGGCCTACAACCCAGGCATGTGCCCTGACTGGGAATCGAACCGGTGACCCTTTGGTTCGAGGCCCATGCTCAATCCACTGAGCTACGCCAGCCAGGGCTGGCTTTTCCCTTTTACACACACTGTATCTCCTCGGGACTCATACCTGGAGGGGGACTGGGAGTTCCCACCGGCAGCGTGCTCTCGGGACTAATTGTCCTGATGTGCTTCCTCCGCCCCACGGCCTTCGTTAGGTTTTATTCTTTTATTCCTTTGGGGCGGCTTAGTGGGTGTGCAGTGAGATTCTAAAGCAGGAAGCCGGAGAGGCGAGGAGGTTTCCCGGGTCCCGATTTCCTCGCCCTGCCCCCACTGCAAACGCTCATCCTCTCCCGTGACGGGCGGAGGGTCGGCGTGCTGCGGCCCTTTGTGGACCTCATTGCGCATGGTTCTGAAGGTGTGTGTCTGGCACCTCTTTTCTCTAGACTTTCCTCACGTATATTTCCCCTCGTGGCTTTCTGCACTGGCTTGCACGCTGGCCTCTCTTCGGGTGGAAGGCAGCCCGAGGCTCCCTGAGCCCACAGGGCCGGCCAGGCCGCTCCCTGCGGACCCCCGAGCCCAGCGCAGTGCCTGCTCAGGGTGCCCGCTCAGCGCACGGGGGTCAGGTGAGTGAATACACAGAGGGGACCTTTATGCAAATATCTGTGGTACTTCCTGATTAGGCAAAACATTTAAAAATATAAGCCACGTTAGAACAGCTTCAGGTTCAGGGACAAACTGCGAAGACAGAGGGTTCCTGTATGCCCCCGGCCCCACGGACAGCACCGCGCCACCAGCCGAGCGGGCGCGCAGAGGACGAGCCACTGCCGAGAAGTGAGCCTGAGCTCAGGTCCCCTCCCTGCGCGGGCCGCTGCCCTCGCTCCAGTCCGGGATCCCTGTTCCGCTGAGTCACTGCTTCTTGTGTTTGTCTTGGCTGCGACCTTTTCCCAGAGTGGCCTTGTTTGGATGACATGGGCGGTTTGGAGGAGTGGTGGCCAGGCACTTTGCAGACTGTCCCTCGGTTGGGAGTATCTGATAGCTTTCTCTCGATCAGTCTGGGGTCTTTGCCGGGACCTCCCTTCCCCGGGATGAGGCGCCCTTCCATCACAGCCCAGCAGGGCACGAGCCGTCACTGTGGCTTGTCACCGTCGTGGCGGTGACCTCGGTCCCCTGGCCGAGGGGACGGCTGCCAGCCTTCTCCCCTGTAATGTCCCTCTTCCTCCCTCCCCTGTCCACGCTCTGCTTTTTGGAAGGCAGGTCAGTGTGTGCTCGGGGAAGTGGCGGTCCCGCTCCAGGTCCTGGGGGCAGGGCACGCGTGGGAATCATCTGGAATTTGTCAGGAGGTGTGCATCTTGTCCGAGTTTACCGATCTGTTCAGTCACGTCCGTCAGGACGGACTCAGGGCTGTTTGTTCCGTGCTTGGGGCTGCAGCCCAGCGCTGCTTTATTTATCGTGTGGCTCCACCGCCCCGCCCTGGCCGCCGGGGGCTCTCAGGGGCTCCTGCGCCCCTTTGACTCGGCCTCGTCCTCTGGGTCCCTGCTTCCTGGCGCTTCAGGGCACCCCGGGCTCCTCTCGCCTGCTCTCTGCCCCAGCCGGCCCTTCCCCCAGGGGCCCTGGGTCCTTTCGCTGGAGATCTTCGGCACCAGGAGCTGGGTGCTGGGTGCTGGGCGTGTTGCTCGCTGCCGGAGTGTTGGTGACATGTGTGCAAGTCACCACTCCAGCTGTCCCTGAAGCCGTGGGCTCCCCAGCTGAGTCGGGGCCCTGAGGCCGGAGGCAGGGCCAGCCCCTCCCCGGCGGGGTGTCCCGGGCAGACCACCTCCGCTCCAGGGTGGGTCAGGTCCCGAGGCCACGCCTCCCGGGTGTAGTGGGAAGCTCGCAGCTGCTGGTCTGCTGCTTTTCTCACTCGGGGGGTCCTTGGGGCCCCACGGGACGGGACCCAGAGGCCTCCTCGGCCCCGGCGGTGGCCGGGGGGTTTGCTACGTGTACAGGCACACGTGAACTGATGCGGCTGAGCCACGCATGGGTCTCGGGCTGTGAAGACCCAGCCCGCCCAGCCCTGTGCCGGGGTCTGCTGGGGACAGGGGCGTGCCGGGCACTGTCCCCCTGGAGGCCAGCCTCCCTGTCAGCACCCCTGTTCTCACTCACAGCCTGGTTCGGACGCACGCCACGCACAGGCTTCTGTGTCTCCCGCAAGGCTGGGGGTGGGGGACACTGTATCGTCATCTCCAGGCACAGGGCCCAGCACACAGTAGGCGATTTACCGGTCCTGGAACGCCCGGATGAGAGCCTGTGCGGGGGGCATTAGCGGGGCCCTGTCATGGCCGCACCCCCGACTGACCGACTTCTCCTTCAGTCTGAAGCAGCGACACCTCCCCACCCCCACCCCCACCCCCAACGCAGCCCGGGGCTGGACGCCCTCGGGAGGACAGTGGGGTGGGGGGGGGGTTCCAGCCACAGCTGTCCCAGGGACAGGGGTTCCTCCCAGAGGGCCACTGCGGGGACAGCGGAGATGACAGACTCAGCCGGAGAGGTTAGGAGACCCCCCCATGAGCACCCCGGCCCCGACCCCTGGGCCTGCTGACGGTGGACCCGGGGACTGGGGCCCGACCCGACCTGCAGGACAGCAGGGTTCAGTAGCTCGAAGCCTGCTTATCAGTTGCCCTGGATTTTACGACTCTCGGGGACCTTATCTCTGCAGCCGCCCCGCCTCGGCCGGCTGAGTGAGGATTAATGTTTTAACAGGACCCTGCGCTTCCTGCGGGTGACACAGGGGACGATTTCCATCCTCAGCACGCTCCCTCCCGTGCAGGGTCCTGCGGGTCCGACTCCGGGATGGGGGCGGGTGGGAGGGCCGGGGCCGTGGGCTCTGGGGGGGGGTGTCAGTGTGTCTCAAAGAGCAGGCGCGTGTCCCAGGGTGAGGGACGGCCCTGCAGGGTGACCCGTCCCCGTGGCCACTGCGGACTGGTCCCCGGGGTCCGTGGGCTCGAGCACCACTGGGGGGAAAGGAGGAAGTGGGCGCCGGGGCTGGTGGGGAGACTCAGAGACACGGAAGGGTGTGCGGGGGGAGACGGGGGGGCTGCCCTTTGGCTGCCCGCGGGGCCCAGCGTCTCAGCCCTGAGGGACGCAGCCTCCGCATTTGCCGGCGTGACTCCTCGATCTCTCACTCGGGAAAATATCTCCGTTTCCTCCGAGGTTCATGCACCGAGGTTCGTAGAGCCCGGTGGTCCTGTCTCCGTGTGCCCCCGTCCTCAGCACACCGGAAGGAGGGCCAGCCCCGCCCCCGCCCCCGGGCCCCCGGAGTGGGTCCCCATTAGCTTTGTGTCTTCTGCTGAGGCCCTTGTCCCCTTCTCTGCAGCTGTGGGTCTGTGGGTCTGTGTCCCCCACACGGTGAGCGGGGGCCCGGGGCCCTCCCTCCTGTGGGATCTCTGTCCTGCGTTTGGGTGACCCCCGTCCCCCCCCCAGGAGGGAGCCCCCGGCTCGCTGCCACCCCTCCTGCAGGCCACGTCCCCGTCAGGCCCCTTGTCCCCGCACGGCTCGTCCCTCAGGTCCTGTCCCTTCAACCCCGCCCTGCCATGGTCCCTTGCCGCTTCCCTGTTTCGGGTCGGACTGTTCTTGCTGTTATCTTCTCGGGCCTCCGCCCGGCTGGGTCCCGGCCGCCCGCTGCGGTCTGCAGGGGCGCTCGGGGCCCGGGCCTGGAGTCTCCCCACAGGGTGGGTCCTGTGTGCATTTAGGTGCCAACGCTTCTCTCCTGGGGCTCCAGAGGCTGAGCTCTGCCGGGCCGGGGGACTGGGGGCTGGTGGCAGCCAGGGGCCCGGCCACGGGGCTGCGACTGGGGTCTCCCTGTCTTTGGTCCCTCCGCTGGCTCCTGGGAAGCGCCTGACCTCTTGGTGGGGCGGGGGCCACGGCTCTTGGAGGTACGAAGGTGGCTGGCGGGGTGGCAGGAAGATGGCTGATAACGGCGCTGTTTATTGGGGTGCTGTCATGGGATGGCCCCCCGAGAGGCGGGAGGAGGACCTGCTATCTCCCCAGCTGTCCAGTTTATCTCCGCCTGGATGGGTTTGAGTCGAGATAATGGAGAGGGGCCGTGTCCGGACGGATAAGGGACTACCTTTGGCCACGCTGGGCGGATAAGGGACAGCCAGCTTGTCACTGCCAGGCCCGCCCCTCCCAGCTCATCGCCCCCATCTGGGCCCAGGGACAACGTCCCCTCTGTGCAGGGAAGGTCCTCGGGCAGGTGATCACCGTACGAGGTCCCACAGCACCCTCCCCGGCCCTCCCCTCGCCACCAAGTGGCTGAACCAGCAGGATGCCTGGCGACCCCTGCCGGTGCATCGGGCCGAGTGGGGCCGAGCACGGATGGAAGAACTTGTACTGCAGGCCACCAGGACCCCCCCCCCGGTCTGATGGGGGGTGGGGGGAGCGTGGATGTCCTCACGCCCAGCCCCCGGCCCTTCCCGAGGACTTGTGCCCACAGAGCTAGCACCCTTAGCCCGGCCACCGCGCCGAGGCTGGGGAGCGGGACCCCGGGAGCCTGCTGTGTCTCAGCCCGCCCCGTTTCCGGGGGGGAGGTGCTGTCCCGCAGACACGTGCCTGGCACCTACACTGTGAAGGTGGGCGGCCTAGGAAGGGGGGCCCTAGGCGCTGCTGTCAAGGGGCTCAGGGACGTGGACGGAGATCTAACCTCCACACGCTCTCGCCGGTGGGGCCGGGAGGAAGCAGGGCGCCCGCTGGCCGGCACTCGGAGCCCGGAGCCAGGAAGCCGGCCTGGCCGTGGGAAGGGCGGGGGTCTGGCTCTCGGGGCGCTGGAGGTGCTGGCAGGGTGGGCCTTCGGGGGCTGCAGAGAGCGCTCTGTCCGTGCCAAGGGTGTGTGCCGACCGCATCTAAACCGGGTCCGGAAAGACGAGAGGGCGCTCAGTCAGCAGCTCTGTGCCGGCAGGAGGAAGAGCTGCCCGTGGCGAATCCGGCGACGCGGCGGGCTGGCCCCACTCCCTGGACCCGGCCGCCTCCTCCCGGGTCATGTCCCCCCCGTTTCCTGGAACTGGAAGTCTGATTTGGGCTCATCCTTTGCCAGAAGCCTTCGGGGGCGGGCCTGTTTCCGGGGGGACACACTGAGGTGCTGCTCAGCTGGTCGGCGGACCCAGGTGGCCACGGCCCAGGGGCGCTGTGCGACGTCTCTCCTCCACAGCCCCATCCGTCCACGACCGGGAGAGGGGTGACCGTTTCGGAAGAGCTTGCCCAGTGGCGGTCTCCTAATGCGGGCGGCCCTCCGTGACAAGTAGCTTGAATTCTCCGATAAAGAGAGGCCGCCCTTATTCACCGGTGCTGCAGGTTGGGGTGGGGGCGTGGCCCTGGGACACAGTTGCAACAGGGACACCCTCAATGCCTCTCTTTTAATCAGCAGCAGTGTGCAAAGCAGGGCCCGGGGCCCCAGGCACTCCCGGGGCGGGGCGTTCCAGGGAGGTTTTGTCCACCCGCCCTTTCCTATGGACTTACCTGTGTTACACGTTTCATTCGTCCATCCCAGCCAAATGCACCCTCTCTCCTCTTTACGCTCGACTTGGGCCAGGGACTCCTGAGCTGCCCCCCACCCGGAGACGGCCGGCCTGCAGTTGGGTCAGACCAGTGGCAGGCAGGAGGGGGACGCCCTTGGACAGAGGGTGATGGGCGTGCCCGCCGTGGGGTGGGGGCTGGAGGAAGAGAAGCCCTTTCCTTGGGGGCTACTTTCCTTCCTCGGCTGGGCGCTCTGGTCACCAGCCGTGCGTGAGCAGAGCTGGGATACAGGGCGGGGGTTCGGGTCTCCTCCCCCTCCGGAGCCCTGCTGGGCAAAGGGAAGGACACCCGGGCCGAAAGTTTGGGGCCGGGAGTCAAACCCCGGTCTGGCTTTTGCAGTCTGCAGTGTGTCCACCAGGTGGCGCTGTCCAGCCGTGAATCCGCCAGCTCTGGTCTCAGAGGTGCCTGGGGTCTCCCGCAATCTGTCCCCACCTAGTCCCACTGTCCACACCCTCCCGCCAGGCCCCGGGGGAGCCCAGGGAGGACAGAGGCTGCTGAAGCCGCCTGGGCTCCGGGGCCTCACTCCTCCCCCACCCGCTGCCCTGGGTCAGGGCCTGGGCTCCGCACCTACAGGAGAGCAGGTGTTTTTTTGGGTGTCTGTATCCGCCCCCGCAACCAGGTCACTGTGGGACCAAGGTTCGGGGGACAGTTGGGTGTCACTGGGGGGCGGGCTGAGTGGGTGGGCGCTCCGGGCATTGAGGCTCCCGGCCGGGCAGGGAGGTGCAGGGCGCGAGGGCAGGAAGGCACCCCTCTCTTCCTGGGGGGGTCCTGCATGAGGGTGGTCCTGGGGTGAGGGGTGGGGCGAGGCTCTGTTTAGCTAATTGCTTGCTGGGAGAGGGCGGGGACGCAGCAACCTTGGGAGGCCCTGGCCCCCGGGCACCCTCTTTGCTGGGTGCAGTCTTGCAGGCTGCCCAGCGCAGGTTGGAGAGCAGGGGCCTGCGGGCTGCCTCCGTGTCTGACCCCCCAGGAAGGGCCCAGCCACACCCGAGGGCTGAGCCTGCAGCAGAGAGCTGGGAGACCCCGTGTGCGGGTTCATGTGGGTGGAGGGGGCACCCTCCTCCCTGCCCGGCTTTGGGAGGAGCCAGCGCCTCTCGCCAGGCAGAACTCACCGCCCGACCGGCCCTCCAGGTGCTGTGTAGGAGGAGGGGCCAGAGTGGGGCGGGGCGGTTCCACGAGCCAGGGGGACCCGAGGCAGCAGCGGGAGGCTGGGGTCTCATGGGGTCACCTTGACCCCTCCGGGTGCGTTTGCCCACATTGGCCAGCACGCTCTGGCCCACGTGGGTGGTGGGTGCAGCTGCTGTCTCCCAGGGGCCCAAGCTGCATTGGGCCCAAGGTGGGCCCCCAAAGGCAGGCCATCACCTTGGCACCAGTTTCCTCCTCAGTGAATGGCGGGGGGCCTTGGGGCGGCAGCGCAGGGCCTAGACTTGGCTGCTGGGCCCCCGAGGAGGAGCTGGGCTCCTGGTGTCCCGGCTCCTTCACCAGCCTGCCCTGGGGCCCTGCATGGGGTGGCTTCCGTCTCAGGCCCTGGGGGTCCCGTGTTGGGTGAGCGTGCAGAGCAGCACCCAGGGGCCTCGAGGGGCTGCCAGCCAGGGAGGAGCGAGCAGAGTCCGGGGGCGGGGGAGGCCTGGAGGAGGGCTGGCGGTCACGGCCTCGCCAGCAGGGATGCCCAGACAAGGCCGAACCTCCCGCTCCCTAGGCCTTCATCCTCTGCCTCCCCTGGGCCGAAGGGGGTGGCCCTGCCCTTGGCGGCGCCCTGGCCAGGCTCCCACCGTCCCCTTGCCTGCAGGGGTGCCAGATGGGGCTGGTGGGAGCCAGCGAGGCCTGGCTCCGGCTCCTGCCGCACCCCCTCCCGGGGGCCCTGGTGCAGCCGGGCGGGCGGAGGGCCAGGCAGGCCGGCAGATGGTGCTGCAGGAGGAGGGGCCACCCGGGCCGAGCGGCTGACTGTCAGGACAGGTGGCGGGCCGGGCAGGGGGCCGGAGCCTGCCCCATCTGCTCCGAGCCCCTGGTGGGACGCTTCTCGTCCACCTGGGGCCAAATTGGGATGAGGCCCAGGGGAGGCTTTGGCCCAGGCCTGCTTGCGTCCTGTGGGGTCCCCTTGGCCCCTGGGACTCGGGACCTAGTGCTGGTCTGGGGCGCACAGCCCCCTCTCTGCACCGGCACATGGCCTGTGCTCACAGAGCTGGAGGGATGCCCCAGGCCCCGGGGTGCCCGGGCAGAGAGTGTGGCACAGCCCGGGAGCCGGGCCACATGCAGCAGACGAGGTGACGCCGAGAGACCTTCGGGGCAGGCGGACGCTGAGTGTGGGCTGTGCCCCGCCGGCCTCGACGGGCAGCAGCACAGGAAGGGCCCCGGGGTGAGGGCCGCAGGGGCCGAGCCACCCGGCTGGGGGCAGCGCGGCTTCTCACGGGATGGGGCGGAGGGCGGGGTCAGGGGGAGGCTCTCCTGTGGCCGAGGGGGCGCCGGAGGGGCCGCCGGGTGCAACGGGTTCGAGGCCCTGGGTGTCCTGCCCAGGCGGCTGGCAGCCCGAGGCCCGAGGATTCTGGGAGAATGTACCGTGGTGTGTTCCTGTGTTGACAATGAGAAGCCAAAAATATCTTCTTCTTTTTAACCAGTCACAAAGGAGACCTTCGCAGTCACGGGTGCCAGCGGCTGCGGCTCCCGCCCCTCAGACTCTTCCCGGTGGGTGGGGGGCGGGGCGGGGCCGTCCTGCAGAGGAAGTCCGTGCGTTTGCAGTGGGTGGGGGGGGGGCAGGGAGTGCACTGGCTGTGCGGGCAGCAGGGCCAGTGGGAAGCCTCTGACAGGTCAAGGTTGCCTTCCAAAGGTCACTCAGGACTGTGGCCGAGTGTGGCTCAGGGCTCAGCAGGGCCCCCTGCCCACCCACCAGAGGGCCTCCCTCGGCCAGCTGGGGGCCCAGGGCGCTGTGTCCGACCCGAGCGATGGCCAGCCTCCGGTGTCCACTGGCGCCACCGCCGGGCCTTTCCTGCCTGTGCGGCTGAGCCTGGTGGCCATCGCCAGCCCGGCCCTGCGCTCTGCCTCACGGCCGTGGCTGACGAATCCAGCCGGTGGGGGGTCTGCAGGCAGGGGGTGGCTTGGCTTGGGGACCCCCTTTCTGTGCCTGTGGCCCCGTGGGCGCTGCGTCAGCCCCCACCACCCTGACTGCCCGCCCTCCCCCTCCACCCACCCCCCTCCCTGTGCCCTGCCCTTCCCATCACCCCTTCCTGCCCCTCCCCGAGCCTCGTCCCCTTCCCCACGCCCTGTCCCCTCACTTCAGGTCCCTCCACAAATAAGGGGGACGTCCATCACCCCCTTTTTCTCATGGGGAGGGGGAAATGTGTCTCTTCCTCTCACACCCATCCGGCGGGAGGGAGGGAGCCCTCTCTGGTGAGAAGCCTCAGAGGAGGGGAGGGGGGGCGTTGTGTCATTTCCTGGGCTCCCCTTGACCTTGGGGGCCTGCCCCTGCACACGGACTTTCTCCCCCAACCTGACCAGGGAGGGCAGGGCAGACGCTGCCGAAGGCCCGGATCCCGGGGTAACTGTCCCTTGGGGGGCACTGTCACAGGCCCTGGGGAGTGGGGGTGGCCCAGAGGTGGGGCCTGGGGGGCCGGGTGGGGCAGATGGGGGCTCCTTCCTGGGGCTGTAGGCCCTGGGCTGCCCTCGGCTGCCCCCGGCTGGTCTTGGGCCTGCGGAGAACCACCCCCTCTCCCCTGGGAAAACCGGGAACTCGTCCCTGAAGGGCACAGGCCAGTGCAGGGGCCACCGCAGCCAGGTTCCCCACCCCAGACCCCGCCCACAGCACCCCCTCCAAGGCCCTGCACCCCTGCCCTGAGTCCAGGGCATGCCGTGGGCCTCGGGGCCTCAGGAGTGGGAGCGGCCCGCCCCAGAGGGTCCGATCCTGGAGGGTCTTGAGTGGGGCCTGAGCACCCGAACCCTGACCGTCTGGTGCTCCTGCGGACCCCGCTTGAGACCCACATCAGCCGGCCTGGTGTCCTGCGCTCACGGCTCGCTCCCCTTTGGAGCTCTGGGTCACGGCCTCGGTCCTGCTCACGCCAGCCTTCCCTGGAGCCACGCCCATTCCCGCGGGCCGCGGGGCAGGCGGAGGGGTACACGGCCTCTGTCCTTGGGGCGGCCTGGGGCGGCGCCCTCACCCGGCGGGTCTGCGTGCCGCTTGCAGGGACCCCTCCGTACCGCCTGCTCATTTCACGCCTGCACGTGCTCGCTCCCCAAGCCTCCCCCACGTCACGAGAGCCGTCACGTGAACACACACAGACTCTTTGCTCGACTCGGCCCTCGGCAAACACCCTGCACTGCGTCTGCCGGCCCGGAGCGGCGCCCGGGAGCTGTTAAATGACGAGGGGCGCAGCCTGCGGAGGCCGGATGGCTCCCCGCGCGTGAGGCTGCCCGCCTGCTAAACCCTGCCCCGCCCCCCTCCGCACCCGCAGACAGGCCGCCAAGCGAGCTGGGTGACCGAGGCGGGGCGCCTCGCCTCCTGGTCACCCCTCCCCCACCACCGCACGCACACTCTCCGAGCTCCGCGGCCACAGGCCCCTGGTGCGCGCCTGCTCCTGAGAGAGAGGCCAGACGTGGGACAAGGGAGTGGGAGGATGCAGCCGGGGAGAGAGGCAGGGGGAGGAGGGAGGGAGGCCACCAGCCAGGGAGGGCTGGGCCCGGGCAGGGTCCGGTCGCTGGGGTTCGGCCTGGCCCGGGGGTGGAGGCCCACCCAGCGTGTCAGAGCCGGGCACCACCTCGGGGACGGGTCTGTCCAGGTGGCTGAGACCCCTGTGACCAAGTGACTTGCCCAAAGTCACTTTAGACGCGGGGGGTGGGGCTCCGGGTCCCTGACAGGCGGGCGGGGAGGGGCGGGTACAGAATGTGGGCGGGGCCAGGGTTCGGGGCAGCAGGTGCGGGAGGTGCTGGCGGCCCTGGGGGGGGGGGGGGGAGCGTGTCAGCGCCGGGCGCCTCCTGCCCGCTGTGCAGAGGGTGTCGCCTGGGACGAGTGCCTCTGACCGCCCAGGCCCACCCGCTCATTTCCAGGGAACACAGCCCTGGCCCGTGGCTCCCGGCGTCGCCCTGCCCGACTCAGACGGGGATTCGGGCGGCGCCAAAGGTGAGACCGGTCCAGGTCGCCCCGAGCTCCGGGTCGGACCTCGTCCCCGCCCGGCATCCAACCAGCTGGAAATCTTTTCTTGAGTCTCATTCCACTCAACGTGTTGAGGTAAACATTCGCCCTTTAACGGGAAAATGGCGTTTCTGTCCGGAGAGAGGAGCCAGCGCCCCCCCTCCCGGCCCCTCCCACCGCCCCTCCTGGGCGGCTGCCTCCTGGCTGCAGCTGCAGACGCAGGGGCTGGTGGCCGGGGGTGGGCCGCGGCCCCGACTCTCCAGGCCCGTGCCCCTGGGCTGAGGGGACGTGTCCGAGCGGGCGGGCACAGAGGCTTTCTCGGGGAAAGCAGGAAATTAAAAAAGCAACAGCAACGAGAAGCTGCTGCGCCGGGAAAAAAACAAGACATCCTTTGACCCTTGCTCACGCCGACCCCGGGGCCACCGGGGCCGGAGGCCAGACTGGCTGTGTTCAAGGCCCCCTGGCCCCTCCCCCCGGCCCCAGCCCCTCCCCCTGGCCCAGGTCCCTGGAAAAACAGCACGGGGCCTCGGTTTCCCCACCTGGAAAGGGACGCTACGATGGCACCTTCCTCCCGGGGCTGAGAGGGGACTTCTGGGCGCACAGTGAGACCCAGGTGGTGGCTGCGTGTTCGAGGACCGCTGTGTTCCCGTGTGCAGGGGGCTGGTCACGGAGTGGCTCGGAGGCACAGCCATGGGCAGGGACCAAGCCTTCGGTCCCCGGAGCCCAGCCCTCCCGCGGCCTCGCTCCCTCCTGACGCAGGTGTCCCCGGTCCCTGCTCAAAGGTGACAGTCCCTGTAGCGTCAGCCGCAAGCCCTGGAAGCACCGGAAAAGTCTCCGTGGTACTTTAGGGTTCATTCACTCTTGGGGGGCTTGTGGTCAGCCTCACAACTTTAAAACATGTTGTTTTAGGAAGAGGGGAAGGGAGGGAGGAAAGGAGGGAGACATCAGTGTGCGAGAGAAACATCGATTGGTTTGCCTCTCACTGCCCTGAGCTGGGGACGTGGGGACGGGCCCGCAACCCAGGCACCTGCCCTGCCCGGGAATCAAACCGGTGACCTTTGGACTCGCAGGCCAGAGCACAGTCCACTGAGCCACGCCAGCCAGGGCCACGTGGCTTTGGGGGCCCCGGGATCTGGCGGCAGACCTGTGTTCTCCATGGCCCCAGAGCCTGCCCATCCCCTCACGGCCGCGTGTCCTCAGCAGCCGAGACGCCCAGCGGGCGGGGTCGGTGGGCAGGCTGGAGGGCGTTCCGGGGGCCGCGTGGGGAGGAAGGCACATGGGAGCCAGCCGTGGAAACCCGTGGTGGCCCCCAAGGAGGTACCCCGGACACCGCCCCCCACAATCATGCCCTTTTTCTCCAGCCTGCTCCTGAGTCACCAGGGGACTCAGGAAGTAACTCCTCTCCGGGGTGACCGCAGGTGCCCAGCGTCCCCCAAGATGCCTGCGGCGTTTCAGCGGGGCCCTGGGTGCGCTCGGCAGGCCCAGGCGCCGAGGTTTCACTTGGTTCCGGTGCCTCTGTCCTGGGCTCCTCTGCAGGGGACCCGTCCGAGTGGCTGGTCCCTTGGGAGCCTCCTTCCCAGATCCCCCTGGAGGAGGGGGTGGACTGGGGCAGGTGCCAGGACGGAGGAGTGACGGGCAGGGGAGGAGGACGGTTCGGGGCTTGGGCCTCTCGTCACGTGAGCGCAGGGAGGCAGGCAGAAGGGCGAGGGGTGCACTGGAGTCCCGGCCGGCCAGTGTTTGGGGCTGGCCGCGGGCAGGAGGCCGGGAGCGGGAGGCCCGCCCTGCGGTCACAGCGCCCTTCCCAGCGGGACAGGCCGCGGCGGGGACCGAAGCAGCCCCTCCCCCTCTGCTGCCCTGAAGCCCCCGGTCCAACCTGCACACCATTAACCCAACAGCAGCAGCAACCTTCCGCGCGAAAAGGTTCCAAATGCAAACAGTGCACAGCCCCATCAACATGTTAATTAGGGCTCATTAGCTGCCAACAAGCCCGGCGGCCGCCGCTGGAGGACGTCTCCGCAACCTTCTCTCTGCCCCCGGTGGCGGCTCGGGCGCGCTCCCATCTGCCGGGCCCGCGGCCGGCTGCACGGACGCCCTGCACGCCCTTCTTGGTGGCTCTGGTTGTCTCGGTGGCTCAGTCTCGGTCCACGCTGAGGCTGACGTGGGCGTGACCCAGGCAAAGAGGAAGCCACAGCCGCCACGAGAAATCTGTACGGACTGTTTGCCCAGGTGTAGGTGATGAGTCGGAAGAATTGCACGCCGCTCCCGGTGGCCATTCCCGGCCAGGTCACAGCAGGGCCCGTGAGCCCAGCCGGGGTCACCGAGGAGGGCACACCTGGTCCGTGGGGGACGAGTGCCGTCTCTTCCCGCCCCACGCCCGTGAGATGATCTCCGCCTGAAGCAAAACAACAGAAACGCGTGTCGCTGCATGGGCTGCCTTTTCGTTACCATTGTCCCTGTCTGCACCCCTAGACCCACGGGGACCGCAGGTGCCTTCCCAGAGGTTCTGGGGGGGGGGGGGTCAGGGAGGTGCAGATAGCTCCCCCACCTTTGTAGCTCCACCCAGAGGTGCTGGCCGGAGGCCCCAGGCAGGGCTGGGTCTGCTGTGGGCTCTCAGACCCAGAAGCGGTCTGTGCGCGAACCCCTCCGCTGTGCTGCGGTTCTCAAGGCCGCTGGGCCGCTGGAGGAGGAGAGGGCGGGGCTTGCTGCAGTGGGTGCCGTTGGAGGCCCGCCCAGGCGAGGCTCCGCCCCTCAGCAGCGGCCCCTCCTGGAGCACAGTCTCCCAGGAACACGAGGCAAGAAGGGCGGGCTCTAGGGTGGGGCCTGCACTGGTGGCTACTAGAGGCTGACCTCCGTCGACGCTGTGGCGTTGCTCGGCCTTCCCCACGTGGTTCCCGTCTCGCACCTGTTCTCCAGGAGCCCTGCCTCAGAATCCAGTTCTCCCTGAATCCGCACTTTGGACACTCCTTGCAGGGCCCCCGACCGAGGAGGCTGCCGGTCCCTGAGGCCGGTCGCTGTGAACGTTTCCATCCCGTGCAGACGCCGCTGCCCCAGCCCTTGTCCCCCAGGGAAGGGTGAATGGTTCCTTTTTTTCAGATTTTATTTATTTTTAGAGAAGGGAAGGGAGGGAGGAAAAAGGAGAGAAACAACATCGTGTGGTTGCCTCTCATGCGCCCCCTACTGGGGACCCCGCCCACAACCCAGGCCTGTGCCCTGACTGGGAATCGAACTGGCAGCCCTTTGGTTGGCAGGCTCCAAATCCACTGAGCCACACCGGCCAGGGCTGCGGGCGAATGATTTCTTCAGGAAAATGGTGGTGGTGGTAGGGGTCGTCACCGGGGTCAGTCAGCCCCCAGTGCGGCAGCCACCAGCAGTCAGAGCCCAGGAGGACAGGCGGGAAGATGAATTCGGGTCAGCGCCCCCGTGCCCTGCGAGCCTCTGCCTCTCAGGGGGGTGGCCGTGCCCGTGTCCCCCGCTTGGTTTGTCACGGCCGTTCCCGATCGCACATTCAGTGTGGCAGAAATTCGCTTCCTTTTCCCACCTGAGCGCGGTTGCTTCTGTAACAATACAAAACTGAAGTCCACGTGGGTTTCATCGGCGCGCTCCAGAACGCGGTGTGTGAATCTGGGAGGCAGGTGGGTGTCGTCCCTGGGGTGAGAGTCTCGTAACATAAGACTCACAATCTTTTAATTTCATTTTATTTTATTTTATTTTATTTATTTTTAGAGAGGGAAGGGAGAGAGAAAGAGAGAGAGAGGGGAGAGAGAGAGAGAGAGAGAGAGAGAGAGAAACATCAATGTGCGGTTGCTGGGGGTCATGGCCTGCAACCCAGGCATGTACCCTGGCTGGGAATCGAACCTGCGACGCTTTGGTTCCAAGCCCGTGCTCCACCCACTGAGCTACGCCAGCCAGGGCCAAGACTCACCATCTCAAGGTGAGCCGTTCATATGTCCGCAACGCCATGCAGCCTGCACCTCTGTTTCCGAAACTCTTCCCCTGCTCGGAAGGAAGCTGGTAGTATCGGCAGGCGGGCGCTGCTCCTCCAGCCCCTCCTGGACAGTCCACAGAAATGAATGAGGCCCAACGGGGTCTTTTGTGTCCGGCTTCTGTCCCTCACGAGGGTGTGTCCGAGGTTCACCCACGCTGGGGTGGGCGTCGGCCCTCCGTTCCTTCCCGTGGGCGATACAACCCCGTCACGAGCACGGCCCCCCTGCGCTCGCCCGGCACCTGCCGCCGGACACTGGGGTCCTGCCCACCCTTTGGGCCACCGTAAAGGCTGCTGCTGCTACTGCTGCGGACATGCGTGACAGGTGTTTTGTGAATACCTGTTCCACTCTTCGGAGTACCCGGCTGGGGGTGGCGTTGCCGGATTGTGGAGCAGTTTTGCGTTTAGCTTTTTGAGGGGCTGCCAACTCACCCTCCACCTCGGCGGCCCGGTGTGCACCCCCCGCAGCCGCGCACGAGGGTTCGGCTTCTCTGCCGCCTCGCCCACGCTTGTGCTCCCCCCCTTCCCCGACCCCAGGCCTTCCCGGGTTTCGGGGGCCGTGCCTCTGTTCTCCGCTGACCTCTGAGCCCCACAGGGGGCTCTTTGGGGAGCTGTGTGTGGTTCTACGGAACCCGGACTCACCAAACCTGCTGGGCACGAGGAACCGAAACACCACATCCATCCTCCTGCCCCTCAGGTCGCTGCCCTGGTGACACAGAACGGGTCACCTTCAGCGCCACGTGCCCTGCACTGGGTCCTCGTGCAGCCCCTCGAATGCTGGGGGCTGCTGGGGGCATCCTTCACCGGGAGCAGGCTCCACGTGAACGTGATTCTGTTTTCAGAATCGGGGGCCCCAGCTGCTCAGCGTGGTGGGGACGGTGGGGACCTGCTGGCGCAGGCCGAACCAGATCAAAATCCAGGCTCCGCTCTCCGCTCTGGCTCCGAAGTCCCCCGCAGGGTCCGAGCCCCCCAAGGCCTGCCTGGCAGGGGACAGCTCCCCCAGGATGGCCCTGCTGTGGAGACGGAGACTCGCCCTCCCAGTGGGAGCCGGCTCCCTGCCGCGGAAGAGGCTGAAATCTGACGAGAAGGCGAATGGATCCCGTCTGCTGCGCTGCGGCCACCGGTCGTCTCCACACTCAGACGATCGGAAGGGCCGCGCTGGGAGGGCGAGGCCGCGCCGTCCCGGTGATCTCCCAGCTCCTTCGTGGGGCCGACAGCCCCGGTTCCTCCCCAAGACAGATCATCTGACTAATTAGCAGCCAGTGGATGTTTAATTAAAACCTGGCCATTCATTACCGGAGGTGCCCTGGCCACTCGGGAATGAAGCAGGGTGGCAGGGGATGGGGTTTCCTCCAGCTGGCCGGTGACCCAGGCAGGATGCCCTCCTTCCGGCCACTGACTCTCCTCCTTTGCCGTTTGGCCGGGGAGGGGCGGGGGGGGGCGGCCCAGAAGGGGGTGGGGCGGGGGTCTGGAGGTCTGGAGAGGGTAGAGACAGGGCCGATGGCAGGGGGCTTCTCTGAGCAGCCGGGTCTGGCCTGTTACCCAATTCCCCCCCTCCCCCAACGGGAGGTCCCCCTGACTTAGCGTGTTTCTCCCCTGGAAGTCCTCTGTGGGGGGCCTGCACAGGTACATTTAGTGTGACCCCAACCCCGTCAGCCTGACCCCCGGGGTCCTCGGCCGGGGTTCCCAACCACGGCCCGCCACCAAGAGTGGCCACAGCAGATTCTAACAGAGGGACAGACACGTAGACCCACGGGCAGGGTGGGGACCCCGGAGGTTGGCCCAGCGCCTGTGGCTGTGTGAGGGGACGTGGGTGGTCTTTGCCGCAGACAGTGCTGGGTCAACCGGAGCCACCCGAGAACACAGGGTCGGTGAACTTCGGCGTCAGATCTTAGAAGGGGAGGGAGGAGAGTGTCTGGACCAGCTGCCCCAGAGCGCGCAGCGGAGGGGGGAAGGTCGGCAGACTGGCACGCGCGTTCAGTTTCCGAGCGGCCGTTCATCACAGGCCCCGACCAGGGAGGGACAGGCGATCGCAAAGCCGGAGGAGGCCTTCCCCACGCCCGCGACCAGGAGAGGGCTGGCGGAGGAGCAGCGGGAAGGAGGCCCCAACGGGCGCTTCCCCGGGCGCCGTGTTTGCCGTCAGGAACCGAGCGACCGGACACACAGCTACACACGCACCCGCTGGGCTAGAGCGAACAGATCGGGGACCCCGAGGGCGGTGCTGATGCAGGGCGACGGGGACACTCGCGGGTTGCTGCTCGGGGCATAAACTGGGGGATCCACTCTGGGGGAAGGGGTCGGCGCTGTCTGGCGCCGCTTGGAGGTTTCCCTGCACCGCCACCACCCTCCAGGGGCGCACCGGCCCACGGCCCCCCCCTGCCACCCTCCAGGGCCTTGGCCTCGGCCTCCGCTTTCGTCCTGCTGCTTCCGGGGACAGTGGAAGGCGGGGCCCTGGCGCTCTCGGGTTTGGCCTCGGCGGGTTCTGAACAGCCGTAGGCGGGGCGGGGCGCGGCCGCGAAGGCCCGTATCACTCCGCCCGCAGGAAGCCGTGAAGCCCCGAGAGCCTCGGATGGCAGGGAGGGCCCTCGGAGACCGACACCCCGAGACGGAAGCCAGACACAGAGGGACAGACGGCGTGCGAGTCCACGCGTGGGGAGTGTCCGGAGCAGGCGAATCCAGGGAGGCGGAGAGCAGATCGGTGGTTGCCGGGGTGGGGTGGACGCAGGGGGGGTGGGGTGGGGGTGGGGAGAAACCGCTCGATGGGTGCGGGGATTCTTTCCGGGCGGTGGGAACGTTCTGGAACTGGACAGAGGGGGTGGCCGCAGGACACTAAACGCTACTCAATCGTACACTTTAAAATCGTTAAGTTTACGTTGGTGGATTTCGCCCCCAAAAAGACAGCCCAGCGTTGCCCTTGGCTGCCAGGGGGCGCAGCCTACTCTGGGACCCCGCGGGCCCACGCTGTCCGCTCTGGGGTGGCCGGCAGCCGGCCGGCGTGCCCGCCGCTTCCTGAGCTCCCCGCCCCCGCAGCGGGCAGTTTTGTCCGCTCGCTGTCCTCGCCCCCAGGCCAGGAGCCGGGCCGCGCGGAGGCCCGTTCACAGGACGCAGCCTCGGGGAGCACGCGTGTGCGGCCGAGGGGCACTGCTGCCGCTGCTCAGGCCGGCTGAGCCAGCGTGGGCGTGGGGGGGGCGCTGAGTGGCTGGCACAGAGATGAACGGGGCTGGAGGGAGGGGGAACCTCGGGGCACAGGGACAGGCGTCGAGAATCTGGGGGCGCCAACCTCCTGCCGCCATCTCGGAGGGGCCACCAAGGGCCGGTGACAGCTCCAGGCGTCACGGGTGTGGGTGTCTGAGCCCCAGACTGTGCCGCTGTCACCCACCGGCAGGGGCAAAGGGGGCAGGCCCTGGCGCGGGACCCGGGAGTGTGGGAGTGGGAGTGTGGGAGTGGGATGCCGGAAGGGTGGGGGGCGGGGGAGGAGCCCCGCTGCCCACGTGTCAGCTGCAGCGCCTCCCGGCGGCCTTCCAGGTCGCCCTCGGCCTTTCTTTTATGGGTTGTTTTATGGGTACGGGAGTCCTTCCCTTTTACGGTAGCGAGTTGTCCACCTATAAAAAACCAAACCAACCCGCGAGTCAAGTGAGCCCGGCCCTGCACGGCCGACGGCCGGGTCCCCGCAGCCGAGGGGCCGCGTTTGTCTTGTTTATGGGAGAACGGAGTGTTCTCACCCCGAGTCTCCCTTCTCCAAGTCGTGGGCTCTGGCGGTCCTGAGGGGCTCTGTCCGGAACACGTGGCCCGTGGCCCCAGGAGGGGCCCCTCATGTGGCCCACTGCCAGGGCCGCCCCGGGAGTCACGGCCTTCTCCCTAAAGTTGGGGAGACCGTGTGCTTGCAGCTTGGCAGCCACGTGGGGTGCTGGGCATGACCCCTGTGTTCCTTCCTTAGGATTTTTACAGCGGCCCCAAGCGTCCCAGGGCAGAGGAATGTTGGGGTTCAGTGCCAGCCGGAGTCCGTGTGTGTGGCGCTAACAGAGTGGGGGGCAGGGGCGGTGTGAAGGCCTCACTCTCTCCCCGGGGTTTCCATGCTGTGTGCACCCCCTCCGCCCCCACCCCACCCCCGCCCTTTCTCCCCATCTCCCAACCCCCCTCCCAACCCCCCTCCTGGCCCACAGTGAACGCAGACCTGTGGTGGCAGTGGTGGAGGGGGGTGGCGAGGCGCTGTGGCGGACATGTGTCCGTGGGTGGAGTGCAGCCCCCCAGGACGGAAGAGGCCGCCGGCCGGCCAGATGCGGGTACAGGGGAGCTGTGTGTCCCCAAAGGCCGGGCCTGAGCCTCGGCCCCGGGGTGTCCTGCTGCCCTGCCCAGCGCCCCCACTTTGTCCTGTGGGCCATGCTTTTCTCAGGGAGCTTCTTTGTCAAGCGCCCCCAACCCCTGGATGGACAAAGCCATCGTGGGGTTGGATCTGCGCTCTGGCTTGTCCCCCCCCTGTGTCCCACCAGCAGGAGGGAAGCATCCTGGAAGGCCAGGGGGCGGGGCGGCGGGGGTCCTGCCTGTCCTCCGGGGTCCCAAGACAAGGTGCCGATTCGCCCACACCTTCCCCGTGTTCTGAGTGACCTGCCCGGCAGCATGGGCCGGGGGGCAGCCCAGCCTGCAGCTCGGAGCCCTGCACTTCCAGCTGGACCCAGCTCCCCCAGAGCGAAAGGTGGGGGGCTCCCAGGCCACCCTGGCCCTTCATCCTGGTGCCCGGGACGTGCGTGGCAGGGCCTCCCCCAGGCCCATCAGCATCGGGGCTCCTCCTGCGGGGCCCCCCTCCCGGTGGCCCAGGTGCTCCTTATCCCCCAGCTGGACGGCCGCCCCGAGGTTCCGAACTGCGGACCCCACTGCTCTGCAGACCCCACTGCTCTCCGTTTATGGGAAGCAGGGCTGTTTCCTTGGCACGCCACCGCTCGGGACCAGTCAGCGGCTTCCCGTCACCTGTGGAACCACTCAGCCCGGCATCCGAACCCCCTCCTCGGCTTTACGGCCCCGCCTGCCCTCGTCGCTCTCCTCCCCCCAGTGCTCCTGGCTTTCCTGCCCTCCCCCGTGGCCCGCCCTGCCCGGGCTCTGTGCTGGCTGGGACGGCGTGTGCGGGAGAAGGAACCCCGCTGACTCTCCAGCCCCCCCCACCCCCTCTTCTCTGAACTCTGCGTCCTTCCGGCCTGGCCGACCGGCGTGGAAATGCACTTTTTCCGCCAGTGCTTCTTCTATCGACACGGCGCCCTGGGCCAGCACACCTGCGCGAGCCCGAAAGCTGTCCGAGGGGCGTCTTTTCTCAGCAGCACCCTCGCCACGCCCCCGATTGCCGGGCATTTTCCACTTGTGTCTGCGGCACGTCAAAACCAGGCTGTTGTGCAGTTTTCAGACCCCGTCGTACGGGACTTCACGGTTTTCTCACCCTTTCATTCTTTCCCTTGGTCGCCCGAGCGTGTTTCTCCGGTCCCTGTGTGGCTCCAGGTCCCGGTGGGGGGCCTGGGCCGACCCTGTGCTATTCCATGTGGCGGGAGGCAGCCTGGGCGCCCTGGGCCACTCGAGGGCCTCCGTCGCTCAGGGCAGCCTCACACCAGCCTGTCCAGTGGGCGCCCCTCAAGTGTCCCTCGGGACCACCGCAGGGCCGTCCCTCTGTCTTGGGCTGTCCTGAGATGCCCGTCGTTGCTGACCATGAGGTCTGTCCTTGCTCCGGGACTAGGTGTGCCACCCACTGCTGCGCCCCAGGCAGTGAGCTCCCCCTGCCTCACAGACAGCATCCACTCGGGGCCAGGTGACATGGAGTGATGCTCGTGCCAGGGTTGATGGCCAAGGGACCTGCAGGGCCACCGGGCACTGGGCCATGGGTGGGGACCCTGGGGAAAGGGGTGTGTCCCCCCGGCAGGTTCGCCGGCCTCTCGGGGGGTGTTACCGGCTCACGTTCTACGTGGGTGGGAGGAGCGTCCCGGCCCAGCTGCTGTGCGACAGTCCCCACAGGGGGAGGGGGAGGGGACATCTGGCTGGCCGGGGGCAGCCTGTGAAGACAGGGACGGTGGCGAGGAGGTGCCTGTTCCTGCCTCGGACCCAGACACAGGCGCCCCAACCCCCAGCCCTGGAGTGCATTTTTTTTTTTGCACTTAGTGTATCGTATGTACGTGTGGGCTTACTTGTGAGGGAAAACCAGTGGGGTAGGTTCCCGGACGTGGGTTTGTCTGATCAAAGGCACGTGTGTTCAACAGGGAACAAACACCATCGCCTGAGCCCCTCCAGAAGGTTCTGCAGGTTGGGTCCCACCTGCTGGGTGCCAGGGGCGTTTCCTCCCCCACTCTCCCCTCCTTGTCCTCGTCCGGCCCTGGGCGGTCTCGGCGGCCCGGGGCGTCCCATCAGTGGAATTTGCTCAGTTCCGAACGGAGGGGGGTGGAGCGTCTTTCCCTACTGGGGGCCGGTGGCTGTTCATGTTCGTCTGCGGCGTCTGCGGACGTGCTTCCCCGCCGGCGCTTCCCCGCCGGCTGTCAGATGCGCCCCCTTCGGCTCACGCGGGCGGCGGGTCTTGGGTTCCCTGAGATACATGCCTCCGTCTCGCGGTGCGAGTTTTCTTTGAACGTTCCTTATCGTGTTTATTTTTTCTTGAGAGAGGTATGTTTGTTTTTTTAGTCAAAATTGTTTTCCTTTTTTTTTTTTTGCTTCTAAGTTTCATGTAATATCTCATCTTTCTCCACTCCAGGATTTTAAGAGAACCCATCGTGTTGTTTTCTCGTGGAAGGGACTTTTGGTCTCCCCAGCTTCTCGCTCTGGGCCCAGGGCATGGGTTGGAGAGGGCGCAGGGGGGGCGTGTGGCCTCACCCGGCCTCCCACTTCCAGGGCCAGGCCACGCCCCCCGCTTCCAGGGCTCCTTCGCAGCCACGCCCCCTGTGACCACACCCCTTATAACCACGCCCGTCGTGGCCACGCCCTCCGTAGCCACGCCCTCCGCCCCCAAGAGGACAGCACGTTCAGGCTGCCGAGTGGCGCCTTCAGTAAATGGCCCCTCGTGCCAGGGCCTGTGTTCACAGGCGGTCTCCTGGATACCAGGGAACGCCCCCCACCGGGACCCTCCAACCCTTGGCCGTGGCCCCCGAGCTCTGGGCCTGTCTCCTTCATGCCTCGCACTCGAGACCTGAGTTACAGAAGCAGAGAACTTGACAGCCACGGGAAGCCCTGGCGGTCACCCGTGTCGGTTCGGTTTTCCAGTGCAGGACGTCAGGGGCAGACGGGAGGCCAGGGCGCCGGGTCTCTGACCCCAGGGCCAGCCCCCTGCGGCCCGTGGCCTCTCTGAGTCAGTCTCGCAGGAGGCCCCCAGGGTGGCCTGGGCCGCCGGGTCCGTTACCTGACCCACTAGGCTGAGCTGAACACGGTGGGTGCTGTGTGAGCCCCCGCGGGTGTGCCGCTGCCGTGGCAGGCTGGGCACTGCGTGCCCCAAGGTCCGCTTGGGACGTGGGTTCGACTCTGTCTTGGGAGCAGCAGGGACCAGGGGCCTTCAGGCCCCAGGAATGCGGCACAGGGGCACTGGGCGGGGGCTGGGTCCCTGCTGTGACGGTGGTCTCTTGGGGACCTGCAGGGAGAGGAGGGGTGGCCTTCACAGCTGCTCTCGAGGCTCCGCGGGGCTGGGGGTGGGGCTAGACCCCGACCCACGGTCAAGTGCAGGTCTTCACAGAAAACAGCGCGCACCGCAGGGTTGGCTGCTCTGGACTCTGGGACCCCCCCCCCCCCCGCGGGGGGTGGCTGCTGCCTGCCCCCGACGGGAGCCCGAAGCCCAGCCGATGGGTGGGTCCCACCCAGTGTAACCCGGACGGCAGAGCGCCCTCCGTGACGAATCAAGGCCTCCACGCTGTCAAATATTAAATCTGTTCAGAATATTAAATAATTTCCTCTTCAGTGATCCCAGTAAATTTAATTAGCGCTGGCTCTCCCCACAGGATTGACTGCTGGTTTCCGAGATGCATCCACGAGGAAGGGGGCTCCGGTTCCCGCGGCGTGCGCGGCTGAGCTGTCGCCCCAGCTCGCCAGCTGCCCGGGTCCCTGCTCCTCAGGGTGGCCCCGGGGACACGGCGCTTCTCCTTCTGTGGGCACTCACTTCAGGACCGAGTGGAGTTGGGGCCCCTCCTGCCCTCACTGGCTGCAGAGCCGGGGTGTCTGAGGTCGCTGGCTGGGAGCCTGCGGCGCCCATGGGGCCGCCCCGTTCAGACCCCCAGAACCTCACTGTCCTCCCCGAAGCTGCGGCCGCCCACCCCGACTCCGGCCTCGCTCCCATGGTTCACGGAGAAAGTGCTCACTGGGCACCACCCCGGAACTCCATAAACATTGTGTCTTTTCTTCTATCCTCTCGGGAAGTGTGAGCTTCAAGAATATTGACTTTGTAATGATGACATTTCCAGAACTTGAGTTGAAAATAATGAATCCGGGCAGGGTCGTCCTGAGAAGCCGGAGGCAGGGTTACCATGTGTCTCCGCAATAGCCCGTGAGCGCCCCTCCCCTTCCCCCATGCGCGCCCGGAGAGCCCGTGACAGCACGAGGCCAGCAAGTCCACGTGCAACTCCATCCGGAAAGGAGCGGGGGCAGGTTGGCTCACGTGACGCACTCCTGGGCGTTTCCTGCTGGAGGGAAGAAGGCCGCCCCTCCTGGTGGTCGTTCTCACGTTGTTTGCTTGGAGTCTGGCTCCCGGGCAGTGAGTACCAACAACAGCGCAGCGCCACCCCCGTCTGATCAGCCAGGTGATTCATCCGCGTCATTTTAGCGCGGTTTCCAGTTCGTACGGATGCAGGCCCAGCGCTCTGCCCAGGGCCCCACCTGCTGCTTGGGCGGAGCCGGGAGAACCCGCACCCCCCCACCCCCACCCCCACCCCAGGGGGCCTCGCAGGGCAGCCGCTGCCCTGCTTCTTCCTCCCCAGCAGGCTGGTGCCCTGGAGAGACGACAGCCCGTGCGACGTTTGTGATCGAATTTATAAAAATCTTCCTTACGTGTTTCCCGATTACAAATACAGTGAGGGCCCCGCCGCGGGCAACCGACGGTGTCCTGGAACACGCAAAACAGGGCGATTGCCGGTGAACCACTGTCCCGGCGCGGAGGCCACCTCTGTGGGCCCTGCCAGCGCGGCCGGGCGCCCGCCTCACGGCCAGGGACGGCGTTTGCATTGTGTTGCGAGTTCTGCCGACAAACCTCACGGTCCGCCGGCTCCCAGCCCGTTTGCAGTGGCGCTCGGCACGCTCCCGGGCAGGGTTTGTAACGAGAGTGCAAGCGCGTCCCCAGCACCCCGGAGCTGGACACTCAGCTTCCCCCCCCTCCATCTTTGGATGGCGGAGCGACACAGCAAATGCTCCGGTGGGTAAATCTTTCTGGATAAACCTTCGCGCTGGTTCCCGGGTGTCTCCTTAGGGCGAATTGCTACAAGCGCAGTTGCTGAGGTAAAGGTTAAACACACTCCGAAAGCTGTTGATCCGCGGACCCGCCTGCCCCCCGGGGAGATGGCTCGGGCTCCGCGGGCCCCACCAGCCACCCCCCTTCCCCCCCCGCCGTTGCCGGCCGCAGCCGGCGGCATCCGACCCCCGCAGGCGGCAAAGGCGGAAGCGTGTTTTTGTCTCCAGTGCACGGCTTCCGCGACCGGCGAGATCAGACACCTTCCCAACGTCGGGGCCCTTTTTAAGTCTTTTTTTGACAGTCGCCTCCTCGAGGGCCTGCCTGGTCGGTGACATCAGTCTTCATGTCCCTGTCTTTGGTGCTCAGAGGTGGTGCTGGGGGAGCGGAGGCCACGCTACCAGGTGGGGGGTGGGGCAGATGGAGGAGTTGGCGGAGCCCGGCCAGGCCTCCCCATGGGCGGGGCCAGAGCCCTCGCCGCGCCCCGGAACCTGCGGATCCCATGAAATTCGGCTGCAGGAGACCACAGCTGATACCCGGCCGCTGTCGGGAAGGCTGGTCTCCAGCAGGGCAGGCTGTCCCCGAAGAGGAGGTGGGTGCGCGGTGGGGGTGCCCTGCATGGGGCCCTGGGGCCGTAAGAGGTGTCCCTCCAGAGGGACAGGCCGGCCTGCTCTGAAGCTCGTCTGTGCGTCCCTGTGTAGGGGGTTGAGTGGTGCCCCCCCCGGATTTCAGGTCCACCTGGAACCGCAGGATTTTGACCTGGTTTGGAAATAACGTCCTTGCAGGTGTGACCCAGTGAGGATGAGGTCGCGCGGGATGTGGGTGGGCCCAGGCCCAGTGCCGGGTGTCCCTAAAGGAAGAGGGAAGTTTGGACACGGACGCACACCCACTGGGGACGGCCAGGTGGAGCTGGAGCAGAGGCTGGAGGGGCGCATCCACGAGCCCAGGACGGCCGGAGCCCCCGGAAGCTTCCGGAGGCAGCGTGGTCTTGCACACCCCTCGGCCTTGGCCTTCCGGCCTCCAGGACTGCGGAGAGGACAGATCCCGGCCGCCTGAGGCCCCGCCCTGGGCTGCGGCAGCCGGGGCAGCGCAGGCGTCCTGGTGCCGTGGCCGGTGCTCCCTGCGCGTCACCCAGTGGGAGGAGCGCTCTGGGCTCCACCCCCTCGTCTTCTGAGCCCTGACGTCAAACCGAGAATTGCTGTTTATGACGTCACACCTCGCCTTTTCCTTTTAAAAGCATGTTATGGTCATAGCCAAGGTTTTTTTTTTTTTTAATCCTCACCCGAGGATATTTTATTCATCGATTTTTAGAGAGAGGAAGGGACGGACACAAACACTGATGCGAGAGAGAAGCAGCGATTGGTTACCTCCCCGGGAACCGAACCTGCATCCTAGGTGATGTGCCCTGACCGGGAATCGAACCCGCAACCTTTTGGTTACGGGCTGATGCTCTGACCAGCCAAGCTGTCCCTGCCGGGGGGCTGGTCGCACCCAGTGTTTTAACCTCCACGGCGTTTCCGTGTGACTTCCGCGTGGGCTGCGCTGTGAGGGTGTAGCCGGTGCCTCTGTCCGCCGCGGGAACGCAGCGCCCGCCCGGCGGGCCGGGTTCTCCAGCTCTCCCTCCCCGCCTCCTCCGCCCGTCTCTCGCCACTCGCCCAGCTCTCATTTCTCCTCGGTCTCCAGCTTTCTAACCCTCTCTCACTTTCCCCTCTTGCTGAAGAGGATGAAGAAAACTGGGGGTGGGGGGTGGGGGGAGGAAGCACTGAAGGTCCTGGCATTTGGCCCCCACCATTCTGAACACCTGGATGTTGGAAGACACGGAGAAATCGGATGCGTTTTCCCGCGTGCATCCAGCTGTCTCGTCCTGTGGGCACCCCGGCGTCTTCTCTGTCCCCTGGAAAGCCCGCCTGTCTGGGCGGCGCGTGCCCCGTCCGCGGGGGCGCCTCCCCTCCGCCCGCGCCTCCGCTGGCAGCCGGCCGAGCACGCGCACAGAAGGCTGCAGGCACCGCTGCTGCTGCGAGCCAGCCTCGCACAGACCTCCTTCCCCCCGGATTGCCTGGGGTTGCCTAGCAATCTGACAGCCGCACTCCGCCTCGGCAGACACTCGACTTGGATGGATTTTTCCTATTTTTAATTTGTTTTCTGGGTGGGTATCATTGTGCAACCACAGGCCGAGCTCAGAGATGTGGCGTGGGTCCCACGCAAAGCACGTGGGCCTATGCGGGCGGGGGAGAGCCCACCGGCCCCTGGACAGACCGTGGCATCTGCCGTGGGAGGCTCCAGGCTCCAGCCGCCGCCCCCCGCTGTAGAGGCCTGGGGGCCCTCTGCTCGCTCCCCTCACACATTCTCAGGCTACCTCCGCCCCCCAGACGCTGCTGCTGCCGCCGCGTGGTCCAGGCAGCCCAAAGACCGCGCGGTGCGCGTGCTGTGCGTGTGCGACCCCGAGCAGCCCGGGTCTCCCTCCGACATGTCCCGCCCACCTGGGAGGAGAGATGGGGCGCTCTGCGAGCGGCTCACCCCCCCTCCGGAGGAGACGAACGCCAGAGCTGCGAGCGCCCAGGTGCCGAAGCCGGGCCGCCTGCTCTTAAATAAAACAGCACGTCTGGGAGCGTGTGCGAGACACAGCAGAAGCGCCCACCTGCTCCCCTGCCTGGGGGGCGGTGCGCGGGGGGCGGGGCCTCTGCCCGCAGTCCGGGGGCCGGTTCTAGGTCTGGAGCCGCCTGCCTTGGAGGGAGACCAGGATCTGGGGCCTCGGTTTTCTCATCTGTAAACCGGGGTTGTACTAAGGGACCTTTTCTCCTTTCCAGCTCTGCAATGCCATACCGCAGTGTCCGTGACGGCGAGACCCGCGAGAGCAACGTCAGAGGACTGAGGGCAGAGCCTCCGGGAAACAGAGGCCCAGGGAGTGGCCTTGGGGGCCTTGCTGTGGTGGAGGAGAAGGAAGAATGTTCTAGAAAGGGAGTGGACAGCAGGACCACCTGCCTCCATGATAAAGTGCACGAGGAGGGACCACAGGCTAGTTTGTCTGGTGACTCCTGCCCCTGGTGACCCCGTGTCCGTGGGGACGACTGGGGATAAAGGGCAGATGATGGCAGGGGGGGTGGGGAGGGTGCCGAGTCTGGAGACAGTGAGACCCGACGTGGTTTTCAGGCTGGACGGTGCTGGGTGTGGGGGTGCCCCCCACCAGCTCTGACCAGAGGTGAGGCCTGGGCCAGCAGGGCCTCCCCTGACCTCCAGGGCTCCACCGTGGCCTGCACTGCCTGGAGTTTGCAGAGACCCGGCCCCGGGGCCCCGCAGACTGGAGGTTCCGGCACACCTGCCCAGGGCTTGGAGTTCCAGGGCGCGGACGGTTGTTCCGGTAGCCCGGCCCCTCGGCCCCCACGTGGAGGCCGTGGGGAGAGGGAGGCACTCCGTTCCCACGGTGTCCTGCAGCGGCCGCAGGGGAACTCCCAGACACCCAGCGGTGGGCAGCCAGCCCCGGGGCAGGGGAGTGGAGATATGACATGTTTTCGTGACCGCACGAGGAAGCCCGGTGATGAGCGGCAAACATGCTCTCCGGCAGCCCCCCCCCCCACCCCCGCCGGCCGTCTGTGGGCCTGGGCACGGCGGTGATGGACAGACCAGGGGAGAGGAGTCCCTGGGCGCCTGGATTCCACATTTTATTGTTGTGCCACCGTCTGCGCATGCGCCGGTGACTCGTGGGAGGAGCCAGCTACTGCGCGCTCTCCCAGAGGGAGGGGCCTGGGAGGTGGCCCGGTGCACGGCCCCGGGGGGCGCAGTCCGGCCTTGGCCGCCCGGGCGGAGTCCAGGGGTCCGTGGGCCCGCTGGCTGTGAGAGACTGAGGCTCCGGCCCCTGCGGGCCTCTGGCAGGGCCTTGAGGGCTCCCCGCAGACCTGAGGTCGTACCCCAGCTGGGGCGTCCAGCGGGTTGGTGGGGTGGGCAGCGGGGGCCAGCTCTTCAGTGTTTTCTGTTTCGCGGCTCCCCATGGCCACCCTCCTCCCTCCAGGAGGACAAAGTAGGACACTTTTGAGGCGTGATGTGAGTCTCTTCAGCTTGTTCAAGGGGCAGGTGTGGAGAAGAAAGCAGGCCGTCCACTCGGCCCTGGCCGGAGCAGGCCAAGTGCGATGAGAAGCTGGACAGGGCTGGTCTGGGGGCCGCAAGGCCCAGCGGCAGCCACCGCCCTCGGCGGGTCAGCGCCCTGCTCCAATGGGCCCTCTGTGACCTCCCTGCACCCACCCGTGGACCCCCCACCGCTCTCCCTCTTCCATGGCAGCTGGCGTGCCCTCTGGCAGCTGCAGGGCAGCAGAGCCTGGAAAGGCAGTTTCTCTGTGCTCTCGCACTCACAGGTGTCTTACTCTCACTGTGCACTGGGCTCCGCAGGGGGGGGGCTCTGGGCCGGCACCTCGGGGGGCTCTGCTGGCTATTCCCGTCCCCATCGCTCGCTGCCAGGGGTTCTGAAGCCCATTCTCATGCCTGCTTTTTTTTTTTTTTTTTTGATGGGCCTGGAAGCGTGTCCTCTGGATTTTGTTTGTTGTAATCATAGGCCTTCTTGTGGGGCCAGTGTCCACCCGCTGTGTGGGGAGGTCGGCCACGCCTCCTGGGAACATTTCTCGAATTAAAACCGCTCCTTGAATTCAACCCACAGAACCTGCCGTCTCCTCGTCCGTCCTTCCTCCCCTCCTCTCCTCCGGGTGCCTTTCTGCTTTGAATTCTGGGACGTTCCCTCGCGTCCGCCTTCCGGCCTCTCTGGCGGGGGTTCTCTTTCTGTTCTCACGCGTTTAATCTCCCGGCTCCTTTGTGTGCTGTAAACGTTCCCCCCGAAATAGCATCTCGCGCACGGTTCGTGGAGGCCGCGTCTGCTCCGCTGTTTCCGAGGACACCGAGAATGGCTATTTCGGATGCTCTCACCCTCCTGTGCCCCGCCCGGGTGGTGCGGCCGCCCCGTCTCCTCTCGGCTCTCCTCGGGCGCCTGGTAATTGGGCCTGTTGACCCACAGTGTTGGGCAGCCGCCCTGCAGAGCTGGCCGGAGGCTCCGGGGCCTGGGTGGGCTTGTCCCCAGGCCCCAGGGTCCAGATCGTCTTTGCTGTCTGCTGGGAAATAGCAAAGTTACATCTTTCGTAGGTTTCTAAGCCTTCAGGGTGCATGGGTGCATGACACCCCTCTGTCACAGTGCGTGAGGTGCCCCAGGCCCAGAGCTCTCAGGAGTCACCTCTCTCGGGAACAGCCCTCTGGGGGGAGCGGCTCAGGCAGTGATCCGGGGCGGGCCACCATCTGGGATCCGGGGCTCCACTGCTGTGAGCTGCCCGCCTGCCTCTGTGGGCATTGGCCCCCCCCCACTCCCGAGCCTTTGGGGGTTCTGTTTCTCGGCCCCCACCCCGGCGGGGTCAGGACTCAGCTCCGCGAGGCCAGGCACCCCTCGTCCCTTTGCTTTCCTGGGCCCGTGCTACGTGGCTTCCTTTCCCTGGTCTCCAGGCCCCGGGGGTTTAGAGCTTTAAGACAGTCTTCTCCGGTGGTTCCAGCGGGCTTCGCAGGGGGAGAAACATTAGCCGTGTGTGTTCGCCGTCATCTCAGGAACTGGGTCTCCTTTTGTTCCTTCCCTAATTGCTGTTGCAGAGGAATGTTCCCAGATCCTCCTCCGTGTTCTCGCTTAAAAAAATAATTTCAAGCCCGAGGTCTGTAGAATTCTCTGCGTGGAGGGTAGTTTTGTGAACTTCCCGGTTGGCCCTGGGATGCAGACACACAGGCTGGCCCCGAGCCCCCTGTCCGGCTAGAAGGGCACCTTCTCCTGGGCCTGTCCCCTGAGGGGGTCGGACCTGCGGGTCCTGAGGCCGCCGATGCAGAGTTCACACCCCCCTGCCTCCAGCAAGGACTTGGAGTGGACCTACTGTGTGCCGAGCACTGGCTGGTCCCGCTGGGGTCTGGGAGCACGGTTTGCTGCTGTCTTCAGGGAGCTTTGCTGGATGACCCAGGACAGTGGCTCGTAAGCACCCCTGCCTTTACCTGGGAAGCAAGAGGCCTTCTCGGGGGAGACGGGGGCCCACGGGGAGTGGGGGCCTCCCCTCCATTGAGGATCCGACTGCAGAGGACAGGGAGAACCAGTGCTGTTTCAGACTCGGGGCCACAGGAAGTCCAGCCAACCACGAGGAGACAAGGCGTTTATCTGGCACGTAGCTGCAGGCCCGAGCTGCTCACTGGAAACCACGTAGCAGGGTCCCCACTGGCCAAGACAGGTCAACGGCCCAGACAGGCCGGAGGGCCGGGGGCGAAGAGCACGGACCCCCAAGCGGCCAGCGGCCCCGTGTTCCGCATGCCATCTGGCCTCGCGTGCTCCGCAGGGCTCCCTGTGCTGCCTGTGACCCTCCCAGGCCCCGGCCAAGCCCAGGCGCCATGTCCAGCGTCTTGCCCGGCTGGAAAAGCAGGACAGCCGGGGACGAGGAGGGACGTTATTGTTGCAGAAACCACGTCAGACGTAAACTCTGCCTGGGGCGGCTTTCCATTTGGTTTCGGACGGAGGGTGTCTCACAGGGGGCAGTCCACCCCCCCGGCCCCCCGCCTGTTGGTAGTAGGCTGTGGGCACTGCATCCGAACGTCTGTCTGTCTTGTGCTTAGAAGCAGGATCGAGGCCCTGCCCAACCTGCTATTCTGTTTGGGACCGTGCAGGCCCTGTGGCCCACCTTTGGTGCCGAATGCCAGCCACTGTGGACTCCCCCGGCCCCCAAGGGCCCTTGGCCTCGGCTTGATTCCGGCCCCCCTGCCAGACCCTGCACCGGAGCCCCTCCCCGAAGCGGGGACGCTTGGCTGTGGGAAGGGGGCCTGTTGGCTCACTCTTCTGACGTTAGGCGAACCCTAAAGTCCCTCTCCCGCCAGGGTATGAATGCTTATATCGGTGGGGTCGGCACCTTGGACAGAGGCCCCAGCCACGAGGGGGGCCCTGTCTTCAGGAAGGCCAGCCCCCCAACGCCAGGCAACACCTAGCAGGGGATGGGCGAGTGTGGGCAAAGTGGAAGAGGAGGCAGGCAGGCTGGGCAGCAGAGGAGTGGGGGGGCTCCCTGCCCCCCACATCCGGAGTTCTATTTATGGGGTTATCCCCCCGGTGGTGTCCTTCCTGGGCCAGGCACAGGGAGGTGGCAGGACCAGGGTCCTGAGACGGGCTGCTTGGAGGAAGGGAGCTGAGGCGGGGCTCCGGACGGGAGGGCGGCGCTCACGACCCCGCGCCCTGCCCACCGCCCCGGTGCTGGGGCTCTGCGGGCCGCCCGGGCGCGGAGCGCAAGGCGCAGCCGGCCGCCCTCCCCACCCAGGCGCCCGCCCCGCCCCGCGCTGCAGGAGCCCCCTCCCGCGCAGCGCTCTGCGCGCACCGCCCCAGCCGCCTGCCTGCGCGCGTGCTCCTGCTGTCTCCTCGCTCCAGCCAAGCGAGCCAGAGGAACCGGGGAGAGGGAGAGAGAAAAGGGGAGGAGAGAGAGGGAGAGACAGAGAGAGAGGGGGAGAGAGAGAGGCAGAGAGGGAAGAGCGAGTGCAGAGCACGGAGCTCCGGAGCCGGCAGAGCCTCCTAGGACAGCGGCCCGGCTCGGCCCCAGCCCCGGCCGCTCGCGCGCTCCCGGAGGGGACGCGGCCGCCTCCGCGGCCGCTGGAGCTGCTGGAGCCCAGCCCCACGAGCCCCTCGCTGCGGGCCGGCCTGTGCCTGCGTGGCCCCGGGACGCCGCTGTCCGCCCGGCCAGGATGCAGCTGGGGCATGGCCGCCAGGCCCCCATCACCTGCCTCGGGGAGCGCTGAGCCCGTGAGTAGCCCGGCCCTCGTCGCCCTCTTGCTCAGCCTCGCTCAGCCTTGCAGCGGTGGTTACCACCGTGCGACAGCCAGCTCGGGGCTGGGGGGCGGCACGGCCCTGGGAGGGGCCCACAGGACCCCGCGGGGGAGGCGGGGGCTGCAGAGGGCGGCCAGAGCCCTCCGAGGCCGTGTGGGGAAGGGGGGGCACTCTCAGGTGCAGGGGTCTCTGCCAGGGTCGCCGGTCTCTCATGGCTGGGGTCCGGCACGTGGCCCAGCAGGAGGCCGGTGGGGTGATTTTGTGAATGCGAAGGCGGTTTCGGGCTCCATGGAGACGCCAGGAGTCCCTTGCGCTGCGTGGCGGCAGCCGTGGCGGCGGCGGAGGTGGCAGCGCAGCCGCGGCAGCGAAGGAGGCACAACGCCCGGCGGCGCAGGGAACTCCCCGGCGGGGGGGAGGCTGAGGCAGAGGGGATCCCGGCCCCGCGGGGTGCGTCCAGCGGAGCGGCCGAGACAGAGTGGGTGGCAGCAGGGACCCTGGGGGACGCAGTGCGCCTCCTTTCCGGTACCCGGGCCTGGGAGGGGAGCGCTGCCCGGGTCCACCCGGCGGAGGGTTCGGCGGAGGGTTCGCGGAGGAGTTAACGACCCGGAGGAGTTGCGGGGCGGGAGGCGCGCCTTGGGCTCCCTAAAGAGGACCGGGGCGGGCCTCCCGCGGTGCCGAGGCTGGAGCTCAGGGGCGGGCAGCGCAGAGCCCTCGGGAACAGCGTCTCCGGAGCGGCGTTGGGGAGGCTCCATGCAGAGCCCAGTCCGCGTCTCCGGGGCGCTGGCGTTCCCAGGGGCTAGTGTGCGGCTGGGGACGCCGGCGCCAGGGGCCCAGGCACAGCCCTGGTCCAAACTTTCTGCCCCGGCGGCCCCAGGAGGCCCGCGGCGGGATCTCCTGGGGTACCTGGGGCGTGCCCCCTGGCGGGGGGCTGTCTCCCGCAGCCCCACCGGCTCCTGCAAGGCCGGGGGTCGCCGCCTTCCCCGGCGCGGAGGCTCGCAGTGCACCTTCCACACTACCCTCTCCTTCCGCGAAGGGACGCGAGCTCGGCCCCCTGCGGTGCGGAGGAACATTGGGACCCTGTCCTGTCCCTAGCGGCCTGGGATCTATCTGGTCTCGCGTGGGGTGGGGGGTGTTCCTGGGAAGCTAGTACTCCGCCGGTCCCAGTGGGCTACGGCGCCAGTGGGGTGGTGACACTCTCCAAGGTGCCAGAGCTTCCCAGCTTTGGGGAGGGACGAGGTTTATTTTTTCACCAGTCACTTTAAAAAAGGGCTCCCACAGCGCCGCTCGTCCTGCTGCGCAGCGCGAGACGCCCCACGATGGAGGCGAGCGACAGGAACGTGGGTCTCCGTCCCGCTGGCGAGCCTCCGCCCGCAGGTGGAGTCGCTTCTTCGGCGCGCCCGGTCGCCGATCTCCTGCCGAGACGCAGCCCGCTCGGCTCCGGCTCCGGGATGCCCCGGGCGCCCACCCGGAGCCCCGGGGGGCACTTAGCCGCTGAGCAGCACCGGCTAATGGAGCGGGGTCGCCCTTAATGAGCTCTCCGAGCCGGAAGCCGGCTTTGGTTTTACTGCGCTGCAGAAAAATAATTTTTAAAAGTATAAACATTGCGACAGAAGCTCCTGGTTAAAGTGCGCATGGCGGGTCTGGGCGGATGTCTTCATTAGGCTGCGTGGCTAAGGGGGAGGAGGTTACACCGGTTAAACCAGACCCCCCCACCCCGTTCGTGAAGGGGGGAGGAGAAAAGTCACAGTGATGCCTGGAGAACGTGGGGTTTGGGTCGGTGAGACCCGCCCAGAGCCCTGGGGAGCAAGGGGGGATTCCTAGGACCTTGTGTGTGTGCGGGGGAGGCCCTCCCCCTCCTCCCCTGCCTCCAGGCGTGTGGGCACAGCTGGCTTCCCTGCTGGGGACCCAGGCTGCTGCCCCGTCCCTCCCTGGAGACTGGAGGCCTCCCTGCTGTGGGCACCAGACCCCAGGCCTCACCCCTCATTCCTGGCTGGGAGCTTCTGGGAGGGGCAGGGCCGCCCCCCCAGCGAGGGTGAGGTGGGGAGCCCTGGGGGGCTTTGGCAGCAGAGGTGAGGTGGAGGGGACACTCAGGCCGAGGCAGCCCGGGCCTGGTGACGCAGGCCTGTGGGAGTGGAGTGCCGGCCGGCCCCGAGTGGGCCCTTGGCGCTTGAGCGGCTGGGTTTTCTGGTATGAGCCCCGGCAGCCAGCCCCTCCCCCACAAGAGAGGACAAGAGATGGCTCGGACCCACCTTCTGGGCCGGCATCTGGGGCTTAGGGAGACCCGCGTCCACCCTGGAGCCTTGGGTCACCTCAGGTCACCAGGGGAAGCAGGGGGCCCTGGAAGGTCCTGGCAGGCCCAGCCTCTGACTGACTACGCAGGGCCTTCCTTGCCCAGGGCCCTGGGGCCGGAGCCACGGCCCGTGGGTGGGGCTGTAGTCACTGACTGATCTTCCGCAAGAACCGAGGCTGAGGGCCACGAGGGGCGCAGCAGGTGTCAGCACCAAGGACAGGGCCGGGGCCTGCAGCCTGCCCTCCTCCTCCCACATCCGACCATCCTGGGGCTTCTGGGGGGGTCCTGGAGCTTGGGGGACGCTGCTAGCACCGGCCCTCCTGCTGCTGGGGAAGGGGCGGGCTCCTGAGGTGGCCCAGGGCCAGCGCAGAGGCCGGCTAGGGCAGAGGCAGGTGGGAAGGCTGCTGGGGGCCGTTTCAGAGGGGCCCGTTGTCTGCTCGGGCCACTCACGCCACCTGGAGCACCGCCCACGGCTCCTGGGGACATGGGGGGGGGGTTGTGGACCTCTGGTGTCTGGGGTGACCCGGGACGGCTGTGGTGGGGGAAACTCGCCCTCAGTGCTGGGTCCTGGCCGGCCGGGCCCTGCAGCCTCCTCTGACACCCCCCCCCACACGGCCACAACCGGGGCCCCAACACCCCGGGATGGGTCGGAGTTGCAGGCGTGCCCCTGGGGGCAGGGATGCGGGCAGATGTACCCCTCGAGGCCTGGGCACGCAGTGTGACCCGGCGCTCGCGCAGTTAGGAGGGGAGGAGCGTGCATGGGAAGGGGGCTCCCGTCCCACCCAGAGGCGCCCGGGGATCATGGCAGCGGGGAAAGTTGGCGAGTGGTCTGGGGGAGTGTGCAGGGGGCCACCCCAGGGCCGGACTGGAAACCGACATGTCATGGCAGCGGTGGGGGCTCGGGGCTCGGCCCCTCCAGCCCTCGGGCCCCTGCCCTGCCTGCGGGGTCTGGGCGGCTGTCCGCCTGTGCTGACCTCCCCGCACCCCCCCCCCCCCGGGGCTCGGTCCTCTGCTGCAGAGACACACGGAGCCTGCCGGGCAGCTGACACGGGGCGGGGAGTTCTTTATTTTTAAATAAGGGAAGGGGGAAAACCATCTGGAAACTACCCGCCCCCCCCTCCCCGCCCCGCCAGCCACACGAACAGGGCCGCTCCCCCTCGGGCACCTGCCCGGCCTACAGCCCCGGGTGCCGCGTGCCCAGCCCGCACTGCGTGCACCTGCGTCGTTGTCCTGGCGGGCTGCGGCCCGTCCCCCGCACGGCCTCCCCCCGGGTTCGAGCAGCAGCGATCCGGCCGCCCTGGCCCCTGCTCTCCCGCTGCCTCCCTGGAGCAGCTTCCCCTCCAGGCCACCGCTGTCTCCGTCGTGTGTAGAACGTTCTGGTTCAACCTCCCTCTGCCTCTCGCTGTCCGCCTCTCCCCCGCCCCCCCCCCCCTCTCGGGGTGCCGTGCGCCCTTACACACCAGGGAGAGTGAGGGGGTCCCAGCTCACCATAGCAGGCACTGGTCCCCGAGGCCACTGTGGGGGGCTCATTCCGGGCTGGGTGCCCCTGGGCAGAAGGGGGAGCAGCGTCGCCGAGAGTGGCACCTCGGCACAGGGGCTGACGGGCTCGTGGGGGACCCGTCTTTGTCGGCATGAGCCCGTTTGCCCTCACAGTTTCTGCAACACATACGCCGCCGAGGGCGGAACGCGCCTGAGGAGGTGACTCGGGGTCACCAGGAGCCTAGAGTCTGCTGCTGCCGCTGAGAGGGTTTCCTCCCGCGGCCCAGGGCAAGCTCCAGGTGTAGATGCCGACCGCCCGCGCTCCGCAAGGTGCGGCAGAGCCCGCCCGCCCGGGGGGGGGGGGGCAGCCCTCGGGGCACCAGGCAGGGCTGCCGATTCCATCCCGAGTTCAGGGGTCCCGGGACGTGCTCCGCTGTGCGGCAGGGGCCTCTTCCTGTGGGTCCGGACCCCGCCCTCCCGGTGCGGCTCGGGGCTGGCTCCCTGGGACCCCGCCTGGGCAGCGCTGGTCGGAAGGTTTCTTTCCTGGAAGGTCTGGCTGTTCAAAGCCAGAGCGTACTCCCAGCAGCCAGAGGAGGGAGAAGAATGCACGTTTTTAGCTCATTTCACCACACGGCTTCGGTCCGCGGTTGTCCCAAGAGCTCCCTCCCAAGATTCCAGAATAGCGGAGGCATGGGTGAAGGGCTGCCGGGCTCCCTCCCTGGCCCACCCTGGTCACCAGCCCCGTGGGCACAGTCTCCGCCAGGCGTCTGCCGGACGCAGGGCAGCCGGCCCGCCCTCTGGTCCAGCGTGGGCCTCGGCCTCGACTGCAAACCGGGGCGGGGGGGGGGAGAGGCGGGTGCTCAGGTGTGTCTGCTATAGCCCCTTCAGAAAATGGCCCGCTTGCAGACGGGTGAGCTCCCTGGGGACGGGCACCTGCCGCCAGCCAGGCCCCGCAGTTTCACCGGGTTCCTTTGGGGCGGCGGGGGCGGGGGCTGGCGGCATGGTAACAGGTGCGGCTTGTCTGGGAGAGCGGAGGATCCTCCCACACCTTTACCTGCCGAAGCACCTCCTCTCACGTCAGAAGTCTCCCTCCACCAAGACAGACAAGCAAAAGGGAGTCCAGGCCCCCAGAGAAGAGGACCCCCCCTCAACCCCACCAGGGTGCTGATGCACAAGCCCACGGCCCACTCAGAGCCTCCCCCCACCCACCGTGGGCAGAGGGAACACCAGCGACTCCTTGCTTGCGACGCCCAGTGAGACTGAGGGGTGACGAGGGCGGGAGAGGCGGCCCCTGGAGCCTGGGTGTGGCCTGTCCCCCCCCCCCCAGTCCCCATGTTTGGACGCCCGGCAGGCGCTGGGCCCTGGGCTGGGCGCCGCGTCTCAGGACAGTGTGCTTTCCGGCGAGGACGACGACGACACCCAGGAGCCCTCTGTTCTCGACCGATTGCCGGGCCCTCTCACGTAGGACGGGGCCTCTGCTGGAGCCTGGGACACGGCGCCGACCTGTGTCGGAAGACGGGCACGGCACTCGGAGGGAGACTTAAAGGGGTGCAGACGCCCGGGGTGCCCAGAGACGAATGGTCTCCCGCTGAAGCTGGGTCGTTGGAGACCCTCACGGGGAGGGAGCCGTCGGCCTCTCTGCTGGGCTCCGTGGGGCACAGCTCCTGCGGCTCTGGGGGCGTCTGTTTAAGGGTCGGGTGCAGGGCCGCGCTGCTGGGCCTGGGCGCGAGAGCTCCTTCTGGGCACCTTGAAACTGAACTTCTGCTGGGGATCCCCCGCTCCCCCTTTTTTTTGGCAGGAAGGGCTTTGCAACCTGCAGGGGTCGGCTGGCGTTCAGATGACTTTGCACCCTCACGGTCACGGTGCACACACCTCGATTTTCCGGCGCCTAGAGCGCCAAGAAGGGAAGGGAGACCAGCGGGGACTGCGCCCAGGCGCCTGTGGGGACCCCAGCGTCTAACGGCTCCCCCCACCCGCCCCTGTGTCCCCTCTTCTCCCTGGGGGTCTGATCTGCACCTTTGCTCCATGTCCTTATTACGGGAGCTCCCCAACACTGCTCACCCCCGCCGCCCCTGCAGGACGCGGCTGTATATAGACGCCGTGCGAGGCCGGGAGCCGACTGCCGTGTGTGGTCTGGGAGGTGACAGGGGCTTCCCAACCCTGGGCCCCGGGCAGCCCACGGCTCACTCAGCGGAGGAGCAGGGAGGAAGTGTGTGCAAAGAGCCGCACACAGTAGGTGCACAGCAATGGTGGTGGGCGCATGGTCCACCTGTCGGGGACAGCCCTGTCGTCAGAGTCAAGGACGTGGGTTCTGCTCTGTTTCCTGCGTCCAGGAGGAGATGGCGCTGCTTTTAAATGGTCCCAGATAAAGCGGCGGGCGTCCAGAGGGGGGCTGGCCTCTGCACTGCTCCGCAGGGGCGGGGGCCCCACCCGGTGGCCTGGGAGGGCCCGCGTCCCGAGGAGCACCCTCCAGCCAGGCAGAAGGGCCTGAGGGAGGGCCTGTCTGTGGGGCTGTGGGCCCAGCGGTCGCCCTGACCAGGGCACCCAGAGGGTGGAGGGTCCCTGGATGGTTGGCGACCCCCCACCCATGTCCCCACTCCTGGAGGGATGTCAGGGGGACCCCTCGGGGGGACCCCCTGAGCCTGGAGAGGCCACCGTGGTTCTTGCTCTCAGCCCGAGCGACTGTCCCCGCCTGCCTTCAGCACAGAGATGCATGCGGCTCTCGGGACCCGGTGCGTGACAGACAGCTCTGCAAGCCCCTGAGAAGTCAGCATCCAGTGTGCGTGTCTTTCTGGAACAGGGACCCCCCTCATCCGAGGGACCACTGTGACGCTGCTAGGCCCGGCTGGGGTCCCCACTGCAGGGACAGGCGGGCTGGAGCCGGAGCCCCAGGGACACCCCCTCAGGGGCCTGGTGGACAGGGGAGTGCCCACTGCCTCCCTCTCAGGGGGCCTGTCAGTGGACTATTTTGGGATCTTAGCAGAAAAGAGAAGCGCCGGGGCAATTGAAGGTGAGAATTGTTGTTTTCTGTGGTGCGATATTATAACCAGCACCCCAGACCGCCAACCCCATACCCAGCCGTGGCGTCCCAGAATTCCGTGTGGGACGCGGGCAGTGGTCAACCTTTACCTGCTGGTCACCGGGGGAGGTGGGAGGGGGCGGGGGCAGCTGCAGGGTCGTCTCGTTTGATGGGGAGGCCCTCACCCTCGTCTTACCTGCCAACGCCCCCGTGTGGTGTCCGGGATCACTTTCCAGCGATCGTGTTTTCCTTTCTCGCGGGCTGAGCCACCTGGGACCACGCAGGAGGGAGAAAAGGAGGCGGCACCTGGAACCTGCCGCCGTCTCCGGGCTCCCCAGCACCCCCGGGGCGGGACCCGGCTCTCCCCGCACGGCCGCCCCGGGGGTGCTGGGAAACACGCGTCCAGCTCCGGGCTTGCGTGGAGACAGAGCCCGGCAGAGATGCGCACCTGCCTTCCCCACGGGTGCCTGCTCCAGCGGGAAGGGGGCCTTCTCACGGGGGCCGTCTCACGGGGGCCTGCCCCTGCCTGCGCCGAAGCCCCCTGTCAACGGTGGACCCTGCAGGGAGCAGACGGGCGGACCCGCAACGGGGTGGTCGGCTGCTGGGGGTGTCGGGGTTCACCTGGTCGCCGTGGCGCCTCCCCCTCGCCCGCCCTGGTGGGGGGGAGGCATTCTCTCCTGGTGACGAGTCACCATGGAGACCGAGTGGGAACTAATCACTTCCCTTCTCACCGTGGACGCGATCGCACGTTTGGCTCAAACCCTGAGAAGAAAACTCCCGAGGCCAGACTTGGGAATTCGGAACCCCAAGGATAATTTTTCAGGAAGTAATGAGCACTGGAAAATGAGGGTTATAAAGGAAGTCTTTCGGTAATAATCATAACTATAATGTTCTCCGCTTTGAGATGCCTTCATATGCGCTAAAGTCCCAGAAAGCACTGGGTCCGCCGGAGGGAAGGGGGCGTCCACTGGGGCCCGGGCCCAGCCTCCGAGGCCAGTGCCGCCTGCGGGCCTCTGTGCCTGTCTGGCACAGAGAGGTCACTGTGTCCCTGGCCGGGGCCCTGTCCCCCACCCGGTGAGGACGGGGTGGGGAGAGGTCACTCTAGCCCCAGTGGTGTCCTCCCGGGGCTGAGGTTTCCCACCCCGGGGTCTGGCCCCCTCCACCAGGGTCAGGCTGCTGGGGGCTGGGCCCGGGCGTGGACAGGCCGGAAGCAGCGCTGAGTGGAGAGCAGCTGAGAGGGGGGCAGATCTGCGGTTCCCCCGCCGGGCACTGCCCCGCCCCGCCCCGGGGACGATGAAGGTGGTGCCGGGCTCGGGAGAGCAGTGCCCTGAGGAGTCGGGGTGGTCGGAACGAACCGGTCACCTCACTCAGACGGCCGAGCAGGGCTGCCTCCCGGCGTCTGGAAGGCAGGAGCCCCTGCGGTGGGTTTGAAGGGCCCGGAATACGGACCGAGGAAGGTCTCACGCACTCCCCGGAGGCGGGGCCCGAAGAGCCCGGGGCCTCCTCGCGGAGGGGCGGTCCCGGGCCGCACGTCCGCAGGGCGGTCTGTCTCCCGAGCCCCTGGCACCGTGAGGGCCGCCACGTGGCTCGGGCGTGGGTGAGAATGCTGGCCCCGACCCGAGATTAGTGGGTGCCTGTGTGTGCGCGCACATGCTTGCACACACGTGTGCATTTGTGTGCACGCACACACACTACCCTATGACACACTCACACACACGTGCTTGCACGTGCCTGTGCACCATAGACGTGTGCCTGTGTGTGCCGTGTGCCCACAGCTCTCGGACTGCCCCAGGCTCCTCAGCGGGTTGTACCCGTACGCCGGGGGCCAGGCTGCCGGGCACCAGAGCCGGACGCCGGCCAAGCCCCAGGCCCCCCTCCACCGTTGGTCCCGTGTCTGAGGGCTGCGCCATGGGAGTCTGGCCGTTTCCTCGAGGAAACTCCGTCTTCGTGGGGACGCGGTGCCTGGCGCTCAGGGGCCCTCCTCCTGGCTCACGGACGATGTGGTCCCACGTGGGAGCCGTGTCATTGCTGGGAATGCTCTTTCTTTCAGACCGCTCCCCACCTCCTTCCCCGCCCTCCCACCTCCCCGCCGGGCTCCGGCTTCCGCCGGTGCGGCCGCTCCCTGTGAGCTCCGGGCTGTGGCATTAGATGGTATTGAGCCAGCCGGCACGCCAGGCCTCCATGCACTCGGATACTACAATTATGTGCGCCGCGTGGCTGGAAGGGCCATTTGGGATTTTTCTGCCTTAAAAAACAATTCCTCCCCCCCGCCCCAGCTGTGTGCCCAGCCCTTTGGCACCACGGCTGTGACACGGAGCCCGGTGGCGGCGGCAGCGCTGAGCGCTCTCAGCACGTCTGTGTCTCGGGCGTGTAGCGAACCAGGCCCACGCTGCAGCCAGCACGGGCGGGCGGGCGGGCGTGTGGGGGCCGCCCTTGTTGGGCTGGGCCCACTCTGCGGAGGGAGCCACCTGCCCAGTGACATCTGTCACACCGGGGGACCGTGCTGTCCGTGCGTGCGTGGCCTGTCCACACGTGAGCATGTCCCCTGGCACCGAGGGCCTGCACCCGCCAGCTCCGCAGACTGGAGCCAGTGCCCAGGGCAGCGGCTCCCACGGGTGCCCACCGGGGCCATCGGGGACCTTTGGGGGCCACGGGGCACTTCCGAGTGTGAGCAGGATGTCATCTGTGGGGGAGTGTGTGTGGTCTACACGTGTGTGAGTGTGAGCCTGTGTGGGGGGGTCTGCCGAGGCTGCCTGACCCTCTCCCCTCACCGGGACACGTGCAGGTGGTGTCCCGGGGCCTGGCTGGGATTCCGAGGGAGCTGGGTTGGCCCTACTGGGACTCCTGGGCAGGGGGGCGCCTGTGGGAGGCACGCTGTTCCTTGTGGAGAGTGGCCCTCCCGGAGGGCAGACCGGGGCCTGGGTGCTGGCGCCCAGACGAGATCCCCCTCCCCCATCGGAAGGTAGTTTAGGGGTTTGGGGCCCGCGTCCGGGACCCTGTGCCCAACACCCCTGAAAGGGCTACTCAGGGTCCTCCCTATCTGAAGAAGGAGGAAAGACCTCAACCTACTCAAGCACCCAATAACAGCCAACAACTCCCAAACTTGTGTTTTTTGAACTTCGTGAAGTTGCCATGGTTACCCGCGGGACTCGTTTCCCCCCCACACCCACCGCCCGCTCGCTCGGAGTGGGGTGGCTGGGAGCCGGCCCTCAGCCCTCCGTGCGTGGCTGCGGGCGCGTGCCGGGCGCGGGCGGGAGGGCTGGGCGCCGCGAGGTTCCCCGGGACCGCAGACTGCGATGTTCCAGGAGAGCGTTTCTCAGATCCTGGAGACAGAATCTGTCTCCCACGCGAAAGTAATTATAGCCCGAGAGCAGAGGATGCGCCGCCCGGAGTCCTTAACAGGAGGGGCACGCGCATGCGCGCCTGTGTGCGCTCAGGCGCCGCCTCAGCGCCGCCTTCCTCCGGGGCGCCCGCGTGTGCCGAGCCACGTGCCGGAGGGCCGCCCCCTGTACGCAAAGAGGGGCCCTCAGAATGGGTCCAGGAGTCAGCCGGCCCTCTGCGGGGCTGTGTGGGGACCCCAGGGAGCCCACGGTCCAGGCTTGGCAACCACGTGGCCAGAGCACCGGCTAGAAAGAGGACAGACCAGGCTGCGGGCCCACCGTGTGCTGTGTCACCGCCTGCCGCGGGGTCTCACGGCTTTCCTCTGCGGTCGGGTGCTGTAGCTGGCTGTTTCGGGGTCCGGACCCCGAGGCCTGGTGAGCTGGGGGGGTGTCTGCTCCCTGCTGACCACAGGGTGAGGTCGCCTTCTGTCGCCCCAGCAGGCAGGAGCCAGGACAGGCCGCGTGGGGCCCTGAGCAAGTGACGGAGGGCACGGGGACTGAAATTGGGCAGTACATTCTGGGTGCTGGGGACTCTCGTGACAGGAGGACCAGGGGTTGGCCGTGGGGACCCCAGAGGGCTCGTTTGGGGCTGTAGTTTCCTTCCCGGGAGCTCGGCCGGGAGCAGAAAGCCCTCCCATGTGAGGGCCTCGCCTCATCCCCTGCTTTCCCGGCCGGCCCCGGCTGGTCCCCGGGGGGACCCTGCGTCCCTGCGGCATGGCCCAGCTGCTGCGGCTGCACCCGACTCCTCACCTTTGAGCCGGTCTCGCTGCTCAGGTGGGAGGCAACCTCAGAGTCTGGCAGCGTCGCCTTCTTGGCCAATCCACCAGCCGTGACTTAGGGGCGGGTGTTTTCCCGAGGTCACGTGTGGGGTGCGTGAGCCCAGGGGCCCTGGGGTCTCCCCGAAAAGCCCTTTTAGGTGGTGGGGTCCTAAGGCAGGGCGACCCGCGTTTCTCCTGCTTGGCCAGTTAGGTGGAAGGTGAAGGTGAAGGGGAGGTTCTGGAACCTTCCACAGGCATGGGCAGAGCTGCACGTGGGGCGGTATCTAAGGCGGGGGCATTTGGGACATAGGTGCACGCTGTCACATGGAGGATACCAGAAGCCGTCCTCAGAGGCCCCTCCCCTGGCTCCCTTGGCCTGACAGTCGGCACCCCATCTTTCCAGCACTTTCCCGTCTTTCCAGCACTTTCCCCGGGGGCGGAAATCAGTCCGACGAGGAAGAGGGAGAAACCATAGGTCCTGGTGGGGGCGGGGGGGTATCAGGCTGCGAACGCCCCAGAGGGGGGCCCTGCTCCCCCAGAACATGCGGCATGGCCCTGGCCCACCGTCGGCTCTCAGGCAGTGTGTGGGGGTCCTGACGGCTGGCAGGGTGTAGCGGGGGGATGACCTCCAGCCTCGTCAGCCCCGCCCCACCCCGACCTGCTGGCCAGCGGGTGAAGGGCCCGTGCCCGATTCTGAGCCCTGGGGAGGGGGCGGGGAGCTGCCACTGCAGCCCCTGGCCCTGGGGAGGACACCGTGGGCCCTGGTTCTGCCCCCGGGGTTGGTGACCACCAGGTGGCGCCCCGCGGGCTGTGAGCCCTGGACTCCCTGCCCCTGTTTCCCAGAACCCACAGCGGCCGCCGGAGCGAGCGAGGTGCTTCTCAAAGGGGGGGGTCTCAGGCGTGTCCTTGAGCTGCCCCTTTGCTCGGGTCTCGGGGTTAAGTGTAGATGCAAGGGAGAGAAAACGCCTAGGAAGGCGCTGGACTCTCTCTGGAACGTGCTGGATTATTCTGGACAGCACTGGTCCGTCCTGGAAGGCGTGGTGCCGGCCTGTTCCAGGAGGTGCCGGGTGGTTCTGGAAAGTGCCGGACTGTGCTGGAAGGCGGCCTGAGATTCCTCTACACGTGCAAGGACGCTGAGGCCGGCCGCGTCCTTTGGGGCCCCGGGTCGCCGTCCAGCACGGGTGTCAGCTGGCGGCGACGGACGCGGACGGCGCGCAGAGGCCAGCCGGCGACGGGCGCCGGCGGAGGAAGCGGCGTTATTTATATCGAGCGCGCGCTGCATACTTCTCCGCTGGCAGATTGGCCTCCGCAATTATCCTTCGCGGGATCCAAGAATCCGCTGTCCGCCGGCCAGGGCCGCCACCTTGCTCTCCCTCCAGGAGGGCTGTCGGAGCGCGCGCGAGCCCCTCGTGACTTGGCGGCCAGCGCGGCGCATGGTGCCAGGGCCGCCCTTCCGAGCACCTGCCCTCTCCCCGCCGGCGGCTGGCACGCTGCCTCTTCGCGCCCCCCGCCCCCGCCCCCACCCCCGGCTGCTCAGCCCCCACCCGGCACGGGTTAAATCCAGTCACGAAAGAGCAGTCTGTTCCGAGGGGGGGCTTTGTGCCGTGTGTCAGGTCGGCGTGGAAGGGGGGGCTGGGGGACAGTCTGGGGGTTTTAAGGTGGAAACACGCGAACACACGAGTGTGGTTTCGTCCGTGTCCTGTGTTGTCAGGGCTGACGCCGTGCCCAGCGCGTAGTGGGGGCTCAGCACGTGCTTGCTGGGTGAGCGGCCGCGGCTGGTGGGGAGGCTCCGCCAGGGGAGTGGGTCCCCGTGCGGGTGTCTGTGCCTGGAACCCCCTGACCTTGGGGGTCCCCCCTGCACCTTGGGGGGCCCTGGAATGCAGTGTGGTGCCTCCCACCCCCACACCAGCACCTGAGCCTGAGCATCCGGCCGTTTGGCACCGAAGTTTAAAAAATGACCTTGATACCTAAGGCGCCTTCATTAGATGGTGCATGGACTTGAATGTTATATTTAAACACTCGGCTGTGCCCACACGGCCCTCCCAGAGGGCGCCGTGGGGTCGCGTGAACTCAGGGGCGGGGGCGGGGACGGCGAGGCTTGCTGGCTCAGTGCCCAGGGGCCCGGCGGTCGCCTGGGGCGGTGTGTGCCCTCCCTGTGCTTGTCCGGCACCCTGGGGTGCCCGGATTTAAACACCCACGCAAACGGTGGGCGGCAGGAGGGGGCTTGGGGAGGGGCTGGTGGGCGGCCAGGGAGAGAAGCTTCCAGAAAGCGTCTCAGGGTCTGAAGACAATGGTCTGTTTCTTTTTCTGCTTTCCCCGAGGCCTGGGTGCTTCTGGGGGGCCCCATCTCACAGCTCCATACGCAGAACCTTCTGGAAGGGAGGCCTTGTTCCTGGACACACACCCACAGCCTCAGGAACTCCCACGGGACCAGGGGGCATCCTGGCGCCGTCTCAGCCCTTTGCTTGCGGCTCTGTTCCCAACGACCAGTGTTGGTGGGAGGGGCTCAGCCTCACGTGTCTCTGGCATGTAGTAGGTGCTCAATAAACATTTCAGGAACGTGTGAGGGGGCTGTCCTTTGTCCAGAGCAGCAGGTAGAGACGGCTTCCTTTCCTGTCTCCCTGTCCACACCCCCCTGAACCTGAAAACAGCTAATTCTCGGGGGGGGGGGGGGGAGGAGGGGGAGCGTTTGATGGACAGGGCCTGGCTTCTGTCCTGGAGCCTGGGGTCCCGTGGCTCCCGTTTCCCTGGCCGGCCTGGGCCTGGAGCGGGTCGGCAGGGGCTCGAGTGCGGGGCGGGAGCAGATGGCCTGCCCGGCCCGGGACCTGCAGGTGGGCTGGGCATGGCCGTCTGGCTCCGTTGCCCCCTCCCCCGACGAGTCACCCGAACACCGAGACACACAAGGAAGACAGGAGGTGACACCATCGTATCCCAGAGCCGTCGGGAGCGATCAGGGCTCTCTGGTACCCAGAAATCAGAGTGCTGCAGAGCTCCAGCGAGTGAGGGAGGCTCCCTCCTGGGTCCCGGCTCCCTCCCCACCGCCCCCTGCTGTCCCTCTCACTGCTGCACGCCCCCCTGCCCCCCGCCCTCCCGCCCCCGAGGAAAGATCTTCTGGCCGTGAGGCGGCAATGTGACCTGGTTCTGTAGTAAAAGGGGAGGCTTATTAGAATAAGGCCTAACAGTGTGAAAAGAGCGATCTTTGCAAGATCGGGGCCACGGGGGAATTGTGGGCTCTTGGAAAAGGCCTCGTTTAAGGGCTGGAACAGGAACTTGGCACGCATGTGCGGCAGGCGCCCAGGGGGGCCTCCTCAAAAAACAAAAGGAGCTTAAAGGGAAAAGAGCGGCCTGACCGGCGTGGCAGCGGCTCGGGGGCTGGGTGTCGTGCGGCACAGTGAGGGGTCGCCGGCTCCGGTCCGGCCGGGGCACCCGCCGGGGATGTGGTCCCTGGTTCCCGGCTGGGGGGGCGCACTCGAGGCAACCGGCTGATGTTTCTCTCGCACATCGATGTTTCTATCCCTGTCTTTCTTTCTTCCTCCCTTCTCTCCTCTCTAAAAATAAATAAATAAAAATGTAAAGAAAAAAAGAGCAAAGTGGGAGTGAGGTGGGGTGGCAGCGGTCAGCTCCTGGGCATGCCGACAGCTCCCGCCCCGGAGCCCACCCCTCTGCCCCCAGCTGTCTCACAGGGCAGGCGGAGGTGTGGGGAGCCGGTGCAGCCCACCCTGGGGGGGGCAGGTTGGTGGAACTACCCCCTCCCCCACTAGCTTCCCCGCCTTCCCAGGGACAGGGACAGTGTGCGGGTGTCCCTCGTGGGTCTCCCTGCACCGAGTCCCAGGGGCCTGCAGGGTGGCCAGTCCACTAACGGCGCACACACACATACACACACACACACACACACACGCACACACGCGAGGCTGTCCTTGCCGCCCTGCCCCCCGGCCCCCTGGGCTCACTGCCCACGAGGGATCTGCGCCCGGCCCGTCTCGGGCCGTCTGCAGGGGCTCTGAGCCAGCGCCGCGGCGGCTGGGAGGACCTGCCCCCGTTCAGGCCGGGGCTCAGGAGGAGGGAGAGGGGCCTGGGGCCTTTGCAGCCAGCACGCTGCTTCGTCGCCTTGGCAGAGACAGGCACGCAGTAGGTGCTCAGCGAACACCGGTGGCCTGGTGAGGCGGGAGGCCCGTGCCCTTGCCTCCCCGACGGGGGGAGCCCGGCCCAGGGCTCTGTCTTCGGGTGCCAGCATCGGTCAGCGGCCGGCGTGCCCCCGCCCCCGGGGCTGCAGAAGCGCCGAGTGGTTGCGCCCGGTGCTCCGAGTTGTGAGACGAGAAGAAGCCCGGGGCACTTGGGCTTGTTCCAGTGACCCCGGGGTCTGGCCTTTCACGGTGGGGTTCTTCCCCTCCAGTCCTGGATCCGGGTCCTGGGACAGCGAGGCGGGGCACAGCCGGGCCTGGGGACACACATGGCCGAAGGGGCAGGCGCAGCTCCCCCTCTCCAGGACGGGCGTGAAGCTCCCGAGGCCGCTCCTGGGCAGGGGGCCCTGCGGTTCCGGCCGGTCGGCCCCACCCTGAGCCGCTCACGTCTGAAGGGGTTCGTTGGTGAGCTCTTTGAGGGTGGGGGTGGAGGCCGTTCTTGCCCTCCGATGACACGGGTCACAGAACTGCGTGGGTGTCCCTGTGACCCCTCCTCGGTGAGAAAGGTCTATCTGGACACCAGGGAGTGGGGACAGGGCCTCCCGGTGAGACCGGCACACGGGGCCTCGTCCCTGCAGCGCTGTCAGGGCCCTGGAGCCGAAACGACCTTCCTTAGATCCTTGACCTTCACGTTCCCGTCCCGGGGGGAGGTGCTCCCCTTTCTCGGGGCCCAGGTGAGGTGGGCTTCCGCAGACCAGGGCTCTGGCCCCAGAAGGTCCCCGGGGAAGGCGGTTTGCATCTCAGGCCATTACACAGAAACCGGAGGGGGTTGGGGAGGTATCAACAGCCCCAAACTTGGCAGCGAATGGATGGCAATTTTGGAAGCTTATCTGTGTGAGGAATGAGTTCTCGGCTCCGCGGGAACTCTCATTTGCCTCTTAAAGGGCAGCTACGTGCAGACCTCCGGCTCCGTGCCTGTGTGCCGCTGGCGGCCGGCGTGGGCCCCTCCTCCCTCACGCCCACCCGCTCCCAGTCAGGACCCGCCGTCACTGTCACCGCCCTGGGCTGGTCCCTGGGGTCTCTGTCCCCCACATGACAGACCAGGAGGGGAAGGGGAGTGTGGAGGGGGCCCAGGGCAGGGGGAGGGCAGTTGGGGGGAGGGGAGACATCGAGGGGAGGGGAGCAGCCCCGAATGCGTGGGTGGGTTTCTCTCCGCAGGTCCCTGGGGGCTGCTGTGCCCCACCCTCCAGGAAAGTCCCAGGGAGGCTGGGGGAGGGGAAGGGAGGGGAGGGAGCAGGCACCTTCCCGGTTGCACCCCACTTCTCTCCTTTTTAAATCCGGGGGCTTCTTTCTCAGACGCCGTCACTTCACATAATCCCCGCACTGAGGCGCGTCCATTCTCACGGCCGGAACCCCCGCAGCCAACACTGGTGCCCACCAGGAAACTGGCCGCCGTCCGGACTCGGCCCCCGGGGCCCTGGGCCTGCAGGACGGACGGCCTGCGTGGGTGTCAGCGCTCACGGCTGGGGTCCTCGGGGCCCTTGGGAGGGATCTGTGGCTCCTCCCCTCGGAGGAGGGATCCTGCCCGTCTCGGACGGGTGTGTGAGGCCCCGCACCCACCCAGGTGGGTGCAGCAGAGCTGGGGGGCAGCGTGGGGACACACTGGTATGCCCCCCAAAAGGACACGTTGAAGTCCCTCCCCAGCACCTCAGAGTGTGCAGCGTTTGGAGAGAGGGTGTTTCCGGGGGTGACCGGGGTTAAAATGAGGTCACCGGGGGGCCCACCTCCCCCATGACTCGTGTCCTTGTGACACCCACCGCGAGATTCGGGCACCAACTTGCCACGGGAGGATGCTGGGGAGACACAGTAAGGACAAAGGCCGCGGGCTGCAGCGACGCACGCGGGAGCCAGGGACACCGCAGAGCGACCGGTGAGGCCCCCTGAGGCTGGGGACACGCCCCCTCACGCTGCCGGAAGGATCTGGCGCTGCCCACTCGCTGCCGCGATAAACGCCCAGTGTTCCCCCCCGCCCCACCCGTCAGGGCTGCCCTGGACACCCACGCAGCCTCCGGGGCGTTTCCAAACTCAGAACTGGGGGGCGCTCGAATCCCGGGAGTCCAGTGTCTGGGAAGCCAAGGGCGACAATGACGCTGGGGGCGGGGCCAGCGAGCAGACCCCTCCCCCCTATGGGAAGGGGCGGTCCAGCAGCCCACCAGCTCATATTGACCTCGCTGGCCCGGGGCGCTGTGTGCAGGCACCAGGGGCGGTCTGGGGAGGGCTCCACGCTGAGCCTGCCCCCCGGGGTGGGGGGTCTTGGGCCCATGTGCAGGGAGAGCTCCCGGGAGGAAGGCTCAGCGGCCTGTGGAGGAGGAGGACGGTGCAGAAGCACGCTCGGAAGGCCGACAGCGTGGTTCCGGAACGTCGCTGTGGGCACCAGGGCCAGGTGTGCTCGGCCCAGCCCCCACCCGCTGTCTGTTGACTCCTGTTCGAGCTTCGAGACCCAGCTCCAGCGGCCCCTCTCCCCGGGGCAGGCCTGCCTCCACCCCTCCAGGGGCACCCTCCTCTCTGCTCTGGCATCCTCTCCCCTGCCCCCCACTGTGGGACCTGCCCTGGGGGACCTGTAATTTTCTGCCAACTACCCCGTCCTCCCTGTGGGCGCCCAGGATCTTTCTGCAGCCACGGTCCCCGAGGCGTGGTCCCCGAGTTCAAAAACACAGCGGTTCTTGTGAAAATGCAGGTTCCCAGCCCGCTCTCTGCTCCTGCAACACGGTCTGCAGTGGCCCTGGCGCTCGACGTGTGAGGAGATGGAGGGGGGCTTCGGTGGCGACCGGGTGGGCTTCCGCACGTGGCAGCTGGCAGGTGCTGGTGGAGGCGGCTTCAGGGCTGGCCTCTGCCGGACCAGGTGACTCCCCCAGCCCTGGGTGGCCCTGCAGGCTGGTAGGGGACAGTCGGTGGGTGGTGTTCTCCTGGTCACGACACTGTGGTTATGGCCCCCCCACTTCCCCCCGAGCGGAGGGAGCCACCCACGGCTCAGGTCGGGAAGTCAGGTGGCTCCAGGTGCGGGTTACAGAGCAGAGTCCCTGTTGGTGCCTCTTGCAAAGAACCGCAGGCTGTCCCTGACCGGCTGTGCAGGTCACACCGCTGTGGCCCTGGGCCCCCTCCCAGCGTCTCTTCGACCTCGGGGCTGCAGGGAACCTTGGAGAGCGGGGCCCCCGAGCCTGGGCCTTCTGGGTCTCTGTCCGTCCCTGTGGCTTGCACGCACCTGCCCCAGGATTTCTGGGGCCAGCCAGTTGTTGAGTGGATTTCAAACAGCCTTGCCAGGGTCCATCTCTCCATCTGCAGCTGCAAAGGGGGAAAAAATATGACCCTCCCGCGTGCAATTTTCCCAGTTATTTTAAATACGTTTCATTTATTTGAGCTTGGCACTGAGCTGAGAATCAGGCCCTGCCCAGATGCAGACGCAGGGCCTAATGGTGGGGCACGGCGGCCGCGTCGCCGCCTCTCCTCCTCGCATCCGGGGCCCGGAGGCCGCTGCGGAAGGAAGCGCAGCGTCGGAAAAGCCTCCAGAGCGCACACACACACACTCCGCAAACGAAATCGCCCCTCCCGATGCTTCTGAGCGCTCTGCGGGGACAGGCCGAACGGCTCCGTTCACTTTGGATTGAAAACGTGAAAAGAAAAAAAATGTACACCAAAGATCTCAGCGCGGAAGGCGATGATACGCCCTCCCAGAGGGGCCCTAGCGGCCTGCCCGGTGGGGCCCTGTCTAGCCCCGAGGGGCAGGGCGGGGACGCGGCGCATTTTCGTGTCTCTGGGGAGGAGAGAGTGTTCCTCGGCCCCTGCTGCATGACAAGCAGGTCCCAGGACGCGGGCGCTGGGAACCACAGTGTTTCTTCTTGCTCGTGCGCGGGCCTGGGCCAGTGGGGTACTCTTGCCGGCCTGGGCCACGCTCGGCCGGTCTCAGCCGATCTCAGCCCGGTTCCACCGCCATGCAGCTGCGGTCTGCAGGTGGGGGGGGCTGGACTTGGTGACTGCCTGCTGCCTCCAGCTCTGGCCGGTTTCTGAGGCGGGAACTGGAGGTGCGTGGGCGTGTCGAGACCCAGGCGCTGAGCTGGCACATGGGCGCATCGGGGCACCTTCGGCCGACCTGCCAGGAGGCCAGTCCCCACCCCGGGGCTGAGGAAACAGACCCCCCCACCCCCGCTTTGTGGGAGGAGCTGTGAAGTCCCGTTGCCAAGGGGAGTTTACGTGGAGCTGGGCACAGCAGGGGGCGTCTTCACGATCAGTCGATCAGTCCGCACTGGGCCGGCGCGGGGACACTGGTCTCCACCCAGCCTGGAAGGCAGGGCCTGCTGGTGGGAGGCCGGTCTGCAGGGGCCAGGGCGTGGCCCCGGGGGTCAGTGCTGGGAGACTCTCGGAGACTTGGCCCGTGGAGGCCCGGGTCCCGGCTCGTCTGCACACGGTCCCGGCTCATCCCAGCCCGCAAGGAGCCTGTCCTGACGTCAGCTTTCCCTCTCGGGGCCTCCTGCGCTCACCTGTCCACACCTTCCTGGGCTTGCCCTCCCTGCAGACCCTTTACGATAGATCGGGGTCCCTCCCGCCCGGGCCTCTCTCTCTGCTGTCCCTGGGCCGGGAGCTCGCCGCACGTCGTGACTCAGGCAGGCTTCTCCGCGCGTTCCCCACCCCCGCGTCTTTCCTGCGCCCTCCTCAGACTCGGCAGGTCCCCGTGGATAGGCCCCTCGGCACCCAGGCCTCTCTGTGGCAGACGTTGGCGGCGCTTGGTGCAAGCTGGTGCACGCCCAGGGCTGTCTCCGCCCCCTCCCCTGGCTCCGCCCCCTTCCCCGGCTCCGCCCCCTTCCGCGGCTCCGCCCCATCCTCCACTTTCCCACGGGCACTACCTTCTCCGGTCTTGCCTGGCCCCTCACCACCCACCGGCCTTGTCAGGCTTTGGCTGCAGAATGGGGGAGGGACTTGGGTGGGGGAGGCGGAGCGTCTTAGAAGAATGCGCGTGTGGTGGTCCTGATTCGCTGCCGGAAGTCCTGTAACGGCTTCCTGTTCCGCTGGGCTCGGTCAGATGCACGCCCTCAGAGGCGTCCTCTAGCTGACCTCAGAGGCCACCCCCGCGGCCGCTCTCCTCCTGGCTGCCCACCGCCTTCCTCGGGAAGGCTGCGCTCCTCGGTGCCTCGGGGCCTTTGCACAGGCTTCCCTCTGCTGGGAGTGCCCTCTCTTCCCCTCCCCCTTTGCCTTGTCATCGACCCCAACCCAGTCCTCAGAGCTCAGCTCCGTGGTGCTTCTTCCAGGAAGCCTTCCTTGTTTGCTACCCCACCCCCGCAGGTCCCGGGTGGGTTTTCCCTGGTAGGCCTCCCTGTAGCTGACCACAGCCGCGGGGCAGTCTCCGTGGGCCGGCTGTGATGCCCCCCTTTCCAAGGCCAGATACACACACACACACACACACCTGCACGGAAACACACACACATCTGTGTGCACACACACATGCACATGTACCAGGCACACACCTGCACATGCACACACAATGCTGTCTGTGTACACGCACTCACCCTGTGTACACATGTGTGCACACACATGAACACACCCACACACACACACTAGCAGAGGGGCGGCCTGGCCTCCGTGTCGGCACCGTTCCTAAGAGAGGTTCCTGGATGCGGCCAGGCTCCACGGCGGCGTCTGTGGACCCCGGGCCAGGTCCCTCTGGGTCCAGCCTCCCAGCTGCTTGGACTGGCAAGAGGCGCTCCCCCCCGCCAGGTCCCCGGGGGGAGCAGGTGGCCTCTGCCCCCCCTCCCCAGGCTGTGGGCATGAGACCAGGGAGACCAGCTGGAGATTCCGTCCTGTATTCCATACGGTCTGGGGGCGTCTGCGGCCCAGCGGGTGGCCGGGGTGGCGTGGCTATTGGGACAGGGCTGCCTGGTGACGGGATGAGCTGTTCTGTGTGTGACGGGTGGTGCTGCTCGGTGGTGGACGGAGGGACGGAGTGGCGGCCCTCTGAGGGACAGACCAGGGAGGAGTGAGGAGGGGATGGCGGAGGTGGGCCTGGGCCACTCCTGGGGGGATGAGCCGGGTGGGCCCGGGTGCGGACGGAGCACAGGGCAGGCCGCCGGGAGGGCGTCGAGGAGACAGGGCTGCGGTGCCTGGTGCGGTCGGCAGGTTTGCAGAGCTGAGACCAGGAGGGCATCAGGGCGAGCATGCCCTTGAGACCCGAGGTCCTGTGGCCCTTGAGACCCCCTGGCCCCCGTCTTGAGAAGCGAATGCCGAGGAGGAAGGGCAGGAAGTGGCCGTCCGGGACAGCTCCGAGGCCAAGCCCTTGCGCCTGGCCCCCAGGTTCCTGATGGCCACTCAGACTCGCGGCCAGCCTGCTGCAGCGGGGGGAGCCAGCCTACCCGCCCCTTCTCAGAGCCCGTCCTTCCCCTTCCTTCGGGGTCTCCCAGCAACCCCTGCCCTGCCGCACCCTGACCCCAAGGCTCCCTGTGTGCAAATGTTCTTGTGTGTGGGGAGCTTGAAGCGAACTGGCTTCTGACACCCCCTCCCCCATGGGCTTTTCTGGGGGGTGCGACGGGGCGTCCACCCGGCAGCCGGGCCTTTGCGTGTGTCTGAGGCTGCACACGGGGACAGGGAGCCATCGAGGCTGCACCTCCACTCTGTGGCGGGAGCAGACGGGGTCTCCAGAGTCCACAGAGACAGGCAGGCGCTGGACGGAGGGAGACACGGGGCAGGGCGGGAGGCGTGCGGGGAGCCCACGGCCGCGGCTACCCGGACCGGGAGAGGACACCCACAGAAGCTTGGGGGGCCGTGACCTCAGGCAGGACACTCAGCGTCGCAGAAAGATGGGGCGACTGGAGGCGGGGCTCCCATGCAGCCCGCCCCTCCCACGGCCACAGCATCTGGCGGCTGCAGCGACCCAGCATGTCTGCAGCCAGTGTGGCTGCAGGCGTGCGGCCGGGTGCGTGGGGGGACGGCGAGCCCCGCTGCCAGCCGGGGGCGCGGGGCCCGTGCCAGGAGAACAGCGGTATCCTGGAACGCTCCCCACCGTCTGCGCCAACCCACGCGCCAAGCACGCCCCGCACCAGCTACCTGCCCCTCCGGTTTGCTAGAAGGAGCTGCAGCTCGTTTTGCATTCTGATGTTCCTGTGTTTTATTTATTCTCTGAAGCCAGGCCAGGGCGTTCCTCTTCCCGCAAGCCCGGTGGACTCAAAGGACGTCTTGCTGACCAGCGTCTGTGGGGCCCGGGGAAAAGGCTTCGATTGATGTGCGGGCCCCGTGGCCTGGCCAGGGCTCCGGGTGGCCGGTGAGTGGCAGCCCGTGCCTCCAGGGATGGGATGGTCCAGGGCACACGCACGCCCCACAGCCACCTCCCGGGCTGCAGCCGCACAGGAGGGGCAGGGGCCCGTGCCGGGGGCCTCGTGCCGTGGGCACCTGTGCTGGCCCTTGCTGTCCGCCTGCTCTCGAACGCCCGCTCCGGTCCTGGCCATCTGTCTGCTCCGCGTCCCCGCTTGCCCACGAGTCATGTGAGGACAGGATAGCGCCTTGCCACTCCCCAGGGCTGCTATGGTGACGGAGCTTCTCATTTCTTCAGACGTGGAGCTCGCTCTGGCATCGCCGACGCCCTGGTGGGTGCGGGAGAGGAGAGGGGGCCCCCCCAAAATGGCCCTTTCAGCTGGACCCGTTTGCGCCGCCCCCTCCCCCTCCAGCCTCCGCCTGCTGCCCCTCCGGCAAGCTGGCCCGGTCCCGGCCGCAGGAAGCGAGGACGCGCCGGGGCCAGGTGCAGGGGCAGCGGGGTCCCGAGCTGAGCGGATGCTTATTTTAGGAGCTCGTGGGCAGTGCCGCCCATGCTGGGCCTGCCCCCGCAGAGCCGTCCCCGTGGCCGCGGTCCAGAGCCGCCCTCGTGCCAGGGACCTGGGCCCGCCATCCGTCCGGGCTGTGGCAGGGAGGGTTCGGCAGCTCGATGCTGCTTGGGTCTGGAGAGCACTTTACCCCCGTTCCCCCGGACACCCCTCTCCGTGCCCCCACCCCCAGAGTTTTCCAGGGAGGAGGCGGGGCGAGCAGCGGCTCCAGGGGCGGGAGCTGGTTCTGAACCGGGCAGAAAAGACCAGCCACTTGGCAGGCGCCGGCCCCGGGACCCTCACCGGCAAATGGCGCGGGTCACCTTGCACGCTGTACTTTCGGAATCCTCTGCTCCTCATCCGGGGACCTGGGCTCTGGAGACACAGGGGACACCCACCCCCGCCCTGTAATAGCATTAAAACGGTTATACGTCGAGTGCGTGTCTTCAAGTTCGATGGCAAGTTTTAGACCATCGAGCTCTGACACAGTTTTCTGGAAGCTGTTCCTTCCCGAGTTCCCCCCCCCCCCCCTCCGCCGGGGCCGGTGAAGAACCCGCCACCACCGTCCTCCGTCAGGGCCGCGTGGCAGCCAGCGGCCTGCCCCCCGGAGTCCTGGGCGTCTCTGACGACCTTGCCCTCCACCAGGTGCTCACGCGGGTCTCTCACGCCCTGCTTTTCGGCTGCAGCTGGAACTGCTGGGAGGTCTGATTTTCGGGGTGTTTAAATCTGGGGAATCGGAACTCTGCCTCTTCCTGCTGGCTCCGTCCTTGTCAGAGCCAGGGCCGTGTCTCGGGTCTGGAGTGACCAGCCGCGGCGGGGCCTGCCTCAGGCCTTTCCCAGTCGGACTGGGGGGTGGTGTTGCTTTCCCGCCACCTGCTGCCAGCACGTGGGTCAGCCCCCACCCTTGCTGGGTCCCCGGGGCTCACGTCGGGGCAGCCACGTGCCCATCTGCACCCCACAGAAGCAGGCACTGGGGTGGAGCACACCGTGGCTGGCTGGGAGGTGGCAGGAGGCACCCGGGCCAGAGCCGGGGCAGCTGCCCCCCACATCAGCGCCCCCAAGAGACAGGGCCGCTGGGGTGCCTCTGTCTTCACCCTCCTCCGTGTCGCTTGTGTGTCTGCATGACCGTCTTTTTTTTTTAAAGATTCATTTACTTATTTTTAGAGAGGGAAGGGAGGGAAAAAGAAAGAGAGAGAGAAACATCAATGTGCGGTTGCTGGGGGCCGTGCCCTGGCTTGGAATCGAACCTGCGATGCTTTGGTTCGCAGCCCGCGCTGTGACCGTGCCTTTACCTGTATCTAGAGGTTTGTGGGAAGGATTTCGCTCACTTGGTCACGGGGGCTGGCAGCTCCTGGGGTGAGCTGGCAGGCTGGGGACCCTGGCGGGACTTCGGAAAACCTCAGGGGTGGCCTTCAACTGATTGCACCAGGCCCACCGCCCACCCTCGCCGGCGTCTCCTTTCTGAAAGTCAACCGGTCACAGGTGTGAGCCGTCGCACGCTCTCTTCGAAGCAACACCTGGGTCAGCGGTGGGTGGGATCCCTGGGGAGCCTGGCCTGGCCCCTCGGACACAGACGACTGGCTGTCACAGTGTCCTGGGTCCCCGACAGGACAGGTGACCTCCTCTCGGGAGCCGGGCTCCGTCTGGAGGTGTCAGCCTGATCGCACAGGGTGGATCTGGTCGGATCGCAGGAAACTGAGGAGTGGTCTTCGGACCTCCGGGGCGGGGCCGGCTGAGAACAGCGCGGGCTGAGCCTGAGGCCGGACTTGCCCGGGTGGGGGCTCCTCTCGTCCCCGGGAGTTCAAAGGGACCCGGCCCCCCCCACCCCCATCTCGGCGTGGAGGCGGAGCTGCCCCCGTTGTCCAGCGTTCAGCCGCGTGCAGACTCGCTCTCTTCAAAGGCGAGCGACAGAGGATGACACCCGTCTCTTCCTCCTCGCCCCGGTGGGTGTGCCTCCGACCCGTTTCCCTGCGCCGACACCGGTCCTGTGTCCACAGGGTAACCTGGTCCCGCCACCCCGAGCCTCTGGAAGGTGGTCCGAGCGCCCCACGCCTGCCGCCCGCCCCTGGGCCGCCAACCTCTTTCCTGCGTTTGTCACACTCCGGCCCCTCCCGGTCTGGGGCCTCCACAGACGGGTCCCTTTCCCTCCCCTTCTCCCTGCTCCCCTCCGTCTCCCCACTCGGACCCCCAGATGCCAGAGCCCCCGTCCCCTGCAGCACCTCCTCCGCCGGTTCCCCCGGCTGTGCCTGCGTCGCCGAGATTCCAGTGAGCCACTGGATCAGCGGCGCTCAGCGGGGGCTGCAGACCCCTGGTAGGAGCCTCTGTGTGTGTGTGTGGTGGGGGGGAACCCAGGCAGCACTCCTCAAAGCTCCTCAATGGGGGGACGCCCGAGTGCACTGTGTGCGCTCACCGTGGGGGACCCGGGCCCTCCTCCACCCCAGGGTCCTTGTTCAGCTGCCCCCGCCCACCTGTGAGCAGGTGGGTGCAGCACGGAGGCCCCGCCCCAGCCTGTGGACCAGAGCTGCCCGCCCTGACAAGGTCCCAGGTGTCTCTGGGGACACGCGGCAGGGTGGGGCGTCCGTGGGTCTCCGGGAGGCAGGCGTCGGACCGTCTGGCCCCCTGCTGCTGTTTCCCCGCTGGCCGGCGTAGCAGCTGCTCAGTAAACCCTGGAGTGAACTTGTGATCAGTTTTCCTTTAATTCCCCAAATTCCTTCCTTTGGACCGCTTGCCTGCTCACCCCAATTCCCAGAGCCCTTTCCGTCACCCAAGGGCAGCTGCCCCCCGGAGGGCGCAGGGTGCAGAGGCCGGGGCTGCTGCCTTTTCGCCACGGCCGGCCTCCCAGCCCCGTGTCCTTGTTCCCGGGGGGGACGCCATCCTTGGCCCGGCGGGGAAGCAGACACGCCCTTCCTCCCGCGGGCGCCCGGTTCCCTCCGCTCCGGCAGGTTCACGGAGAACCCCTGACCCAGCAGGACGGGCTGGGAGTCGGGGGATGCGGGGCAGGGGAGGGGCAGGAACGTGAAAGGGACAGGGGCCTGTCCTTGCCTTGCTGGGGGGGGGGGGGGTGGCATGGAGCTGGTGCCGGGCACCAAGGGGTCTCTCTTCTCCCAGCCCCTCCCCATGGGCAGTGCCCCCACCGTCCACCGCTCCCATCTGTGGAGGTATCTGAGGCTCAGGCCGCACCTCGGTGCTGCCACAACCCAGGAGCCGGTGTGGCCCGGAGGCCCCCGGCTGCAGGGTGCCGCCTGCCCGGCCTCCTTTATTCCTGCCACTGCCTTTCTCTCCTTCCCACCGTCTCCGGCTGTGAGGACGTGTCCCCGGTGCTCACGGGGGGGGGGGGGGGGGGGGCGAGAAGGGCGAGTTCTTGGGGCGGGGGGGCTGCTTGTTTCCCCCGGAGCCTTCCGTGGAGGGAGGGAAGGAAAGAGGGCGGGGCACTCTGGCGCAGGGAGAGAGAGGTCGCCTGCCAGGGGGCGAGGGGTCTTCAGAGAGAGCCCAGGACTCCCCGGTGAACGTGGGACAGTGACTGTTTAGACTGAGTGCGTCCCAGATGTTGCGCGGGCGTCCGCACCTGCCCTGAAGGTTCTCGTGGTCCCTCTGGAGTTCCAGTCTCACGGGCGCTGCCGTGTGTTTATTCGTGACATCTGGCAGCCCTGTGCGGGGGGCGGGGGTGGGGCGGGGGTGGGGACGCCGGGAGGGCGCCCTGGTGAGCACGGAGCTCCCTGTGGGGGGTGGCGGGCTCCCCGGCGCGTCTGCCACCGTGGGCCTCCGAGCCCGTGCGTGGCTGCTGCCCAGGCCTTTGCGACGGCCCAGAAGCCCTTGTGTCCAAGACCCGCCAGGGGCCGTGACGGGATGGGACAGTTGCGTCCCTCACCCCTCTGTCGCCCCAACGCACAAGCTAACGGAATGAGGGCGCACACTGTGGGTCCCCTCCTGAGGGCCGTGGGGCTGGACTCCGCCCGGCCCCCACCTCTCCGACCCGCACCCCCCCTGACACGGCTGAATGCCCCAGGGGCCGCCGTGCAGGGGCGGGGGGGGGCACACACACCACGGGCTGTGGTGGCCACAGGGGACCACGGCAGTGACATCAGCCTCCGGCCCCAGGACGTGTATGAGGACTCGGTCAGCTGATTACATCAGTTCAGGGTTTTTTTTTTAGAGTCAGGGGCTGGCGTGAGAGAATGCACCTTTTCATAAAGCACGCTCTTCGGAGTGGGGGGTGGGGGGGCTGGGGACGGGAGGGTCTGCCGTCCCAGCTCCCAGCAGGGGCGCTGAGGAGACATGGTTCGGAAGGATGGACCGCCTGCTCCCCGGGGTGTGGGGGGTCCCTGCCTGGGGACCCGGGACCTGGGCTTGTCCTGTCCGTCGGGAGAGGGCGCGGGGGCTTCCTGCTGCCCCTCGGTCTCCGTGAGTTCCCGTTCTTCTCGGGCCGGGCCAAGGCCTGGCCGCCGGGCAGTGAGCGCCCTTCGGTCAGCGGGCTCCGAGGGGTGGGCGGGAGGGGGACGCCGGACCCTGCCCGTCGGGTTCACAGACGCACGGACACGCTGGCTGAGTGTCCCGGACCCTGGGGATCGGCGGCGTCACTTGACACCAGGCAGCGAGATAAAATGAGATTCTGCGTCGGAGACTTAAGACTTAATTAAAACGATACATCACCAATTTAAGGCTCTCGGCTTCATACGACCTGATAAAATTATTCTAACACTCTTCAGTTTCAATTGGGGTTTCCGTGATGGAAGAGAGAGCGCGGGAGTGCACCCGGAGATCCCAGCGCCGGCTCTGCGGCGCGTGTGCGTGTGAGAAGGTGGCTGCCGGGCGGACGGCCGGGGGCAGTGTGTGTGGGGGGGCTGACACGCTCGCTCGGGGGCAGGCAGCCTGGGGCAGGGGGGCGGCGGGCACGGCCCGTCCTCAGCTGGGCCCGTGGGGACGGAGCCTGAATATCGCCGGGGCCAGTTGTACGGGGAGGACCACGGTGTGTCTCTTGTTCTGAGACGGGGGCACCCTGCCGCCCCTGACCTGGGGACGTGTACTGAGGAACCACCACCATGCCCGCTTCTGTAGAGAGCTCAGAGATGCCTGGAGGTCCCGGGGTTCCTTAAGAATCTCGATGCCGGATGCCATCAGGGACCATCGGTCCGAAGGTGAGAGGGGAGACGCAGGCTTCCCAAGGAGCTAAGGACAGCCGGGCCCAGCCGGTCGCGGGGCGGCAAGAACTACGGCGACCCCGCCACGGGGGCTTCCTCCAGGCCGTCCGGCTCCACGCCTGCCTCCTGCCCCTCGTCTTAGGGAAGGCGCCTCCCCCAGGGCCCCCCCTCTTCCTGCAGTCCGTCTCTTATCTGTGATTTACAGGTTTCTCCGTCCTTCCTCAGACGCCGCAGGCTGTTTATTTTCCAGCAGCAGCTCGTGCCGTGGGAAGCCAGGCAGAGCAGCGGGGCTCACGCGCCGCCCCGGGGAGCTGGGGGGCTCGCACGCGGCCCCAGCCCTAGCAGGGCCTCCGAGTCATCGTGGGGTCCTCGCCTGTGGGTTCAGGGTCCAGGGTGGGGCCTGGAAAGGGGGGCAGGAGGGCTTGGGGGCAGTGGTCCTTGTCGCTGTTGGTGGGGAGCCATCCCTCTCATGCGGATGGCTTTGGAGATAGATGCGGGGAGCCTTGTCCGCTCGGAAATTCTGAGACTGCCGCTGTGCCGTGCCAGTCACCACAGAGAAAGCAGGGAGCAGAGGGGACAGTGGGGGTGCCTGCCCATACCGTCTGCCCGTCCATCCACCTATCCATCCTTCCACTCACCCATCCATCACCCATCCATCCGTTTCCTTATTCATCATCCTCCCACCCTCTCCCCATCCCTGTTATCCATCCGCGCAGACACCCCGGAAGCTCACCTTGGCCAGCGGAACATCTTGCCCCTGGTGCGACGCGGGCAGCGGGCGCCCCTGGACGAGCGGGAGGAAGTGCAAGTGGGTGGGATAAGGGCGGAAACCTGGGGCCACAGCAGAAGCTCGTGCTGTGCAGCGTGACTGCCGGGCCCAGGCGGCCCCTGGAGCCGCCTCGCGCGCCCCCCCCCCCCGGGGCTCTGCATGACTGATTTGGCCGGGAAACCTCTCTTAATAGAGAGCTCAGAGGGAAAGGTCAGGTGCGTTCTCATATCTGAATCTCAAATTGATTTTCAAATTCAGGGCTCATCGCACTGGAAGGAGAGAGGGCGTTTCAGGGGACTCAGCGGGGCCGGCCCTGCCGCGGAGCGGGCCCAGAGATGGAGGCCCTGTCGGGGCACCTGGGGACAGCCCGGGCCACTGCACAGCCGTGGCTCCCCTGCTGGGGCCGGGGCCAGTCCTCCGAGCGTCCCCGAGATGTGGACATGGGGTGGCTTTGTTTTACAAGGACAGGAAACTGAGGCGCACACGAGGCCCAAGAGGAGGCCGAGCAGGCGGCTGGCAGCCGCCTCCCCGAGAATCTGAGAGGCGGGGCTGGGACCTGCCGCTCCAGGTGCCTCGCACAGGGTGGCTGCGTCGGCCCCGCAGCCCGCGGCCCTCCCTGGGGCGGTTCTCAGCGTGTGGTTCGCCCCTGACCCGCGGCTGCTGCCCTGGGGTCAAGGGCCACCCAGCCCCCAGGCTCACAGGCAGGCCAGGGCAGCACGGGGAGGGGGGCTGTGGAGGGGGAGGGGGAGGCCCCCGGCTCCGGCCACTTCTCTCAGTGGAGACCTCAGTCTCGGCGTGGCGGGGCTCCCACCCGCTGGGACGGCCTCTCCACACGCCCTCACTGCAGACGCCCACGAGGGCCCGGGCAGCGCGAGGGGGCTGATTACCAAGTGGACGGAAGGCAGGGGGGCTTCCCGCCGTGAGCCCGAGCGCTCTGTCGTCACCCTCTTCCCCCACGTTCGTCAGGCGGCTCGTGGTGGCGGCGGCGGTGGAGTTGCTGAGTTTGAGGACCGCCCGAAGCGGGGGGCAGTGGCGCCTGCGGCTCTCGGAGAGGCCCAGGATCTAAACATAGCAGAGCAGTCGGAGGGAGGGGCGGCTCGCCTCGGAATAGACGGAGGGCTGCTATATTTGGGTCTGAGCAGCCACGCTCTGCATGCCGTGCTGGGTGAGGCCGGAAAGGCTGGGTGGCGGCAAGCTCGGGGCCCAGCACGCTGCGGTGGGAGCCGGCAGCGGGGCAGGGCTGCGTCCGAAAACCGAGAGGTGTTTGGTTGTATTACTAGAGGTGTTTTTCCTAGAAGAAAGGAGGTGACTCTGCTCTGTCCTCTCTCAGACGAAGCGTGGCTGGGGGTCCCTCCTCAGGTCTCTGTGCCTCACTCGGAAAGGGCTTTGAACCCTGGTTGGTGTGGCTCAGTGGACTGAGCGCTGGTCTGCCAACCGAAAGGTCGCCGGTTTGATTCCCAGTCAGGGCACAGGCCTGGGTTTCCAGCCAGCCCCCAGTAGGGGGTGCTGGACAGGCAAGCAATGGACATCAAGGTTTCCCTTCCTCCCTCCCTTTCTCCCTCCCCTCCCCTCTCTCTAAGGATAAAATATATATATATATATATATATATTTTATTTTATTTTTACAAAAAGGACTTTGAAGACCTGGCTAAGCTTCCACAATGCATTCCCCAGCTGGAAAAAAAAATGTATTCTTTGCTACTTAAAAATATTTTTTTATGATTATAGTAAATATTTCCTCTTTGTAAAAAAAAATAGAGAAAGCACAGAAGAGTACAATTAGAGGAACAAAAATTAGCCAGGACTGGAATCTTCCCACCCAGAGACGACTCCTTGAATGTGTTGGTGCCTTTCCTGCTCATCGTTTAAAACACAGGCGTTTCAGAGCAGACGGAGGCCGGCGCTTGCATCCGGTCTGTGTCCCGTTTCCTTCCACTGTCGCACAGCGAGCTCTGCTCCCGGGTTTCGGCCGACGCCCCGGTCTCGAGTGGCTGCTGACGCGTCAGCCGGAGGGACACCCTTCAGGCTCCCGATCCGGCTCCTCCGTCCTCGGCCGCCGGCTGCGTGGGCGTCTCCCAGCCTCTCCCCCGTCACAACCATGAACGACCCCGTGATCAGCTTCCTCGTGCGAGAGCCTAGACCTCTGCCTGCGATTGTTTCTCGGGACCTGTCCCTAGAAGCAGAGTTCCGGGTTCGAGGCGCACAGGCGCCCCCACAGCCCCCCAGACAGCTGGCTAAGGGAGGCCCCCAGGACGCTGGGTCCCTCAAGAGCAGGGATGGCTGGGTGAGGTCAAGGGGGGTGGCGGGTGGCGGACGGGCAGGTGTGGGCCAGGAGGAGAGCTGGCGTGCCCGCCTGCTTATGTGCTGGTCCTTTTCCCTCCCCCGGGTGACCTGGGGGGAGGTGCCGGCCTTCCCCAGAAAGCCCCGGCCCCCGTCTGCACTGGGACTGAGCGTCGGGGGCGGGTGCCCAGGGAGCGCCCCACGAGCATGAATCGGGGGGCGGGACCTGGTTAGCCTAGATGCCCCGTCTTCTGCGTGTCCGGGTCTCGGCTTCCCTCGTCTCTACGACGACCGGTTTCGGGGACCGTGAGGGTGCACACTCCCTCGGGTCCAGCCTCGGTCTCGCCCAGCACGAGCTGCGGAAGGCTCTGGTCTGTGCCGGGCAGTGAGGGGGCCGGCCCTGTGCCCTGGCCTCCTCGAGTAGGGGGTCAGAGAGGCGGCCGGCCGGAGGTGTGCTGGTTTCACTGCAGGAGGAGAAGCGCTGTAAAGCGCCCCCCTATGCACGGGAGGGCGCGCTCCACCGTCCGCCGCGTGCAGTGGGCGGAGCGGCGCTGGGGTCAGATCCGTCCGGGACCAGCGACGGGCGCCCTCCCGGGCCACACGGGCGGAGACCTTGCAAGCCGCCAGCCGCAGTGCTGGCGGGTGGTGGTGGGGCAGGCGCCTCCCCGCGTCACGCTGTGAAATCACGTGTCCTCTGAGGGTCAGCCAGCCAGACAGGCTGGGGGTGTCGCCCTGGTGGACAAGGGCGCTGACTGCGGCGGGGGGGGGGGGGGGGGCGGCGCACGGGGAGCAGGGGACCCAGCCCCTCCCTCGCAGACCGAGCTCCGGCTCCTCTCCTGCCTCCCCGGTCCCGCGGGGGTCAGTCTCCACTCCGTGCCCGAGGCCCCCTTCGGCCGGCGCACCCCCTTCGTCCTCCCTGAACGTCTCTTGGAGATTTCGATTTCCCCCGAAGACGCACGGAGGACGTTCCCCACATGTTAAAGCCTCCTTTTGTTGTGGTGGGTTTCGTGGCGCATTGATCCGCCGGCTCGCTCTCTGAGGTCGGCTGCATCTCAGGCGGTCCTGAAGTCCCACCAGCCAGGCCTCCGCGCCCACCCCCCTCCTCCCCGCCTGTGTTGCCCAGGTGCAGCCCCTGGCGCGGGGGGGGGGGGGGGCAGTGGGGTGGCCAGGCTGGCCACTCGGCTGAGTCTCCCCTGCTGGAATCCCACCTGGGGTGGGGGAGCCCCTCGCCTGGGCCCACTCTCCAGGGGACCATGCCCCTGGGGTCCCCGATCCTTTCATCTGGTGGCCAGGAGGGGGCGGGGAAGGCAGTGGTGCCCGGGGCCCACCGTCCCCACAGCGAGGCTGAGGCGGTGGCGGCGGCCTCGGCAGCCCGGGTGGTGCTCCGCGCCGCGCTCGTATTTTCAGCAGCTGCGGGGGACGCGCGGGTGTAAAATTAGCGCTGCCTCGCTGGCCTCTTCCAGACGATCCGGAGTGAAGTGTCCCGGCGGCGGCGGTGGCGGGCTGGCTCTGTCAGGAGGACGAGGGCTAATTAAATTCCCTCTGACCGTCCAGCAGTAAATTATTTATACCCGGGCAGATGCAATGTCATCCCCGGCGTCCAGCTCTGCTCCACACGAGTCCCCGGAGTTCTGAAGGGGAGAGGGGGTGACCACAGAAAAGACACGAGTCCCCAGCAGAGGAGGCGAGTGTGAGGGACAGCTGCCCGCGGGGCCTCCTGCCGATGGGGGAACCGAGGGTGCGGGGGCCGGCTGGGCTTCCCGTCCTGGCCCCCGAGGGTCCCGGCCTCCCAGCCACCCCTCCCACATGGGGATGACAAAGAAAAGGGGTCCACGAGCCATCAGAAGGTCATTGTTTCTCAGCCCTTTGGGAGGGAATTGGTTTCACGAGTGGATTTGCTCCTGTGCGTCATAGGGACGTACTTTGGTGGCTGCTGACAGCTGCCCACTTGCATGCTGGGGTGGACCTCGGAGCGTGGCCTTGCTGCCCACTTGGCGTGGGTGCGTCTAGGGCACAACGTGGAGGCTTCACTTCTGATCAGATGCGTGGCCACGGGCGAGTAAACCCCTGTGAGCCTCAGTTTCCCCACGGGACGGTCCCCCTTCCTCCCTGGCAGGGCCGTGGTGCAGGGAAACGAGATGCAGCGTGAAGACCCCAGCACGTCAGCAGGCTGGCGTGTCCACCGCTGGGCAGTGTTCAAGGGGCCCCCGCGCACATGGTTTTATTTAACGCTGGTAAGGCTGGGCGGGGCTTCCCCAGCCTCCCGCGTCTCCTCCAGCCCGTCCCACGGTTCGCTCAGGCTCAGACACCCTCCAGCGACACTCTCAGCCTTCGTGGCTTCTTCACTGGGTCCCTGGGCTGAGATGGGGAGTGATGGTGCGGGGGGCAGCCACCTGGGACCTGGCGTTTGAGGAAATGTTGAAGCTGCAGCAGGGAGAACACTCTGTCCATCATCTATCCACCCGTCTGTCCATCTATCCATCTGTCCATCCATCCCTCCATCTATCCCTCCATCTACCCATCTGTCCATCCATCCATCTGTCCATCCCTCCACCCATCATCCGTCTAATTATCCATCCACCATCCATGCATCTATCCATGATCCACCCATCTCTCCATCCATCCACCCACCCATCCATCCATCATCCATCCACCCATCCATCCATCATCCATCCACCCATCCATCGATCCATCCATCTATCTATCCACCCACCCACCATCTCTCCACCCACCCATCCATGCACCCTACAAATAATCGCTAAGCCTCTGATATACGCTGGGTGGTATTTTAGGTACCAGACATACAGCAGTGGACAATAAACCAGACAGACCTCTAGGAGGTCAACTCCAGGGAGGACACGAGCGACCTACTGGAGAGTAGAGGTCATCCGGACACCGCTGCCCACCCAAGGCTTGGGGCAGACGGCTGACCTCCAGGCCCGAGGCCAGCCTCGCCCATTCCCAGGGCCCCGCGGTGGGAGGCCCCAGAGCCGGTGGCAGGTGTGGTTGGTGCCCGTGTCGTACCTGACTCAGCCTCTTGGCCCCAGTGGCTGCACCCCCGGGGGATCTGCCTCCTGCCCTCGTGCCCTGCATCCCCCGGGGCAGCCCTTTGCCAGGGCCCTTCCTGTGCGGGCTCTCTCCCCCGGACTCCCGCCCGGTGCTCCCCTCGGGGCTGCCCCCAGTGCCCGCGCCTCCGCAGCTGGGGGCCCTGGGGTGTGCGTTAGCGGGCTGACTAACCCGGTTCCCACAAGGCAGCGTGACATGGCTGCTCCGGTGAATTTCCAGACGCGTTCCGGTGACGACTTTGTTTTCCTCCCGCGCGGTGAAAAGACGGGCGGGGACAGGGGTGGGGGTGGCGGCGGGGGCAGCGGCTCGTGTCCGCTGGAATCCACCTTCTAGATTCCTTCCGGCCGGGACCCCTCACTCAGCCACAGACCGGACAGAGTCCTGTTGGGGGCAGCTGGCCCCTCCTGTACCCCCGACCCCGTGCCCCCCAGCTGCCCTGCCTGTGGATCGCTGCCCCGACCTTCTAGAAGGCCCCTGCATGGCAGCCGGGCGGCCCAGCCGTGGGTGCTCCCTGGATTCTCTCCCACAGGCTGGCTCGCCCTGCTCCGGGTCGGGCCTCTCTTCCCGAACTCTCTGCAGTGCTTCACGTGCGTGTGTCACAGGGCCCCTCCGAGGGCACGCGGCCTCAGGGGCAGGGAGTCGGCCGTCCCAGCGCTCTGCACCTCCTCCCGCATGGCTGCCTCCCAGCGTGTCCAGCCGGGTCCCTATGGTCCCTCCCCCGAGTCTCCTCTGTTCATTCCAGGCCGGGTTTCTCCTTCTCTCTTGCACTCAAGCACTTGAGGTCTTTCTTCAGGCTGCACCTCAGCTTCCTGGGGAGCCACTGACCTCCCCTGTGGGTGGTTTCTGTCCCCGCCCCGTCCCAGCTCAGCAACAGCACCCCCCGGCCCGCCCATCTCCCGGCAGACCCTGCAGGCGGGCCGCTGGCTGTCTTCCAATCACTGGTTCGGGGGACCGTAAACAAAGTCGGGGCCTGTGGAGGCTGGGGTGGCTTCCCCTGCGACCCCCTTCCTGCCTGACACACCACGGTGCCTGCTGTAGCTGTTGTTTCTGTTCTCAAGTCTCCCTTCGGCTGCTGCCGAGGTCAGTCCCGAGCCAGCCCCACTTCCCAGGGAGACGTTCTTTGCGCCGCTGAGAAGGTGCTTCCCGGACCGTGGGTGATGCGGCCGTGCCAGGAGGGGGGCAGCAGCCAGATTCGAGCCCGGTCTCTGTGCCGGCCCCGGCCCCGCCCCCCAGGGCCTGCGTGGTGGGGACTGCCCAGGGACTGAGACTGCGCGCTGACCATGGTCAGCGGGTCTGCAGGACGGGCCCCGCCTGCTGCCGGGGTCCCTGGGGTGGTGGGGCCGCGCAGGGAGAACTCCGCCCCCGCTCGGGGTGCGTCTGCAGACCCCGGTCCCGCCTTCCCCACCCGGCCCCGCCTGCGGGAGGAGGAAGTGGGTTTCCCCGCCAGCAGCCACCTCCGGGTGGTTATTTCTGGGCGGCACGGTCGTCCAATATTTTCTTATTTTGCCTTTTGCCAGTAAATACTCTGCCAGCCTTTTGCTTCCGGCTCCCGTTTCCTCGTGCTCGCAAAGGCAGCGAGTGGGAGGAGCCCTCTGGGTGGCCATGCGTTCCCCAACCTGGCGGCCTCGCGGCCCAGTGTCCTCTGTCCGCCCCCATGGGTGTGCTCGCACCTCCTCCCACCACCCACGTTTGCTGAGATCCACGCGTGCGCCTCTGCGCTGCGGCTTCTGAGCTCTGTGCGTTTCCTTTCAGGTCAACAGAGCATCAGCCACTTCTCCGTCCGTCCGTCCGTCCACCTGTCCGTCTGGCCACCCATCCATCATCTACCCACCCCCCACCCCCTCCGCTGACTCACCCCTCCATCGTCCTTCCCCCACCCGCTCACTTCTTCAGACCCCCGCACGGTCACGGGGCGCAGAACCACCTCCATCAGCGTCTGCTGAGTGAGTCACGGTGGGCGCGCACGGTGGGCGCGCACGCTGGGTGCTGAGTGCGCGTAAGCCACGCCTCCTCGCCAGGAGCCCGCGGGCTTGCCTCTGGAACTTTCCACCCTGGCCTCTGGAACTGTGTTCTGCTGCGTGGGCTTGGCTCGCCTCGCATCCTCTCCTCCTGCCGTCCCTCCCGCGCAGCTGGGTAAGGAGCGGGCACCGCGGGGGCAGCTGGGCTCCGTGAGCCTGGCCCCCAGGAACATTTGTCCTGCGGTCCCAGCTTTCATGGTGGTGCTCGGGGCTGGGGCGCCCTCTGACCCTCTCGTGTCCTGGGTTCCAGCGCTCTTCCTCCCCAAGCCCCTGCCTGACCTCTGGGCCATGGGGCATGTTCAGGGTCAGGGACCCCATGGGGCCCCAACCACCGGGCCCCCTCAGCTGTGACACTCCGCCCCAGTGAAGCATTCACTCACGCTGGGTCCCAGCCAGGGCGCTGCCCCTCATGGGTGAGTGGTGGCCACCAACCCTCGGTGGGGCTCTGCCTGGGGACTTCCTGTGAGCCTTTGGGACCGGCTGCGGGGCGTCCTGTCCTGCGAGGCTGCAGGCGGTCTAGGCCGCCCAGGCCGCAGTGCGCAGGAGGGAAGCCGGTGTCCTCCAGGGTCCGGGGAGCCGACCGGCCCTGGCACGGCCTCCTCCTAATGAGGCCCTGGCAGTGGGGAGGGTGGCCGCGGGTCCCGGTCCTTACCCGTGCTCCGGGACGTGCAGCTGCTTGGAATGGGCACTCGGGAGCGTGAGTGGCACAGCGGGGGTGCCCCGTCACCCCCTGCCCCACCGTGGTCCCCTGCTGGCTCCGCCTGCCTACCGCTCTCCCCGGGGGGCTCCTTGCCCATCGCACAGGGGGGAAGGCGGTGCCCAGCCTCTACCAGCCCGGAGCGGGATGCCTGTCGGGAGTGACCCTTGACCATGAGGAGGGGGTGGCCAGGAGCGCCAGGTCGGAGGGACAGGGACATGCAGTCCTTGGTGCACAGGGAGGGCCTGGCGGGGCTGCGGACAGCAGTTGGTCCTCGCTCTTTGGAGAGTCCAGCCCTTTCAGGGGTCCGGGATTCGGGGCTTGGCGCAGGCGGCGCTTGGCCGTGGGGCCTCGGCGACAGCATTGCCCCTGATGGAGGGTGTTGGCCCACCGGCGTGAACGGGCTTGGCCTCCGAGCAGCCGCAGGGGACCCTCCAGAAGCACCCGGTGGGCTGCCACAGAGAGGCGCTTCCCATCCGGGTGGGTGAGCTTGGTCCCTCTGCTTTGCAGGAGAGCCGTCCAGGGTCACGTCTCCCCGGCCGCCACGGTGGGTTCCCAGGGCTTGGACCGTGCAGCCTGGGGAGGTGCCCACTGCAGCCGCCTGCCCGAGTCCACCCGCGGCCCTCACAAGTGGCGTGCGCTGCCTCTGTCTCTATGCATGGCTGTGGGACGCCTCCCGTGCATTTGGGGTTTATCTCAGTGGTCGTGTGGTGGTTTCTGCATGCAGTGCATATGCACGCACAGGCACACATGCAACACACCCATACATGTATGCGTGCACACACACCTCCACCTACACACACACACACACACACACACACACTGTCTTTCCAATTAAATATGTGGAATCACGAAAGGGGAACCTTCCATGCCCCACTACGAACCTCCAGAGACCGTCCAGGGAGCCGAGTGTGCGAGAGGGTGAATGTGAGCGTGTGAGCCCGGAGGCTGAACCAGACTGCTGGCTGCAGCTGGCTCTGGGGGCCGGGGCCAGGGCGGTGGGGACGCAGGACTGCTGGGTGTCACGGAGGAGGGAGCCCGAGTCTCAGCGGTGGGGCCGGACGGGGCAGCAGGACGTGGGAAAGGGCTCTGGATTCCCTCGTTCCCACGGGGGCGTGTGGGAGGGGGCAGGCACCACGCGATTCGCTGGCTGGCGGGACACCAGCTGCCCTCCTTCCCCTGCGCCCCCAGGGCTCAGCGGCGCTGGGGTGCCAGGACCGGGTAAGGGTGTGGGGGCCGGGGCAAGGGCGCGGGAGTGCGGGTGGCCGTCCTGGTGCAGCCGTGGGTGGGTTGTGCCCCCAGCTCCCCATCACATGGGTGGTCCAACAAGGCCAACTTGGCCTCTTGACCCCAAACCAAACACAGTGCCACTCTCTTTTCCATCTCTTTTTCCTGCTCGAAGGTGGGAGCGAGGGTGGGGAGCCCCGGGCCCAGTGCTGCCCAGCGCCAGATCCTAACGCCCGGTCCTCACGTGAGCGCCGGGGGCATCGAGCAGGTGCCGCACCCCGGCAGCCTCCTCTCCTTCCTTGTTCTGTAAACGTGAGAAGCAGGAAAGACGGTTTCGGCCGCTGGAAGGGACGGGCGGAACGGTCCCCATCGGTTGCCGTGCTGCGCCCCGGCCCCAGGGTTTGTTGCCGTCTTTCTAGAACGAGAAGTTTTCATTGTAGGAGTCCTTTTTTTTTTTTTTTTGTCCTTCACGATGTGGTGGGTGGTGGTGGTGGTGGCATGTTTTTATTTTTTGTTCCTTTTTTATTCCTCGCCGCTTGGGGGAGGTGACAGCGTTCAGGTTCGGGGTGCGGGCGCGGGGGGGGGGGCGGTGTTCTCTCGGGGAGAGTGGTGCGAGCAGATGTTGCGCCCCCACGTCTAGAGGGGGGGACGGGGAGGACGGCGCTGCGTGGGGGGCAGGAAGGACCTGGGTTATGTAAGCGCGTCGGGGCGGGGGTGGGGGCGCCGCTCGGGACGCCGATGGAGCCGGGGACGCAGGCTGTCCGCAGGCTCCTCAAGGACGGTGGCCAGGAGCCTGGTGGCCGCGTCCTGGCAGGTGCCGCCCGGAGGTGGACATCGGGGTGTCGCGGTCAGCGGGGCAGGTGGGCAGCATGTGTGGGGAGTGAAGGCACCAGGACAGGAGGCCCGGACTTCTGGGCCGGGCAGGAGCACCCACTCTCTTTCTGCTCGTTCCCGCCCCCTCCTTCCTGCCCCTCCTTCTGCAAATCAGCCCCCAGCCCCTGGCGACAGACGTCCCCCCGCCAAACACACACACGCACTGCCTCCCCGGACACTGGCCATCCCCGTGAGACCCCAGCCCAGCCTCACAGCTTGCCCAGGGCCCGCTGGTGCTGCCCCCTTGGAGACGGGGGTTGGTGGGACCCACCAGGCGGGACGAACCCCCTAGCAGCGGCCCCGAAGCTCGGACGGGCCTTGGCTGGGTCCAGGGACCACGCTGACCGGTTTCGGGAATGGCGCCCTCACCTGCTCGTAGAGCCACTGTGAGGATGACAGCCGGGGACCCCAGGGACCAGACCTCAGCCCTGGCCCGCAGGAAGGAGGCCCCAGACTCAGTGGGCGGGGGTTCAGCCCCCTTCTCCACCAGCTTCCTCCTGCAGGGCCTCCCACACTCCCTGTCTTCGGCGCTGGCCGGGTGCCTTTCCCGATTGACCAGTTGCTCTGAGTTTCCACTGGGTCGCAGTCAAGGTCATGTGGTGTCGTGGGGCCGCCCTGCCCACACGAAGGAGCCCACTGATGATGGGCTCTGTACCCGAGACCAGGACTCGGGGGGGAGATTCTCGCTTCAGCTTCCCGGATCATTTCGTCTCCGTTGGTTTGTGCTTCTTTGCCGGCTCGTCTGTGTAGTGGGTGTCCTTGGGGCGCTGGGACAGGGGGGGATGTTGCAGGAGGGGTGTGCATGGTGTCTCTCTGTGTTCAGTGGCCCAAGTCCCCCCAGGTGAGAAGTGGGGGGCATCAGCCCCCCTCTGGTCCCACCACGTGGGCTCTTTGTTGGGAGAGGACGGCCTGCCCTCAGTTCCTCGCTCACCACGGACTCCCTGGGTGGCCCGGGCAGCCCCACCCGCGCCCGTGGGCTGCAGGGAAACACAGCGCGGATGCCCTTGCCTCCCAGAGCTCGGGGAGCAAACGCGCCCCCCCGGGACTGGCTTAGCTCCTGACACAGATGGTGCTCGCGAGGCCCCGGAGGCGGCGGGTTTTATCGCAGTCTCGTGGGGGCCTTGGAGAATCCCTCCTCGCGGAGGCGGCACGGCTCCCTCCCCGAGCGCCGGGTGCTTCCGCCACGGGCGCCTGCCTCGCGCTGGGGTGCGTGCGGCCGCCAGGGGGCGTCCTGAGGCTGCGCGCCGCTTGCGACGGACACAGTCCGGACGCAGAGTCCCGCGCCTGCCTGGTGCGAGAGGGCGGCCGGGTCCCGCGCGGGGGCGTGGCTGGTCCGGAACGCACACCGATGTCCAGGACTGAGCGCGCAGGCCGAGCGAGACAGCGGCCCGTCCCTAACATCTCACGTGGCCGGGGCTGCGCGTGGACAGGCCAATGCCGTGGACGTGCCGGTTCCGTGAAGTGTAGTATTAACGTTAATTGCACGTGTTTTTTTTTTTTAAATGTTGAAGTGTGACAACTGGACAATGTAAAGCCCCCCACGTGGTGGCCGTAGTAGTGCACGTGGGCAGGCAGGTGCGAGCCCAGGCCCCCCGGGGACGCCAGGGTCCCTCTGGAGCTCCCGGGGCCTGACGTCCTTCCCCACGAAGAGGGGGTCCCCCCTGAGCTGCCCCCAGGACCGACGGTCCGGCTGCCGATGTGCCTATTTATCGGCCGTTTGTGGGGTGTGCCCATGGGAGGCTCCAGGGAGACCCTTGGCCAGGCCAGAGGGGGCCACCCAGGAGGTGCCGCCGGCGACAGCCGGGTGTGCGAGCTCCCCAAGCCGTCCGGGTCCGAGTCCGAGTCCGAGTCCGTCCCAGCCAGCCCCCGCCAGGGTTTTCAGGGACTGCCCTCCAGCTTCGTCGGTAGCCGTTAAAAAATGAAAACGCATCCATTACTCTGCTAATCGCCACGACAGCCCAGCCCGGAAAACGCCTCTTTCTTGCACGGAGGCCTCGGAGCGAAGCGCGGCCGACCGTGCGCCAAAGAGCGTCCAGCACGGAGAGGTCGAAGACGTGGGGGCCCTGGAGGCCCCCCCAGGGGCACGGCTGGCTGGCCCCCGTGGGCGGGAGGGTCCCCTCTGCCCTGGGAGCTGGCACCGTTGGAGGGAGCGTCAGGGCACCCTGACACGGAAGCAGAGAGAGAACCGAGAGGAACTTCTGGAAACCAGGGGAAAGGCTGGTGTCAGGACGTGAAGGGTAAGACCCTGGGTCGTCCGCTCCGGCTCCTGGGGGGCCGAGGGTGGGGGGGGGCCGCGTCTCTCTGCCAGGACCCCCGTGTAGCTCCGAAGAACCGGCTGCAGGGTCTGGGGCTCTGGGGCCGGGGTTTCTGCAGACCCGCGTGCAGGGCTGCTGTGGCTCTGCCGTGCCACCAGCCCTCTGTTGAGAAGGACCGCCCACGGCCCCTCTGCCACCTGGAGCCACCTGGAGTGCAGAGAGCCGAGCCGCTACCCCCCGGAGGCCGGGCAGACACCCCGCCCCCGCCGAGGGCGGAGGGCTCCGGAAGCTGCTGGCGAGCTCAGAGGGCGCCGTGTCGTAAGCCCCTCTCCTTTTATGTCCCCACTTGTGTCACTGTCCTTCAGCCCCGCTCCCGCGCGCCCCATCGAGCTGCTAAATCACTCTGCTTATTTAGCGCGAGGGCTTCTGAGAGCTCGTTTTTATCTGGGTGAAAACCAGGCTCGCTCAGGGCCACGTAATGAAACCGCATAAACATGCCCTGAGCTGGGAACCTGATTCATTTTTCCTGTTCATTACGGGGTAGAAGGCCGTTATGAAATGTGTAAATTTTTCCCCCCAGTGCTGGCGTCCGGAGACTGGGGCCTCGGCTCTCTCAGTTCCGTGGTTCGTCCCCGATTTAACTGGCGCCGGTTAGAGCGAGGATGCTGCGACGGAGACCTGTGTGCGCCGAGACGCCGGCCTCTCCTCTGTGGCTTCCGACACGCGGAACTGGACACCCTGGGGGTTAACCAGCGGTTCCGGCAGAGGGGACCTGGGCCTGCAGAGCCCGGGCCTGCAGGGGAGGCCGAGACCGCCCCACGCCAGTGGTCACACCCTCTGGCAGAGGGCAAGGGTGGCCAGCGGAGACACGTGGGGATAGCTGGGCTGGGGACTGGGTGGCCCCGAAGTCAGAAAGGCTTAGGGGTCCCTCCAGGACGCCTGCCAGCCTCTTCGAGTGCTGGAGACGCACCGCAGGGTGCGGGTGCCCTGCCCAGTGCAGGGCAGATGGCCCCAGACTAGACGCCTCACACCGCAGAGGCTGACTGCCCGCGGTTCCGGTGGCCGGAGGTCGGAGACCAGGGTGCCACTTCGGCCAGGGTCTGGTGAGGACCCGGTCCCCGGCCTGCGGACAGCTCCTTCCGAATGTCGGAGAGAAGACGAGAGAGAGAGGGTCTGTCCCCTCCTAGAAGGGCACTAATCCCGTCACGGGGGCCCCGCCCTCATGACCTTCTGACCTCACCTCACCCTAATCACCTCCTGGAGGACTCATCTCCAAACATCATCGCGTCGGGGGTGAGTGGGGACACGTCGTTGCCCACGTGACACCCACCCCGAGGAAGACGACCCCGGCCGAGGAGTGCTCTCTTTGTGGGGTGTCATGTCCCCAGGTTTCAGGCGGCAGTCTTGGTGTTTTGATATTGCAGAATGTGGACGAAAGAGAAAAGAAAAAAAAACCCCACTTTTTTCAACCAGAATTCTCTGCACTCAGAGAAGCCGAGCTGTTTGCGAGGGGCCTTCTCCTGCGAGACACTGCGTGGCGGGGCCCCGTGCCGTGGAACTTGCCTCGCCCGCCCCCAGCTGTCCCTCCCGCGTGCTGCGGGCAGCTCGGCCCCCGGAGAACACGGCGGCAGAGGGAGGCCCGAGGGCCCCGGGGGACGAGTGTGCGGCCCGGGCTCCCACGTGCGCTTCCCGCAGGGCAGGCTGGGCGGGCAACTGTGCGCACGGCACGTTATTCGCAGGAGCTATTTCGGGTTAGTGGGATTATGGGTGGTTTTAAATTCCCCTTCTTTTTTGCATATGTGTAGTTTCTAAATTTTCTCCCGTGGATGTTTTTATTTTATAATAAGGACAGCTTCCTCACCACGGATCTCGCTGCAGGCTGCTCAGCCTCCCTGACGGGGGTGGCCCCGGTCGCCCTCCTACACCGAGCAGCTCCTGCACTCCATCCCCAGGGCCCGCCCCGAGAGCCACTGTCCCTGGGAATCTGGGCTGGGCAGGGCTGACGCCGGGTTTCCCTCCCTAGTGAGGAAGTGACCCCGGGCCCCTCCCTGGTGGGTGGGTTTGCCACCCCCCTCCCTCACAAAGCCCTCCGTCCTCTGTTCCCCTGACACCAGGCAACAGGTGTGTCCTGGGCGTGTCCTGCTTGGAGAGGCCCCACCCACCCTGTGCTGGCCAGGGCTGGGCTCTGCCGGGGGTGGGCCACCCCAGCTGGCGGTGAGGGCCAGCGTGCGACAGAAATGACGGCAGAGAAACTGAGTCTGCCCCACCCCCACTGCTGGCTGTACTTCTGTCTTCCAGCTAGGAGCCCCCCCCCAAACTGGCCTTTGCTCGGCCCACCACTGGCCCAGCGTCGTGAGCGGGACGGGGCTGGCCAGGCGGCAGCGTCTCGGGGTGAGGCGAGCCGCCGGGAACGTGACCGGACTGACAAAAACCGGCTTGACACAAATTTTCAGGACCCATCTGGGCTCGTGAGAGGCAGCGCTGTTCCCTTGCCTGGGTTCCCGGGAAGCTTCTGTTCGGGGGAAAGTGGGTGTGTTTGCTGCCAAAGAGGCTGTATTTTTAGCCAAATGTGAGAAAGGGGAGGGGGGTGCCGGAGGGCGGGGGCCGCGGTCCCCCTGGGGCGGGGGGGGGGGGGTGTGATCGTGGAAGTCGCGGTGAAGGGGCGGCCTTCGGGTCTGGGTGGGACCTCTATCTGGTGGGGGAAGACAGTGGCTTCTGCCAGCCAGCGCCCACGTGGGCCGGGGCGCCATGGTGGTTCCGTCTCCTGCCCCCGCCCCGTGCGCGCGGATGAATACCAAAAACAACCAGCCCTCACGCATCCTAGATTCTCCGGGGCTTGTCCTTCACGGCTGCTCACAAGAGCACCTCCTTAGGTGCCGAGGTGGTGACGCCGGAGGGAGAGCCAGCGGCCGCCTGCTCCCCGGGCCGCCTGCTGTCCTGTGCCCCCCCCCCCGCCCCCGCCACGGGGTCTCCTGGGGCGGGCAGGGAGGGTGAGCCCCTGTGTGGCCGACCCTCCACGAGGGAGCCCGGTCCTGCGAGCGAGCAGTTGGTGCAGGGGCTGAGAAGTGGGGTGCGGAGACTTGGAAACGACTCTGGTGCCCTCTCTCTGTGCTGCACCCTCTGGGAAGGACCCTGCCGGTTCTTCTTCCAAGGAGCAATGGGGTGGGTTTATTGCAAACGCCTCGTAAGTCCCAGGCCTGGTGGTACCCGTGGACCGTGGGGACGATGCCCTTGGAGGCCTGCCAGAGGCCCGCCCACCCTCGGCGCCCCCCAACACTGTGCCCGCACCTCACCAGGACGGCATGCTGTCCTGTGATACATGCTGTCACGTCAAGCCACCCTGGGCTTTATGCCTGTTCTCTGGCTCTGCCACGGGCGCCCCGAGAGCCGGGACACAGTTTCACTTGTCCCCGAGGTCCCGGGACTGTACAGCCTCACAGGGGGGTGACGGGAAAGAATGACCCCCCGGGAGAGACCGCCGTGCACTCCGCCCTCCCTGAGCGGCTGGCAGGGCCGGCTGGCCGCTCAGCGCTGAGTGTCACGGGTGGGTTCGATGGCTGCCTCCGTTAAAGTAAAACCCTGTCAGTGTGGTCCCAGGTGAGCAGGCTTCAGGCGCCGGGCTGAGGCTCGGTCCCAGTCCTTGCGCATCCTGTACCCTGGCCGGGGCTGGGCCCACCCACTGCGTTCGGGGGGGTGGGTGCGGGGGTGTTTGTTCCTGGAGGCTGAGGGCCAGGGAGCTGGGACAGGGGAGGTCATGGCGTCAGGAACTGGCATTTTGAGCTGTCCTGTGGGGCTGCTGGCCGCCGAGATGCGGGAGAGGGAAGAGGCCGCAGACGGCTGGACCCGGCTGACGGAGGGCTGCAAGCTGGAGAGTGGGATGGGGGGAGGGGACCTAGGTGGGCGCAGTGGGCAGGGCCGTTGGAGCCCCGGGGCCCAGAAGGCCCAGGAGCAGGGCCCAGCGCTGAGCGTCAACCGGGTCCCCCTGGCAGCCGGCCACACCACCAGCTGCAGACGCAAGTCCTCCCGAAGTTTGGATTTGCCTTCAAACTGTTCTGGCCACCGGATTTCTATCTGACTCTGGAATTTTCTCAGGTTGGGGTTCCCGTCCTGGGTCGCACCAGGAGGGTCCTCCCACTCTGAGGCGCGGCCCCTTCTCCAAACACAGTGTCAGGTCGAGGCCACAGTGCAGGTGTCCACCCGGCCTGGCCTCCCCGGACGGAGGGGACAGAGTTCCCCGGGTGCCTTCGCCTTGTCAGCGTCCCTGAAGTTTCTCCCGGGCTGGGGTGGTGTGGGAATCCGTGGCTGGCTCCTCTCCGGGGCGGGGGGCGCTGAATGGCAGTGCATCCCTTCCACATTCAGCCCGCCCAGGCTTGGCGCGAGGGCGGACCAGCTCCCACAGGGCGGGGGGGGCAGCGTTTGGAGCAGGGCCCGCAAACTCCTGCGGTCACCGCTGGGGGGGTCGGTGTTTCAGGCGGTCTCTGTGGCTGTGACGCAGCTCTTCCTGGGTCGCGGGAAAGCCGCCACGGGGGACACGTAAGGAGTGACCGCAGCTGTGTTCTTGTGACGCTCTGTGTGTGAAAACGGGACGAGCATTGGATGGCGTGACTGTCCCTGGGGCCTGAGACCAGGTCTTCCAAGCAGTCCCCGGGGCTGTTCCTGCCTCGCCCGCACCTGCGCGCGGTTGCCCGAGGCGGGCGCTTGGTGCTCCTGCCCACCTCCGCCAGCTGTGTGCCGCGCGCCTCCCCTGGGGCCCCGGGGCGGGGAGGGAGGGCGCAGCGGGTGTTAAAAATAGACGCCGCCTCAGTTATGCCAACACCTGCGAGGCCGAGGGTGGGGGAGGCTCTGGGAGCGCCTCGGAGGGGGCGGAGCTGTTGGGTGTCCGTCCTCTGGCTGCTGCGGTGGGCGGGGACTGGCTGCAGCGGTGGGCGGGGACTGGCTGCTGCGGTGGGCGGGGACTGGCTGCAGGGGTGGGCGGGGACTGGCTGCAGCGGTGGGCGGGGTCGCAGCCTGTGGCGGGAGGTGTGGGCGGGGCTCGGCCTCCCTCCCCCCCTCCTGCTCCTGGTGGCCAGCGGTCTCGGAGATCCTAGCTGTGTCACCCCAGTGTCTGCCTCCCTCGTCACCTCGTGTCTCTGTGACCTCTGCTTGTTCTGTGCGGGCACCCACAGCACTGGCCCGGGGGCCACCCCGTTGCTGCACGGCCTCATTTTAACTCACGTCCTTACCCGTCCGCGAACCCCGTTTCCAAATATGGCACCAGGGTCCAGGACCCCACCCATCTTTCGACGTGGGTGGGGCACGGTTCAACCTGCTGCAAACACCGAGCCTGCGGAAAGGGGGGCGGGGGTCCGCAGGCCGCACCCCTCCACGTCCCGGGGCCCCAGCGAGGGGCGGAGGCCGCAGAACGCCCGCGCAGACGCAGTCCCAGGCCGGCACTTCTATTATTGTGGCTGCCAGCGCTCCGGGACCAACTGGGGTGTACAAAAAGAGAGCCTGATCATCTGCTGTGCGCCCCGCACCCCCGGAAGCAGGTTATTAAAGGGAAGCGGGGAGTGTCGGCGCAGATGGAGGCGCCCGGATTTGCATAAGGCGCCATTTGCAGGGCCTGGAAGGCTCCGCGGAGGGCCTGTGGGTAGAAACTCACCCCGTGGGGAAGCAGGCCCGCCAGGCAACGAGGACAATGGCTGTGCCGGAGCCCCTGCTGGTGGGACGTGGAGGGTCCGGGGGGAGAAGAGGCTTGGACTGCTAGGCACCACAGTCCGGCCACCCTACCTCCTTCTCCTGTGGCTTCTCGACTTCAGGGTGGTGGGCTTCGTTGATGCAACCGCAGGGTGGGCGTTTCCAAAGGCCGGGCTCCTCTTCTCTCTCCCAGAGGGCAATGGGGGAAAGGGGGAGGAAAAGAAAAAGAAGAGTGTCATTACCCGCGAGGGGGCTTCAAGATCTGGGTCGGGGGTGGGGGGTGGAGCTCTCTGTGTCCTCAGCGGCAGATGGGTGGTCCCACCACAGAAGTGGCCGGAGCAGAGGGTGTGGAGGGAAGGGGCGACGGTGCAGGGCGGGGCGTGGGGGCTGACCTGGGGCCCTGGGACTGGGGCTGGGGCCAGGGTGGGCCAGTGCCCCGGGCGGGAGTCAGCCCGTAGTGGGTCCTCGGTGCCCCATTCCCGACGTTCTCCCACCCCTGGCTCTCTCACTGTGGCGGTGCAGGGGGATGGGAGGAGAGTCCTGCCCACACGAAGCCCTCTGCAGAGAATGGACATGCATGGGCCGTCTGGGCCGAGACCCCTTGTGTCCCATGTGTAGAGCAACAGCGCTGGCGTCCGTGTCCACCTCGTGTCCAGCCACTGGGCCTGGCCCAGCAGGACGGAGCCGCCTTCCCACTCCCACCCCCACCGCCTGCGCTGTTCCTCCATCTGCCCCTCCCACCCCCCCGCTCTGCTGTCTGACGAGCTGACGCGTCCTCTCTGGGACCTGGTTTGATAGCGGGTGGGGCCGCTGCCTGGCTGGGCATCGAGGCCACTGTCCTGCCTTCGCCCTCAGTGTCTGTTGAGGAGGGACATGGCGCCGTGTTAACTCCCTGGGGCCTGACGCTGTAGGGGAGGGGACTCGGTGTGTGTGTGTGACGGTCCTGGGCCGCCTCTCCTTTGGAAGGGAAGTCGCCTGTCCCAGCGCCACGGTCCAGCCTCGTCAGGAGCCACGTGACGAGGTGGAAGCAGTTCCCGCCGCCCCAGGCAAGGGGCTGAGCACAGCGGGGCGAGGGGGGGGTGGAACCTCCTCTCCCGGCTCCTGTCCCCTCGGCCATGGCTCAGCGATGGGGGGGTCACTGTGGGGCCACAGACCACGGGACCCCAACTCAGAAGCAGCCGGAGCCCTGAGTCCCTGTGGGGCCCACCTTCCGGGGACGGGCGTGAAATGGGGCAGGTGTTTTGGCGGTTGGTTGGCGGGTCCTCCTGACCCCAGCCGCTGCCCTGGGGCTCCCTGGCCGTGCTGTAGGCCAGCGAGTCCCACTCCGGGTGGGGCTGTCCCCGGGGTTTTGCCCGTTTATCTCAAGAGATTGTCTCAAAATTCTAAGTGGAAACGAGTTTTCATCCATTCTGATGCGAGATCCACACACAGCGACTGTGTACTTGAACGAGAAAAGGAATTCCCGTCACACAAACCTGAGCTCAGAAGAACCACCGGTGGCGACAACCACATGGCCCCCGGGTGGCAGCCAGGTGCTCCCGGTGGGCAGGAGCCGGACATCTTCCCTCAGACCGACGGAGACCGCTGGCCCACCCTCTCCGCCCGGGGTGAGGGGGCTCTCGGTGCAGAGAGGAGGTGACGGCGCCCGGGCCCCTCCGGACAGAGCACGGTCCCTTTCTTGGAAATGAGGACCCAGCCTGCCTCGCTCCTCTGGTCACTCGTCTGGATGTGGGCGAATCCCGTAAACTCGACAGGAGGGGCCTGCGAGTGGTGGGGCAGACACCTGAGGTCGGCCTGAGGACACGTGGCAGGTTCTGGATGCGTCTGGATTGTCACACGATGGGGGAGGGGGAGGCGCCTGGTGTCTGGAGGGTGGAGCTCGGGGACCGTCTGCAGTTGGGCCGAGGGGAGAAGCCCAGAGGCCTAGGGGCTCTGGGCAAGGTCAGACAGGTCAGTCAGGCCCTCTCCAGGCTGCAGCCGTGGGCTGCACCGTCAGGACCTGGGCGCAGGAAGCCCGCCGGGTCCCGGGTCCTGCTGTGGCCGTTGAGATCCGCAGCTCAGGGCCCCGGGAGAGCCTGAGGACGAGTCCCTGCCACAGGGGCCTCTGCTGCCGGGGTCGATGTCTGTGCCGGGCGCAGGCTGGGCTTGGTTCTGCGGGGGCACAGTCGGGGGGGTAGGGGTTCAGCCGTTACTCGGGAAGCTGATACCCAGGAGGGGGCCTTGCTGCCTGTCTCAGAGATGTCACTTTGCAACAACACCTCCAGGCCAGCCCCGTAGACCCCCAGCGAGCTGCCTGCCCACTGTAATCCTGGGAGCACTTGTCAATGCCGGCCGCACGCAACCCGGCCGCAAACCGGCCCTCTGCCCGCCCGAACACCACCGTCCACCATTCATTCAGGGACCCATGGCTGGCCAGCCCCACGACAGGGGGCTCTTCCCCCTCCTTCCAGGTGGCTGCCACCCGAAGGAAGCAGTCCGGGCCCGGCCGCCCCCTCCCCCCGCCTCTCCTTTCCCCCAAACTGCGTCGCCCCTGCGTCTCCCGGCCCCGAGGTCAGCCGGCACGCTCGCGTGGTGATAGATCACTTTCATTGCCTCGCCCCGTGATTAATTTCCCATAGTCGTCCCCGCGCCAAGCCGAGGAGAGGAGAGGGAGAGAAAAGCCGACAGGACCCGCTCTGTGCTGGGAGTATCAATGAATTAGATTTAATTTCTGTTTAATTGTTTCCATAGCTCACCCTGTGCTGACTTCAGGATAATTTATTTTGCGGTCCTGGGGATGGGCGGGGGGGGGGGGGCAGGGTCTGCCTGTGGGCACGGTTTAATTACACCTGATGGTCTCATCTCCCTGTACTTCCTGGGGGCTGCGCCGGCCTGGGAGGAAGTCCCTGGGGGCCCGAGACGGCAGGGGGCGTGGTCCTGCGGCAGGGGGCGTGGTCCTGCGGCAGGGGGCGTGGTGCTGCATCGGGCGCCGCGGAGGGGCCGCTGGAGTCGCCGCCGGTGGGACCTTGGGAAGGACAGGGGGCAACCCCACGTGTCTCCAGACGGGGAAGTTTCTCGGGGTTGCCGTGGGCGCGGACGTCATGATCAGCTCCCCCGCGCAGGTGTCAAGGGGCGAGGCCGCTGGGCAGGAGGGGTCTCGCCTGCCCCTCTTCTGAGGGGTCACGAGGCTGGCGCTGACCGCGGCGCCTCTGGCACCCACATCCCCTTCCTGTCTCCACGGATCTGACTCCTCCTGGGACCTCCTCTAAGGGGGGTCACGTAAGATTTATCCCTCTGCGTCTGGCTGCTGTCCCCGGGCACCGTGTCCTGTGGGTCCATCCGCGCCGTCATGGGGGTCAGTGTTCCCTGTCCTTTTCCAGGCTGGTGGTAGCCACAGGACGGCCGAGCCACGTGGTGTTACCTTTCCACGCCCCACGCAGCTGCTTTGAGCTTCTCGTCCAAGTTCCCCGAGCCTCCCCGGCCCCTGCCCACGGCATGTCAGGAGTGGCCGCCCACAGGGGGGCGCTGTGACCTTGGCGCTCAGGCAGGGCGCTGGCTCTTCTGGGCCGTGAGCTGTGGTTGGTCTCCCCCCCCCACCCCCGGGGCACGAAGCCGGCTCCGTGTCACCCTCACAAGAGACCGGTGAAGAGAGGCTGGTGCCCCCTCTGCAGGTGGGGGACCCGGGGTCACAGGAGTCCGAGTTCTGCCCACGGTCCCTCTGGAGGGGCCGGCACCCAGTCTGTCGTGTGTGGCTGCCCGACCCTGCCTGGGCTCCCCCCCCCCCCCCCCCCCCCCCCCCCCCCGCCTCACCAGGGGGACCTCTGTCTGGAGCCACAGGCAGAGTCTGCCAGGCTCCGCCCACCCACCTAAGTCTATGAGGATGCAACCGGGGCATAAGCCTCAGGGGACACCGTGGCGTGTCCAGCCCTGGTCAGGGGCGCCCAGCGGGGGAGCTGGAAAAGGACTGGCCCCTCAGGTAACAGGTCACTGCCTTCTGGGTCTCAACGTCTGTCGTCCTTGGCCGAGGTACAAGCTTGTGGGGGGCAAGAGCCTGTCTTTCGGACCCCGGCCCCGGGCCCGGCCCCGGGAGAAGGGTAATACACATGCCGTGGACAGGACACAGGTTGGCAGTGCGGCCCCTGCTCCCGTGGCCCGGCGGTGTCCACTTCGCACAGGGTGAGGAGGGGCAGGGCGTGGGCTGGGGTCGCCTGCCCAGGCTCCCAGCGGGAGGCAGGGCAGAGGGGGGCCCAGGGGGACAGGCGGGGTTGGGGCGTGCCCAGGTGCATTCCTGCTGTTGAGGAGGAGACAGCCTCGTCCCCCGGGAACAGGGGCTGTTGGTGCTGCTGAGTGTCCCCCACGCCCGGTCACTTCGTCACACCTCATGCTCGGACCGTCCGCTCCCCCCCCCCCCACGAATCCCGCCGCACACGGCCTGGGAGACCTCAGCGGCAGCCTCTCGGCCTTGCCTGGGGGGAGGCTGGACAGACAGACACGCAGGGCGAAGGGTGAGCCGCCCCCGTGGGCCCGGGGGTGGGGGAGCGTCAGGGGCCCTGGGGCGGGCAGGAGGGGGGTGCTCAGCCACCATTCAGATCCCGCGTCCCCCGCTCCCTGCCTCCAGCCAGCAGGGGCGGGGGCGTTCCCAGCCAAGGACACAGCTCATTTCTCTTCATCCGCCCTGTCGAGCGCCTGTCACACCCGGGAACGCTGGCCGGCGTGGCAGCCGCTGACCCTGCCAGCTGGCCAGCGCCCGCTCCGCTGCCCCAGGAGAGGTTCTCGGCGGCTGCGGACACTGGAGCCTCGGGCCGCAGGCTGGCCCGGGGCGGAGGCCTCGGCTGCGAGGAGTGGAGGTGGCCTCCTGGTCCGGGGACGGGGACGGTTCTGGAACCTTCCTCCTGGGTGGACGTGAGGGCTCAGGGAGGTGCTGCACGCACGTAGGGGGGCACAGTGCCCGGCGGCCCCTCCAAGAGCGTCTTGCGAGCCGGCCCGGGGTCTCCCGGCACACACCGCGGACGGCGCGGGCGTCCTCCAGAGTCAGGCCCGGCGCAGCCGTCTGCCCGCCGGGTGACTCGGTCAGGGGCAGAGGCAGGGATGTGGGTCCCACGGGGGTCCCGTGGGCCACCACAGGCCACACTGAGAGTCAGTGGCTGCGCCGTGGCTCCCTGGCCTGTCCCCTGGCCACCCTGTGGTGCCATTTGGTTGCGGGGACGGGTGTCCGTGGGAAGAGTGGGGCCGGGCCCTCGGCCCGTGTGACGTGAGGGGCATCCCATGTGTGCGGCCTGACAGGCAAACTCCCAGCTGAGGTCACGGGTTGTCTTGGGGTCCCCTGGTCTCCCTCGCCCTTCTGCCCGGCCCCCTCCCGCGAGGGCAGACCCCCGTCCACCGTGAGCCACGCCGTGCAGGCCCCGCTCCCAGAGCCCCAGGCGCTGACCATCTCTGTGCCCACCTTCCCCGCGGGGCCTGGGGCCTCCCGGTCCGGGCTCTGTCACCAGACCCACTGTGTCCCAGCACAGAACACGGGGTTTAACGTGGACGTTTGGGCCACGCGTCAGGCTGCGTGTCAGCCCACAACAGACACACACGCGTGCCGTTTCATCTGCGTGGATGTCGGAACACCCAGGTTCCGGCAAACACCCCTCCCCCGGGGTCCTGCCCCCACCCCCGAATCCTCAGGAGGGGACCCCCCCCCCGCCCCTGCCCCCAGGCTCCTCGGCTCCCTCTGCTGGCCAAGCGGGGGTCCCGCTTGACCTGGTGCCCTTGCTCCCTGGCGATGGTCCTGCAGGGGCCGAGAGTCGCCTGGGCGGGGAGGGAGCGGCTGAGTCCAGCTTGCCCTTGCCCTTGGGCCTGGGGGGAGGTGGCACGAGGCCCGCCCAGGTCTTGGGCTCCCAGGTGCCCACCCTCCCCCACGCCTGGCCGGCTCCGTGGCAGGTGCCAGGGAAGCGTGCCCACTCTCGCCCCCTCCCCTCATCGCCAGCCCCGGAGCAGGAGGCCCCGGCGGCCCCGAGGTGTGCGCGGCTCTCCCCGCCGCCGCTGTTAATCTGCTCCCCGGGAGACGGGCGACCTCGGCCCGTTAATCACTCGCTGTAATTACCGCCCCGGCTCTGCGCCGGGGAAGTTAATGGATGCGTCTGGTGCGGGGGGCCGTGCACTCACGCGTCCTTATCCTGTGGCCCCCACACGCCAAGGTCGCCGGGTTTGGCGGGACGGACGGCGCATAGGAATGAGCACGCTGCCGTCCGAGGGTGGGGTGGCCGGCGGCCAGCCGTGGCCAGGTGTCTTGCTCTCTCTCCCGCGTGTCCTGTGAGCTTGGCAGGCCAGCCGTGGACACAGGGGGCACACATTGCAGAGGGTGAGGGCCGGGCTCGGCCGGCCAGGGTCCCCGGGTCCAGAGCTGAGCCCCCCGCAGGCTGGGGGGCCACCCGGCCCGCCTGTGGCACGGCCATCCTGCCTGCAGGAAGGGCTCGGCGGGTGGCTTTTCCCTGGGACCTCCGTCCACACCGGGCAGTCCCGCCGCTCCGTCCACCGATGGACCTGGGCAGGCTGCCCGGCAGGCCGGCCTCTGGCCAACCCCCGGTGCTGTGTGAGGCCCAGTGCGTCCCCACTGGGGCCTGAGGTGATTCTTCAGACCCTTTCGTCCGCTCCCCTCGTGAAGTTCAGTTTTCTCCGATTGTCGAAGAGACACGTGCTCGTTAGACATTACCTGGCCGCAGTGCCTCCTCTTCTAGGCTTTTGAGCCGGACGGGATCGGAAGGGATTTTGCTGAGTAGCTAGTGCAGTGCCGTCCTTACAGGTGGGGAAACTGAGGCTGGGAGCGGGCCGGAGGGGCCGGCGCAGCGGAAGCCCAGGCTGTGGGACCGGGGCCCTGGCGCTGGCCCTGTGGGATGCTCCCCACGCTCACTGCCTGGCGCTCCAGAAAGGAAGGGGCTGTGCCCGGGGGGGTGCGCTCTGGAGGTCCGAGAGCCACTCTGCCTTGGGGACCGGTTGGGGTGACGGAAGCCGGAGGGAGCTGGTGTCGGGAACCGGGCACAGTGGACAGAAACCCACTCAGGACCTAAAGCATGTCCCTCGAGCCCACTTCGGGCTGCTGGCCACTTCCCGGGGGGTGGGGGGGCCTTCCTAGCCTCTCAGGCGGCGTCTCGGCCCCCGCTGGGCCGCGGCAGAGCCGTCAGTGCGGGGAGTGGACGCGGCCCTGTTCTGGCTCGCTTGCCCGGCTAGGTCTCCTTTGCAGCCCGCGGCCTTGTCCTGCCCAGGCCTGCTTGCCTCTGTGTCCTGGCCCTGCCCCCGGCTTCCGGACCTGTGACCACAGACAGGGACAGGGTCCAGCTCCCCGCGCCTCTGCCCTCACTGCCCTCGACCCGGCCTCTCTCCCTGCATCCGGGGCTGGGCCGCTGGTTGCTGGCAGAGCCGCCCCGTGGGCTGGGGCCATGCCGCTGGCATACGGGCCGCCTGGCTTCTTCGTTGAGAGGCGGGACGACACTGGGAAGCTGAGGACGGGCCAGGACCGTGAGGCTTGGAGGGACCGGTTCCCGGCAGGGCGTGTGCCGCCCCTGGAATGCAGATCGGTGGTTTATGAGGAGAAGGGCACGGTGTGCAAATTCTAGCTACTGCGTCGCATCTGCCATAGTGACATCGAGGATTCTGTAGCGAGAGGGGAGGGGGCTGGGCCGGGTGAATCCTCAGCCCCCTTATGGGGTGGACTGCGTAGCTCGTGGTGGCTGGGGTCAGTGAGTGGACGGGACTGAGAGTGCAGCGTGGCCGGTCCCCAGCGGGTCTGGTCCCCTGGAGCCGTCGGACATCCCCGAGGGTCCCCAGGCAGGACCCACAGCCCGAGGGCTCAGACACCCCGTCTCTGGCGCCCACAGGATAAGGGGCCTGGGACAGCACGGGGGTGGTGCGGAGGCGTGGCAGGCGGCCAGGGCACCCCCTTACCTGGTGGCTCTGTCCTCGGGGCAGCTGGCGTGGGCCAGGCCGTGCTGCCAACCCCCCTCACCACTGTGCCGGCTGCTCGGACGAAGGGGACACCGTTCAGGTGTGACCCAGGTTTAGGCTGTGTTGCTATGACCACGGAAGGCCAGCCTCTGAGCCCCTCGGCGCGGGCCTGAATAGGGACTGACTGAGGGCCAGTGTGCCGGGTGGACTCCCAGCAGGCTTGCCGGGAAGGGCTGCAGTCCGGAACTTTCCATGACAGGTTTTCATGCTTTCCCACAGCCCGAGAGCCCACCCTCGGAGACTCCGGAAAGGGCGCGGCCTCGATGCACCAGCAGGCGGACAGACAGACCCCTGTGCCGGCGCCGCAGGTCCAGGCGGTGGCTGGCCGACCCTCAGCAACGGGAGGGGGGCTGTCCCTTCCCGTCTCCGGGGAGGGAGCTGGGCTGAAGGTGGGGGCCTTGCTGTTCTGGCCTGGCTTTGCAGGGGACACGTCCCCAGATGTCACACCACGTCTCCTGGTGCAGAGCAGGGACGAGGGGAGAGGTGACGTGTCGCAAACCACCTCCCAAGCCAGCTGCTCACACTCACAGCAGCGGGCACCTCCCTCCAGGGCTCCCGAGTCTGGGGCGCTGCCTCGGGGCTCTGCTTGGGGCTGGAGGGGCTCGGGCAGCTCTGCCCTGTGTGGCTGTCCTCCCCGCGCGGGGACCTGGGCCCAACCAGGCACCGGCAGAGGCGCAGGCGGATGAGCAGGGACATCGCAGGCTCCTTCTGGCTGAAGCTTGGGAACAGCTTTCCGCCTCTTCTGCCGCTTTCTGTCGACCACGCGAGTCCCGGGGCGGAGCCGGGGCTCCCAGGGTGGGGGAGGGGCTCCGCCTCTTCAGCAGTGCGGGGGGCTGGCCTGGAAGGTCGCTGGGTTTTTCCGGACGGCGGCTCTAGTGGCGCTCGGTTGTCTTGAACTTCCTTCGAAACAGGTTGGTTAGATTGTGCCGTGGCAGCTGTCCTGTCAGCGTGCATGAAAATAAAAAAAAAAAACGTATCCAAATTGTTGAATTCTCGTGTAGCCATGTAAATATTGAAGATGGAGGAAAACGCAGGACCCTTTTGACATATGATGCTGTGTTGTTTCAAGAAAGAGGGAAACACAGCTGAAGTGCAGGGGAAGGTCCGTGCCGTGTGCGACGGACGGAACGTGTCAGAGGCGGTTTCTGAAGTTCCTCGCTGGAGGTTTCTCGCTGGGCGATGCCCCACGGGCGGGTGGACCAGTGGATGGTGACAGTGATCAGATGGAGACGTTAATTAAGAACGATCAAGGTCATACCACGCGGGAGATAGCGACACACTCAAAATATCCAAGTCAATGAGGTTGTTGGCGAAAATGAAAAACGTGTCTTTTATCTCATGGAGAAAAACCACACGGCCTGGGCGGTTCACCATCCTGGTCGCCGCAGGGGCCTGGTGCTGGGGGTGGGGGTCGGGCAGGGGAGTGGCCGGAGGGGCCCGGGAAGCCTGGGCACGACGCCCTTGGTGACGTCATCACGTCGCGAGCTGCTGGAGGCCCACGCCGCCTGGTGACCCCCTTGGCGGGGCTGGGGTCCTCCTGGGTGGGGGGGGCATTTCCGGTTTGGGGCCCGGAGTCCCCTGGGCACCGGCCTCAGCTGCACGGCAGGGGTTCGGGCCCCCGGCTTGAGCCGGGCTCTCGGTAGGGGGGGCCGGCCTCCGGGAAACTGCCTCCCGAGGCACACCCATCCGCGCGGGAGCGCTAAACGCGGCACCGGGGGCAGGAGTATCACGCCCGGCCCTTCCCACCCGGTTCCACGTGTCGAGTGAGGAACTGCACCCGTGACGCCTAAAGGTGCGCCGTGTTATTAAAACGCACTCGTATTAAAAAATAAAAAAGATAAGCACAGCTCCAGGGAAATTGTCGCAGACTCCCCCCAGACGCCAGAACAATAAAATCAGAATGATTTCTGCGGGAGTCGGGACTCGTGGGGCAGGAGGGGCGTGGGGACCGGGGCCGGCTTCTCCGGGGCGTCTTGGAAACGGGAGGAGGCGTCTGGTTCTCGCAGGAAGTTGCCCGTCCCCTGCGATCTCGACGGCTGGGCCCGGGTGCTCGGTGTTGGCAACAGGAAGGGCGTGCTCGGCCTTTGAGCCCCACGGTGGGCTCCAGTGGTGGGGGTCCGCTGGGGTTTGGGGGGGGCAGAGACGGAGGCAGAATCGGGGTGATGGGGACTGGAGGCGGAGGCTGCCGGCACCCCCAGGAGGGAGGGGCCCCCGCCGCTGCCCTTGCCTCTCTGGTTTGTGGACGTGTTTTCGTGTCACAGACAAAGACGCCGGCGTCAGAGGCATCTGACGGTTCCCTCTCATTCCCTATCAGGTCGGCGGGACCTCCCTGCCATCTCTGAGGCCCTGAAGCTCTTCTCACTGACGCCCGTTCCCAGCCACCGTCGTCCACCCCAAGGCAGTCTCAGGAAGACCCCCGAGGGGCCTCCCGCCTCAGGAAAGCAGGCCGCACCTGCCCCGGCCAGGTAAGGCCCCGCGTACCCCCTGCACCAGCCTCGGGGTCTGCGTTTGTGGCGGGAAGCGCTGTGTGGTGGGGAGTTTATTTCACACTGAGACGGGCAGGGACGGATTCCGCTGGTGTTAGTTCGCAGGTCCCGGTGCTCCGTGGCTTCAGGGGGGAACCGGCAGGCGCCCGGGGTGTGCTGGGTGGGATTCCGTGCGGACGGCTGCTCTCTGTCTGCACCCTGAGACCGTGGGCCCGGCCTCGGCGGAGCGACGCCGGGAGGGAGGTGGGCCGGGCGCAGGTCCGATGCCTGGTGCCGGCGCAGAAGGACCGGGGAGGCCAAGGCCGGGGCTGGACCCCCCTCTGCACAGCGGGTCCCATGTCCCACTGCCCGGGTTCCCCTGGGGCCCGGGACGCCCTCATTGGCTCGAGGGGCCCCGGTTCCTGTCCCGTCCCCACCTGCAGTGCGTGGGCCGCACTTCCACTCGGCCACTCACCAGCTGGAGTCGGGGGCCGGCCGCCTGGCTGAGGGCCTTGTCCCTCAGAGACTGGCCCACGTGAGTCTCCAGGGCCCTCGCCCTTGGGGCCGACTGGCGTGAACGGGAGGGTTCCCGTGACCTCCTCCTTTTCGGCAATTTGCTAAAAAGACCGCGGGACTCAGGAGAATGCTGCACCCGTGATTGTGATTTCATCATAGAGGCCCCACGTGGGGCCGAGGTCGGGGAGGCCCGGGACGCGGAGCCCTCTCCCTGGGGAGTGGGGACAGGTCGCCGGCCCAGCACATGCACCCGTGGGTCCCCCGGCCGCTGCAGCCCGCAGCCTCAGGCCACCGGGGTTTCATTGGGCTCCAGCGCGTCCTGGGTCACGTGACCGAGCCTGGCTCCAGCCCATCCCCCACCGCCGCCCCTGGGGGGAAGGTCCAGTGGCTGCATCACCCAGCCCTTGGACCCACTGCACGTCCACCCTCAGCCACCTGGTCAGTGCAAAGCCAGGTGTCACCAAAGGGACTTGTCATAAATGCAAGATGCTCCAGTCCTCTGGGAATTGCAAAGGTTCACCCCCTAGGACCCAGGGCAAACAGCAGGCACACCCTTTATGGCAGGGACCGGCCTCTGTGAAGTCCGGTGCGGACCGTCCCCCAGAGCTGGGGGCCCCCACCCCCCAGGCCTGCCTGCCGGCCCCTGTCCGGGCTGGGCAAATGGTGCCGTCGAGAATTCTGGGCAAGGAGACGAGGGCGAGGGCCAGTCAGAGAAACTGCCGGAAGGCCGGTCTGCCCCTGGGTGGCTGTGCAGGGGGTGGAGGGGTAGAGGGGAAGCTGCAGGGCATGTCGGGCTGAACTCGGAAGCCTCAGGTGGGGGAGGGGTTTGGGGTTCTGTCTGAGGAATGATGGGAGCCCCCGGAGGGCACTTCGGTGTCTGGGGAGCAGGTGTGTCCCCGGGAGCTGGGGACCTGTGGCGGAGAAGCTGCAGGGAGAGCCGGCGGGGGCTTCTGCCCCGTGGGGGGTGCTGTCCACACCACGTGCCACGCAGGACTCTCTGGTGCGGCCCCTCTCACTGCAGAGGCGGCCTTGCTGGCTGGGGGGTCCGGGCAGACAGGAAGGGGTCCAGGAGGGCGTGGGAGGAAGCAGGCCCCGCCCCCAGCCCAGGACCCCGGCCCCGCCCACCTCCCTGCCTTGGAAAGCGTCCTGGCGATCAGACCGCCTCCTGCAGCTCCTCCTCTCCACGCGGGCTCCCCCGGGACCCCACTGGGCAGTGAACAATGTTTCTTTATCAACTGCTTTAAAATCGGCCTTGTCCAGGGGACGGCGTGTGACCCTAGCTGGGGCTGCCGCCCTTGCGTCGGGGCCGGGGTGAGCGAGGTGCAGCCGGGCAGAGGGCACCCCGGGGTGGGGGTGTTGTCCTGGCCCCAGCGTTAGAGCCGGTGCGGCTACCTCGGCTCCACCCTCGGCGACGGACCCACACGTGGCGACGGGGCGACTTCCCATAAATCATCCCGGAACGAGCAGGCTTCCCGCACCATCCATCACTCGGGCTCCTGTCCGCTTGTTTTTAAAAGCTGTTAAACTGGGATCCATCACAGGCACCCTTGGGGCCCAGCTGGAGCCCGGGCTGCCCGCATCGGCGGTGTCAGGGAGCCTGGAGCTTTCTGGAGCGTGGGGCCGCCGCCTCCCAGGGGTGGGGGCGGGGCAGTGGGGCGGCAGGTTCTATCTGGCTGCCCCAGAGCCGTGTGTGTGTGTGTGTGTGTGTGTGTGTGGCGGGGGGAGGGTTCTCTGCCACAGTCGCCGCTGGTGCCTCCCTCCCTGCCACACCCAGACGCCCTGACTCCCCTGGCGGGACGGGAGACGGACACCCACCCACCCACCCAAGAGGTGCTCCGGGGCCCCTTCCTCCCACCGGGCACCCTGCTGTTTCCGGCACCCGACCCTGGGGTTCCCGGCTGCAGCTTGAGCCAGCCTTTGGGTCTGTGGGTCCTTCCAGGAACACCCGTGCTTCCTCTTCTGTTGCTACATGTGTGTGAGCAAGACTCGGGAGAGGATGTTGAGGTCAGCTTTACGCTCTGCCCGCGCCCCGGCTCCTGTACGAATTCGAGGAGGGGCCGGCCAGGGTTTCGCCGTGGCTGGAGCCTCCCGGGCTCCGGAACGCCCCCCCCCCCCCACCGTCGACCAGCGCTGGGTTTGTCTCCGAACTCCCTTCTGTCTGTGCCCGGCGGGCGCCACAAACCTCGGTGACACTGGTGACATGTGCCACCCTCTGCTCTCGGCATCTTCCCCGTCCCTGTCGCTGCCCCGCCGTCGTCGGTGGACGGATAAAGCCGCTTATTGGCCCTGGCGCGACCTCGTGTTTAAACCAGGAGGACAGGCCTGTGTGTTTCTCTTGGCGACTCTGGGGCTTCCGGTAGCGCGTCCCGCCCGGGGCGCCGGGCTGCCCCATCGCATACAGCCCATCGGTCTCTCGGTGTGGTAAGGCATTAAGGACGATTAGGGGGAGAAGAGTTTCCAGCCGCGGCTGGGCGCTCTGCCGGCTGCTCCCAGATGCAGCCTGTGAGGAGACAGCCCCACCCCCGCCCGGCCCCGCCAGCCACCTCGGGGGCCGGAGTCGGTGTGGGGCTGGGCAGCCGTGGGCAGGACCCCAGACTCGGGCGTTGGGGAGGAGTGTCGGGGGTGGGCTGCCACGGGGGACCGCGGACCAGGCCCTAAATAAAACAGTGAGATTTGTTCTCCAGAGGCCGGGTGTCGGAAGCCCCGGTGGTGGCAGTGGGGCCACGCTCCCCCAGGTTCTGGGGGTCTCCTGCGACCCTCGGCGTCTGGTCCTGGCTCATGGAGGCATCATCCCAGCCTGCCTCCTTCGTCATGTGGCCGTGTCCCCTCCGCACGTGGCCACCCCTGGCGTGGACGCCAGCCATGGGTGCTGCCGGAACTTGTCACGTCGCGCAGACCCGGGTCCTGTCCAGTGGCACTGACGGTCCTGGGGTCAGGACTTCAGCACCTGCTGTTGCAGGACACGGCTCTGCCCACTCTCGCCTCCGAGACTGTGGGAGAGAAAGGCCAGGAGAGGGAGGGACGGTGACCTCCTTGTGCCCCCGTCGCTTACCTCCCCTGTCCCCTCCCCCTGGTACTGGCCTCACCCAAGGATGCTGGGACACCCTTGAGAATTATCCACTTGTTGTCGGTCACTTGGAGATGATGCTGGGAGCGCCGCCGCCCATGGGGCAGGGACGAGGGCTGGAGGCCGGGCCTGGCGGGGCCGGCAGGGACCCCAGGTCCTTCTGCTGAGTCCCCCCTGTGTGCTGTCCCCCGCCCCACCACCCCAGTGCTGAGATCGCCCTGGAGAGCCAACTAAGAATGAAACATGAGAGCCCCAATCGAACCCTAAAAATAAGCAGTTTATGGGGCAAGCCAGGCACACGCTTCTGTCCCACTGTGGGGGGTGGGGCAGTGTTTTTGAGCTGCTGTGGGGTGGAGTGGGGCGGGTGGGCCTACGGGGGCCAGAGGGACTGGGAGGAACGGGGTGGAGGAAGTCGGGCAGGGCCTGAGGAGGTGAGGCAGAGACCCCGGGGGAGGGGGTGGGGTGGGCACTCGGTCCGGCACCTGGAGGTCAGCGCCGTGAGGGGTCTGCGTGCGGAGGGGCCAGCCATGGGCGGGGGGCACTGGTCAGACGGATGGCTTGGGTGTGGGTGTGGGCACCCAGACCCGGGGGGTGGGGCGCAGGGACGCTGGAGAAAGGTGCAAACGGCGGGTCCTGGGGACACCCCCCTTCCCGGGAGGGGGGAGCTGTCCTGGTGAGGTCCTCGTCTCCACTCCGAGTTAGTAAATGACCGTCACTGTCCACAGCCGCAAGGTGCGGGGGGAGGGCCAGCCTTAGGGCACTGTGCTGACCCGTGTGCATCACTCAGGACCCGGGTCCTGCGTGGGCAGACACTGGGCGGAACTGGGACTGACAGCAGGTGTCCTGGGCGGGGAAACGGGAGTGTTTCCCACCTGGGTGTCTGTGTGCCCTCTGGCCGTGGCATCAGCGGGCCACCCCCGAAAGGCCAGGGGGGTGGGTGAGCCGCTGTCACCCAGGGGTCAGGGCTGGGCTCGCTGGCCTCTTGGCTGGACCGGCACCCAGCCAGCCCCTCTGCCCCCTGTCGGGACCTGGTTCAGGCCTCCGACGCGGGCACACGGGCTGGAGGTGAACTCCACTTAAAGGGCGGACGGACAGCGAGGATTTGTGTGGATTGGCAGAAAATTATGTTTTATCTTATTTGCAAGGGTGCGTGAAGAATCCCCAGGTCTGGTGCTTTCAGAGACATCTGGGTTCAGCGGGCAGAGGAGGGAACAGAGGCGTCAGCAAACGCCGCAGGACGGAGAATTAATTTAGCGGCAGAGGTCAAGGTTGTGTGTGTGTGTGTCGGGGGGTGGGGGGGCAGCGAGAACGCAGGGGGGCGGAACAGAATCATTATTCTCGTCTTCCTTGGGGTGGGACGGGAGGTGGAGCGGGGACAGATGGCGTTAGGAGTGACCTTGCGTCTCCGGCGATGCCGAGGAACGGCTGGGGCGCGGGAAGCTCTCGGGGTGCAGCCACCTGCCGCCGCCGATGGGGGGCTGAGTCAGGAAGTCCATGCCCGGGAAGGACCTGGAAGCACTCGGAGGGAACCCCCAAGTTCCCCGAGGATCATGGAGCGCGCCCCGAAGACCTGGGGGCCACGCCCGAGGGCCTGGAGTCTCTAAGCTGCTGCTGGGGGCTTGGGGTCAGGCCTGGCTGGCGTCCTGGGGGGGGGGGGGACCTAGCGGTGGGGGGGTTGGGGGTCGTCCAATCCGAGGTCCTCTGGAGGCTGACCCGTGCCGCCGCCCCTGTGCCTCTGCACAGCCCCGTGGGCCCGGCGCCGGGAGGGCGCGGCCGCAGGTGAGGGAGCCAGCGCGAGAACCGCAGGGAATCTTGGGGGACGACTGGGGCTCCAGGCGCATGTCTCCTGTGCTGTGCGTCAGGGCCGCTCGGTGCGGGGTCTGCGGGCGGGAGCCCCCCGGGAGCTGCCGTCCCCCGTCCCTGCAGGACGCGCAAGAAGCTGAGATTGGGCGCTCAGGGTCCCTCACAGAGAACGGAAAGGGCCGTTTTATGTCTGTTGAGTCTAATAATAAGAAATTGGGGTTTGGCCCTGGCTGGCGCGGCTCAGTGGACTGAGCGCCGGCCTGCAAACCAAGGGGTCACCAGTTCGATTCCCAGTCACGGCACGTGCCCTGGGGTGTGGGCTAGGTCCCCAGTAGGGGGCGCTCGAGAGGCAACCACACACTGATGTTTCTCTCCCTCTTTTTCTCCATCCCTTTTCCTCTCTCTAAAAATAAACAAAATCATAAAAGGAAAAAGAAATTGATATGTGTTTGGTAAGGCTTTCTGATTCCGTTTTCCCCATAATGCCTTTCAAACACCCCAAACGACAGGTCCGCAGTGAGCGGGGAATAACAGGAGCCCGTCAGCGCAGACGGTGTGGGCGGGGCTGATGCAGAGGGGGCGGGGTCGCGCCGGCGCTGGCAGGCCCCCGGCGCAGGGCCCCGGTGTGCGGGCGCGCGCTGGGAAGGCAGGATGCTCGCGGTCGCGCCGTGGGGCCGGCTCCGCCACAGAAACACGTCCTCACCGTCCTGGAGGCCGGGGGTCGGGGTCCTGGTGTCGGTGACCTTGTTTCCCTCGGCGGTCTGGCTCCTCCGCCCCGGTTCCGATCTGGGCCCCCCCCCCCCGCCCCCCACATGCTCTCGTGTAAGCTCAGTCCCCTCCTCCAAGACCCCGTCTCCAAACACCGCTGCCTTCTGGGGTCCTGGGGGTCAGGCTCCTGCACCTCCACGGACGTCAGTCAAGGAGACACACTTCAGCCTGGAACAGGGGAGCACAGAAGTTCCCTGTGCTGTTTCTGCAATTCCTCGTGAGCCTTCAATGATTTCAAGACGAAAAAACAAAACAAAATCATTTTTTTTAAAGGATGACTCCCTCCCCTCCCCACCCAGGTCTGTCCCTGATCCCCGGGGTTTGGGGAGGGGTGGGCTGTGTCGCCTGAAGTGGCCCAGGGGCCTGGAAGCCGCCGTGCCCCAGGGAGGGAGGCTGGAGGCCGGACCAGGGCGGATGCCCGGCTCGCTGGCGAGGCTGGGCAAGGGGCGGCAGGCTCGCTGGAGGGGCCGCCCGGGGCCAGAGCCTCCGCACCAGCACGGAGCGGGGGAGCGCTGGGAGCGCCCTTCGGATCTGGAAACGGAGCAGGCCTCTGGGCTGGGCGTTCTGACCCGCTGCTCCTGGAAGATGCGGGGACACCCAGAGATCTTGCTCAGCGGCAGGTCCCCCCGCCCAGACGGGGAGAGAATCCAGCCCCAGCTATGGCAGGCGGCCTGTGCAGACGGCCAACCCCACACCCACCCGCTGGGCCAGCAGACGAGTGGCCACCAGGGGACGCGCCCCGAGGGCCACCCGTCCGAGGCTGGGTCCAAGGGCAGGCCCCCGGGAGGCCGGCGAGGCCCAGGGGGGCGCCCTCCGGGGGAGGGGCTGGCCTCGGCAGCCCCTCCTAGTTAACATGCAGGCAGCGCGGCGCTCGGAGAAATCTAGATTTTTTCCGCATGTGCACTTGCATGTAAATGCGGGTAGGTGCTGTCCTGATTGATGGCAATTAGCATTTTCTAACGGGAACAGCTGTTCCGAGTGCCAGGAGGCTGGTACCTAACGCCCACGCGCCATCTGCTCTCGGGGCCGGGCCGGAGGGAGCGCGCGGCCCGCCGCCCTCCGGGCCTCGGCGGCGCGGACCTAACAGCACCGTGCACGGCTGCTTCTGGGGGGGGAGAAAAATAATAATAAAGATGTTTTCCAGGGTTATAAATAGTTGGCGCTGCGTATTATGGGATGGAGCGCGCTCTCCGAGCCGCGGCGGCACAGGTTTCTCCCTGGCGCGAACAAAGGGAGGGGGAAGGCACGCGGTCCCGGCTCCTCTGTCTGTGTGTGTGGGGGGCGGGGCGCGGCCTGGGAGGGCAGGGCCAGGCTGGGGTTGGGGGGCCGGAGGGCGGCTGAGGGTGACAAGGAAGGGGACGGAGGGAGACAGACGCAGGGGGCGATCTGCTGGAGCCTCACTCCTGGCCTGCGGCCCTCTGCTCCCCCAAGACAGCAGGGTGGGCGGGGGCTGGGAGCGGGGCCGGCCCTGCCTGCCCCCCCCCCCATACCCTGCTGCCCCACTACCCCGAGGCCTCACGAACAGGCTGAGCCCCAGGGCTGGGAGATCGGGGTGGTGACCGTCCAGCTTCCCTGGGGCTCTGTGCAGAGTGGGAGGGTGCCGGGTGCATCTCGGGGGGCCCAGAGGCCTGGCCGGCCGCATCCTCAGCTGCCCGAGGGGCCCTGGACGGTGGCCCTGGCCCCAGTGCCCCTGCTCTGGTCTTGGTCCTCAGGTGGACCATACCAGACAGCCCCAGCCATGAGCACATGCCCACCGTTCTTCCTCTTTCTCATCTCTTTTTGGCTTCTTCGAGGAAACCAGTTTGTTTGCTATAAAAAGAGTCGCCTCCCTCTTGTCCCTCCCTCCCCGGGCACACGGTAACCAATTGGAGGTGGCCTTTCCCCCTGACACCCCAGCCCCCTCCACGCACCCCCCCACCCCGTGTCTGCATTGCTCTCACCTCCTGCCAGCAGACGCCTGCGGGGGAACCTGGTGCCGTCCTCTGAGTGCCCGACGGATGTGCCAGGACCTCACAGGGGCCCTGGCGGCCTCTCTGGGGGCCGAGACCCCCACTCTGCCAGGCCCGCCTGCGTTCCCGTTCTCGTACCCACTGTCGTACGTGATGGCACCCTCCTGAACCTGAGGGCTCAGCGGGGTGGCACCTCGGGGAGGCCCACAGCCGGGACCGCTGTGCCGGGCCTCGAACCAGCGCCATGTGGGGCGGCTGTTACTGCTGGTGCCCACAGAGGGGAACCCCCCCAAAGCAACCCCCGCCCCCACAATCCCAATGTCCCACGCTCAGGGAACAGGGTCCCAATACCTGCCGCGCACTGAGGAGCCCTCTGCTCAGCCTTTAGGAATGCGGCCGGCCGTCCTGGGCGTGTCCGGAAGTCTCCGGAACTGGGGTAGGGTGGGGGCAGTGGGCGTGACCTCCCCTGGAGCACAGGGCGGCCCTGTGGCCCTCCACCCCCCGGCCCAGTGTCTCCTGCCTGGAGCACCGCCTGCCCCTAGGCACCCCTCCTCCCCAGACGGGGGGCCACCCGCACCCTCACCCTCTGGGCTCTGGCCCCCCCGGTCCCCACGGCTCCTCCTCCCTGGACAGACACCGGCCTGGCGGCAGAGGACCGGGCGACAGGGTCCTGGGCGCTCAGCACGCTGCTCCTCTCCCACCCGCACACCCACTCACCCTCCTGGGTAACGCAGCCTCCAGGTGCCGGGCCCCACAGAGGGGACACCAGTGTCCCCCGGGGCCCTGTGGGCTGGCCTGGACGAGGGGCTGCATCAGGGGCACGCAGGCATGGGGCCTGCTCGGAGGCGGACAGCGGTGTGCGAATGTGTGCGGGAGTCTGGGTGGGAGGTGTGCGGGCACACACTCGTGTGCGGGCCTGGATGTACTCGGATGTGGGCGGGTGTGTGGGGTGTGGGGGTGTCTGCAGGTGTGTGTGTGGCTCCACAGGCCTCGCCTGCACCCCCGCACCATCGGCACCCCCCACACCAGCTGACACCCCACCACACCAGCCAGCACCCCTCCACCAGCCTGCACCCCCACACCAGCTGCACCCCCACACCAGCCTGCACTCCCACACCAGCTGCACCCCCACACCATCCTGCACCCCCACACCAGCCAGCACCCTCCTCATTGGTCTTGGGAGCTGCTGCAGGGCGGGTGGACGCCAGATCCCCCGGGGGCTCCACCTGGACAGAGAGCCCCCCCCCACTTATCAGGACTCAGTCTGCCCTCCCCCTTGGCACCTCCGCATTGACAGCAGCTGCGAGGCGCCCCCCCCTCACGGCGGGCGGGGCTGGTGGAGAAGGGCCTGAGGCCCCACTTCCCTCCATTCCTGGCGGCTGGGAAGGTCCGGGGACATCGAAGGGCCTGTCGGCGTCTCTGGGCTGGCAGTGCACAGGGAGCCTCCGAGGACCCGGGTGCCGCAGGCACCCCTGCAGCCGAGGGCCCCTTCCTGTGGCGGCACCCCGCTTCCCGCTGGATGGCGGGGGCCTCCCTCCCCCAGGTCGGCCCCAGGGTGCTCTGAGCACTGAGGCGGCGGGTGGCTTGAGTGGCGAGGCCTTGAGTGGCAGCGGGAGTGGGGCGAGCTGGGAGTAGCCTGAGGAGCGATGAGTTAACAAGCGGGCTGGCCCGGCTCTTGGAGTGTGCCTGACCTGGCGGGCGTGGCGCGGCCCACCCTGACCTGAACCCCAAAGCCCACTCCTGCCCGGCCAACCTTGGCCGTCGGTGCGAGTGTGTGAGGCTGCGTGTACGGGCGTGCGGCACACGCCCAGTGCCCAGTAGGCGGTGCCTGTCTCAGTTGGCAGGGGGGCTCCACAGGGCGCACAGGGGGCCAGACCCAAAAGGTGCGTGTGCGTCTGTGCGAGGTCGCGATGCACACACGGGGACACTCGTCTGTAATTGAATGAAGGAAACTCGTGTTAATGGGCTGTTGTGCGACATTTTGAAATCTCTCCGGGCGGAAGAAGTCGGAGGCTCCTGGGTGGTCTCTGCTGGTTGGGTCAGGCTGGGGTGACGGGGTGGCCCTTGCTGTCTCCCCGCGGTGTGGGCTGGGCCACCTGTGATCGAAGAGAGGGATGGGACTGGACCGGGAGGAGAGAGGGCTGGGGGGCCGGGCTCTCGGGGCAGGGAGGACAGTGGGCGCACGGCAGGGAGAGAGGAGGGGCCGGGTGCTGAGTGACCGCTCTGTCCAGCTCCGGCCGTCACTTCGTGCTGGTTTTCTTTGTGGACACTGAAGGAGACAGAGTGTGTGACGTTGTGGGGATGCACTTCCGGTCCTGCTGGCCTTTCCCTGTGCCGGCCTTTCCCCTCCAGGCCCGGGCTCCCTGTCCCCACACTCGGGCCCACCCGCTCCTGGGGCACCCGGCTCGTTCGCATCAGCCTCGAGGGCGCCAGACACCAGGGTCAGGCCCGGAGGGGAGCTCAGCCTCGCTCACCCCTCGTCGCCAGCTAACCGGGTGTGTGAACGCGGGTGTGCACATGTGCACACAGTGTGAGCATACATGTTTGCACATGTGCACACATGCTCACCGTGTGGGCATTGCATGTGTGTGCACACATGCTCACCGTGTGGGCATTGCATGTGTGTGCACACAGGGTGCTGTGTGTGGGTGTGCACATGTGTGGTGTGTGAGCGTGCATGCTTGCATGTGAGCATGCATCATGCCAAGTGTGTGGGTGGCATGTACGCGAGTGCCTGTGTGCACACATCTGCAATGTGAGTGTGCCTGCAAGCTGCTGTGTGTGGGTGTGCACATCACTCGGCGTGCACCTGCAGGTGTGCAGGTGTGCATGCTGTGTGGTACTCGTGCAGGCACATGTGTAGTTGTTCATGTGCACACACGTGCTTTTGCACTTGCAAGGGTGCTCGTGTGCACTGCATGTGTGTGCACACGTGTGGAAAGATGAGGGTGTGCCCAGGCCTCCCGGAAAGCTCTCTGACCCCAGGCTGGGGCCCTGCCGACACTGGCCGCTGCCGCTGCTGATTGGGTGGAGCCCCCCCACCCTGGGGAAGCTGCTGGGCTCGGGGGAGGGGCGGCGCAGGGCCCCGAGTGCCCGCTGTGCAGCCTGTTACCTGCTCTTATTAAAAATCGATGGCACGACAGAGCGGTTCCACTCCATCTTCCCTAAACAACATCCAGTGTAGGGGAGCGGGCGGGGGGGTGTCTGGGCCAGATGGGGGGGCCTGGGCCCCCCGCAGCCCTGCAGCCCCTCGGCACCCAGCCACGCTGCCCCTCCATAAAATAACTGGCTCATCTCGGGCCCATCGGCGCGGGATTTACAGCCCGGCCCGCCACACGCCTCTCCCGGCTTCACTCCTGCCATTTATCACGCGGGCCTGCCGGAGCGCCGAGGGGCAGTTAATCAAGGCAGACTTTCTACCTTGTCATCCCGGGATTCTGCTGGGAGAAAATGTGAACCGTAAAATTAAAATCACGGGGACCGGGAATTGGCGGAGACGCGGGGAAGAGAGAGATTTCCCCAGCTCCGGCCCCAGCCCAGACACGCAGAGCTATGGTGGGGCAGGCCTGCCCGCCCCCCGTCCCTCTCCTGGTCCTGCCAGCGCCAGGCCGGGCCCTCCCGGATGCACCCCCGCTCCGTGCCCCCCGCCCCTGCCGCCCCCTCTCTGCTCCTGCCCTGTAGCAGCCCTTCCAGAGGAGGGGGAGGCGGCAGCCTCGGCTGGGAAGAGGACCGGAGGTGAGCGCCCTGGGGGACGAAGGACCGTGCCTGACCTGGAGTCTGGTTGTAGGGGTGTGTGTGTGCACACGTGTGTGCAGGAGGAGGGGTGAGGCAGGTGCTGGGACGCATGTCTTTCCAGACCCCCCCCCCCCGAGAGCCTTCTGAAGACCCCCTCCCCCATGCCAGGAGACCTGGGTTGCAGGGGTGCAGCCCTGTCTCTGCCTGGGAGGGGGTGTTTGGGGATCCTGGGGTTTGGGCTGCTCAGGTGCTCCCCAAGAACCAGCCCCCCGGGCCCCCGAACCTGGCACCGTGCGGGGCTGAGGCAGACAGTGATTGGCAGCCTCTGCTCCGAGGTGCCGCGGGCTCTGTCGCCGGCGCTGCCTCCCCGCGCTCATTACTTATTTAATCATCTCTTTATGATTCCGGAGGAGTCTCGGGAGGGAGGGGAGTGAGGGCGGGCGGAGCGACCCCGTGCCCGGGCAGGGGCCCGAGTGGGCAGCATGCACACGGGCCGCTGTCAGTCCAGGCCGAGGGGGCCGGCCCAGGTCGCATCAGCCCTCCGGGGCACAAGGACACCCGACTCCAGGGAGGCATTGGGGGGGGAAGGGGGGGGGTGCTCCGATGCCCAGAGCTTCCGGGGGTCCGAGTTAAGGAGGGCGGCCGGGCCAGCTTGGGGTGGAAGTCCCCAAAACGGCAAACCGGCCGTGGAGACTCAGCTCCCGGGGACTCCCTGCCTCACGGGGTGTCTCCCCAAGGGCCGATGACGGTGGCTGTGCAGCAAGGACCCTCCGTGCCCCGTCCTGTCCCCTGGGAGGCAAAAGCAGCACAGGGCCCTGGGTGGGAGTGGGGCGGGGGTGGGGAAGGGCACCCAAGAGCTCGACCTTCACGAGTGGACCAGCGGCGTCCAGTCAGGACAGAGGCTGGGTTTGGGGGGGTGCCCTGGGCCCCCAGGCCTCTGTACCTCTGCCTGCCCCCTGACCCCACCCCTCCTCCAGGCCCGCCCAAGGCCGCCCACACACCCCAGAGCGACTCCTCTCTCCTGCCCACCCCGCGCAGAGGGTTGCCGCTGCCGGACATGCCTGGTGCCCAGGGCTGGTGGTCCTCAGCGCCGTGCGTGCCCCTGGCGTCCCGAGTGCCCACACCTGGCTGGCGGGTTCCCAGCAGCTGCCTGCTGAACGAGCCGTCGCCCACCCTCCTGGGAGAACCCACCTGCCGCGCGTACCCACCCCGTGCAGAGAGCTGGAGTCGGCCCCAGGGCCCAGGGCTGCGTGGTGCGGGCTGCTGGGCGCGTGCAGGGGGAGGGGGACGGTGTGACGGTCACACCTGTGCTTCGGGGCCTCGGGACCCCCTGACAACTCCCAGGGACAGTCCCCTGGGTGTGGGGCGCGTTCTGTGACTTGGCTGCCGTGACGGTTTTCCCTCCCTAATTATGTTTGGCTTGGAGCAGCGTGGAAATCGCTCTGTGCTCCCCGAGCACACGGCGCCGGGCGTGGGAGGAGGTGGCAGGGGGTGCGAGGCGGCGGGGAAAAGACACTCGGGACCCGGAGGCTCTGGGGACCAGCAGCAGCGTGCGGCAGGGGCGGGGGGGAGCCTCACTGAGCACTGGAAACGGCCACAAGGAATGTGGGGTGGGGGGGCTGACCCCCAGCAGGGCCGAGGGGCCCGGGGGCTGCCGGGAGCGCCGGCATCCGTCCGTGCCTCTGGTGTTTGGGGGGCGGGCACACTCAGCGTTTCCCCGGAATCGGCTCATTCCTCCCTCTGCCGCCCTGACGGGGGGCGGGGGCCGTGGCCAGCCTCCTCCCACGGAGAGGGGGGCTGAGGCCTCGGGAGAGGGGGCGCCCCGGCCCGAGGCCCCAGAGTGGACGTGTGGCTGGGGTCCCTAGTGATAAGCCGTCTCCTGGGAGGCGGGGGTTCCGGGCCAAGAGTCCATTTCCTTGGGTGACCAGGGGAGAGGTCAGAGGCACCGGCGCGTCGTACCCGGACCAGGCTCCCGGGGAAGCTGCCTCCTCCCGGTCCTCCCAGCCCTCGGGGGGGGGCGGGGGACGCGTCACCCCTCATGGAGAGCGGTTGTTTCCACGATGCCCCCTGCACCCCGCCGGGTGGTACGACGCAGCAGCGGTGGGGCCAGCGGCGGGGTCCCAGGCCGGATGCACGCCGGGGGGAGCCTTCCTTTCCTCTTGCAGATGACACACTGGGGTTCACACCTCCCTCGGTGTCTCCTGTCCAGTTAGAAGGTGCGTTGCTCGCTTGCTCGGACCACATCTGCTGGGAGCTGGGCAGTCCCCGGAGTCACGGCTTCCCCCAGGGCCCCTGCGTGCCCGCCGGCCCCGTGGCCCAGAGCCCCACCTCCCAGGAAACAGCTCTGTCCTTATCAACGGCCTGAAGCGACACGCTGTTGCCCTCCAGTTCTGATTAACACGGCTTTGAAGCGACGGGAATTTAATCCGCTCCTTCCCAAGTAAGATACGGGAGACACTGGGGCCCCGGGGGCCCCCTCGGCTGATCTGCTGGACGGTCGGCCGGCCGGAGACGGGGGTGCTGGGGAGGCCTCGGGCGCCCACACTCTTCCTGGCCCCACCTGGACTGGGTGCGCCCCAGGGCGTCAGACGGTGGCGGGGCTTGCGAAGGTCGGGGTGAGCTCTTCATCTCCTGGGCGCTGTCTGTGCGAGGCTGCACCCCTCTGCCCCGTGGCGCCCGGCTCTGACCAGGTTTGCGGTTTCTGGGTGCCCGAGCCGCTTCCTGCCCTTCCCGTCCCACACGGCCCACGGATGAACACGCCTCCGTCCGCCCTCGGCCTGGCTTCCCGGGGGAAGACGCCCCCAGTGTCGCTCCGCACGGAGGACTCGGCGTCCCGTGGGCAGACTCGGTGCCGCCGTGGGGAGCAGCCTGGTCTGGCTCCTGTTGAGAGGGCCCGGCTGGCACGCTGGCGTCCTGCCCCGCCCCCCTCCCGAGCCCTCGAATCCTAAAACCTGCGCACGACTCCCGGCTGGTGGGCGGCGGAGCGGCTGCCGGTACTCTCCTCGCCGGCAGTCCAAGCCATGCCGAGGCCTCCGCAGCTGCAGCCTCCACGGGCAAATCTGCCTGCTCGCTGGCTGTGCCCGTGGCCCCGGCATCAACGCCGCACGCACGGCCGTGGTCATTCGTGGGCATGCGGTCGGGGTCCTGCCTGTCCCCTTGGCCTGGCGTCTGGCCCCTGTGTCTGCAGGCTGGCTGCGTGTCGGCCGGTCGAGCCTGGTGCTTCTGCTCCAGGCTGCGGGCGGGCTGAGCCCCGCACCTGGCTCTAGGTGGGCTCTGCACGTGGGCAGAGGCCCGTGCATCAGAGCCCCGCAGCTCCCGGGGGTCCTCAGCTCTGGGCGGGGGCTGGCGTGTGAACCTCCCGATGCACACGCTCTTTACAGCCTCTGCTTGTGTCGCGTCTGCAAACCGCCTGGTGGTCACAGCAAGTCAGGCGGGGCAGGGGCGGCAGAGACTCCGTCCCCAGGAGCTGGGACTGTGACACGAGGCGCCTGTGGGATGGTGGCCGGGGACAGGGTGGCACCCCGCAGGGTGTGTGGGGAACAGACACACGGAGTTCGTCGAGGTCACAACCAGCCGGTGGGGCTTCGGGCCGCCTCCCCGTCTCCCCTGGGTCCTCCACCCGTGTCTCCCCGGTGGCCCTTCGCCTCCTGCCTGTGCCCTCCGGTGCCCCTGGCAGGAGGGAGGTTGGAGTGGGCAGTGGAGGAGGGGGTGGCAATGTCCCTCCCACTGGGCTCCCGGGGGGTGCGGACGGTTCGAGGGGCAGACGGACAGGGCTGCCCCCCGACAAGGAGAGAGGTCTCCCAAGGGGGAGACACCCTTAGAAGAGCCCCGCCGGAAGCCCAGGATTGCCCGCACGCACACCTGTGCACGCGCACCTGTGCACCCGCGTGGCGGAGCAGCTCTCAGACGTGGGGAGGGGACACGAGGAGGAAGGGGGGAAGCCACGCTCGGCTGCCCTGGGGACGCGCCCGCTGACTTCCGGCACCCGGAGGGCCCGGGCGCTGCTCCCCTCGGAGCCCGGCGACGGCGTCGTGGCCCGGCGGAGCAGACGGCGGACAGGCGGACAGACAGGCGGTCGCCGAGGCCCGCGGGGTGGGGCTTGGGCGCAGACCGGCTTCGTGCAGGCCTGCCCTGCTTTGCACAGTGAAAGGGGGGCGTTGTGGGGAAAAGTTCCCTGCCTTAATCCATCATCCCATGGAAAGCCAGAAATTATTCTTAATTAAAAAGTAATAATAGTGTGGCGCGAAGGAACTCAGCCGCCGCTGCCCTTGAGGAAGGGGGTAGGGTGGACAAGCTATTTTTAATGGTCTCCATGGCGACAGAGGTTTTGTTTACAGTGACCCCCCCCCCTTCCCTTCATCAAGGCAATTGCTGATTTGCATTTTATTAGAAAACAGGGCTGGCCGGTCCCTGGTGTGGCCAGGAGTGAGGTCTTGGGGGCCTGGGGAGGGTGGGGGGGGCTGCGAGGCTGCTGTGCCCCATCCCACCCCGTCCCTGCAGGGGGCGCTGTCTCGCCCGCTCCTGTTTCAGCGCAGCTGCAGGGGGCCCCTCGGAGCCCACCACAGCAAAGTCGCCTCCGTGCTCGGGGCAGCCGGGCAGGCCCCAGCGTCCCCACCTCCAGCGCCCCGGAGGCCAGCGGGCGCAGAGCTGCGGGCTGAGCCACAGATGGCGCGGCAGCTGCGGGGCCCGCGGAAGCCGGTGCGCGCGGCCGCAGGCCAGGCCCCAGGGGGTGGCGCCATCTGGCCGGGCCGGTGTGAGTGCTTCCCCGGCCGGAGACCCAGAGTCCTCGCACTCGCCGCCCGCCGCCCAGGTGCGGCCCTGCGGGGCGGGGAGGAGGCTGCTGTCTGGCGTCTGGCCCTGGTTTTTTCCCCACCGGCCTTGGACTTGCCGCCCTCCAGGTGTGACCCGGTCACGGGGGAGCAGGGGCCCGTGGTCCTCACTTCTGGGCAGGGGCGGGGGCACGGGATGATCCGTGGCTTCCTGCGGACTCACGCGCTGTCCCGTGCGTGGGCCCCAGCGAGCAGGGCACCGTTGCCCCGCCTCTCACACCCACTTGGGTGCCACACAGGGTTCCGGACGGACGCCTTCCGTCCGGTACAGCGGCTCTCGGGTCCGGGCCGAGCCGTCCCCGGGGTCTCTGAGTGGAGAGCGCGAAGCCCTCACAGCCAGGGGCGCTCGTCCCCGGGGACGCGGACGGGGACGGCGGCCGGGCTGGCTTTGGCTTTCGGTTGTGGCCTCTCTCGTCTCTTTAAAATTCCGTCCGCAGGGGGCATGTTCGGGCAGGTCACCGGCCGTCCCCTCGTCGGGTTAACGCAGCAGAGCCTTCCCGTACTCGCCCGCTTCCTGTTCCCTGGGGGCGGCGGCAGGCCCGGGAGGGGGCAGCTTGCTTTCCTGGGTGCGCTGGCGGGACTGGGCCCGGGGGAGCCTGAGCCTTGGGGTGCACAGGGCCTGGGGGTCCCCATACTGTCGGCGGGAAGCCCACCCCACAGCCACAGGCAGACGCCCAGAGACGGGAAGTGGCCTCGCTGTCACCAGGGGCCGGGGTGCGGGTGGGGGGTGGGACAGTGAACTGGGGCAGGTAACGAGGAAAACCTCTGCATGAGGGGAACGTTTGGAACTTTCTGGAAAGAGGTCGGGGCTGCGCCACCCTGTGAACGCGCTCGGTGCCGCTGACCCGTGCGCTTCGAAGTGGTCAGTTTCATGTGACACGTGAATGTCAACACGTTAAAAACACTGTTTAGCGGAGGGCCGGTTCACTGGAGTCCAATGGGGGCGGTCGTTTATCGGGCCGGGCCGTCCCCATGATTCTGGGCGTCGTCGTCCCCGCCGTTATTTAGCTGGATGGGGCTTCGGGGTCCCAGGTGTGTTAAGGGCCGCCTTCCGCCTGGGGCCACCTGAGCGCCCCGCCCAGACGCCCTGGGCCCCGGAGGCCTGAGCGGCGGAGGTGCCGGCCACGCGCACGCAAATCAGACGCACACGGAAGGCCCCCCCCCCCCCCCGTCGGCGCAGCCCGGCCCAGCAGCAGGGTGGACACGCCGGAACCTCGGTTGTCTCGCGGAGGCGTGCACGCGTCCGCGGACGGTTTCGCGTTCTGGCCGGCGCTACACACCTGCGCGTCCGCACGGGCCTGGCGTCACCGGCTCCCGGGTCCCTCCGCCACCTGCTGGGCGCTCACACCCCCCCGCCCTTCAGATCCCCTCCCTCGGCGGCTTCCGCGGGCTTCTGGAAAGCCCAGCCTGCGTTTCATTTCCCCCAGAATATGCCCCATGCGTGGCGGGCAGCCCGGCCACGTTCAGAGTTGTTTGGTCGCCCCGCCCCGCTCAGGTCCTGGTGGCTTGGACTACGGGCTGGGCCCCGCGGTTCTGTGGTCCAAGTCCAAGGTCAGGTCTCTGGTGAGAGGCTCTTCCTGACTGGCACGCGGCTGTCGTCTCGTGGGACCCCCCACGGCCCAGGAGCGCGTGCACGTCTTTCTATAACGACATGAGTCCGCTTTGCACAGGGATCTCCAAGGGGGCGGTGGCGCTGCCTGGGGGCCTGGGCCCCTCTGGCCTTGCTGGCTGAGAGCCTCCGGAATGATGGTGGGGCCCCCAGGGGACGGCCACCAGGTCCTCAGACAGGGGAGCCTGTGGGACACACGGGCGAGCGGCCTGATTTCCACTGGACAGGGATAGGGTGGAGGCTTGCGGGGCGCTCCAGGGCAGGAAGGACCCTGCTGCTCTCCCTCCTGGCCAGGCTGCTGCCCGGGGGTGGACTGGGGTGGGCTGGGGCTCCTGGCTGTGTGCCGGCCCCTTAAAGGACAGCAGGAAGGGGCCCTCTACACCCGAGGGATTGCCTGTCCTGGGGAGACTGTCACGGGGGAGCTTTTTGCATGTGTTGCCTCGTGGCAGCCCTGTGACACTCTGGGGGGCGGGGGCCGCCCGTGTCCCTGTGTTGGAGATGAGGGACCTGAGGCTCAGAGAGGCTGAGTCGGCCGGATGCAGGTCAGAGCCTGCGGGCGGTGTGCCCCATGCGACCTGGGCCGTGACCCCAAACCCGCACGGCCCGCACGTGCAAGGTGCTTCTTGGCTTCGTCCCATCCCCCGGTCCTCGGCCATCCCCTGCTGGTCCCCCGTCTGGCCTCCTGTGTCACAGGCAGGCAAACGGCAGCCGAACCCATCCAGGCCCCAGACCCCTTTCTCCGGCGCTGCCCCTCTGCGCCCGCCTCGCCACGGCCTCCTCCGCGGCGCCCCGCGCCCACCGGCGGGAGCCTCGCCGCCCGTCCCGCCCGGGCGCACGGACGGACTGCCGCTCCCGCCGTTTCGCCAGAACCCCGGTGTGACTCGGTTCCCCAGTCCCGGGCCGGCGCTCCGCGCGCCGGTGGAGAACTCATTCACACCTGCTGTCGGAGAGCGCTCTCCCCCGTCAGGAGAGTAATTAAGCCATCATCGCACATCGGGCTAATGAATCGCCGCTTCGCACTCGGTTCTCAGGTCGTTTGCTTTCCCAGCTCCGGTGAAAGGGGCGGGGCGCAGCCTGAGCGGCTGCCGCGTGGGCCCCGCCTCCTCCCCCTTCCCGCCCTCTCCCCTGAGACCGCTGTCTGCTGCGCAGCCCCCAGGACACAGTACAGCCCCCAGCACACCCCCCCCCCAGCCCCCGGGACACACCCCAAAGCCCCCAGGACACACCCCAGCCCCCAGGACACACCCCACAGTCCCCAGGACACACCCTGCAGCCCCCAGGACACAAGGCCTCCACCAGGCTCCAGGTCAGGGACAAAGGTGCCACCTGCTTTGGCTCCTTCTCAGGCACCTCGCTCCCAGGTCACCTAGAAGGTGCCACCCAAGGGATGCCCCTCAGAGCTTCCTGGGGCTGACCAAGCGAATGACCCCACGCTGGGCCGCTTAAAACCACAGGAAGGCATTATCTCTCAGTTCCGGACGCCGGGGTTCGGAGGTCAAGGTGCGGGCAGGGCCATGCTCCCTCTGAGGGTCGCGGGGACGGCCCTTCCTGCCTCCCCCAGCGTCTGGGGGCTGCTGGCGGTTGTGGGCTTGTAGCCACGGCCTTGATCTCTGCCTCTGTCGTCACGTGGCCGCGCCTGTGTGTGTTGGATGTCCCCGCCTTCCTCTGTCCCTGCTGTGGGATCGGGCCCCGCTGTGACCCAGGGGGGTGTCAGCCAGAGGTCCTCACGCACATGACACCTTCGGAGACTCTGTGGGAGCTGTGACCTCTGCCTTTTTTGGGGGGCCTTTGCAGCCACCAGCTGCGGTCACACCTGGACGCCTGCGGGGTCCCCAGACAGGCTCCCCAGGTACCACCCAGCAAGTTGGCCCTTCCTCCTGCAGGGAGGGGGCTGGGCGCACGCCCTTCGCAGGACCTGGGTCACACACAATTATTCATCAACGGGAAAAAAAGTTGGCGTTTTGTTGACTCTCTCAAGGCGGTGTCCGTGACCGGCTCATTGACTGGCCCACGGCATGGGCCCATGGTCCTGGAAGGGGTCTTCTCTTTGGGACTGACTGGTTTTTCTCAGGGTGCTTTCCAAATTGCTCCCTTAAATTTTAGTTACAAGCTCGCTACCTGTTTTGAGCGGTAGTACCCAGGCTTGGCCACCTGGCGGCGCAGGCGAGCCACCACGGGGAGGCTGGTCCCTAAGTTTTTTATCTTCGTTTGCACTTCCACGTGGGGAGTGTGGGCTCCTGGGAACCGTCTGCCCTGTGAATCGCCGTCATCCCGGAACCAGCCGGGGGGCAGGTCCGGTCGGGGGACAGCGGTGAAAAGGGCCCTTAAACAGGCGTCCGGGCTGCAGGTGTGAGAGCAACCATATTCCCCCGAGCCCACACTCTGTTCTGAAATCCGGGTTTTCCTGTCTCTGGAGGAGGGCTCCTTGGCGAGGAGGGGACTGTGGCCTCTTCGTGTGACAGCAGCGGGGAGAGTGTGGGGACCTCAACTTTGGCCCCGGTGGCAGGCAAGGTCAGGGTTGTGAGGGGGCTGGCGGGGGTGCTGGGACCCCCCTGCCCCGCCCCCGGCTTCCACAACAGGTGTCTGTGTGGTGGCTGCTGCACACTGGGCTCGCCTGCCCGTGACACAGCCAGGCAGGGTGTCACACTCAGCGTGGGGGGGCTCAGAGAATCGGGACGCCCACCCAGTCCCCGGGCAACCTCCACGCCATCCACCTGTCCGAGGCTCCTGGCGCTCCGTACCCTTCACCCCCTCCTGGTGCCCACCCACCCGGGACTCCCTCCACAGCCCGGGGGCCCCAGAGTGGCCAGCTGGAGTTTGGGGCCCGTGGCTCATCCCTTCACGGTCAGACTTCCCCACCCCACACCCTGTTCCCAGAAACCCCTGCTCCGGTCCTCATGCCCCTGGTCACATCGACCTCGATAGGTGTCCTCCTGGTCACTCCCAGGGCTCCGAGGGCGTCTGTGGGTCCAGACGAGGGCTGGGTGGACCCGGAGGTCTCAGGACTTCTGAGTGCAGGAGACCGATTTCTGTGTCCCAGGAGCGGGCGCTGGAGAGAAGGAAAATGTTTCAAAACCAGTGCAGATTCTCTCTGACCGGTTGGGCCGGTTGTCTGGGGGGGTGGGGGGCGGGGGGGAGCCGAGCCTGCGTCCCCCAGAAAGCCAAGTGGGTGTCTGATGGAGACCCAGAGATCCGGCTGTCTCTCGTCCCGGGTGCCGCTTGGTCCATCCACGACACCTCCTCCTCCTGGCCGCCGGGATTGCCCGGCCGGCTGAGCGCTGGCACAGCCCCCATGTGGGGTTGTCCCGGGGTGGGGACCCTGGCGGCTAGGGTTCCCACCGAACCAGTGCAGTGAGGACAGACAGCCACACGACCCCCGGGAGGCCACCGCACTCCTGGCAGGAAGCCCCCAGGAGAGCTGAGTGCACCCTTGCTCTGGCAGGCAGACACGAGTCTCCCCGGGTCTCCGTGTCCCCATTTGGAATGTGGGGGTGATGTTACCCACCCCCCCGGTGTGAGCGTCAAAGCCGGGGGCCTTGAAGCCACAGGCTGGCCCTGTCTCAGGCCTGGAGGCCGGACGTCTGACATCCAGGGTCGGGGGGCCAGCGCCCTTGAGGCTCTGGGTAGAGCCCTTCCTTACCGCCACCCCCCACCCCGGCCTCTGGGGTCTGCGGGTAATCCCCGGTGCTCCTGGGCCTGTGGACACCCCACTCCAGTCTCCGCCTCTGTCCCTCTGTCCCCACACAGCCTTCTTCCCCCGTGTCCCATCTCCACACACATTTCCCTCTTCTTGCAAGGCCACTGGTCACGTTGGGTTACAGCCGCCCTGAGGACCAGTGCGGACGGACACACAGGGGCCGGCCCTCGAGAGACGGCGCTGCCTGCTGGCAGCTCTTGGAGGAAGGAGGCCCCCCTCGTGGCCTGAGGAGTTAGGACACAGGCATTCGGGGTGGCGCTGGCTGGTGGCCCTGAGCACCTAACTGTGTCCAGTTTGTGTCCGGTTTATACATGTGTCTCCGGGTCTGTGTTTGAGGAGCAGGTGCCCGAGGAGGGCCCGGTGCGAGGCCTGGCAGCTGGGGGTCGGGGCTGATACCGATCACATCGGGCTCTGCGTCCAGGTGGCCGGGGAGCCGCATCTGCACTGGGAGGGCCTGGGACTCGGGGTCCCTGAGTTCCAGGTGCTCGGGGCCCCTTCTGCACGGCAGGGTATCCCTCTGGACGCTCCTGGTTTTGCATCCTGCATCTTTGTCCTTTCCGTTCGGACATCCAGGTCCCCAGGTTCCACAGGTGGAGGACTCAGGGTCCTGTGACGGGGTGCAGGCAGGCGGGTGGGGGGCCCCGCCCGCCCTTGCGGGAGTCCCTGCACCCCGGAGCTGGCGCTGCAGTACCGGCCAGCACCACCAGGGGGCGGCAGGAACCGCAGTGAGGGGAGAGCCGTCCTGCCAAGGATGCAGGGCTGCTCACCTGGCCTGTCCGCTCGTCCCTCCCTCCTGACGGGGTGGGGGGCGACCGCCGACCACTCTGTCTCCTAACGAGCCAGCCGGGTGGATTGGGGGGTTCGGGGGGTGCTGGCGGTGGAAGAGGCACGTGTGGCCGGGCCTTCTCCTCCTGGCTGCGGGCAGGGTGCCCCCGGGGTGAGGCTGGGACCGAACCGGGAGAGCCGAGGCCGATCTCCGTGGAGGCTTTCGGGCTTTGGAGGAAACGCCGAGGGGCTGTCTTGTCCCCCTCCCCCGGGCCCCCCGCCCCTGACGACGCCTCTGAATCGCACACTTCACGCGACCGCTGCCTGGGGCTCTGGGTTTTGGAAAAGGGAACGTGCGCATGCGCTCACCCCTGGCGCTCAGGGGCGTAATGACGCACCGTCACGCCGGCCCGTGGCCCGAGCCCGTCGCACGCGTGGGTCCGCTCCGTAAGGAGGAGGGAGCCTGCACCACAGCTGCGGGACAGGCCCGGGTGTGTGTCCCCCCCGCACGGCGTCGTGCATGTCTGGGGAGGGTCTGTGTCTCCATCCCCAAACTCCAGGACTCGGGCTCGTGGCGGAGGAGGGAGGCGCCGGGCGCACGGCTTCCGAAGCTCCCGCCGGGAGCGCCACGGCCCCTGGGCCCCGATGTCGTTGCCTGCACCGTGTCCCCTGACGGGAGGGACGGCCGGGCTGTGTGGGGCCAGCAGGGGAGGGTGGCCGCTGCGGCCACCACGGGCACCGAGGGAGACCCCTCCCCACCCCACCGAGCACCCGGGACCAGCCTGGCCCTGCTCTTGGGACTTCAGGGCCACCTCGGTGACGCACAGGGTTGAGGGGCTTGCTCGGGGTGGCCCGGCGAGTGAGAGGCCGAGGTGGGGTTTCCAGCTGCAAGGCTACAACGTCCCTGCTGCCCGAGTTCGAATCTGGGGACCGGTGACGAGGAGGAAGATGGTGTGGCGGCCAGGCTGCCTCGGTTATGTCCGCCCCCCGCCAGGCACGCCCTCCCTGCGCTCACCGGGACTGAGACGCAGGACTTGGGGGGAAGAGGAGGAGGAGGAGGCGGCGGCCAGTGGACACGCAAACGGACTGAGGCCAACATGGTTGTGGATAGTCAGCCCCGTTGCCATGACAGCAGGAAGCCCAGGATCGATGGGCCCTGGGCGGGCCGAATTGCCATGCATGTTTCTCCCACCAGGTGGCAGCACGTGCCCTTTCGCAAACCACCTGCCACCTGCCCGGGGAGCTTGGGATCCAGGAAGGGGAGGCGGGCCGGGGGCTTCCCTCCGGCCCCTTCTTTTACAGACTGAGGTGCGGGAGGGAGCTTGGCGGCCCCGAAAGTATGCACTTGCAGTCATGTGGAGCCCGTGGCCCCATATGAGCCCCATTCAATACACACATGCACACACGTGTGGACACATGTGCATGGCTGGCAGTCCCAACTGCATTCCCAACCTCACCCAGCTCCATGCATTGATCCGTACAACAAGCATTTATTAAGCACCACTGGACACCAAGCCTGGCCGGCTGGTGAGAATGCAGGCACCAAGCCGCCCTCCTGACCCACCCGCCGGGGTCATGGTCCAGAGTGTGCCGCCCGCCGTCCGGTCTGGCCACCGTGGCGCGGGTCCCGGTGTATTTCTGTCGGGCGGTGTGGGTCCAGAGGAGGAAGCGAGTGTGACCCTTGGTCACCAAGGGTCCTCATGGACGACCCCGGGAGACGTGTGTGCCCATCAAGGTGTGTGGTGAGTGTGGGGGCTGCCTGGGGGGCGCGTGGGCAAAGCGGGGGGCCTGGGTCTGCCGGCACCCCCGGGCTGGATTCGCAGCCTCTGTCCCCCGGGCTCCCGCCTCACCGGAGGGCTCTGTCCCACTCTCCGGGGGGCGGGGGGCGTGCATCTTCTCCCCCGCCCGCCCCTCCCTGCTCCCAGCTGCCCGATGCGGGTTCCCGGCAGCCGTGGGGCCCTGCACTCTCCCCCGGGGTGGGGGCGGGGGTGGGGGGGCGCGGGGAGCAGCTCGGGCAAGGTCGGGGCGCCCAGGTGAGGGCCCGCACGGCATTGTGAATGCACGGTGGGGCCTCGGATGAAGCGTGCCCGGGACGGAGATAATTGAAAATCAAAAAAGACTTTGTTAATTTGATTAGTCAGAGCGGTAGCTGAATTGTTCTTCATCAAAAGAGATTTAATTTTGACATGCAATTAAATCCTTCTGCTGCGCGGCCTGCCCCTCGCGCTGCAGATGGGCTCGGTGGCGGCGGCGGGGGTGGTGGGGGCGCGGGGTGTGGGGTGCGGGGTGCCGGCCGCAGAGGGGCTGCTCCGAGGCGGCGTTGGGGGGAGTCACGGCCCCAGAGGAGGGGTCGGGAGAGGAGAGGAAGGGATCGCCGAGGGTGGGCTGGCGCAGGGACTCGCATCGAGGCCAAGGCAAGGGGTCTGGACCCAGGAGCCCGGTGACAGGGCGGGAGGGTACAGGGACTGGAGGGAGCAGAGGGAGGCCACTGGCCTGAGAACGACCCCGTGACTCCCGGGAGGGCCAGCGAGGGGGAGTGCGGTCGCCTGTCGGGGGCAGGAGGCTGTCGAGAGCCTGAAGTTGGGAAAAGTCCCGGAGCGAGACCTGGACGTCTGGCTTGGGGGAAGCCAATGGGGCCATCCTGGGGGCCCCCCTCTTCCCCGGGGCAGGGATGGAGCCGGGGTCCCCGCTCACACCCCAGGTTTTCCCTCTCGGGGCGCTCGACTGCATGGAAACGCCCCGCAGGCTTCTCGCAGAGCCTGCGGAACCGGGGAAGGTGTGAAGAGAGACGTTTCTGAGACCCGTGGGTGACACAGAACAAGCTCGAAGGGGTAGGATCGGAACTCGGGCCTCTCTGATCGAGACCTCGTCATCTGTGGTGGGGGGGGCAGGCTGCTGGTCCGCGGCATCTGCCCCCGAGGCCGGGCAGAGAGACCGTGGTCCTGGCAGGTGACCTTCCAGCCCAGTGCCTGGGGGGCGGTTGTCACGCAGGGGGCGGAGGGCAGGGGCTGCCCCGGGGTCGGTGCGGGTGAGGCGCTGTCCCACCCGAGAGCTCGGCGCCCCGGGAGTCCGGCCGGGGGCCTGGGACGGTCAGGCCCAGTGCTCCTTCTGCGGTTGGGGCGCCCTGGCCAGGGGCCCTTTGCCCGGGGGGGCAGGGAGCAGAGGCCACCAGCCTGCGGGTGACCAGACTCCCCGCCAGACCCCTTGGAGGAAAGGGGGTGATTTTCCAGGTTGGGGGTTCTCTGGCCTTGTTTCCCCGGGTCACACGGTCCGTGACAGGGTAGTTCACTGCAACTTAATATCTAGACAGACAGACGCCTTGGGGGAGGGCGTGTGTGTCCCTGTGTCTGCGTGTCCCCACACCTGTGTCCCCGTGTCCCTGGACACGCACGGGCACCCCAGCCGTGTGCTGAAGTCTGGAGCCCGGTGAGGGGAACGGGTTTTACCGGAAGGGAAGTATTCTGTGCTTGTTCGGGGACTCAGGGACCCCCCCACCCCGGGCCGCCACCCCACGCGGTCTCTTTAAAACCATCAGGAAAACCACACAGAACACCCCCGCACCTGCGCACCCTGGCTGGAGGGCGGGTGACTCTCACCTCCGTGGAACCCAGGTGGGGGGGCAGCTGTGTGGGCTCAAGGTTTGGGGTGGGGGCTGGGCGAGGGGGACGAGGACGTGGGGGCGAGGCCACTGGGGTCTAGAGGAAGCTCCCGGCTACGGGGCCCGTGGACGTGGGCAGGGACCCATGGGCCGTGGGCTGGTGCTCGGGCACCCTGACTCCTCCACGCTCGGGCGGTCCCCAAGGGGGAGGGACGACAGAGGCTGGACATCCTGGTTCCCTCGCTGAGCCGCCCCTCCTCACCTGCCTGCCGCAGTCCATCCTCACCTGTCCCTTCCCCGCCCCGCCCCCAGTGGCTCCCGCTGCCTCTGAGCCGGGCTCCTGGCTGCAGGGAATGCACCATCAGCCAGGCCACCAAGACCACCGGTGACTTAACTGAACCAGTTTGTCCACAGGGGAGTGTCATCTCCCCGACAGTAGCTTGGAAGGAATTCCGCTGGACACTCGGCTTGGAGTTCCTGCCCCCCCCCCCCCCAAGGCCCGGCATTTACCCCTGTTGGCCGTGCTGGTCTCCGAGGTCAGAGCCGAGATGGGGCCCCTGTCCCCCACCGCCACCTGCCCCCGCCCCTGCTCCAGTCCCTGTGGGGTGGGGCCCCCGTAATCCGTGCTGGTGACCAGCCCGCCTGGGAAGGAGTTCCCTCCGCCGTCTCCCTCGCCTCCGGGGGTGAGGGGACCCTTGTCTCCACCGAGCGGCCAGGGCCTGGAGGGCCGGGTCCCCGACCCCCCGGGACGTGACGTCACCGAAGGCACCCAGGGTGGGTGTCTCCCAAGGCCGGGGGCCAGTGTGACAGCTCGGGGAGCCGGGGCTGGGGGCGGGGGGCTCTCCGGAGAGGAGGTGCCGGGGCTGGGCTGTGTGGCAAGGGAACCGTTTCTTCGAGTCGAATCCCAGCACCGGGAGGGGCTCCGTCTGAGCGGAAACCCGGCCGGAAGCCTTTCCCGGGTCCTCCAGCTCCCGAGTGTGCACGCTGCGTGTGCTTACAGCAGGCGCTCCCGAGCAGGAGGGCACGGGTGGCCCGCGGGCACGAGAACGGCGGACCGCACGCGTCTGTGTGACCCCCTGCTGGAGTGTGACCCCTCGCTCACACGTGGGGGCAGCCAGTGCGTACCTGCTCCTCCCTCAGCTCCATTTAAATTAAAGCAACGGTTAAGAGCCCCACCCCCTCCAGTTTCCATTTGCTGGCGAGGCCTCCCGCAGCAACCAATTAGCTTAATGAGTTTTCCCCACTCCCGGGTGTTACAGAGCCTGTTTGTGCCCGGGAGCCGGTCCTCAGGAGAGGGCTGGGCCCTTCCCACCCCGAGGCGGAGGCAACCCCTGCCCACCCCACGCCAGCCGCCCCCTCCCCCACTCCCCCGAGGGAGAAGCCTCCCAGGTGTGTCCCTCCCTCCCAGGCGCGTCCTTCCAGGTGGCCTGTGGGCTTCATCGGGGGGACGCCAGCCCTGATGGACTCACACATGTCCCCTGGGTCCTGCAGAGCTTCCCGCCCCCGTCCCCCCGCCCCCGCCTGCTCTGGCCGCTGTGTGTCATGTGCCCGCTCCTGCTCCAGCCAGGGCCGGTCCGCCCCTCTGGGCAGAGACTGCTCCTCTAGGGCTCAGCGTGGAAGGGGTGGGTTCCGGCTGGCCTGCTGCCTGCCTCCCTTCCCGGGACAGCCTGCGTGCCCGCGGTCAGCGGGGCTGGCGGCCGGGTCCTTGGCCAGCCCCGTCCTCCCTGGGTCTTATTTCCTCCAGACAGAGATGGGGGCTGTGGAGGCGGGGAGGGAGGGAGGTTGTAGGGGGCTGTCAGCTGACGGTGGGACCTCAGAACGCAGCAGGGTGGGCGGGTCACCGGGAATGCGTGGGGCCCCACCCCCACCGGAGCCTGGGCTCTGGAACCCAGGCCTCCCACCTGCCCGCTGAGAGCCCACGCTCAGCGCCCCCTTCAGGTGGCAGGAGGCAGGAGCACGCCCACGGTGACCCTTTGTGTGTGGTCCATCCCGGTGCAGAATGTTCCGGGTGAGATGCTGCGGTGTCCCCGGGGCCACTCTGCGGGGTTGCCCTGGAGGAGCTGCCCCCCCACCTGTCCTGGGAGTCCATGACCGGGTGGGCACCCAGGGTGCGAGGTGGCTCCGAGCTGTCCCCCCACCCCGGGGCCCGTGACGGGTTGCCGGAGGGGGATTCTGCGCTGCTCCCTCGTGTAGTTGCTGCCCGTGCAGCCTAGGCCCTGCCCAGGGACATGGGTCCCTTCTGAGTCCTGGGCGTCTCGCTCCACCCGGCACATGCCCCCCAGGGCCCACGCTGGTGACAAGGGCACGAATCTGGTCGACGTGGTCAGGGTTTTGAGCAGAATCAAGCAGGGGGTCAAGGTCAGGGCGCCCGAGGAGGAGGAGGGGCCGGTGGGGGAAGGGGAGGCCCCACCCCCCGGGAGGGTCCCCGCATCTGTCCTCTCTAAGTGAGCGGTGCTGGGCCGGCAGCGGAGTCACCGGCATCGACTTCGTGGGACGGGGCATCCATGCGGCATCTCGGGCGAGGGGCCCACTGGCACGCCGGCGGCCGCCGGGAGCCCAGCAGTGGCGCTCCGTCCAGGGTGTGTTGGTTTCTGGGCCTGGGGACGCCGACTCCGGCAGGTGAGTCTGGTGCCGGCGCGGTGCACCTCAGAGTCACAGCTTCCTCCCGGAGCCAGCGCGAGCCACCGGGGCCGCCCGCTCCTTTAAGAGCAGATAAACCCTCTAGGGATGAAGCACAGCGTGGGGAAGACAGGCCTGAAATCCTCGGTGTTAATGGCTCAGGCAGCCGAGGCCGGGCCCCGCACCCGTGCATGCCGGAAGCATCCGGCGCCTGAGCTTGAGGGGTGGCCGCCTGACCGCAGGGGACACCAGCGCGGGCCTGGTTGTCCAGTGAATGGCGGGCTGGGCATCGGGCTGCCTCTGGTCACTTATGGCGGCCAGTGACTTGTTTCTGTCCCGCTGCTGCTGGCCCCCAGCTCCCCGAGGTCAGGGCCCCCTGGCCACTCTGCCGGTCCCTCTGCCGTGTCCCGTGGGTGGGGGCGTCCCGGGTGCTGCCCCCCCCCCCCCACCCGCGTCTGCGCTGAGGCCTGGAGGACGGGGCGGGGCCATGGGCAGACTGGCGGAGGGGGGCCAGGCAGAAGGACCAGCCAGAGGCGCTTCTGTCCAGTGCGCTGCCTCCCCCTGGCCGCTGACGCAGGGCCCGCGTGCGTTCCACTCGTCGGGCAAAGTGCAACTAGCCGCAGTTCTCAGGTCATGTGCGTGGAGCGTAGCCTCCTCCTTGTGAGGTGTCTGCTCTTGTGGGGGTCCCCATGCTGCCAGGGGGCTCCGAGGATCAGAAGCATTTGGCCGTCCAGAATGCCCCTCGAGCTAGTCAGACATGAGGGGGCCCAAGGCCCCTTCCCCACACGAGGGGGCAGCCACGCAGTGTCTGGGGTCTGCTGGTGGTCACCTCAGAGGTGGCAGGGGAGGGACGTGGCCCCTGAGCCCCCGAGCCACCTTCACCAGGCAGCTCTCCCTGTCCAGAGCTGCGGGTTACTTTGAGCCCCAAAGAAGGGTGCAGGACATAGGGGCTCCTCGCCCCCTACAGTGCCCTGGAGGCCCCCAGCTGGCGTGCATAGCCTGCACTCTGTAGCCCGGGGCAGCCCCCACAGCCCCCGCAGCCCAGCTCCAGGCCCAGCGCAGGCGGCCGCCCACGCCTGCCCCTCCCGCGCCCCCAGGGGCCCTCCGCCCCCGCAGCCCCGGAGCTTGGGCCAGTTTGGCTCCCAGGGAGCCGCCTCCCATCGTCAGACTCGGGGTCTCAGCCGGTCCGGGTGCATTTCGTCTGACCCGGCGACGAGCTGACAGTGCTGGCTCCAGAGAAGCGGGAACGCGAGGCGGGTTCTCCGGAAGGGGCGGGAGGGTCGGAGAGCCGCAGGAAGTTCCGGGCGCCCCGCCTTGCACCGAGCGACCCCCCAGCGGGGCAGAACTCACACTCCGCAGGCCGAGCGTGGCTGGTGCCAGAGCAGGTCCCCTCGGAGGGAGTGACGCGTTATGGGCCGCCTGTGAGCCCCGACCCCTGAGCACGCCCCGGCAGGCAACCTGGTCCGGGGCGGCCGCGTTATTTACGGACTCGGGGAACCTCGAGGGACAGCCAGCGCCTCCTGCGTGTTACCGTGGAAGTGGCAGTTAACCACCCAAATAAGACACTTTTATCACGTTTTTATTGAAGTTTTAATGAACAAATAAACAGGAACCTGCATATGCCCTGTGAGCCGTGTAGAGACAACTAAATCAGGGTGGGGTGGCGGGGAGCGGCCACGCCCCCACGTGCCCCGCCTCTCGGGATAAAGAAGTACAAGAGCGAGGCAACTGCACGCAGGTGGGCGCCAGCGACCGAGCGCAGGGGGTGGGGGCGGAGTGTGGGAGGGAGGGAGCCGGGAGGGGGTCCCCTGCCACCGACGGCCCCTGCCGGCTGGGGCACCCAGGCGGGAGGCCTGCTGCGCTCGGGGACAAGAGGTGGTGGCCGAGGGGTTCGGAGGTGTTTCGGGAATCCTCCTGACCCCACTGAGCACGGGGCGTGCTGCGGCGGCGGAATCTTCCCATCGCCCTGGGGACCCTGGGGACATCTGCAGGACGGGAGGGGGACGGCGGAGGGTTCCGTCGCGGAAGGCGGAGGGAGCTGAACGGAGCGGTTCATTGGCTGAGCCCGCTGGTGACGTCATGGGCGGACCGGTCGGCAGAAGGCGGGGCGAGGGCAGGCGTGGGGGGACATGACCCACTGTCTGCGGGGTGGTGTCCGATGAGGGGGGGCGGGGGCGGGTCAGAAGGACAGCACCCGTGGTCACCGTCTTCCAAACCTTCGAGGCCAAATGTGGGTGTCTGCGGACGTGGGGGGCGTTTGTCCCTTTGCCCGCGTCCTTGCCTTCCCCCCCAGGACATGCGCCTCTGTGGCCGGAAAGGGACAGCGGCGGGGACAACCCAGACAGGCTGCCCGCTCCCGCGGCGATCACGCACAGTCCACCAGCCCGCGGGCCGCCACGCCCCGATTTTACCGCAGCTAAGTTAAAACTCACGTGACTGCTGCCCTCCCCCCACATAATTAGTTTCTTAAAAAAAAAAAAGTCAAGGAATTTGATCCAGAGCAACTTTTCTCAATTAACATTTGTGATCACGTTTCTGAGTCTCCGCGGCCCAGTGCCGAGGGGCGCTGCGACACCGTCTGGCGCCGCCTAAATTGTCGATACCGAAGACCCTGTAAATTAACACAGATGGTGGAAGGGAGCCTCCCGGCTTCCTCCTCGCGCCTCTGCCGCGGTTGGATGTTGCAGCGGGGGCCCCGAGGCCCAGCCAGGAACCCCTCCGCTGCCAGCCCAGCCCGCTGGGTCTCTGAAGCCAGCGGACAGATTTCCGTGCCCTGGGGACTCGGCCTCAAGGGGACTGACTTCCCACCTCCTGGTCCCAAACTGCCCCCTTGCGGAGCCTGACCCCAGGGAGCCCCGGGCTAGGGACTGTCCAGGCCCGGCCCTGTCTGGGCTGGCCCCCTCACGGTGGCCGGGTTGCTGTGTTTCGGGGGGTGCCCAGGCAGTCACAGGGCTCCCTGCCAGCCGAGGCTGGCTGGCCAGTGGGTTTCTCAGCTCCCAAGCTGGCTGCCTTTGTGGGGTTGTTTTAACGTGTGCGTAGTTCTCCAGGGCCTCTGCCCGTGGGTCTGGAAGCTCGCCCCTCTGAAGTGTCCAGCATCCCTAAACACGGGGCTTCTCGGGCTCAGCGCGCGGAAAATACCCATCAGCGAAGGTGCGTGGGGGTCAGGAAGGCTGAGGGAGGGTAAGACACCCGGTCAGTGGCACGCTGGCTGCTAACATGAAAAAAATCAAGAAGTAAAAATGACACCCCTTGCCCTGGCTGGCGTAGCTCAGTGGATTGAGTGCGGGCTGCGAACCAAAGCATCGCAGGTTCAATTCCCAGTCAGGGTACATGCCTGGGTTGCAGGCCACGGCCCCCAGCAACCGCACATTAATGTGTGTGTGTGTGTGTCTCTCTCCCTCCCTCCCTTCCCTCTCTAAAAATAAATAAATAAAATCTTAAAAAAAAATGATGCCCCCTCCGCCTCCGAAGAGCCCAGTGCAGTAGATGGTTCGACCCAGCAGAACCTGCTGGAACCAGTGTGCCGGGCCTGCGGTGGTCTGCAGGGGAGTGGGGACTCCGCCTCTACCAGGATGCCAGGCACAGTGGGCCGGCGGCCTGGGCCGAGGGTGCCCCCCCCCCGCAGGGCGACCCCTCACCTGCTGCAGCCACGGCGAACACCTCTCTGTGGACTCGGGGGAGGTAGGGGCTGGAGGCTGCTGGGTGAAGTACAGTTGAGTTTGACTTACAGATAAATAAATTTTAGTATCTGATGTATACTCGTACTAAAAAGTCTTTGTTGTTCACTTGACATTCATATCTCACGGGGCATCTGCATTTTTATTTGCTACGTCTGGCAGCCCTGGGGGGGGGGGTGTCCTGGCAGTCAGCCAACCCCCCTGGCCCCAAGCCTCGTGGTGGGAGGTGAATTCGGGGTAAGGTGCAGCCCACCTAGCTGATCTGAACCTCGGTTTTCTCCCTCAGCCCCCGAAGCTGCTGAGAACGTTGGGGTTGTGCTGACGGTGCGTCGGTCGGCCTGGTCTAATGAGACGGACCCATTTCTGAGGGTTCCCAGCACCCCAGGCACGGTCTGCAGGGCTCTGGGTGGGAGGGGAGGGGAGAGCGGGAGGGAGGCCCTATCTTGGCCTCAGAGTGTCTCCTGAGCCTTGGTGTGGTGCTGGGGCCGACCCACGACTTGGGGGCCGGACCCTGGGGTGGAACCCACATGTGATCGGAACCCCCAAAGGGAGCCACTTTCGTGGAGGAGGTGGGTGAGGCACTGAGCTGGAAGCCGAGGGCTTGGTGGGTGAGTGCGGGGGCAGCTCGTGCAGACAGAGCCACCCGCCCAGTGGGAGGGGGGACGCTTCAGCTCCACCCCCCCACCCTCGAATCCCTGATGCAGAAAAAGGGCTCCTTTAGGATCTGGCAAGTGGAAGTCGCTATAATACAGAAGGAAAAAAATCCTTGATTTAGCAAGTTTTAACATGAGATGAGTCACTAAATAGTTTTTTTGGTATCAGTTTAAGGTTCTTTTACTTTTTAAAATTATATTGTATTGCTTACGCTATTACATTGTCCCAATTTTTCCCCTTCTCCCCCTCTGCCCAGCACCCCCCACTCCCTCAGGCAGTCCCCCCACCACTGTCCATGTCCCTGGGTCACGAGTGTAAGTTTGTTGGCTGCTCCATTTCCTACACTGTACCTTACAGCCCCACGGCTGTTCTGTGACTGCCTGTTTGTGCTTCTTAACCCCCTCCCCTCCTCACCCGTTCTCCCCCACCCCCCCATCTGGCAACCACCACAGTGCTCTCTGTATCCATGATTCTGTCTCTGTCCTTCTTGTTTGCTTAGTTTGTTTTTTAGATTCAGTTGTTGATAGATATGTATTTATTGCCATTTTGTTGTTCATAGTTTTGATCTTCTTTTTCTTAGATAAGTCCTTGTAGTATTTCACATAATAATGGTTGGGTGATGATGAACTCCTTTAGTTTTTTCTTGTCTGGGAAGCTCTTTGTCTGCCCTTCCATCTAAATGGTGTCTTTGCTGGGTGGAGCATCTTGGCTGCAGGTCCCTGCTCTTCATGACTTGGATTGTTTCTTGCCAGTGCCTTCCAGCCTGCAGAGTTTCTTCTGAGAAATCAGCTGACAGTCTTAGGGGAACTCCCCTGTAGGTAACTAATGCTTTTCTCTTGCTGCTTTTAAGATTCTCTCTGTCTCTTTAATCCTTGACACTTTAATTATGACGTGTCTTGGAGTGGGCCTCTTTGGTTCATCTCCTGTTTGGGACCCTCTGTGCTTCCTGGTCTTGTGTGTCTGTTTCCTTCACCAAATTAGGGAAGTTTTCTTTCGTCATTTTTTCAAACAGATTTCCAATTTCTTTCTCTTTCTCTTCTCCTTCTGGCACCCCTACGATGTGAATGTTGGAACACTTGAAGTTCTGCTACAGAACAGGTCTGGGATGGGGGCGGTGAATGGTATGCTATTACCGAGTGGACCCACCCTTGTGCTCTGGGGCCCCCCCTGTACTAGGTTCACCTTGCCCCCCACCAGGGAAAGACGTCTCTCAACGCCAGAGATTGGTGAAAAGGAAAGGGATTATTTATTTAAAGAATTAGACAAACTTAAGAGTAATAACTTAATGTCTTCATTGAGATCCCAAAGTCCTTTAGAACACCCACAAATATATAGTCCTTCTTTCCCCCTTTACCCATGTCTCAGAAAAAGAAATAGAAGTCCGTGGTTCTCCTCTGCCCAAGCTGCGTGGTCCCCAAAAGCCCCAGCATGGCTGCCGCCCCGGGTTTAAATCCCCGCGTCAGTCTTCCTCCCCCGCACCGCTTCCGACTCCTCCCACAATCAGTTACACCTGCCAGCATCCCCGTATCCTTCCAGCTCTGCTGGGCTGCCATAGTAAGTCCGGGCAGGTGTGGCCCCATGGCGTGGAGCCAATCATCTCCAAGCTCTCCCGCAGGTGCTGTAACCGGGGCGGGAGGGGGGGCTGCCTCCCAGTTACATCACGGGTTGAAGTCACTCCCATCCCCCTGGCTCAGAGCATGGCCACAGAGGTTTAACATATCCATGGAACCAGTAAAGGTTATGGACATGTTAAACGACCATTCCGGAGGTTATCTGCAAAGCTGTTGCTGTACAAAACAGCTCTCAACGGCCCTGCTCCACGAGTCCCATCCCCCAGCTCAGGCTGGTGGGGGTGAGGACACCCTATATATGTGTATTTCTAATATTTCCTGGACACCCCAAGTTCTGGACCCCATTGCAAATCCCTATTTGCCCCCCCCAACTGGCTGCACCCTGTCACACTCCCAGAGGTTGCTTACTCTGTTCTTGGTTTTTGGATTCTTTTTCCTCTGGGTGTTCTGATTGCTTTTGTTTGTTTGTTTGTCTCCTTACGTTCCAAACCACTGATTTGATTCTTGGCTTCCTCCACCTACTGTTGTTTCCTGTAAATTGTTCTGTATTTCAATTAGTGAGCCTCCGTTTCTGACTGGGTCTTCTTTATGCTGCTGAGGTCCGCACTGAGTTTCCTTGAGCATCCTTGTAGCCGGGGTTTTGAGCTCCGCATCTGATTGGTTGCTTATCTCCCTTTTGTTTCCTTCTTTTCCTGGAGTTTTTGTTCTGGTCTTTCATGTGGGCCGTGTTCCTTTGTCTCTTTATTTTGGCAGCCTCCCTGTGTCTGTTGCTGTGTGTCAGGGAGAGCTGCTCTGACTCCGTGTCCTGTTGGTGTGGCCTAATGCAGCAGGTGTCCTGTAGGGTCCAGGGCACAGCCTCCCCTATCCCCCAAGCTGGGTACTCAAGGTGTGCCCTTTGTGTGGGTGGAGTACACCCTCCTCTTGTAGTTGAGCCTGGGCTGCCATTGGCAGGTCAGTGGGAGGGGTTTACCCAGGCCAGTCAGCTGCAAGGACTGGCTGTGACCACTGACCACCCACCTCCGCCTTCCGTGGAGGATCAGCTGTGCAGGGGCAGGGTGGTGGTGTCTGATATGGTCTGTAGCTGTCCACTGGGTGCACCAGCTCTGGAGTTTCCTGGATGGTGCAGGCCAAGGTCAACCCTTACCTGCATTTTTCCCAGGGCCACCCTGGGCTGTAAAGCAATCCGAGGTGGCTGCTACTTGTGCTGGGCTTGGAGATGCCCAGGCGAAGCCGAACTTTGAATCTAATCTGGCTCAGCTGCTTGTGCCGGGCCTGGGGCCATTTAGCAAGAGGTACCAGGGCTTGGGGCTCCCTGAGACCAGCTGTTGGTTGTTTGAGAGGATTTAGGAAGTCATGAAGCATGAGCCAAGACCAGCCATTCATATGGAAAAGTCTCTGTTAACCATTTGGGTGGGCCCGTAAATTGGGTGGGACAGAGTCTCAGGGTATCTTGGGGGGGCAAAGAGTGCTGGCCAGGTGGGTGGAGTCTCAGCTATGGCCTCCACCCACTGACACTGTGGCTCTGTGTGGGGAGGGTTCAGGAAAGGGACAATGGCCTCTGCCCGCCTTTCTGTCTGGGAGAAAGCTGTCCCCCAGCTCCCACCTTAGTGCCACACACTTCAGTTCCTCCCTGTGTGCCCCTGGTGCCTTTTGAGCTGCCACCCCAGAGCCAGAGCTCAGAGGGAGTGAATATGTGTTTGGGTTCTTCAAGGGGAACTGCGTGGGGCTCCAGAAGTCTCTTCCACCAACATAGTCCCCAGAAATTACGGGGACGTATCTTCCAGGCACTAGAACCCCGGGCTGGGACTGCTCAGTCCTGAGGCATCGCTCCTGAATTTGTCCCCACCGCGTGTGGGGGTGGGGCCAGCCCATTCAGTGTCTCTGCCCCCCCTACCCGTCTGGATGGGTGTGGTTTCTTTAATCCCACAGCTGTGAGACCTCCGTTCAACTCCATTCCTGACGGTCCTGAGTGATGGCTGCTCCGTAGTTTAGTTGTAGTTTCGATGTGGCTGTGCGAGGGGGCGAGCCTTCTTTACCTGTGCGCCATCTTGACCGGGAGTCGCTAAATGCTTTTATTAACATTGGGAAACAGCAAGTTAAAAAACAAACCTGTTTTCTTCCCCCTCTTAATTCTTTCAGGTTCAACACATGCCTTTGAGTATCTTTCGTAGTTTTAAAAATATCTTAGTGAGCCCTGGCTGGCATAGCTCAGTGGATTGAGCGCGGGCTGCGAATCAAAGTGTCGCAGGTTCAATTCCCAGTCAGGGCACATGCCTGGGCTGCAGGCCACGGCCCCCAGCAACCGCACATTGATGTTTCTCTCTCTCTCTCTTTCTCCCTCCCTTCCCTCTCTAAAAATAAATAAATAAAATCTTTTTTAAAATCTCAGTTAAAAAATATCTTAGAGTTTTGTTTTGTTCTGGTCAGGTTGCAAGCAAGTGGCCGCCTCCTGGTTTAGAGGTCATGTGCCCGTGCACGCGCACGCACACACACACACGCACACGCATGCACACCGCCCCTCCCGCCACATTGCGTAATCTCTAGCCGCTGTGTTTGCGCTTTGGGGAGCGTGCGGAGCTTTCTAGGGCAGCAGCCGCAGCACCGGGGGCGGCGGTGTTTCTCGGGGGTCGGTGTGTGTGGAAGTGTCTGGGGCCCAGGCGGGGCTGGTCCGGGGCAGGTGTGTCCCGGGGGCGAGAGGCACCTGCTCCCCAGGTGTCACGGCCAGGCCTCCATTTCGAGCACTCGGGTGAACACTCGAGATAATAGCCTCTCCCGGAGGTGAGCGGTGGAGGAGCGCTCAGCCGGGCCGGAGCGCTCAGCGGGGCTGGGCTCAGCCTGTTTCATGGCGAGCGAGCGCGTGTCCTGCCGGCGAGGGGCCCCCAGCGGCCCCCAGGGGCCCACACCGCCTGCCCCCGGTCGGGGGTGGCCGGCCCTCGGCGCCAACCCCGGAGATCAGAGCTCCCCGCTGGACCGCAGACCAGACAGGTGTGCCACTCCAGCTCGTACAGAACGTCAAGGAGGCAGAACGCTCGAGTCTGGAGCTCAGCTGGGGCGAGCCCCCCCAAGCCGCCGTAGCCCCCAGTTCACGGCGCAGCAGCGTGGGCTGGGAGGGCGGGGGCAGTGTACGGACTCAGGGACGCCTGGAGCTGGGCAGGAGCCAGGCGTCCGCACGGCAAGCCGCCCGGCTCCCGGGTTACATAACCGGTTGGGGGGGGGCGGGGCCTGTCCGACGTTGAGCGGCGCTGGAATTTTCCTGCTCTCCCCGGAACCGCGGTTTAAAAATAAATAGCGCACTCGGGCATATTCAGCTTTTTCGTGTCCATCGTGCGTTGAAATCAGCGGTCCGGGAGCCTCGCCGCGCAGCCGGCAGCAGCCGGAGAGCCGCGGGGGAGGGCCCGGACTCCTCTGCAGCCCGCGGGGTCCCCGGTCTTGGGCTCAGGTGGAGAGAAGGGGGGCCCCAAGCAGAGGGGAGGTGCCTGCGAAGGGCGCTCCACCTGCTCTGCAGCCCTCAAGTGGCCCAAGTGCTCCGTGTGCGGTTGGAAGGGGGGCACGGGCTCCTGCGGCCACCCCTCCCCGTGGGTGCCGCGTTCTCGGCAGGATGGGGCCGGTCCAGACCGGCCCTTCCCTCCCCCTCCCCCCCGCCCCTCCCCCCACCGCGTCCCTGCCCCACGTCCCCTGGGTCACCACTCTGTGCATTTCCACCTGAGAAATACGCCAGGTCCCCCGCAGGGCCCTGTTTCAGACCCGTGGGAGTTTGCAAGACGGTGACCCCGTGAAGCAGAATGACCCCATTCGGGGACCTGAATGGGGGAGGTCGGCCGGGGAGCCCCCTGGTCAAAGGGTGGGCTGTTAGCAATGTCACCCACTAGTGGTCCTGCGGGGAGGGGAGGGGGCCACCCGGTGGTGGTGGCGAACCTGGTCGGACCCTGCCAACCGAGATAATTAGAGCCTTGCACGTCCCTTTCGAAGGACCCAGGAGACTCGTGCAAACACACAGCGAGCCTGTCAGGTGCCGCTCCGTCTCCGGGAGGGAAACCCTGGCGGCCTCCGCTTCCCCAGGCCCTGTGGTCCTGATGGGGGTGGGCCGCCAGGGCTCCCCTCACCCGTCTCTGAGTCCGGGGGCACGGCCCTGCTGAGCACGCGCTGGATTCCGGGGCTGCGCTGGGTGCTGGGGGCAGAGGCCGTGCAGGCAGCACTTGGTTCCGGGGGATGGACAGACAGCGGACAGACACCAAACGAATAGAAACACCAGAGGATGGTGAATGGCAGGAAATGCATGGGGCTCACAGGGGGTGTGCCTGGGCTGGAGGGCCGCCCTGAGAGTGGGCAGTGTCAGCAGAGACCTGGAGGGTGGGCAGGGTGACGGGGGGAGCCACTGCCTTGGCCCTGAGGCGGCAGGGTGCCCGGCAGGGGGAGGCACGGAGCCCAGAGCAGCCCCGCGGTGGGCGGGCGGGTAGAGGTGGGGAGGGCGAAAGGCTGCCCTTGTACAGGGACACGCCCAACTGCCCGGGTGTCTAAGGGGCTGTGTGCCTGGACGACGGAGCCCAGGGGAGTGGAGGCTCCGGGAGAGTGGGCAGGTCAAGGGTCGGCTTCGGCCACGTTGCCTTCCACGTGCTGGGTCGGTTCTGAGGCTCGAGGAGCAGGACCAGTGAGCGACCCCCGGCACCAGAGTCCTCCCCGGGGACAGCAGAGGGACCTGAGGCGGTGGGGGTGGGGGACAGATGGGTCTCCGTCCTGTCTGCGTGGGGCTGAGCCCCTGGCGTGGGGTGGGAGGTGGCCAAGCACAGCCGTGGCGGGAGAGGGTGGAGGGGACAGTGGAGGCAGCAGCTTGTCCCAGCTCCTGCCACCAGGGACCTGGGACAAGCGGGGCCTGCAGAGCTCGGGCGTGGGTGGCCGGCACCGGAGCCTCGGAGCCCTGTGCTCTGGGACGGCGAACCAACCAGGTCTGAGGGACCTCAGCGGTGCAAGTGTGGCGGGGGGGGGGCTCTGACCCGGGGAGGGTGCGTGGAAGAGCGTCCCCTGGGGCTCCCCCGCCCGCCCCCCCGCCCCAGACACACTGCGGGGAGAGCAGCAGCTCCCGCGGAGGGAAGCCGGCTCGCGCGCAGGACAAGACCCCTGCTCGGCCGCAGCAGGGAACAAACGGAGCGGCGACCTGGGTCGCAGGTTCTTCCAGATTCCGGCCGGAGCGGAGGCCGGCGTCACGGACTGGCCCGCTAACCACACGGAGCGCAGGGAGGCCACACGAGCAAGTGCAGCGAGGACCAGGAGACCCAGCAGGCGCGAGGGGAACGAGCAGAAGCATGAGGCGTCCCGGCGTCCGCGCTGGAGTTAGGGGCACGCGCACACGCAGGCCAGCGGAGGACTCCGCGGACTGAGGGCTCTGGCCGATGAATCCGCCGGGAAAGTGGACGGGACGCACAGAAGACAGAGGGAAAAGCTCTAAGACGTGACAGGGCTCGTGCCTGAGAAACAGCGTCTGACGGAGAGAGAGAGATTCAAGTGTGAGGACAGGGTGTGTTCGCAGAGAACGTGGGAATAAAATCTCCGCCGTCAGAACAGAGCGACAGGAACGGCCCCAGGATTACAGGGTCCCGGAGCGTCAAAGCGGAGAGATGAGGGGAAATTAAAGCTACACAGTTACAAGGAAACCGAGACGGGAAAATAAAAACCCTAAAGAGAAGGAGACCTGCCGTCTGGAGAGGAAGGGGACACCGTGTGCAGAGAACAGGCACCGGGTGAGCGCGGGGATCTCCACGGAAACCCCAGACGCGGGAGGAAAGCAGCCGCGTTTCCAGGGCCGGGAGGACACCAGCCGAGAACAGCGTGGGATCCTACCTGCAGCCACGTGGCCGGGAGAACGCGAGGCCCGAGGAAGATGCCCGTCACCCGCCGTCCTGGGCGGGGTGACTCGGGGAGAAACAGCACCCAGAGGGAGACGGGTTGCAGAGGAGGGGACATGGTGTCGTTTTCTGGGGAACTGGCCCGCAGGGTGGCCGCAGGGTGACAGCGAGGGCCGGGTGGGGGTGCACGTCTCCCTGCCTCCCCGCCTGCAGGCCCAGGAACAGCTGAGCCCACGAAGGAGGAGGGCAGAGTGCCGAGACGGCGTCTCCACTACCAGTGGGGGGGTGGGGGGGCGCCCCCGGCCGAGCAGTGTGAGGCGGGAAATCCGGAAGCCGCAGAAAAAATAGGCAGGAACACTTGACTTTTCTTTGGGCGTTCCCGTGCACGTGTGTACACGCATGCACACGCACATGCTTCCATAAGCACACGCCTGGGTCCCCTCGCTGTTTTAATTCCAGAAAGGACGGCGGCCGGTGGACTCAGGAACCCGGCCCCTCGGCGTCCTGGCGTGCTGGCTGGTGCAGTTCCTCCCGGCGGGGCCTCGGGACCGTGGACGCACGGGCCCTGCACTTTCTGTTGTGCGGCTTTAACTGCCTCCCAAGGGCTGTCAGCCACCAGGGAGGGCCCCCGGACCCCGGAGAGTCCTCCCCCCACCCCCCGTTATTCTCCGTGTCTGCCTTTCCTCCGCCTGCAGAGCCCCAGCTCTGTCCGGCCTTGAAGGAGTGGCTAGTTCCAGGGGAGCCAGGCCCCAGCGGGCTGGGCGGGGAGGGGCTGGCTGGGGGCGGGGGGCGGCCTTGGGCTGAACGGGATGCTCGCTCTGTGAGTGAGAGCAGTGGCCTGGGAGGGCGAGACGTCGGGTGCTGATGGGAGGGCGGGGCACGGGCGGCGGTGTGCCCCGGGGTGCAGGGACCTGGACCCGAGGTCGCTCTCGGGGTCCCGGGGGCCTCGGGGGCTTCGTGAGCAGGAGAAGCTGGGCGGCCACTTTTTAAAAATGAAAATACTTTAGGAGGAGGACAACATTCTCCCAGACTCCTTGGAGTGGATACGGGCCTCCCCGAGGCTGTGAGGTGACCAGTTGTGTCTCCGTGGGGCTTGGCGGCCTCTGGGCCTCTCTCTGTCTCTGAGTCTCTGGGGCTCTCCTCCTGTGTCCCCGTCTCTGTGCCCCGCCCCCGCCCTCCCCACGCCCCTCCTCAGTCCAGCCCATTGACTCGGGTGCTGGGGGCTGGCCCTGCCCCCCTCCCCGGTGCCCCGGGCCCCTCCTCGTTCCCTCCCGTCTCCCGCCCCGGGCAGCCTGTCGATTTATCACCGCGCTGCCTCCCTGACAGCTGTGCTCAGCCCGATCCCTGCTTTGCTCAGCAGCATAAAAAAATAAAAGAGCTTCGCTTCGAATGGCTCCTTCCCCCCGCGGGCCCCACGTCCAGGCCGGAGCGGCTGCTCCGGTTTCCAGGGTGGAAACGGGATCCGAACCCTGAGGTTGCAGGCGAGGGTGAGGGAGCGGCAGGGCGGGTTGGTGAAGGGCGGCAGGGATGGGCCGCTGGGGGGCGCAGTCCTCTCTGGGCCTCGGGGGACGATCCATGCACTCGCCCCGCTGGGGGCGGGGCCAGAGGGGATGCACCCAGGAGCCCGGAGCTGCCCGGGGAGGCGGCCGTCCCGCCCACCCTCACTGCGGAGCGAGGACCGAAAACACAGCGCTCCAAGGTGGTGGGGTGACCATCGGCTGCCACGGGGTGGACGTCGCTGCTGGGGGGAGCTGCCCGGGCTGAGAACGACCCCCTTCGACCCCGCGGGCCTTGGGAAAGCTGTCCTGGTGAAATCGGGTTCTGCGGACTCCCTGTGCCGGGCTCCGCTGAGATGGGGGTGGTCCCCGGCCTGCAGACAGACTGGCGCCCCCTGGGAACAGCGGGGCCGGGGCGGCGGTTCCGGAAGAGCACGGCCCTGCGCCTGGCTCCCGGGAGCACCTGATCTCTTTGGAGACCGGGGATCTTCAACCCGTGGAGACGCCCCGCGTGCTGAGCCGGCGCTGGGTGGGCGCTGGGCGGCCCTTCGGCGGCAGGCAGCGGCTCCTCTGGGGCCTGGGGAGGGGACGGGAAGGCATTTGCGTTGGGCCCGTGGAGCCAGCTGGGGAGGGGGGCCTTGAACCCACGCTGAGAGCTCTGGCTTTGACTCAGGGGAAAGCCCACCAGAGAGGCCCTGGTGGGGCCGTTGTGGATGCCAGGCGATGAGGGGCAGTCAGAGGCGGGGGCGGAGGGGCACTGTGGGGCCAGGGCCGGGCTGTGAGGAGGCTGGTGGACCTGAAGACGAAGGCAGCTGTGCCAGGGGGAGATGGAGGCCGAGCACGGGAGGAGGCGGGTGTGCCGGCGAGACTGCAAGGCCACGAGGGGTGGGGCGGGGTGTCGTGGGCAGACACGGGACGTGGCTCCTGCCTTGTGAATGCATCCGGGATTGGGGGTGGGCAGGAGGCCCAGGGCGTGGTTAGAAATGGGGGCCTAGGGCCAGAGTCTGCAGATGTTAGCTTAAAGGTTTAATTAGAAAAAATGCGTGTGTAGGTACACAGGTCAGCTAATGAGGCAAGACATACACTCGTGCAAACAGACCCTAAGCCCTAACCGGGGAGGCCCTGCGTGGGCTGGACGTCGACCTGCAAAGCAAAGGTCACCAGTTCGATTCCCAGTCAGGGCACGTGCCCAGGTTGCGGGTTTGGTCCCCAGTTGGGGTGCAGAGGAGAAGCAACCAATCGATGTTTCTCTCCCTCCCCTTCTCTGTTCCTTCCCCTCTCTCTAAGATAAATAAAATCTTTAATTAAAACCAAAAAAGGAACCCAAACACTAGGTTGGAATGATGCAGAAGCCCCCGGAGAGCAGCGGCCAGGGCAGGGGGAAGCCAGCATGGCCGTCCCCGCGGCCAGGGCTCCGAGGTGGTGAGCTCCCCGGGGCCTCGGTGGTGAGGGCGGCAGCCTCTTCCGGCCTGGAAGTGGGGTGCAAACCTGCGCTGAGACTCCAGGACCCCCGACCCCCCAGGGCCGGCTTTCCTGTCGGGGAACCGGAACTGGTGAGTGTCGGGGGCTGGGGACATGGAACTCCTTCCTTCCACCCCAAGAATTCTGCCCCAGAAGGTGGCCCAGGGCAACCCCAGACCCATCCCGGGGTGCGGGGTGCACTACCTGGGTCCTCCGTTGGGGGCACAGTGGACAGGGGAGGCTTGGCCCACCCCCAGGCAGCGCTGACCTCGGGTGGGGGAGCAGCAGGCCCCCCCACACGTGTGTGCCCCCGCAGGCACTCCACACAGTTTCTGGGGTCCGTCTGGTGGCCCATTGCTCAGGACAGCTTCCCTCCTCAGCGGCGGATGCAGAGGACGCAGTGTGGGGGGGGGGTCTTCTGGCCGACTCTGGGGTGGAGGGTGTGAGTGGATACCCTGCCGGAGCCCGAGGCTGCTCCCTCTTGGTCCGAGACCTCAGCACAAGGTTGGGACCCAGGGTCTGAGAGGGAGCGGGCCGTGGGGCGGAGCCCCGGTCCCCACAGCTGCCGCTGGCCCCGGGGCAAGGGGAACCGGGTGGGAGGCCGTGGACAGGGCCCCTGGCAGAGCAAGGGGGCAGGGCCCCCAGGACAGGCCCTGGGATTCTCTGCATTCCCCAGACGTGCCCCCAGGGGGCGGCCATTGGGCTGGGGGGGCCCCCCTCTGGGTTTCCCTGGGGTTCGGGAGCGAGAGGCAGGGGCCAGAGAGCCTTACCCTCTGGAGCACCCGGGGGACTGCGAGCCTCCTCGCCAGGGGAGAAGGCTCAGGTCTGCAGTGGCTGCCGGGCTGGGCAGGGCGCTGTGCTCAAGGGGTCCTCCTGGGCCACGGGGCTGTGGTGCGACCCCACGACACCGTCAGCGATAATCTTCACGGAGCGAGAGGACACACAGAGTGGGGCACCGCGCCTGGCCTCCCCCGAGGCTGACCGTTGCCAGCCAGCGGGGGCTCGGCCGGGCCGGAGGGCGGGTTCGGGGAAACGGCCCTTCACAGGAGCCCCGGGGGTGGTTGGGGGGGCTGTGCTCTATCAAGCGCTCATGAAGATAATCATAACAGTAATCAAGCAGGAGGGGACTGGTTTCCCCAGGGAGCAGAGCTGGGCTGGAAGTCACAGGGGTCCGTAAATTCTCACTTGCTTCTCGGGGAGGTCCGAGCTGGTGGGAAGGGGACAGGGAGGGGTCCCCCAGCAGGGTCCCCTGTGGCTCTGACTTCCCCCTGCTCCTCTCCAGCCATAGCTGGTGCCCGGGGCACCTGCTGGCTCAGCTGTCCGCCTGCCCTGTCCTTCCCTGTCCCCTGTGTGGCAGCCGCCAGGGCCAGAGCCCGGGCCCTTGGCTGCATGGGCTCCCTCCCCGTGCCCTGTCCCTGTCCCTGTCCCTGTCCACACCGAGAATTTAATTTCACAAGTCCATGGTGTTTTCACGGGGAAGCCAAACGTCTCAGGCCAGAGGCAGATGAGATGCGCCCCCTCCCACGGCGCAGGGGCCAGGAGCCTGCTCAGGTGTCAGGGCTGTGGGCAGGAGGGTCTTGTCGAGGCCTGCGCTCAGCCAGCGGCCGGTGGGCTCGGGCAGCCTGAGGCCCCGGGGCCGTCCAGAGCCGGGCTCTCCAAAACGGCAGCCACGGGAGCTTCGGTGAACTGACCTAGCACATTCGGCTCCTCACGCTGGCCGCCGTGCAGGTGCTCAGAAACCACAGTGACCGATGGCTCAGCCGCAGCCATCTCTGGGATCGGCCACCCACGGGACACGCGGGTCCCGAGGGAGAGGTGCCCCCCGTCCCCCCACCCACACCTGCTGTGAGGAGCAGTGTGGCCCTCCCAGCTGATGGAAGCCGGTTCTGCGGGGCCAGAGGCAGGGCGGGGGCACAAAACAGGGGTGCCCCCCTGCTTGCCAGTCCGTCCTCACCCCCTACCAAGCCCCCACCTTCCTCCCCCCTGCAAACACCCGGGAGGGTGGGAGGGTGAGCCTGCATCCTGCTCCCGTTTGCATGGAGCCCGCCCACCTCCCTCCTCACCTGGCCGCCTGCCCAGCCCTTGCGTCCCAGCTCAGCCCGGGTGCCCCCGCCCAGGGTGAGGCGGGTTGGGTCCGACAGGTTGGTGCAGTGCCTGGGAGGCAGCGGGTGGGGCGAGAACCACCTGGAGGCTCCCCAGATGAAGGAGTCCCGGGGGAGCTCCCAGGGCGAGGCAAGCAGGACTGGCGTGTCTAAAGAAAAGATGAAATAAATAAAAACAGCACAAAACCATTTCACCGAACTGCTGCTGCTCTCAGCAGCAGCCCAGTTAAGACCCAGCCAACTCCGGGGCCCTCGGCAGCCGGGTCTGGGCCGTGGACCTGGGCATCACCTCGGGGGTCTCTGGCCCCCGTGTCGGAGAGTGGCGGGTCCCCGGGGAGGGAAGTTCTCCAGGGCATCCAAGCTCCGAGCAGCTCCCCGCCCCCTGGAGGGCAGGCGGTGGGGCCCTGTGCGCAGAGCCGGGGGCAGGGGGGGCCCTGGCTCCACCTGGTTGGCCGTGTGGCCTGGAGAAAGCGCCCTGACCTCGCCCGGTCTGTGGTCTCGTCTTCGAGGCAGCAACCAGAGAGCCAGTGTCACCTGCTGCGGGGGCTGTGGCTGGAGTAGGCAGCAGCGGTGCCGGGGGCCCGGGGGTCAGAGCTGGGGGGCTCCGTTTGCTTCTTCACCCCAGGGCCACGTCGGGGGCCACCGGAGACCACTGGACAAACGTCCCGAGTCCGTCCCTGCCAGGTCCCTGGGGGAGGGGGCCGGCCGCCTCTGGCAGGGGGACAGGCTCCCTCTGCGTGGCCGTCCGGGCCTGGGGGCAGCAGCCAGGGAGGGTCAGAAGGACCTGGGCTGGAAGCCCGGCCCTGCCACGCACCTGCGTGGGCTGCGGTCTCTCGCCTGTGAAACGGGAAAAGGTTCCCGAGACGTGTGGTGCAGGTGGCCTCCCGGGCGGCACCTGACCCGGGCCGGCCTGCCCTCCAGGGTCCCCCGCCCCCCGTGCACACAGGTGCCGCGCCGCACCGCCTCCCGGGAGCACCGGGTGTGCTCGCCGCGTCATCCGCAGGATCCTGGTGTCAGCGGCCTGGGCTGGATCCCGGGGCCGGGGTCGAGGAGGGAGGGGCGCAGCGGCAGGCCCTACCTGCCCAGCACCCGCTGCAGAAGGCGCGCCCTGGCGGCCGGGAGCACCAGGGTGTAGCCATGGGGGACCCTGCTCAACCAGGCAGGGGGCCCCTCGTGCCCCTGCCCCCCAGTCCTGTGACAGCCCTGCCCTGGCGGGGGTGGGGGGCAGGGGAGAACCACCCCAGAAAACCGTGACGGACGCCGCCCCCTCTCGCCGGCCCTGACCGGGGCCCCGGGCAGCAGGAGGGCAGCTGCCTGGTGCGAGTGTCTCTGAAGAGGGCCGTGAGTCACAGTGATGGCCCCTCTCGGAGCTGTCCCTGCCGCTCGTAAATCTGCCCGCTCGGAAAGTGCAGACGGTCCATAACCGTCCATCACGTGGAGCCCGGCGCCGGACAGCTCCCCGGCGGGCGGGCTTCCCCTCGGAGGCTCCTCCTTCTGCCCGCTGCGGGGGTCTGGCTGCGCCGGGGGCGGAGCCTGCGCAGTCCGGCCGCCCGGCGTTTCGGGAGGGGACGCGCGATAAATCTTGGCGAGGTCGGAGCCCGGGGCAGGGAGGCGCCGGAGGGGGGGCCGGAGCTGTGGTTGCCCTTGTGCTGTTCTTTCCATTTTCACTTCCGAGGGACGGCAGGCAGTGACATCCTGGGGACCGGAGGGTCTCGGGCGACCTTTCTCAGGCGCGGCCTCCCCACCAAGGACAGGCGGTGGATCGGGGTCAAGGGGACACGTGGGTGGGGCTGCCCGTGGCAGGGCAGTGACAGCTCGGGGTGACACGAGTCCCCAGTCTCGCTGGGCTCCTTGGGCACGTCCCCCTGAGGTCACCGCTGTGTGCTCTGATGAGGGGGACCGCGTTGTCCCCCAGAGTCCTGCCACGCTCAGGCCCAGGATGGCCCAGCCCCGCAGGCGGCCAGCCCCACCTGTGGAATCCCATCACCGTCTTCCCAGGAGAGGCTCAGGTGACAGTGGCCCCCCTGTGGCCCCCCCTGTGGCCCCCCCTGTGAAGCTGTTCACGGCGGGAACCGGGAGGGTGTGACCCCCGGGTGGGGGGTGGGCCCCGGGGGCCCTGCCAAGGGCCGTGCATCTACCCGGTGTGCTGACCGCACTCTGCCTCCCGCATGTGGGAGCCCTCCCCGGCACGCCTTTCTTCTGGCCCTGCTCGCCGGCCTGAGGAGAGCCCCAGACAGACGGAGGGCAGTGTCGGGGGCCGGGACCCCCACCCGGGCCCGCGGGCAGCACCGAGTGGCCGCCCAGCCCTCGTCCGTCTGCTCTCCTCGCCCAGAGGAGCGGAAGCGAAGACCGGGCCACAAGGATGATGAGTGGGCGTCTGCTTCCTGCAGGCTGTGGGGCTCACCTGCCAGGTGGTGCCTCGTGGCTGGCTGCGGCAGAAGGCTGCCGCCTCCCCAGCACGGCCTCCCGCCCTCTGCAGGAGCGGCTCCTCTGACTCCAGATGGGGAGGTGTTCTGAGCGGCGGAGCTGGGGAGGGGGTGTGGGGGTGGGGGGTGTCACAGGCCAGACACCAGTCAGCCTGTCCGCTGCCCCTCGGAGCGGGAGGTGAGCCGCGTGCCCCTCCTCCGAGAAAGGGGAGCAGGCTGGGTGCCCGCTGCACCTCCTCACTGACCCTTGAAAATGGAGTTCACCTTGAAGGCTTCCTGGGGATCCCCGGGGGACCCCAGAGTGGAGCACGGGTGTCCGGGAAGTTACAGCAGCAACCCTCCGTCATCTGCCAGGGGTCGGCCAGCTCCGGGGCCGCCCCTGGCCCGTGGTGGATCACTCTGGAAGCTTCCAAGCCACCGCCCCCCCCCCCCCCGGGGGCAACCACCAAACCCCTCAGCTGGCTCCTTCCTCGCCCCCTCCCCTCCCAGCCCCCTCTCACTGCAGGGGGGCCCGGAGAGGGTGGCGGCAAGGCGCCACCTGGAGTTCCCGCCTCATGCTGCCACACCCCGTCTGCCCGAGCCCTCGGCACCCCCCCACCACCCGAGTCTGCAGTGAACGTCTCTGGGCTCACGCAGGGGCATCGCGCCGGGTGCTGCCGGCCGTGGGCAGGGCACGCCTCTCTCGCCGGCTCTGGGTGAGCGGTCGTCGCTGGAGGGGGCACAGGAGAACCACGCAGGGCCCCCGCCTCCTCTACAGTCCCGGCAGCCCCCGGCACAGGAGGACAGTGAGGTGCCCCCCCCCCGCCCCAGCAGGGAGGGCGGGGAGGAGTCCAGGGGGGCGAGCAGGCGCGGCCTGGGGCATCCAGCGCCTGTCGGAGGCTGCCGTTGGAGGCCCTCCCTCGCTGCACAGCGTGCTGCCTGCCGCACGCCCCCCCCCCCTCCGCGTGGGGCTGAGCGGGGGGAGTGGCGGCTCCGTGTGAGGTGGAGGTGTGCCGTGAACTCGGCCGAGCCCACGCTGGGCTGCGGCGCCGACGGTGCGGACACTGTCAGGCACGGGGGCCTCGGAGATCCACCCCACACACCCCGGAGCCTCATCGAGGTCTCGGTAGTTCAGGACACAGGAGGAGTGGGTCTGCGGGACGCGCCTGCGCTAGGTGCCTGTTACACGCAGCGTTTCCGACCCGGTGACAGCGGGGGTGGGCGGGCACCGAGCTTCAGGGGGCCCCGCAGCCAGGGAAGGGAAGTGGCAGTCGGGCCCGCCTGGTTTCCGGTAGTTTTGGGGGATCCCAGCTGGCCTCCCCCCCTTCCTCGTGGCTTCCTCCATCCTTTGGCCACTGGGCAAGCCATGGACACCCGGCCGCCATCTGGCCCAGGACGCTGCCGTTCCACCCCGGGCAGGGAGGAGCCGCCGTCCGTCCTCACGAGGGCCTTGCCGGCAGCCTGGGCAGGAGCCCTGGCTACGCGGAAGCTTGGCCGGCGGCCGGCAGGGGAAGGGCGCACCCCGTGCCAGGGGCTTTCCCCGTCTGTGAGACTCCTCTTTGTAAAGCGGGGAGGGGGGGCTTTTCTCGAAGTGACACAATGGTGAGCCTCACTTCCATTCCCACCGGGCCGTCACGGACCCCCCCAGATTAGACACGGAAGGCGCTGTGTGGCGTGACAGCTCTCTCGTCGGAACATAAAGGGCAGGACTCGTCAGCCAGATCCAATCTCCCCCGTGCCAAGAGGCTGGCCCCCGGGAGGAGAATGAGGCACCCCGCCCCGAGACGCACCTCGGACTCGTCAGAAAGGGCAACTCTTTTTATTTTTATTTATTTTTATTTTTTAAATGATCTTTTAATTATGATTTTATTATTCTTTTTAAAAGATTTTATTTATTTATTTTTAGAGAGGGAAGGGAGGGAGAAAGAGAGAGAGAGAAACATCAATGTGCAGTTGCTGGGGGCCGTGGCCTGCAACCCAGGCATGTGCCCTGACTGGGAATTGAACCTGAGACACTTTGGTTCGCAGCTCGCGCTCAATCCACTGAGCTACGCCAGCCAGGGCGTATTTTTATTTTTTTCAAGATTGTGACACTGACCCCACAGCAAGTGTGTAAACCGCCTGCCGGCTGCCTGGGAAGCACGTAGCTGGTAAGGAAGGGTCCAGGGTTCGGGGCCCCTGGCCCGTCTGCAGTCTCGGGGTCCCCTCCTCAGCCCACGGAGGCACACGTGTGGTGCCCCGCAGGGTGTCCAGGGAGAGAAACCCTCTTTTCTAGATCGCCCTGCCGCCTGCCCCGGTCTGTTCTGCACACGGGCTCAGGACTCCCTCTCCGAGCGGGAGCCGGCCACGCTCGCCCCCACGCCGATCGGACGGGCCCCACCACCCGTGCCCCCACGCCCCTGCTCCAGCTGCGGCACGCTCCGGCCGCCGGGGCCCGCGCCAAGGCCTCCAGGCTCGTCTGTTGACTTGACTGCAGAATCAATAGCGACTTCCTCACGGCCGTTTTGTTTGGAAATAAACATCCAAAATGCGGTGCACTGGGTCTGGTCTGGCGGAAAGAGTGCAGACGTCGGAATGCAAACAGCCCGGGTCTGCAGTTTCCGCCGGGCTGCGTGCTGACCGGGCGGACGGGAGGGGGGGCGGGGGGGAGGTCAGTCCCGAGCCCGGGGGCCTTTGTCTGCTGGACACGGCGGCCGTGGGGGGGCCACCAGAGGGTCCCAGGAGCAGGCGGAGGGAGGGGCCGGGCGCCCAGCCGGTCCCTGTGAAGAGCCAGCTCCCCCCTTGCCTGTGAAGGAGGTGCGTGCCTGTGTGTGCACACGCATGGTGTGCCCATGTGTGTGCGTGTGTGTGAATGTGCACGTGTGTGCGCTCACGTTGGTCCATAGGACAGCAAGGAGCCAGGTGTGGCAAGGAAAGCCACAGGGCGCCTGGTCCAGTCCCAGTTTCCGAGGAACCGTGAGTAAGCGTTAGCACGGGCACGTCCCAGACGCGGCATGGCGCACACGCTAAAAGCACGTGAGCCCTCATTCGCGGTTTGAGAGGTGAGCTTTCCCTGGCACCTGCTCCTGTCGTGTGCCGAGTCTGACAAGCCCGGCTGGAACGAGGTTTGTCGTTTCCATTGTCAGGTGGGGTTGAAGGAGGCAGGTGTGCGGGGCCCTGGAGCCGGGGTGGCCCTGGGGGGGCGGGGTGCGGCTGTGGGAAGGAGGCCCCTGTCTGCGAAGCCGACCTCGCCCAGCGTGGAGTCCTGAGTCTCCGCTGGGCCGGGCGACCCTTTTTCCTCTTCTCGTTTTTGGGGTCCTTCCAATGGTGTGGGGGGCACCAGGAGCCACACGCAGGCGGTCCTGGCTGGGAGCGAGGACGCAGCCCCAGCCTCTGAGCCATGGCGTTGCCCCGAGTTCACGCGGGCTGCACGGGGCTGGGGCTCCGCCTCCTCCCCGGCCGGGTGCTGCGGTGTCCTCTGAACCCCATCCGTTCCGCGGGTGGCAGCTGATCTCCCCAAAACAGGATGCGGCAGAACTCAGAGCAGCTGCCAGGCGGCTGGGAGCCCGGGAGCCCACCCCACTGGCCTCCGCCTCCTCTGCAGCCCCGGCGCCCCCACGGCGCTGTCCTAGCCCCCCAACCTCTGCTGGCGCTAACTCACCCCGCCCCCTCGTTTGTGGGGCGCCCCAGCCCTCTTGGACGTTGCCTTGGAAAATTCCACCCCGGTTCCCCCCACAGGCTGCTCGGCGGGTGTGGCAGCCGCGGCAGGCTCTGGTGCCAGCAGCCGGCACACTTGAGCAAGGGCACTCCGGGGCGTGAGAGGCTTCCTCTGCCGCGGACCGCCCCCCCCAGCCCCCGCCCGGCCCCGCCGCCCCCGGCCCTGCCAGCAGCCCCACCCCTGGCAGCGTGAATTGTTTCCAATCCAATCTCATTTTTATTGAAGTTGCCTCCAGGGCTAGCGCACGAGCCTTCTCCTCCGGCCCCTTCCCGTGGCCTCATTCGCCAGGATCCCCTCGGCGTGGCCTTTAAGCGTCTCCATTAACATTTCCTGCATCTCGCTCGTGGCGCGCACGGGCCCCCTGGGGCCTGCGGGGCGGCGGGCGCGGCGGCGGCGGCGGCCCGCAGGAACGCGGGGCTGCTTCTAATGTGTTTGAAACCGTCGCTGTCGACCACGGAGGGGCCCCTTTCCTTGAGGAGTGACCTGGCACTCGATCACGCAGTGTTTACTGGCTTGTACCGCGGAAGGTGTAACTGCATGTGGTCTGAGCCGGAGACCGGCACCGCCCCCCTGCCCCCACCGTGGCGCCCCCTGGGGCACCTGCGCTGCCCGGCCCAAACCCAGACGCCGCTGGGGGGCCGCTGGGGTGAAGACCCGGGCGCGGAAGGATCCAGTGAATGAGTGACGCGTGGAACAGGGCCCTGAGACCCCACGCTGTCCTGGGACTCTCGTGAGGCGCGAGGGGCCCGCGCCCTCTCGGACGCTGTCACGAGGCCCAGCGCCCCCAGCCCCACCTGCTGCTTCCCCGTGGATGACCCTGCCCGACTGGGGCTGCAGGGGGTTTCCCAGGGCTGTGCTAGCGCTCACGTCGCGGATGGGGAAACCGAGTCACTCCCCCCGGCTGGCCTGCCGGAGAGTGAGGACAGCGTGGGGGTCGTGAGCTGGGCCGTGGAGCCAGGGAGCCTGGGCTCCGGTCCGAGCGCTGCCCACGGGCAGGATTTCAGGTGTTCCATGCCTCAGTTTCCCCCCAGCGTCACTGGGAGGGTTAATGAGTCCCAGCACAGAAGGTTCTCAGAGACTTTGTTATCCTGAGCTCCTGGCCTTCGGCCCCCACCCCCATCCTCGCATGGGCTCCAGGGAGGGGGGGCCCTGGGGGAGATGCCACGGGGGGGGGGGGTTAAGCCGCAGACACTTTCGTGCACCCGCCCCGAAGACCCCTGAGGTCCCCCTGGGTTCAGAGGGCAGCGGGTTTCATGGCCCAAGCCTCGAGTGCTGCCTGGGACAGGGGCCGGGGCCTGTCCCCATCCCCGGGGGGGTTCCTGCCTCCTGAGAGCCCCGTGACACCCGCACCCGCCCTCACCGTGGCCCTGGACATGGCCTCCCGCCCCCTGCGCCCCTCCAAGGCTCTGCGGCTGAGGCTCCTCCGGTCCCTTTGTGTCTCTGCCCGGCCGGGACTCAGGACGCGCTTGAGGTCCCTCGCTGTCAGTGTCACCGAGGGCCCCCATTCCCCCACCTTCAGAAAGTCCTCCCTTCCCCTGGCCTCTCCTCCTGCCCTGCCCCGCCCCCCCCCCCCACGCTCGTCCCCGGGGCCTCCCCGCCGCACGCACACCCCCCGGAGCCGACTCTGAGAGCGATTCCCCGCGGCCCGGCAGGCTGCTCACCGGGCCTCTGGCTCTGCAGGGACTGGCACGTCGTCAGAATCGAGACGCGACGGATGGGTGGTGGTGGGGCGGGGACGACTGTCCTGCTGAGTCAGGGGGCGGGGCTCTGCCAGCGAGGAACGAACTCTGAGGCCCGGGCTTCAGCAGTTCTGCTGGGGGCAGGGTGGCTCTGGGCAGAGACCCCGGGGGTGGGGGGGCGTGGCCTGCTCCTGGCTGGTGACCGTGCAGTCGCTGTCCCCAAGCAGATGGCCGGCCCCTCGCTGCCTCCTCCCCCATCCCTTCGATGACCCTGTGGGGGCCAAGCCGCTCCCCCAGAGCGGAACTTAGTGCTGGACAGAGCCCTGCGAAGTTGGGGGTGGACAATGGCATTTATGGTTCTGTGCGTGGACGGCGGGCTGGGGAGACCCCGAACCAGCAGGGTCCCAGGGCTGCTGGACCCACAGGGTCTGTCTCTGTCTGCCAGCAGCCAGCTGAGTGTCCTGTGGGCACGGTAGGCGGGCCATGGGCTAGGCAGGTAGGTGAATAGGCGGACAGGCAGGTAGAGAAGACAGGTGAGGTAGCTGGTGGATGAGTGGACCAGACAGGAGGGCAGGTGGGCAGACCAGGCTGGTGGGTGGGCGGGTGGGTGGGTAGAACAGGTGTGTTTGAAGGAATCGGCGCTCACAGCTGGTGAGGTCAAGCCCCTAGGTAAACGGCCAGGTGCACCAGCCGCAGGTCGGTGGGCCCCGGTCAGGCCCCCACCCCTGGAACCCAGCAGGGAGCTGGGGACCCTGGACTGGTCATGGGGTGAGGCTGCACTTCGGCCCCAGCAGGGCCCCGCTGATCCGGGAGAGGAGTGCGGGCTGCAAGGGGAACCGGCGACGCGGGCCTCCCGCCGTCGGTCTCCTTGGCGCCGGTCGCACCCCAGGGCCCGTGGGCGCCCGTCCCCGGTGTCCCCGCGCCCGTCCCCGCGGTGCGAGTCCCGGCGCGGAGAGTGGGCGGCAGAGCTGGGGCGTCTGTTCCCGCGAGCGAGCGGCGAGCGGGGCGCCTGGTGCCTTCTCGTGCACAGCGCTCAAAGGCTCGGTTCCCATGGCACTCGGGCCTGTGATATTTTTAATCGCGCGCGCGGGAGAGCGGGCGCCGAGGCCCGCAGACAGCCGGGGACTGAGGTGGTTTTGTTCTCGTGTCTTCTCTCCGCAGCAGCAGCAGCGCGGCGTGCGGTCGGAGCCGCCGGGGGAAGGCCCTGCCCGTGGTTCCCTTGAGCTGGTCTGCGGGCCCCTCGGCCGGGCCGTCCTGGGAGCCGCTCCTGGAACAGGTGAGTGGCCGCCCAGACCCGGGCTTCTCCGGGGAGGCCGGGCAGGGGCAGGACGTGGCCTGGAGGCCCCCCCGCTGGGAAAGGGGGGGCCCCACCTGGCCCCGCCCCTTAGTTCCTGGACCCCTTGTGCTTTCCCCGTGCCCTTCCCCAGCCCCGTCACTAGAATGCAAATCAGCGAGTGTGTGATGGGTAATTCATAGACTGATCAGCCCGCGAGGGAGGTCAGTAGATAAATAATTTTAATTATCCTTGGTTGCCCATCAATTCCCTCGCTGCCTTTTTATTAAACTCTGTTTACAGGAGTCATTTACCCTACGGGTCCTTTTTGCGAAGCCCTCCCCCGCTTCCCCGGTGTCTCCCACCAGGTCTGACCCAGGTCGGTCACACCACGTGACCGCCAGGCCTTTTCCCCCCTTGGGGCCGGGCTGGGGCGAGGAGGCGGAGTCAGAGCGCGCTCAGCTCCCCGAGGCCCCGCCCCTGCTGCGGCCGGGCGCGGCCCCTGTGTGGGTGGACGGAGGAAACCTCATTATGCCTGGCACCTGCGCCGTGGGGGTGCGCTCAGCGCCGTCCCCGGGGATGGCCTGGCCTATTCCCGGCCTTGGCCGAGGTTCCCTCCTCGCTCCGAGCCAGTGCCAAGAGAGAAAGTGGGTTAATAAATATCAGAGAAAAGTCCCTCAAGAGGGCCCGGGGCCAAATTCTGTCCCTGACTCTCTGAGAGCGTGGCTGACGGGATGGGGCGCGGGCCACCCCTGCCCCCCCTGCTCCTGCCCGAGGCCGGCGCCCAGCTGGCCGGCCCTGTGGCGGCTCCTGTGGAGGACCTGGGGCAGCTCCAGGTCTCCTTGGGGGACGGAGGAGGCTCGGGCGTGGCCACACAGACGGTGCGGGACCCTGGTCTTTCCTGCCTCACCCTTCCCACCCAGCCCTTTCTCGCTGGGCTCTGCTCCCGACCTGCCGCGCCTCCTGGTCAGCACGGAAGGGAACAGGGGAAGTGGCTTCGGGGTTGGTCTCGGAGCCAGAGCTCCCCCCCATGCCCCTCCCCCCGGGCCCTGGGGCAGGAACAGTCCGGCCCGAGTCAGAAACAGGTGTGCGCAGAGCGTGCGGTGGCGCCCGGGGGCCCAGCGTGTGGCCAGGGGAGCCTCTGAGGACGGGCGGCCGGACTGTGCTCGCGGCCAAACTGCGAGAGTGTCAGCTGCGCGAGGCAGTGGCCGGCGTCCTGCGTGGACGTGGAAGCCGGCCCAGGGCAGGCGGGTTTTACCCGCTAACACAGCCGAGCGCCTCATAGCAGGACCGGTTCAGCCCCTGCCTGGCTTGTTGTCGCCGTGGGGCTGAGAGGGGGCACTCCTGGATCCGTCCTTCCTCCCTGGGGAGCGGGCAGGAGAGGTCGCTGCCCTCAGCCCCGGGGGGCAGGGGGGAGGCTCACAGCTGCGTGCGTGCGTGAGTGGCCGAGGCCACCCGCTGCCCACAGGCCTGGCCCAGAAAGTTCTCCCGGGGCGCTGGGCCGAGTCTCCCCTCCGGGTGCTGCCCGGTGGCCAGGGTGTCGCTGCTGCGTCTCCGAGTGAGACGGCCCCTGGGGAGCTGCAGGACACGGCCTCCCAGGGCCACGGGCTGGTTTGGCTCAGCTGCGGGCCTGGCCCACGGAGGCCGAGTGGGAGGAAGACAGGCCGGGCAGAGGCAGAAGGGGCTGGCAGGTGGCTCTTCCAGGCGCTCCCTGCGTCTGCTCGGTTCTAGGCAGCCGCTGAGCATGGTGCGCTGCTGTATCTGGGGCGGGCGAGGAGACGGGTCTCTCCGTGCCTTTGTCAGGACATGGAGACCCGCGGAAGCGCTTTCCCGCCGCGACAGCGCTGCGTATCGGCCTTTCTGGTGGTTTTGTGGGTGTTTCCAGGGTTTCCTGTGTGTTTCTGCTCTGGGGAACTGGGGGTGGGCGGGACAGAAAACAATAACGGATGGGAGACAGGACCAAAGCGGTGACCCAGTGTCCCTTCCCCCGAGGAATGGCATTGCAGCAGCAGGGCGCAGCGAGGCCGTCTTGCCACAGACCCCACGCTCTGGGGCCAGCGGGGCTGGGCAACAGGCAACAGCGGCCGGCCCGCTGGCCCCCCGCTGCCTGCTGCTCCAACGTGAGAAGTGAGGGGGCGGGGGGGGGGGGGGGGGGGGCGCTGTGCTGCAGGGCTCCTGACTGGCGAGCTCAGAACTCGGGGACCCCCTGAGGGACCCTGTCACTGTGTGTGCACTCACACCCACTCCTGCGTGAGCCCCCGCCCGGCAGGTGAGGACCCCGGGGACCAGGGGACGGGGGCTGGGACTGCACTCACGGCTTCCGACCCTTTGCTCAATGCCAGCCGTGCAGACGCGGTTTGTCCGTCCGCCGCCTTGAAGGAGGGGTGGGTTTGGCTGTAGGAGGGTCGGCCCTGACCAGCCTCCTTGCACAGGGGCTCGTGCAGGATGGCGGGGGGGGGGGGGGGGCTCAAGGTGGGAGCTCCAGGGGCGGGGGCCGAGGCCGACTGTGGTCACTGGAGCTGCCAGTGTCCTCGCTTTGCAGGCCTTTCGTGGAGTTGAACTGTGGCGTCGGGGGGACAGAGTTGGGGACAGGGGTCCAAGCTGGCCAGCACTTTCTGCCCCCCAATCCCTGAAATGTGGGGGAGAAGGTGCCATTGAGCCCCAGCTCCTGTGAGAGCAGCCGGTCACTCTCGGTCACACCAGAGACTGCCGCAGACCCGGGGGCTGTCTGGTCTCACTCCCTCCCTTTGGCCTGGAGGGACGGCTGTCTCTGGAAGGCCCAGGGCTCGCCCCCTGGCCCACCGCAGAGGGCCTCCAGGGGGTGGCCTCATGGTTTCCAGGCCACCAGATCGAGGTGGCTCTGTCCATGATGAGCAGTCCTGGCCCCCTGGCCTACCTGAGACCAAACAGGGGAGGCGTGAACTGATTTCACAGGGGCCCACGTGGCCCTGGGAACGTGGATGAGCTCAGGGGCCGAGAGCCCTGCCTGCCCGGGGATCGGGGCTGGTGGTCGAGTGGCAATGGCCAGACCTGCGCTCGCCGGCCGCCCTGGCTTAGCCTCGTCCCCCACCGGCGCTGCTGACTGAGCACGCACGGGCTGACAGCGAGGGAGGCCAGCGCGGGGCGCGGCGGCCCCTGCCTGAGGAGTGAGTGTGGGGCCCGTCGGGAGAGGAGCCCCAGGGGAGAGGGCAAGAACTTGGGGGTCTATCTCACAGACTCGACAACGTGTGACTGCAGGGTCCCCAGAACACGGTTCCGGGCACCAGGGTGACCTCGTGGCTGCAAGCCAAGGGCCCCCGCGGACACCGCAGAGTCAGAGCCCTGGTACTGGCCCCTTGCAGCTTCCGCGGCAGGTGCTGGGCGGGGGGGAAATGCAGACAAGAAAAACGAAGGGAGAAAACACACCTGCAGCCCGCTCTGAGCTCAGCGCCTGTCACCTTGCAGACGGGTGTCTCCACGTACGAGGACGCACGGCGTTTCGCAGGAGCCAGGTCACTCGGGATCTGTGGTGGGTGTGCGGCCCGAGTCTGGCTGCGGCGGAACCGTGTTTGCAGGAACGTGCTTCGGCGTGGACGTCCCCCTCGAGTTCACTGAGCAGATGTTATTTCAGTGCCCAGAAGTGCCACCGTTCCCCGAACGGGCCCCCTCGGGGACGTTTCCAAGCCCCACAACACGCGTCGGCCACAGACCCTGTTTCCACAGCTCCGTGCCACGCTTTAAGGAACCAGAGGATTCATTCCTCAAACAAGAATCAGGAGATGATTATTTGTGTTATGGAGGCATCTGCAGTCGCACCTTCCAGTGAGCGGCCCTGAGAGATGGGCTCCCTCAGGCGTCGGAGCATGCTACAGTGTGCCACAGTGTGCCACCACAGCATGCTACACTGTGCTACAGTGTGTCAGTGTGCTACAACGTGCTACACTGTGCTACAATGTGCTACAGTGTGCTACAGTGTGTCACAGTGTGCTATAGCATGTGCTATAGTGTGTAGCACACTGTGCTACACTGTGCTACAATGAATCAACCTCACTGCTGGCCAGGGCAGGGGCAGGGGATGCTGGCTGCTTGTTCTGTGCCTTCCTTCCTGGGCTCCTTCCCATGTCAACAGAATGTGTGGGGGCATGCAGACATGCCAGCACATGTACACATGTGTGTATACATGCAATGCACATGCATACATACAAGGAGGAACCCCCCCCAAAAAACAGAATTTATTTAAAGAATTGTTCATCCAGCCCTGGCTGGTATAGTTCAGTGGATTGAGTGCTGGCCCGTGAACCTAAGGGTCGCCAGTTCGATTCCCAGTCAGGGCACATGCCCGGGTTGTGGGCCATGTCCCCAGAAGGGGGGCACGTAAGAGGCAACCACACATTGATATTTCTCTCCTTCTCTTCCCCTCTCTCTAAAAATGAATAAACAAAATCTTAAATAAAAACAACTAAAATATTATTTCAAAATAGTTAAAAAAAAACAAAGAAGAATTGTGCATTCAGAGAGTCCTGAACAAGATGGATGCAAACAGGCTCACTCCAAGACACATCATAATTAAAAGGACAAAGGCTAAAGACAAAGAGAGAATCTTAAAAGCTGCAAGAGAAAAGCAGGTAGTTACCTAGAAGAGGGTGCCAGTGAGGCTGTCAGCTGATTTCTCAGAAGAAACTTTGCAGGCTGGAAGGAATTGCCAAGAAATATTTGAAGTCATGAAGAGCAGGGACCTACAGCCAAGATTGCTCCACCCAGCAAAGACACCATTTAGAATTTAAGGGCAAATAAAGAGCTGCCCAGACAAGAAAAACTAATGGATTCATCATCACCCAACCATTATTATGTGAAATACTATAAGGACTTATCTAAGAAAAGAAGATCAAAGCTATGAACAACAAAATGGCAATAAATACATATCTATTGACAATTGAATCTAAAAACAAACTAAGCAAACAAGAAGGACAGAGACAGAACCATGGATACAGAGAGCATTTTGATGGTTGACAGATAGTGGGGGTGGGGGAGAATGGGTGAGGAGGGGAGGGGGCTAAGAAGCATAAACAGGCAGTCACAGAACAGCCGTGGGGCTTTAAGGACAGTCCAGGAAATGGAGCAGCCAGAGAACTTACTATACGTGTGACCCAGGGACATGGACAGTGGTGGGGGGACTGCCTGAGGGAGTGGGGGGTGCTGCGTGGAGGGGGCAAAGGGGGAGAAATCAGGGCAGCTGTAAAGCATGATCAATAAAATATAATTAAAAATAAACAAATTTAAAGTGCAAAAAATAAAAAATTCTTACATGTTTGAACTCTAGTTACTTCAGGTGCTCTCCATCTGACGCAGTGCACCCGTCAAGGAGATTTTCCCACGGCTCAAAACGGTTTGGAACTCCTTGATTTTGGGGCCTTTTCGTGCTTCGGCTGTTTTTCATTTCACCACTTCCACATCAGCAAAACGTTTCCCTTTGAGGACTTTCATCATCGGGGAAAACAAAAAAATGTCACTCAGGGCAAGATCGGGTGAATGGGGAGGGAGGGGCACAGGGGTCATGCTGTTTTTGGTCAAAAGCTGCTGAACACCCAGTGCGGTGTGGGCTGTGCGCTCGTAAATCACCCATTACTAAGTGAGCAAATGTGTTGACAGAGTCTTCGAAAAAAGAATTCACTGCAGTGGAACGCAGCCTCTCACAACAACACCAGTTGGTGCACTGATCCAGATGGGTTCCCAGAACACTCAGCTAGTGGGGGAAGCCTGTACTGTGAGGGGCCTGCCCTCCAGAAGATAATTCTGGGTTTAGGGGTCCTCCCTTGTCCATAGACACACAGTATTTGGTGGTTTGTCCCCATTGCCAGCTGAGAGGGAATGTGGATGCCATTCATTATTAATTACATCTCTCTAACAGGCGGCCGGCTCCAGCAGCCATTACCGGGGAATAAGCTACCTGTGCTCTGGAACAGATAACGGGAAATAGATGTTGATAAGGCGAGGAAACGCAGTGCTCCCAGACGTGCGACTTGTTATTTAATGAGACCCACGAGCCTTCGAAGAGAAGGCAGGGAACTGTTCATAAAGCCAGGTCTGAACCCCCCAGACTGCGGGTTCGTGTCCACAGGCTCGGTGCCCGGGTGCATGGTGGGGTACCCAGTCATGGGGCCGTACAAGCTTCCCTAAACGCGCCTTTGCCCTGACCAGTCTGGCCGGCCGCCCCCCCCAGGCCTACTGCCCCCTCCAGACCCCCCCAAGGAGCTGGCTGAGGCCTGGCCGTAAGCAAAGCGTGTGTGTGTGTGTGTGTGTGTGTGTGTGTATCTACACAGCCCGATACCAAATAACCCAGCAGTGAACACATTTCTGCTACGTGTGTATTCAATTTCAGGGCTGTATCGGCTTAAATAATTTACTGCGTTGGAATGCACCCGGCACCAAATCAAGCGCTTCGGCAGCACTTAGTGCGGCCGCCATGTGGTGCGGCCGCCTCCTCTCTCTGAGTCCGAAACACTCCCGTCCCTCCCGTGAAGCCCCCCACGCAGGCGTGTTTTCAGTAACGCTTCGTCTTCAAGGCCCTTTCCTCACCCTGCCCTGCGAACAAAAGCCAGGGAAACCCGGGCAGACTCAGCCGCGTGTCGGGTGAGGGGTTTGCCATCGCCTGTTCAGTCACCCTCCCAGCAGCCAGTTTCGGGGTGTCCGCCAGGTGCCGGGAACACCCAGTCTGGACCCGGGCTCTGCCTCCTGTTAGCGGGAGGGAGACCTTGCCCATGACCTTAACCTCCAAGTCGTGTCCAGGTGAAGGGGCGGTAACAACCTGCCAGCGGGGCGGTCGACAGCGGGGCGGAGACTCGACCTCGTGCAAAGGAGCCCGGGCAGTGCCTGGCATGCACGGCGAGAGCTCGGAGCTCGGTGGGCGTGCGTGTCTCCTTCACATGGATTTTTAAAAAGATTTTATTTATTTATTTTTAGAGAGGGAAGGGAGACAGAGAGAGAGAGAGAAACATCAATGTACGGTTGCTGGGGGTCATGGCCTGCAACCCAGGCATGTGCCCTGACTGGGAATCGAACCTGCGATGCTTTGGTTTGCAGCCTGCGCTCAACCCACTGAGCTACGCCAGCCGGGGCTCACATGGATTTTTAATGGTGGGAGAAAACACACGGAGCAACGTGTGCCAGTGTAGCCATTTCTGCGGGAGCCGTCACGTGACATCAAGCACACCCACATTATCACGCAGCCGTCGCCCGCACCTGTCTGGAGAACGCTCCTCCTGCCAAACAGAAACTCCGTCCCCGCGAGACGCTCACCCCCGCCCCTCCCCAGCCCCGGGCACCCACCATCTCCTTTTCCATCTGCAGGGATTTGACTCCTCTGGGGACCTCACATGATTACATGGGGTCACGCGGGGTCTGCCCTTCTGTAGCCGGTTGGGCGAGGTTCCATGGCAGAGCACGCCACAGACCAAGTCTGAGTTTGTCCACCACCTCTTGGTGGACAGGGGGGTGGCTTCTGCCTCTTGAGTTTGGGGGACACCGTTCAGTCCATAGCAGAGCCCGAGAAGGCCCAGCATAACGTCTCGGGGCGCTGGGCACCATCCCGCCGCGTTTGCAGGAGGAGGATGGGTGGGGGGGAGGACGAAGTGTCTCTGGAAGAGGCCCAGTGCCTGGCCCGGGGCCCAGAGTCATGTTTGGGCACGATCCTGGGGGCCCGGCTCCCCAGGCAGGGGACACACGGGGACCTGTTTCTTCCAGGCCCCGGGGGCTGGGCCCTGCTCCAGGGAACCCCTCTTGCTGACACTCTGACGATCCTAATCGTGTCTGCGTGTGGAACGGGCGTAAAGCCGGCCCTCGCAGGAATGGACCTCGGCAGGACTCTGGCCCCGGCCGGGCCATCACGGAACAGTCTTGAACGCCCTAGGGCAAGTGAGAAGGTCAAAGTCAGGGTGTGTGTGTGTGTGTGTGTGTGTTGACAATGGTGACTTTGGTGTGGGGGGGTGCATTTTAAAAACTATCTTGCTGAAGGCAGGTCCTTTTTTGAGAAGTTCTCTTGTGTTTTCTGTCGGAGCCTTTGCGCGGGGGAGCCCCATGCATTCTGAGTGGTGGGGTCTGGCTGTGTCTGCAGTCTGTGAGAGGAGTCGGTATGAAATGCCACCAAAGTCTCCAGTTCGCCTCGTTCCAGCCTCCGCCCCCTCCAACCCCTTCCCAGCTCCCTCGGATTGATTGCCCCTCGGACCCCCGCCCCCTCATCCCCCAAGTTGTCACTGGAATGTGGGCAGATGGAGAAGGCTGCCCCGCCTGGGAACGTGGAGGGCTCATTTATTACGTAACCTCTCATTAATTGAGGACTATTTACAAATAGCTGGGCTTCCCCACTGCCCTGCCCCGACAGACGGACGGACGGACACGCCCTGCACTCCCCAACAGTCGGATAAAGGAGCATCACCCGGTCCATCGAGACCTGCTGGCTGTCCTCACGCACCTCCCCTGCCCTCAGCCAGGGTGTGTGGGGGTGGGGGGGCAGGTCATGCCCTGGGCCTGCCCAGGTCAGCCCCTCAGCCCACGGTGTCCCTGTGGGGTGCAACGGAGAGGCCGGGAGCAGGGGGCAGGGCAGGAAACCCAGTGTGGGGTGGCAGGAAGGATTGCAAACTTGGAGAAAAGCGATGAACACAAAACAGAAGGCGACGCCTCCTGACCCTTCGCTCAGACCCCGCCCCTCGCGCTCAGGCCCCGCCCCTCACGCTCAGACCCCCGCAGTTCTGAGTCTGGAGCTCAGCTCGCGGAGTGCCCGCGGGCAGCTCCCCCTCCCCCGGGCTGGGAGTCCCTCTCCAGGAAGGACTTGGCTCCCGCCCATAATGCACAGAGAAGCCGGGGCGGCGGCAGGCCCCCCCTCCCGCCCCGTGTCTTCCCCACCTTGCCAGGCTGCGCATTAGCATTTCCCTCCTGTCCGCCCCGCGACACGAATCTTGATTTAAGAAATCAGACCTGGCAGCTGTAGCTGGCCCTTACCATGCTCCAATTGCCAGGATCTGGACAATCTGCCGTGGGCAGGCAGGGCGGCCTCCGCACGCCCGTCCGGCGCGGTGGATTCGGTGAGCGCACGCGGCAGCATTCATCTGGGTACCGCTCAACTCGCGGGCCCCCGCCCCCCGGGGGCTGGGAGAACCGCAGCCTGGAGGAGAGCCCCCGTCTGAGCACGTCCGCGGGGCCCTTCCGTCTCACCTGGAGCCTCCGACCCAGGACCACGCGCCACCCAAAAGCGAAGCTCAGGCACCGCGTTATCTCGTGGGAAATGGGGCTGAGCCGGGCGCTGGTCTCTTCCGTGACAAACCTCAGTGTCACCACCTCCCGGGGCGACGCGTCCTCCCAAGGAACGAAACTCGGGACGTTATTGGGACAGAGGGTTGGTGGGTGGGCGCGGAAATGGACTAAAACCCGTGACAGGCAGTCATGTTTCCGATGCGAGGAGGGCAGATTAGCGGTGACAGGAGCCTTCCTCAGCCCTGGCTGCTGGTCCCAGGTGATAAGTGCGCGCCGGGAGCTTCGGGGAGAAGCGGAGGCGGGGCCGCCAGCCCCCAGCTGGGGCGCTCGGGAGGCGCCTGGCCGCCCAGGGCGCCCGCGGGCCGCTGTCCACGGTGCTGAACGCCTGTTCTCCACACCCTGTTTCTCTGAGAAGTGAGGGCGTCTCCTGGAGTGGGGCACAGCTATTCCATGGCAGGATTTGGTGACAAGGGTGTAGGGTCTAACTCGCTAACCGCCTCCCCAGCCCAGGGGCCTCCGGCGTGGGGAAACTGGGAAGGGAAAGCCATGGTGACTTGTGGACGAGTCCAAAGCCGGTTCCGTTTGCCTTGCTTTTCTCACGACACGAGCCAGTCGTGCGGCCACGGTGGGCAGCCCGGCGGCCTGCTCTGTGATTGTCTACCCTCAGAAAGACGGGGCTTCTGAGACCTCCGCCTCTCGTGTCCCAGCCAAGCAAGGGCTTCCGGGGCCTCTTGACAGGGGGGCGGAGGGCGGGGGCAGGTCTGAAGCCCCTTAAAGCCAAAGCGAGGCCCTCGAGGAAGAGCCGTCTTTCACACTCACTCCCGGGAGAAAGGCTGCATTCCCAAACGAGGTCGGTTTGCTCCTTACCTTCCTGCGGCAAAGGGAGTGGGCGGGCCCCGCCCAGGGCAGCTCCGCGTGGGCGGAGCCAGAGCTCAGCAGTCGGAGGTCTCCGGCGGCGGCTGCGAGCGGAGGGCAGAGAGCGCAGAAAGCAATCTGTTCTGCGTGCTTGGCACACCGCCGTACCCCTCATTACCCAGCGGGCGCTCCCAGCCTCACCCTCCGGGGCACCGACAGCTTCGGGGGCCGTGCACGGCTGTGTGTGTGTGTGTGCACGGTGCTGAGTGTGTGTGCACGGTGCTGAGTGTGTGAATACGAATGACCGCCTGAATTCCCTTTTCTTCAGCCAGTATTTGTTAGCACCGTCTATGTGACAATGCTATCGGCGTCATCCAGGCCGTGCCGAGGGGGTGGTGACGGTCTCCGGGTCCTCAGGCTGGTGTCGGTGCAGTGGGGCATGAACCCTGGAGACCTGGCCTCGTAAGAGGGCGTGGGCCAGCCTGCCAGGCCCCTGTGAGCCCCTCGTCTCTGCTGCTCCGTCCTGCTCACCACCCCCCCCCCCCCCCGCCGACGTGCATGCGCCCGGCCGCTGGTCCGTCTGGTGTTTGGGCGCCTGTAGCTCCCTCTGGCTGTGAGACAGGCGCCCCAGGGCCCCGGTGTGACTGTTGGGAGAGCCTAACAGCCCGAAGCAACCCCGAAACGCCGGAGGCCAGTGAAAGCCTCCGACCGAGGGTGCGGGGGTGGGCGCTGGGTCTCCACGGGGCACCAGGCGTGGCCCAAGTGCATCCCCAGCCCGCAGGGAGACGGGAGCCTTGCCCAAGTCAAGGTTTCGCTCCGTGGCCGTGGCCGCATCAGAATGGCTGAGTCGCACGCTGCCCAGGCTTCTGGAGGCAGCCTGCCCAGGCAGTCCCCTTCTTTCTCCTGACCAAGGGGGGCGACAGGGGGCCCCCAGATGGGCGCTGGGGAGTGACACACATGTGAGCAGAAAGGGCTGAGTCCCCGCCGTGCTCCGTGTGGACAGGGGCGTCCCTGAGAATGGAGACCACGGCAGGGGGCCTTCAGAGGACGCCTCGTGTGGGGGGGACTGCCTCCCGAGCAGTGGGCCATCCAGGGGCTCCTAGGGTCAGGGGGTGGGCAGACGGCACGGGCTCGGGGTCTGCCTGAGCCCCATCCCTCCTGCGCAGAGGGGCATGCCCCCCACCCTGGGAGCGATGGCTCAGCCTGTCAGCAAACCCCCGCAGCGGAAGCAGAGGCTGCAGGTACCTCCTATGTTTAACCACGGGTCCCCCCGGGCCGGCCCACTTCATGCAACCCCAGCGACTTTCTTATCCCCCGCGCTCCCACTCGGCTGGCAAAGCCACCCAGAATCCAGGATGCGGCCCTGCTGGGAGAGCCGGGGCCCGTCCCACGCACCCAGGGCACCGGCGAGACGGAGACCAGCCTCGCAGGGGGGGCTTGGCAACCAGACGCTCGCACGCCCGGCCAGCAGAGCCGATATTTGGTGCCGCTCGTTTTAAAACACACGTTTCTTCTCCACTCACTCAGACGCGGCTCCGGCCAGCCAAACGGCCCGCCCCTGGACGGCAGGCTGGCCTCGGGCCTTGTCCTGTCCTCCCCCAGCCCTCCACACCGCATCTTGAGTTTGCTTTTCCCCTCCGGAGTTCCCCCAGGGAGGGCTGGGAAGCCCGAGGAGGGGGTAGGCAAGTGAGTCCGTCCGGAAAGCCGCACGGGCTGAGCTGACCCGCCCTGGGGGAGAGTCCTCCCCGAGCCCACGGGCTGTTTCGGGGGCAGACGGCCGGCGGCGCCAGGGGCAGAGGGGCCAGCGCTGAGGCCACGGGAGGGCTAACGTTGCAAGTGCAGGGCAGCCTGTCCCCGCCCCAGGCACCGGGAAGAGAAGGCGTCTCCAGAAGTACATGAGATGCACGGAATCCACGCATGTCCGTCCACCTTGTCAGAAACCACAGCTTCTCCGGTTGGAGCAAACCTTAACCGTGACCTCCCTGGGGCCCCGCCCCCGGAAGCCCTTCGCTGGGGTCATTTGTGTCCACCCCAGCCTCCGCCACTCACCGCTGGAGCCGGAACCCCTGCCGTGACTGTGTCAGGACTGAGCTTTGCGGTGACCGGCGTGTGTGGAACCGTGTCCTCGGTGCTCGGCCGGGGGCTGAGCCCTGACCGTGGGCCACGCGCTGGCGTCCCCACGAGAATCCCGTGAAACTGGCTCAGTGTGGGAATCTCAAGTGTCCATTTTCCAGGTGAGGAGACCGAGGCTCACCCCCCTCCCCAGCCTGGCCTCCAGGGCACGTGCCCCTCCCCCCTCCTACTCACGCGCCTGCCTGAGCGCCTGCGGGGCCTCCCCTGCCGGAGGCACCTGTGATTAGCACCTGCTCTCCCACTTCCGCTTACAGGCGGGGTGGCACCGTCCCAGCCCCCCCCCACCCCAGGGTTATTGGTTATTTTTAGCAATCGATGTTATTGATGCCGCGTTCACAGGAGGAGGCCACGAGAGAGCTGTTCTTCCAGCTCATTACGCTTCAAGCTGAACCATCCCCCTTTTATATAAACCCTGGCACATAAAGATAAAATGCACCCCTTTCCGGGGGGAGCTCTGGACCCGAGGCTGAGAGCTGGGAGCGGCTTCACAGATGACTTCCGGGGGGGGGGGCGGGGACTGGGTCAGGAGGTCAAACCTAGACCTGGGGAGTCTCGGGCCAGGGCAGGGGTGCTGGGCCAGGTAGAAGGTCTTGCTTGGCCCATGGTGGGGTCACCGAGGAGGTGAGGGAGCGTGGAATTCACGGTCCGTTTCCAGGGTGGACTCCCAAGTACTTGCCGGTGGGCTGGGCAGGGGGTGCGAGAGGCGGCCTCGGGTCTGAGGTGTCCCCAGGTCTGAGGTGTGAGCAGGAAGAAGCAGCTGGAGGAAGGCGGCGGAGGTGGACGGTCCGGAGAGGCCGGCCGCCGGCCGTCGGGGACTCGGTTTAAACGCGCGAAGTCCGAGAGACCCGCAGGCAGGCGGGGAGGCTGCGTCCACAGGTGGCAACACCTCTCTGGGGCCTGGGGGCGGACGCTGCCCAAGCCGTGCCCAGCACCTGGCCGCAGGGCGGAGGGAGGCCGGGCAGACACGCGCGCAGGGACAACAAGGTGTGGCCTTGGGGGCTCCCCTGGGCGCGACCTCCCCGGGCGGCCCCCGGGCACGTGGGGTGAATATCCGCCCACCCGCCCGGGAAAGCGTCGGTGCTGGCAGGCGGATCCGGGGTGTCCCCGTCTCTTAGTCCGGGGTGTCTCCGCCTCTTAGAGCCGAGCGTACTGCCGAGTGGCGTCAGCAAGTCGGGACGCAGGGCAGTTGTTGACGTCAGCGTGCAGGGGGAGGGGGAGGAGCTGCCGGAGGCAAAATAAAACAAAAAAAGCCACGCCCATGACCCCCCATTCCTGGCCTGACGGGGATGTGAGGTCACAGGGCCGGAAACTCCGAGACCGCCGCTCCAGAGCCCCGCCCCCCCGCCCACCCTCCTGGGTGGGACCAGGACCCAGGGTGTCCCTCGAGCGCGGGGCCCCCTTTGCTGGGCACTGAGGCCCCACGGCGGGCTGGTCAGCGGGGTGGGCTCCCTCTCCGGCCCCTGTTTTCACACGCAGCCTGGATTCAGCCGCTTCATGCCCCCCCCCTTCCTTGTTCTCAGCACAGGGAGAGGGACCAGAAAGCCACCCAGTCACCCAGCAGGGGGTGGACTGGAAAAGACTGTGAGGACGCGGCCCTGGGGCACCCGCTCCGGCGGGAAGCGGCAGCCTTGGAAGCTCTGTCACCTGTCGGGGGGCTGGCCCGGGACGTGCCCACACTGCGCAGCTACTGAGGGTCGGGGCAGGGCCCCCCACTGCAGCTTGCTCCACTCAGCAGGCTTGGGGTGCCTCTGGGAACAGGCTCAGGAAGGAGGCAGGGCAGGAGGAGGTGGGCCAGAGGCCTGGGCAGCAGGTGGGGGCCGGCCCTCCCCTCCGGGCTGGGTCGCCTGGGCAGGCCCAGGCAGCCAGTGGTGCTGGGCCAGAGCCCCCAGGCGAGACGGCCGCCCCGGCTCAGTGCACCCACCCACCCAGGCAGTGGGGGACCCTCGGGCCCCCGTGCCCCATTTGCTCTGCTCTGCTCGGGTGCAGGGGAGCCCGGCTTTCAGCTGAATCAACGAGGAGCGTGCCAGGCCAGCAGACCAGCCACTCAGCCTTTTTTTCATTCCGAGGGAAGTTCGGCTCCCGGGAGCAGAAAACCGTTCTCCGAGAGGAAACGCCTCGTCGCGTCCCCTGGAGGGGGAACCTTCCCGACACGGAAGTGTCCCCGACTTCATTCAGCCGACACAGCACGGCCCCCGCCCCCGCACCCCCTGTCTCAGGTCGCCTTGCCCTCGGTGTATGCTTGTGGGGATGTCCCCCTGCCCCCCGCCACCTCCCACGCCCCGAGTCCCCGTCCAGACCGCCGGTCGGTCGCGGGCTGCTGGGCGTTGGGTCAGCGCTCTCTCCAGAAACAAATGCAGCGGCAGCTCCACCGCGGCTCGACACGGGTCTCCTGATGCCCCCGCCGCCCCCCCCCCCCGTTTCCTTTCCGGATACATTTGTCTCAGCAAAGTCCGGGGGCCCGCTCCACGGCGGTCGAATTAATGGGTCGCGCCTGCGTTGACGCGTCTGTCTCAGCCCAGCGGCTGCTGATTTCCCTGGCGACGGCTCCCCTCATCAGGGCCTGGCGCGCCCCGCTGCCAGCCCCCTGGGGCGGTGGGGTGGGCTCGACCGGGCGGGCGGACAGACGCTTGTGCACGCATTTACTCAGAGGAGCCCGCTGGAGGCCACTTACTGGTTTTAGCGCCCTTAGGTGCATTAAAAGCTCTGGGGGAGGGCCGTTAACCCACAACCAGCTGGGTGTGAACCCCGCCCAGCACAGTCCCCCAGCGTGGGGGTCGCTGGGCGGGGCCGCGGCTGAGACGGGAGGAACGCCCCAGCACGGCCACACAGCCACCAGGGCCCCTCTGGGCCCAGCCCCCCGGAGATGCCTCGTCCCCGCCCCCCACACCGGACCCTGCCAGGCTGTCGTCACACGCACACGGGGAGGCCCAGGTCGGATGACTGGGAGTCGGTCCCCGAGGCCACCCCGCTGGCCCGCACCTGGGCCTGGAGCCGGGGGCAGCAAACACCAGCTGGGCAGGGAAGCGGCGAGTCCGAGCCGGCCGGCGGCGGTGACGCCCAGAGGTGCCTGGAGGACGACCACGTGCTCACCCACTTGCTCCGCCCCCCGGCGTCCCCAGCGCCCGCTGCGCCGCCCAGCTCCGCGTCCCGGCGGTGGGACAGCTGCTGGCCCCGCCCCCGAGCCTGTGGCAGCCAATCGGGGTCCCGGGACTCGGGAGCCGGAGGAGGAGGTAGACAAGCCGACTCCGTGAACATTGTATCCGGTCTCACTTCCCCAAGTGCCCAGCCTGGAGCAGCCGAGACACGCGTGTCTTGCTCACCTGATTCCCTGTCTTTTTCCCGCTCATCCCGAGATCCGGGGCTGCCTCCCTCACGCACCGGCCCATCAGCAGCCGCCCCACGCCGCCCTCCACCTCCCCCCTCACGCAGTGCGCGGGGCCGCGTCTGGTCGAGCAGGACTCTGGCCCCAGCTCTGCCCCCCGGGCCTCGGTTTCCTCGTCTGTGCAACGGCCGTATAAGCAGCCCAGAGCCTCGTGGGCGCTGTCCGTGAGAAACGTGCGGGAGGACGTGTGAGGGCAGCTGCCGCCGCCGTAAATACACTCCCTCGGAGCCAGGGGTTCCAGGTGGCGCCTGCGATGTGGTGGTACCTGGAGGGGGCCCAGGGGCTGGCCCTGGACTGACTGGCCCTGTGACCTGCGTTGGCCCTGCCCGCCCCGGGCTTCCGCCTCCTCATCCATCCCGGGGGGGGGGGGGGGGGGACAGCTAGCCCCCCACCCCTGCTCCAGCCAAGCAGCCGTGGGCCACCTGCCCCAGGGCCAGGGTCCTGGCCATCATCCAGGCGGAGACGGGGGTCTGTTGGACGGCGTCTTCAGCAAGAGGGCTGTTGTTGGAGGGGCTCCGAGCTGAGGCTCAGGCCCGGACCGTGTAGGGGCCACACGCACAGCCCACAGCCGGGAAGAGGCCCCCGCTGACTTCCCAGGGGGGTCCTGGGGACCGGGTTCCTGCAACCAGAGCAGCCGGGGGTGGGGTCAGGAAGGTGCGGCTGCAGGTGGCACCTTGTGGGAACGGGCGGCGTGTGGCAGGCACTGCAGCCACCTCATAGGGTGACGCCCATGGCCCAGCGCTGGGGCCTCAGCCCCATACTTGGGTGCCAGAAACTGGGCCCTTGGCTTTTCTGAGGAGGGGGATGGAGACCCTCTTTCCTCCAAGGCGGCTGGGGGGGAGCAGGGACCAGGGACAGCCGCCAGGGGCGTGGGGGGCAGGGATGGGGGGCCCCGGTGCCAGCCACCTCCTGGGGCTGCGGAGGAAAGCCGGGGTCAGCAGGGACGGAGCTCCCCAGCTCAGCAGTCCTGCTGACACCTGGCTGTCCCGTCTCAAGGCCGCCGTGGGGCCGGACGCTAATCTGGGGCGCACCTGTGCTGAGTCACCAGCCCTGGAAGAGATGCGTCCACAGGCACTCGGTGTGGCCGGGAGACCGGGGTCAGCTCCCCACTGGCCAGGCAGAGCCAGGCCACTCTGTGGCCGGAGAGGCGTCCCCCAGCCCTTGGAGGGACCCTGCAGCCTCCCTCTGTCTCTGGACCTGTCACCCCAACTGGTTTTGCTCTGACACCGGTTCCCGGGGCGGGGACTCTGCAGCCAGAATCAGTCCCCGTGTGGCCCAGCCACCCGGTGCCACCGCCCGCGCCCTGGCCGCCACGGCCGGCCCTCGCGCTGCTCCATCCCCCGGCCCTGCCCTGCCCAGCCCACATTCCAACCCCCAAGCCCGGTGGTGAGCCTGGCTTCCCGCAACACCACGTGCTGTGCCCCTCCCAGGGCCCAGGAGCCCAGGCATTTGGGAAGATTCTTGCCCTGCGGGGTTCCAGGCAGGCGCCCCGAACATGGGGTCTCCTGGCTGCACCCATCCCACGAGCAACAACAAAGGACACAAGTGCGGTGGCCCTTGGCCTCCGGTCCCTGCCGGCGGCTTTGCTGGCTAGCTGTAGAGGGCTCAGCCCAAACCACAGCAGACGAGGCTCAGAGACCATTCTGGACCCGCTGTCGTAGGCCGGGGGCCCCTGCCCACCCAGACACAGCCAGCCTGCACTTAGCACCCAGCCCCAGTGGGCAGGGGCGCCTCACCAGGGACAGCGGCCATCTGTCACCGGTCTGTTGCTTCCAGCCCGCAGAGGAGTCCACTCTGCCTTCTGGAGACACAGCTCCGGAAACCAGATGTCCCCCGGTGCCCCTGCCCTGGGGGCTCCTGGTGCTGGGTGGGCCTGAGCGGGGTAGGGGGGCATCGGATAGGTCATCACAGTGACTGGAGTCGGCCAGTCTGGGTGGGTGTGTGGCCTGATACCCGGTGGGGCCGACTGAGGGGGAGGGGACGTGGACCAGGGTAGAGCCAGGGGTCGGGGTTGCAGAGGAGCGGGTGGTGGTTCCAGGTCCTCGTGGGGGGTGCGGGGGAGGGCGGGCCCCGAGCTGCTGCAGGGGTGAGCTCCCAGGGCCGAGACACCCCCGGGCCTGCAAGAACGGGGGCGGGGGAAGACTAGCGGCCAGCTCTAGCTGGATAACAGGCCAGAGGTCAGTCTTGGAGAGAGGGTTGAACTTGACCTTTGCAGTCCAGAGGGCAGGGCTCAGGCCCACGGGGAAATCATCAGGAGGCACATTCCGGTCTTTTCGGGGAAGGACTTCCTCACAGGGGAGGTCTCTGGGACCGGTGGCAGGGGAGGTGCTGGGGACACTGGGGTCACCCAGGGGTAGGCAGGGGCCTGTGCACCTTCTGACCCAGAAGCGGAGATTCTGAGCCCTCATCCACTTGTGACTCACTCGCTGTCGGAACACGGGTTGTCTGGCTCTCTGAGAACAGGGAGAGAGAAAAGTGGGTGCCAGGGCAGCAGAGAGAAGGGAGGATGGAAGCCACCCGGAGAAGAGGGCCCGGGACGTGTCCCGGTCGGACCTGTAACCAGGAAGGAGAGACGGAGAGAACGTGAGGACCCCTCGTGGGCGGACCCCAGACTCGCCGGGACCGGGGCTGCTCTCGGGCACCCCGGCTTCCCCTCCACCTCACCTGCCAGGTGCCTCCCGGCTTGGGCGCCCGGCCTTTCCCAGGCTTCTCCACAGCCCGCGGTCCCAAGCAGCAAGACCGGGAGGCAGGGCGTCTTCCCCCGAAAAGAGTGACAGGGGGACAGGTGACCTGGGGCACAGGTGTCAGACCCGAGAGACCGTGGAGGTGACCATTCCAACCCCGTTAGCTTAGAAACACAGCAGTGAGGCCTGAAGGGTTGCCAGTGTGGCTGTCTGGACACAGAGCCGTCCAGCTGTGACACCACGGGTGCCGAATGCTGTCCCTTAAGGAAACGGCCGGAAGACTCAGTTCCACCGAAACACGGAAGTCCCCTGGGCTGAGGCCAACTTCGCAGGCCCCCACCAGAAACCAAGGACAGCGAGACGAGACGCTGGCCAGACCCAGACGCTCAGGACACGCCCCTTCAAGGGCCGAGGTGTCCTGGAGAGAGAGGAGGGCGGCCCGCGTGTCCAGGCTGCTGCGGCGGCCGGTTGCTCCTGCCCCCAGGGCCCTCCCGAGCGCTTCCCACAGCGACACAGAAGTCGGCTGGGGGACTGTAGGGGCAGGGGGACTGCAGGGGCGGGGGCCCCCACCAGATGTCCTCGCAGACGCCCTCCCCGGCCAGTCGCGGGCGGGTGGCCCTGCTGGAGACGACTCCCCGGGGTGACGGTGCTCCAGTGCTCACGGACGGGGACGGTGCGTGGTGGCAGCAGCTTCAGGTTCCTGCCGGCTCCGCGGTCTGGACGCTGAGCCCTGTGGGTGCCCCCCGCCCCTCCAGCCAGTCCCAGGCCGCCTGCTCAGAGTCCCCTGGTGGCTCAGGTGCATGGGACCTGCCTGGGGTCGGCAGGCTGTCGTGGCCCCAGCCCCTAGGGAAGCAGTTTGTGGGCTTGGCTGGGAGGTCCCAGCCCCGGCGACCTCCAGAGTGGGAGGGGATCCGCCCGGTGGACGTGGGAAGTAGGAAACGGCGGGGGTCTTGGGAGGGATTCTGGGTGTGAGCCCTCTGGGAGCTGGAGAGTGGCTAACGTCGGCCTGGGGCATCCTGGAGATGACACGCCCGCCTGTGTGCTGGGAGGTGATGAGGTCGCCCTGCCCTCGAGTCTGAGAGAAAACCGGGCTCCGGAAAGTTCCTCCAATGGCAGGCGACCCGGCAACCTGGCGGACGTCACTGACCCGAGCTTTCAAAATGCTTTTTTTTAAATTTTGTATTTTAAATATTTTATTTATTTATTTTCAGAGAGGGAAGGGAGGGAGAAAGAGAGAGAGAGAGAGAGAGAGAGAAACATCAATGTGCAGTTGCTGGGGGCCGTGGCCTGCAACTCAGGCATGTGCCCTGACTGGGAATCGAACCTGCGACACTTTGGTTCGCAGCCCGCGCTCAATCCACTGAGCTACGCCAGCCAGGGCTTCAGAACGCTTCTGATGCGTTGTCCCCGAGCGACGCCTCGGGGAGGGAACCAGGGGCAGTGGGCAGCCCGGCTGCCGGCGGAGCCCTGGTAAAGCCAGCAGCTGCGAGGCCTGGGGCCAGCGGCTCCTGGAGCTGCAGACAGTGAACAGGTGCACTCCCCCCGCACCCCCCCAGGTCCGGCTTCGGGAGGAAACCAGCCTTCGGCTCAGAACCTTCACAGCCACCCGGGGCCCAGCTTTGCTGGGAGGCTTCCTGCGGGCAGAGGGCAGTTGCTGGGTTCGGGAGCACTGAGTGGCTGGCTGCCTGCTTCTCGGGCTCACTGCTGTCGTCACTTACTGCCACAGATCTGCCATCTCCTGGGTGAGGGCCCCCTGGGGCCGCGGTGACTGCCCGCCCCGCCTGTCCCAAGAGCTTGCCCACTGCAGAGGTGCGCCCAGTCCGCGAGCCTGGGAGTGGGGCCCTGGGGTGGGGCAGGTGGGCTGGGGAAGGCCCACGGAGGGGGGGCCTTGGCAGGACTAGCTTCGGCCCGGGGTGTGTGTGGGTTTCCTGCGGCTGCTGAAGCCGATTGTCACCAGCTGGGTGGCTTACAGCGGGGACTTCCGCTCTCTCAGGTTGCTGGAGACCGGAAGTCCGGAAGCCAGGTGTGGGGGGGCCGCTGCCCCCCACCCCCTGCAACCCCCATCCCCCGGCTCTGCAGCGGAGGCTCCCTCCAGCCTCCAGCGGCCCAGGTGCCCTGCGCTGTGTGGCTGTGTCGTCCCGGTCTCTGCCTGGGCCTGTCTTCACCTGCCTCCTCCCTGTGTGCACGCCTGTGCCCAGGTCTCCTGGGACACGTTTTGTGGGGACCACCATGTGCACCTCCAACTTGCATAGTACTGGAGCATGCATTCATCTTACAAAACTGGTCCCACTGTGTGCCGGGCACCGTTCTAGGCCCCGGGGGTGTGGGCGACCATCGGACGGTCTGCGTCTCCTGGAGCTTCCGTCCCAGGCAGGGGAGGGCGGCGTTGGCGTCCTCGGTCTGTCCCCTGGGTGGACCCCACCCGAGCAGCCCGGAAGGAAGGCAGCGGGAGCTCACAGGACTCCCAGCAGCTCCGCCCCGGCCTTCCCGCGGCAGCTACGGACAGGGCTGCCGCACAGCCTGCGGGCCCTCCGGCGGGCGCGGGGGTCCTGCTGGGAGCCGGGAGGACCCGGCCCGAGTCAGCAGCAAATCTGTGTGCCTTTCCAGGGTTCTAGGCAAATAACGTAAATTTGAAGAGCCACGGAATTTACAAAGCGCCTATAAAATCCCCACATTCGCTCGGATTGCTCCTTAAAAGTGCTGGCCCCCTTCCAAAACGCTGAGCTGGGAGAGAGACGCAGGAAAGAAATTGCAACAAAACAGTTTGCCTTTGCTGCGGTCCTCACTCCGGCCCGAGTGTTTCCAGAACCGTAACCCTGTCCTAGCCGGCGGTGACAGTGCAGGGAAGGCCACCGGGGGACGGCCCTTGAGGCTCCGGAGTGCCTCCTTAGCCCCGGGTATGTCACCCTGCCTGAGCTCAGGCCCCGAGCCCGCGCAGCCGAGTGGCAGCCAAGGGCACGCTCTCGGGGCGTGGCCACTGACGCCCCACCTGCGCCCGCCTCACCTGCAGGGCCCCCCCGCCCCACCGGGCTGCTAACCCGGCTTCAGCAGCCAGGGCCCCTGAGATGAAAGGACGAGAAAGTGGCCAGAGTGGGTGCTTTGTGGCCAAGGCCCCACTCGGGGCCTCTTGCCCAAAGGTGGCTTTGCGCTCAGGCCTGGGTCAGCTTCTCAGGAGTGACCTCCACCCCGGGTGCTGCCGGGGGACAGGAAGGGTGAGGGTTCGCCTGCCTGCTCCAGTCTCTGGCCTCTGACACCCACGGCTGAGCCAGAGGGCTGAGGTCGGGGAGCATCCATCTGGCTCCTGTCACCACCTCCAGCCGCTGCCGCGGGCTCAGCTGGCAGCCTTCCTCCCGCTAATGAGCTCTCTGGAGCTGGCAGCCCTCAGCCGGAGCGCTTGCGGGTTGGCCCCGACACTGCCCAGCTTGGGAGGCTTGCCCTCCACAAAGCCTGTGGCCACTCGGGCCACCTGCCCCATGGAGCCCCGGCCCCAGCTTGGAGCGGCTGCACCCGTGGAGAGCAGGCAGGGGACAGAAGGGCTGGTGGCTCCGACTGACGCGGCGGAGCCTCCTCGCTGGGTCCCTCATGAAGGCCCTGCAGCCGGTGGGCATGGGTCATCGCCGGGACCCTCCTCTCCCAGGGCCACCCTGGGCCCGTGTGGTCGGAGCTGTCCGGGCTCCCTGCGGAGCCTGGGTCCCGGCTTCTCCTCGGCTCTCGGGGAGCACACGGTGCCCGTGCAGCGCAGGGAACCGCATCTGCGTGTTAACACGCCCCTGCTCCGCCCTCCCGCCGGTCCTCCGGCGTCCGCTGAGCGTGCGTCCCTCCCAGGCCGCAAAGCGGTCTCTCTCCTCGGCCCCCACAAAACCCCCCTCTCCCCCCAGCCCCCACGCCTGGCCCGCCAGAGGAGACTGCGTTGCAACTTGTCTGCCTCTCAGAAGAATGGACGAGGCACTTGCCCTCCACGCCCCCTGTGACCTTTCTCGAAGCCTCTGTTTAGGCGGACACCGTGGGCCCCGTGGGGGGGGGGGCTGGGCACCCAGGACAGCTCACCGCGCAGCTGGCAGGCCCCACTCAGGGTGGGTGCCGCGCCCCTGCTCCTGCAGCCCCTCACCAGAGGAGAGCAGGGCCCAGCGTGCAGCCTGCAGGGTCGGGCAGGGACACCGGGCTCGCTGCGGGGACTGGTCCACGTTCTGGGAGGGGAGCGCAGCCCCGGACTTGGCCTTTGACCCGCCACGCCCTGCTCTCGGCTGCCCACTTGGCCCTGCCGCCGAGGGACAGGGAGGGGACCAGGGACAGAGAGAGATCTGGCATTTCCGGTTGTGAGCAGTGAGTGGGTGGGAGCTCGCGTGGCCGGGGTGGCCACGGCCACGCAGGAAGAGCGGGCTTCGTCAGGCGTGGCACTGGGGGCACGGGGTCTCCGGGGCTGTGCTCGCTGGAACAGGGTCTTTGGACGCGGGGTAGAGTAGTAACTGTCTCCGTCCTCAGCAGGGGGGCTGTGCTAGCCCGGACAGCTTGGTCAAGTTCAAGGTAACCCAGCGTCAGCCTGCTGGTCCAGGGCTCACGCTTCGACCGTCGAGGTCTCGGGAGGCCGGAGGACAGTCACTTCCCAGGATCCAGGGTCGGCGAAGCCTGTGTGGCTGCCTCTTGGTTTCCCCGCGACCCCCCTCTCACAGCAGAAGGAGGGCGCCGGGCCCTGGGCTGGCGGGGTGGCAGAGGGTGGGGGCTCCCCACGCTGCTCCCCCGCCCCCGCCGCGAGAACGTCCCCTCCTCGGGGGACAGGGGGGCAGATGCCACGGCGGCTCCCGCCCAGAGACCTCCTCCTCCCAGCGGCCACGGAGCTCCGATTTACATTAGGGCTGCGACGGGTCGGAGTAAATGGAGCAGGTTTGCAATTAGTTTTCAAAGTACTTATCTCATTAAAGTAAATGAATTATTGATTTAGTGACACTCCTGCTTTTAGTGAGTGGCGTGGTGCCATCCTCGCCCCGCGCCTCGGCTCCCGGAGCCGGTGGCCGGCACAGGCACACTCGCTCTGGTCAGGGTTCGCGTTGTGTGTGTGTGTGTGTGTGTGTGTGTGTGTATTTTTTTTTTATTTTAATATTTCCTTCTCGTTATTTAGCTTTGTAATTAGAGTGGGCCCACACGAGAAATGAAGGGCCGGTTTATGGGAACGGAAGCTCCAGGGACAGCAGGCTCGCCTCCCTTCAGGGAAGGGCAGGCTGATGACGGTGGGGGGGTAGGGGAGCGGAGCCCCCCTTGGGGGCCGGGGGGAGGGGTGGGAGGGACCGCCGCTGCCAGCCCACCCACCCGCCAGCCCATCCTTCTCTCTGCATGGTGGAAGCTCATGGCTCGGGAGAGCCCTCCCCAGATTCCTAGAGGACAGTGGCCGGGAGTCTGTGGGGTGTCAGGACCTCGAGCCCCAGCTTGGACAAGCCAAGGGGGACATCTGGGCTGGCAGCTGAGCCTGTCCCCTGGCTGTGGGGGGTGGGGGGGCTGAGGGGGCACGGGAGCCCTGGCCGGAAGCAGAGGTGGAAGGCTGGGACTCAGCCTGCACTTGGTGCCAACCCTGGCTGTGCCACGGCCCCTGGGGTGCCCGGCGGGGGCTTCTTATCCGGGGTCCTCTAAGGGGGAGGGGGTTGTAGGAGAGGGGAGGGAGCCACCTGGGGGTGCGGCCCCTGAGCCTCTGGGGCCCGGGGCCGGCCGAGTGCTGGCTGCTGCGGAATGGGAGGCCCCGGCCCCGCGGGCGCTGACTCAGCGTCTTCCTGCCTCCCCGTCCCGAGCCCTGCTCCCCCCGAGGGGAAGATGAAGCGGCCCATTAGAGGCCACTGGCTCACGCTGGCCTCCCCTCTGGCAGCCTTTAATTTCCACCCCCCGTTCAAGTGCGCCCGGCCTTGCCCCCGAGTGCGGCTGGCGGGGATGGCGCTCCGGAGCACCGGGTGGGGGGTGGGGGGTGGGGGCCGTGCCCTGCAGGCTCCTTCTGGGAACGGCGGCGGCTGGACCGATGGGGAAGTGCCCGCCGGTCACTCCCGGCGTCACCAGTGTCTGACCCCTGGCTGGGTGGCGGGGCCTCACAGTCGAGTCTGCCACTCCGTCACCCTGGACTCCCCTCTGGCGCTGCCGTGTCCGCCTCCTGCCCCACCCCCTACAGGCATGCACGTGTGACCACAGCCGGTTCCCCTCCTGGGTCAGGACCAGGACCAGACTGGCTGGGAGGGACGAGGGCTTTGGGCAGGACCCACTGGAAAGTCCTGGCTAGAGGTCAAGTTCTGGGGGGTCAGCTAAGGTGGGGAGGGTCGGGCAGGTGAGCAGTGTGGCGGGGAAGTTGGCAGAGTCCACAGCGGGCTCGTGGAAGGGGCGTCTGCCCGCTGGCCCGCTGACGGTCTCCGCTCCGTGAGGGCAGACAGCCCCGGGGGCACAGGGCTGGTCCAGGCCCTTCCTGGAGCTACTGCAGGGTTGAGTGGGGCCCGGGGGCAGGTGTTACCCCACCCCCATGTCCCCCACAAGTGCAGCCGTCTCCCCAGAATGGCCATACTGTGGTGAGACCCCGGGTGGCCATGACCCGGGCCGTCCAATACATCCAGCACCCTGGCCCGGCCCAACCCTGTCCCTGTACACAGGGGGGACCCAAGCAGGACACCTGAGCCCCACCTGGGACGTTACAGCTGCTCCCGTGAATGTCAACTGACCGAGGGACTCCTGGGAGCCCCCGGTGAGCCTGGGCACCGGGGACCCAACAGAGACAGACCCCACCACCAGGCCGCTCCCTTGCGCCACGGACGGCCTGGGAAATGTGGGGGCACGTGGCGGGGAGAAGGCGCCCTCCCGCGCCGTCTCAGCAGGCCGCACGGGTCTGGGGGTCCAGCCCGACTCACACGCGAGCTCCTCGTCCACCCGCTGAAGGGCACCGCCCCCCGTCAGAGCTGTGTGCTGGACAGCCACGCCCTGCTGGACACAGTGAGGACCATCACAGGCGCGCCAGCCTGCCCACCCAGGGGGGCAGCGGCTGGCACGTAGTAGGTGCCCAGCAAACCGCCGGGAGCCTCCTGCCCGGCCGCAGCCGCCTCCCCAGCTGGGCACACACACCGCCCGGCCCGCGACCTGGCACTCCGGGGCCGCCCCCTCTCCCCGCCGTGCCGCTGCCCGGGGCTGCGGCTAACCGGTTCAGAGGTGGCTTTTACAATATATACCCTTCTTTGCGATAAGAAGAAATTTCATTTAATTAAAAATGTTGACATTGTGCCTGGACACCCCGCCAGAGAAAGTGGCTATAAATTAAACATTAAATCTCTAATGGTCCATAAAGAAATATTCGTTTCTGGTTATGTATATACGGGATATAAATAGATAAAGAGAGGGCTTTTCTTCCATCTGGGAGACAGACTCCTTTAACCTCAGCTGGATAATCTGGTTAAGTGACTGTAATTAAAAGTTAAATTACTCCTCGGCCCCCCCCATCCGATAGAGGTGGGGCCGGGGGCGGGGCGCTTAGGGGAGGAGGAAGCTGGCCGCCCGTGGTGGCTGTAACCCCTTTTGGGAAACGCTCGGTGTTGGGTCAGGGGGAGACACAGTGTCACCGTCTGGGCTGTCTGGGAGCCGCCAGGTCCTGCCTGGGGCTGTGCACACGTTGGTGTCCCTGGTCCCTGGCTCCCTTCCCCAGCAGCACCCGTGGCTGGTGGGCAGCCCGAGCCCCATCCCGGGGGGCCCAGGCCGCCCGGAGAGCAGCTCCGCTGAGCTCCCAGCTCCGGGAGCGCAGGGCGCCGCGGGAAAAGGCCCGGGGTCGGGTGCCCACCCTCTGCCCTGTGAAAACACCCCCGGCCGTGGGGTGGGGAGCCGGCTGCGGGAGCCGCAGTGGGTGCGAGAGTCCCTCTGGGGGTCGGCGCAGGTGGGAAGGGGTGGCTCTTGGGCCGGGAAGGCGGCGCGTGCACGGCAGGAGGGAGAGGCGGGCGGACCCCAGAGGCGTCCTGGGGGCCAGTGTGCAGACTGGACGGAGGGGGCAGGGTGGAAGGGAGGAGCAGGGCGGCCCCCGGGACCCGCCCACTCCATGGTGGCGATGGGTCCATTGACTGAAATGGGGACCACTGAGGCAGGGCTGGGTGTCTGGGGGGAGACCCAGAGCCAAGGACACGAACCGGAGGAGTCGGGGGGGGGGGGCGGGGCGTCAAGGTGGCAGTGCGGTTCGGGTTGGCTGGGTGAGTCGGCCTGACCCTGGGACCTCGCTGGAGGCGCCCCGTCAGACAGCCGGGCCCACAGGCGGTGGACGGGGTGCTGGTGGGGTAGCTGGCGAGAAGGGGCAGGAGGGGAGGGGCCTGGGGCTGGGGCTGGAGGAGGAGGGGCCGGAGCAGCGGGAGGGGGACCAGGAGCCTGTCCCCCCAGCCCAGGGGCAGGGCTGACCTTCTGCCGAGAGGCCAGGAAAGACAGGCTGACCTCGGCCTCCGGGTGCTTCAGCCGAGTGAGCCTCGGCAGCAGAGAGAGGGGAGTCGGTCTTTCCGGGTGGAGGCGGGGAGGGGAGGGAAGACCCAAAAGCATGAACAGGTACACTGGGGAGTCAGGAGATTCTCTCCTTGGCCGGAGGGTGCATCTGTGAGGGGGCTGCAAGGCGGCAGGGGTAGGGAGGCGGGCCGGCACTGGGTGTGAGGGGCTGCAGTCCTGCACCGTCCCTGGGCCCAGGGCTGCCCTCCCAGCGTCTGACGGGGTTGCCACACAGCGGGCCCGCTTGGCCGTGCATGGAGACGAGACACACAGACACACGGAGAGCCTCTGGCCACGAGCACGTCGGGGGTGCTTGGAGCTCCGGGAAGAGCAGGGGCCTTGGCCAGGTGGGGACGGCGAGGGTCAGCCAGGTGCAAGGGTGTGGCGGAGGGAGAGCGGATGGCACCCAGGGGGACAATCTGGGTGGGGCACCAGGGACGAGGGAGGGGACAAGCGAGCATCCTGGGGAGGTTCCGAGTCTGGGGTGGCCCGGGCCCCCGTCAGCACCATGGGCTGAAGGAGGAACTGCAGGGTCCGGGGGTGTCTCAGGAGGGGTGACCGTCAGGTCTCGGTCCAGCATGCGTCCAGTTGGCAGTGACCCTGGTGCGGGTGACCAGAGCATGATGTCCAGAGGGGCCTGGACATACTGGGCTGGTGGCCTCAATCTGGGAATTCTCGGAGGACGGATGGTGGGCGGAGCCGAGGCACGGCACAGGTGGTCTGGGTCCTGCTACAAGGAGGACAGGGGCCACACGGAGGGAGGCCTGGGGGCAGGGGCCGCTGAGGAGGCTGGGTCAGCAGTGAGGAAGCACGTGGACCCCGAGCGGGGTGGGTGTGTCCAAGGGTCCTCTGGCGGGGGGTGGGCGCCTCCCTTCGCTCCGCTGTTTCTGGGAGTCCGACGCCGTCCGAGACCCGGCCGAGAGCGTGAGCCTCGCGCACGCGCAGACGCACTGACCCCGGCGGCGGGCACCGGGCCAGCGCGGACGCCGGTGCATCCGCTTCGACACATCTGCCCACACCTCGCGATGCGCCAGCCTAACTGGGCTCGTGGGGACCCCTTCCGTGACAAAAGCCATTTTTGTTATTATTATTTAGAGTCCCGGCCGTCAGCCTCGGGGCCCCGGGGCTGGGAGCGCGAACACACTCGCCATTTATCACGGTTTCCATGCGAGCAAGGGCTCTCGGCGCGAACAGAAGACAGCGCGACCTGTCGTTACAGACGCCGCCCTGCCGATGCCGGCGGCGCCATCTGCTCCTGGGCCGCGAGCCCACGCGCCCGGCGCCGGCAGACGCTGGCCGGGACTGGGGCGTGCTGGGAGCCCGCGCTCCCCGTCACCTCCGGGGCCGTCTCCAGCAGGAGCTCCGGAACTGACGGCGCGCGCAGAGATGCGCCCGTCCCCACAGGCCCCTGCGGAGCGGTAGCGCGCTTTCAGAGGTGGCGGCTCTGGGCTGAGCCGGCAGCGTCCCAGCTGCAGCCAGCACTGCCTCGCCCCTTCCCCTGGGGGGGCACTGAGTGCCCCCCCCCCCCACAGCCAGGGGCCTCCAGCAAGAGCCAAGGCTGCGAGGGGACAGTGGCAGGTGTGGCGAGGCCGGGAGGCTGGCGGGGGCTGCCGGGGTGTCCAACCTGTGGTCTGTGGGCCCCAGTCCACCCAGGATGGCCATGAAGGCAGCCCCACACAAAATCGTAAATTTACTTAAAACGTGAGATTTTGTGATGACATGTCGCAGGGTATTCAATGTGCGGTCCGAGATTCTTCTTCTCCCGGTGTGGTCCCGAGACACCGGGAAGTGGGACGCCCCTGGTAGGGCACCAGGGTTCGTCTTAGGTGCGGTAAGACACGGAAATGACTCTGGTGACGGAGACGTTTGTCACCATTCCGAGACACGGGGGGGTGTGCCACGCAGGGCCACACGGGGCAGCAGCAGGGCCAGTGAGGAAGAAGAGGGAACAGAGGAAGATGGGGGCACGAGCCTTTGCTATGGCTTCCGTGGGAAGAGACAGGGGACCAGGGGTGGGCAGGCTTCTGACCGGCGAGCCTGGAGACTGCTGTGGGCTCCAGACTGGGGGGGGGCCTCCCTGCGGGCTGACACCTGGCCCAGGTGATGTGGGCGGAGGGTTTGGGACCTGGAGCGTGAGAGCCTCGCAGAGCAGGCTGCTGGTGGTCCGTGTATGAGAGGCAGGCTCCTGGGGAGCCGTCACTACTCTAGGAATTAGCCAGTTCCCAAGGCTGGGGGTCCCTCCCTCCAGGGTCGGGGACCCCAGATGTGAGGTCAGAGCGCAGAAAGCAAGAGGGGCGGCTCTGTGGCCGAGGCTGAGCGGGGCTGCCCGGGGCACGGAGTAGGCTCCGACTGTGTTCGAGCAGCTCAGCACACAGACCTGCAGCCCACGCACAAAAGTGCTGCTCCCACGGGCGGCAGCGGCTGCACCGAGTCCCCTGGCTTCACGGCGTTCCGGACGTGGGTTTACAGGGGCTTGGGCGGTTTCGAGGCCCCGGGAGTCCTTGGTCAGCGGCAGGAAGCAGGAGGCATGCGACACTGCTGGTCCAGGGGCCGGGGCTGTGCCGGCAGGAGGTCCCCACTCAGAAGTAGGGCCCGGCTGGCAGGGGTCGGCTGCCTGCAGAAGACGGGGCAGTGGGCACAGGCCCCGGGCCGGCCGCCTGCCCGCGGAGCTCCGGGGCCGGGGACAAAGGCCAGCAGAGCCTGGTCTGGCTGGCTGATGAGGCCGGACACAGAATCGCTCAGCGTCTCAGCACTCGTCCCTCCCGTCCAGCCCCTTTCTCCAGAGAAAGTGACAGGGACCCCTCTGCCACTTCAGGCCCCGCCATGTGGGGCGGCACCCAGGGCCATGGGCACCCCCGCCCAGGAGGCCCGTGGGCTGGACTTGCACGGAGTTCTGGGGAGGGCTTCCCACCCTCGGAGGACACGACACGGGCTCAGCGAACAGGGGTCCCCCCTGGTCTGGCTGTGAGGCCCATCGCCCACCCTTCACGCCCCGACGGGGTGAAACCCTCCCCAGGACAGCCCGGGCGTCACGCTGAGGTCTCGTCCCCTTCCGTCCCCACGAGGGCACCCAGAGGAGGGTACGGCTGTCCCTCCACTTTGCAGATGAGGGGTGACCCAAGGCGCTCGGAGGGTGCACGGCTCACGGGAGGTGTGACAACCGTGCCAGGCTGGCCCGGGCTGTGCGTTAACCCCCCCGCCCCCCGCCTTCTCCCACGGCCTCCTCCTCCCCGGGGGAGGGGCTGGCAGAAGCCACACACACCCTGACCCACGATTCTCCCCACAGTGGAAACCTCTGCAGTGTGCGGCTCGGTTCCTCCTGGTGATTTTCCAGGCGTCGTGTTGAATGCAAACAGCGCGGCCCTGCTCTCCGCGAGCCGGCCCCTCCGCAGAGGCCGGCGGTGGGGGGAGGCAGAGGGGGCGGGCTGGGCTTCCCCACGGTCCGGGGATCCGGCGGCCGGCACCCCTCACCGGTTCGTGGCTTCGCAGGCAGCTTTCCCGGCACCCGCCCCCCCACACCCTCTCGGCCTCTCATCTGCCTTCATTTTGGGAGGGGGTCGGTGGGGACGGATCTCCGAGAGTCTTAGAGGAATGAACAGGTTGGCTTCTTCGGGGATTTGCTCAGGAAATGAGATTTTGCCCATTTCCCAGAGGAGAAAGGGCATGTCTAAATTATTGATGGGAAAACAGGCTCCTCTGAGAAGACAGCAGCAGCGTGCGGGCCGTCTGCGCGCTGCGTGGGGCTGCCCGTCCCGGGTGTCATCGTGGTGCCCCGCCCTCTCCGCCACCGCCCCCCCTGCACCCCCCTCAGTGATGCGGCTCTCGGTCCCTCCTGGGCCGCGTCCCACCCGCTGCCTCTGCCCCCGGCCGCGTCCCGTCCTCCCGAGGGGGCCCACCTTCGCGTGTTAAGAGACACCCCACGAGGGACTCAGGGTGGGTCTCGAGGTCTGACGGCCAAGGAGACACACCTCAGCGGTGGCCCCCGAACACCGCCCGGGCAGCCTCTCCGTCCCCAGCAGCAGCCGCAGCAGCCACCAGCTTCTAAAGAACCAGGAGGGCCGGCGGCCAAGTGGAGACTGGACGGCCGCCCAGATGTCGCCACCTGGAGCCCCGTTTCGGCGGAGTGTTGACGAGAACACGGCGTGAGGGTGGGCTCCCGGGGAGACTCGTGCACACCAGGAGGGGCCTGGGGGGCCCTTTCGTTGGCATGAGAAGGAACAGCCTCCTCACTGCAATCGGACACAGTCAGGGAGGGTGACCAGGAGGCCAGGTGGTCAGAGTAGGCAGGACGGCCGCCCTGTGCCCCTCCAGCTGGACACACGCAGTGTTTGTTGAATGAATGATCGACCGACCGAACTGCGACAAGGAAGGTGTAACGTCTGGTGCTCTGAGGACAGGGGCGCGCTGCCGGGCGAGCTCCTGGGGGAGCAGCGTGAGGTGACACCGGGCGGTGTGTGCCCAGAGTCTTCTGGAGGCGGTTCTGCGGTCGCTGCCATCACCACAGAGGACGAGAGGAAGCCCATCGATGGGACGAAGGCCGGGGCACCGAGAAGGCAGAGGGGCAGGCGGCTCTGGGGCTCGGGGCCGAGGCAACGGGCTGGGCCGTGGTTTATTCTCCAGGACGTGCTGGCAGCCAAAGCCAAACGGGACGTGTGGCCAGTCAGACGGTCCCTGTGGCCTCAAAGCGTGGCCTAGAACCCGGATGTGGGGCGGACGGAGGGCCGGACGCGGTGCGGCCCATCCCCGCAGCGCGGTGTTGCTCAGCCCTGAAAGGGGAGGGGATTCCCCCACCCGCCGCGAACCTGGAGAACGGATACTGAGCTCAGGGAAATAAGCCAGCCGCACCAGCATGGAGCCCTGGGTGGCTCCACTCACAGGGGGTCCCCGGGGTCATCAAATGCACAGGGACAGAAAGCGGAAGGGTCCGAGCCACGGCTGGCGGGGCGGGGGGAGTTGGTGTTTAATGGGGACAGTTCGACTCTAAGAAGAGGAGAAAGTCCTGGAGGTGGCCGGTGGCAAGGGCGGCCCGATGACCGTGAATGTGTTTGAAGCGCTGAACTGCTCTCCGAGAAATGGTGAAAACTGGGAGTTTTGGGTACAGAGATGTTTCAACAACAAGAACTCAAACAAACGAGAACCCCAGACAGGGAAGAGCAGCTTTCCTGGGGTGGTCCTCAGGGACCATCCGTGTGACACCACGGGGCACACGGTGCTCTGCTCCGGGCCGGCAGCTGCGCCCCCCGGGGCTCCCGGTGGGTGGGCACTCGGAAGGTCAGCTCCGGAAAGGGGAGGTCGGAGTGTCAGTGAGCAGCAGGAAGAAGGGGCCCCCGAGGCCTGGGGACCGAGCTGCACAGCGCCCGGGCAAGAGGGGTGCAGGCAAGGGTGGGGACAGAGGCCCCCCAGGGGGTTAAGTCCCGCGGCTGCCGCAGCAAAGTCCATCCCCCGGGGGGCTGCAGACGGCTGGAATCGCTCTCCCACAGTCTGGAGGCCAGAGCCTGAGGTCAAGGGTAACACCCCCCCCACCCCCCCCGCCCCGTGCTCCACTCTGCTGTCCAAAGGTGAATTTCTTTTCAGAAGAAGGAAAAATAAAACCCTTGAAATCGAAGTGCTTCTGCTGTCACGATCACTATCAGATGTCGTGTTTAAGCCACCCGCGGTTAATTTTTTATGTATGAAATTGCGCCCTTCACCTCCAGTTCCCCTTACAGAGGGAGCGCGGAGTGCTAACTCAGGAGCAGGGCGCGCAAGCTTTTAAAGCTGCCTAGTGCCCTCCACGTGGCCTCCACAGGGGTGGGGCCACGACGGGGAGGGGGTCTCCAGGGGCGGGGTCTCCAGGGGCGGGGCCTCCAGGGGGCGCAGCCACGTCCGCTGAGCAGCCTCCCTAGAGCGGCGTGACCCCCCTGGCCCAGGGGCTCCAAGATCCCTCCTGGCGGTGAGGACCGCGTTGCGGGCACTTGTAAGCCACCAGATAAATGTGCTTGGATCTTAAAGGAGGAGGCTGCACGGTCTACCTCCGCCTACCTTTCTATCCGCGCTGCACCACCGTCTAGTAACTCGGCACCCGACTGGGGAGAAAGTCCAGGTGCCTCATGGGGTGGGAATGGAGAGCGGCGGCCGAGGGGGTGGTCTGGGTCGCCGAGTGAGGCGCGTTTTTCTGGCAAGTCACTGTGCGCCATCCGCACTAAGAATGGGTTTTCCCGACGAGCGTGCGCTCCTCTAGTCCCACCGTGGCACAGCCGGCGGCGCGGAGGAACAAAACGTGTAGGGACAGAAGAGAACGGGGAGGAAGGGGGAGGCGTCCTCACTTGGGTGGAGTTGAGGACGCACGGAAGCGGGCTCCAGAGGAGGGTTGCAGGGAAGCGTGCACGGCCCTGGGCCCAGAGCGGCTGGGGCGAGGGTGCGAGCTGGGGAGAGCATGATGGGAAGGAGGACTGAGCGTCAGGGAGGCAGTGGGAGAGGAGGGTCTGCTTGGGTGCGGGGGGTCCCCGGGCGTGAGCGTCCCTCTAGGAGGAGGACCCAAGTCCGCTCTTCAGATCAGGAGTCAGGGTCAGATCCCCGGGGGCAAGCGTTGCTGGCTGGTTCATTCCTTCTGCAAACTTCCAGTCTCCGGTTGCGCTGGCCCCGGCCGGCTCTGGGGTACTGGGGTACGGGGCCTCTAACACGCTCCTGCACCCGTGGGGGCCACCGTCTCGGGGGAGGTGACTAGTGCCGGACAATGGGGAGTTCCCGCCCTAGCCGATGGGGAGCCGCTCCGCCCCAGGTGGCTCCCTCCACAGCAAGGCGCCCCCACCGGGCTGCGGTCTTGCTGCTCAGCAGACTCCCCAAGAAGCTACTGCAATGGAGGGTGGTCTGGGCAGAGACCCCACCCCTAGCTTGGTAAGTGCATCTTGCTGGCTTTGGCCTTGGCTGAGGTGTCTCTCCCCAGGGACACTCCAAGTCTCCCGAAACCTGGTCAGGGCGGCAGAAGTCACGGTGGTCGATGGTCCCGGGTGCCTCTGGGAGCCACGTTTGCTGGTGGCCAGGCTGAGAACCAGCTCCCTGCTTCCTCCTGCCCCGCGGGCCTGCCCAGCTGCCCACGGGTGGAGGGACAGGCGGATGCACTCAGCGGGGCCCGTGGAGGGGGAGCCCTGGGGGCCTCCTTCCCCCTCCCCCACACTGGGCAGCTGGCCGGTTCGCCAGGTGGACACAGGGAGGGCGGGAGATGCTGGGGCCAGGAAGGAGGCAGGGAGAGCCGATGTCCCTCTTGGACATGCCAGGCCAGCCCGTCCCTGGCAGCGCGGTCCAGGAAGTGGGGGGTGGGGTGGGGTGGGGGGGCCTGGCCTGAGGCCCTAGAACAGGCTGAACCCCGAGTGCCAGGCATGGTGGGGGCATCTGGCTCACCCGGCTCTTCTGCCGGACCCGAGGTCCTGGACCTTCTCCGAAGCAGAGGCTCTTGGGAGACGGACGTGGTCCTGGGCCCCCGGCCCCCGCGCGGTGCACAGAGCACAGCGCCCCCTGTGTTCACGCCGAGTATTTCGCTCTGACCAAGTAAGGACGCTTGGGGCCGTGCAGGGGAATCGGGGCATTGGGAGTGACTCGGGACCAGGACCTCAGGGCCCTCCTGCCCCCTGCCTGTGGGCGGGGGCGGGGAAGCAGAAGGCAGAGGCATCCCTGCAGCAACCGGCCCTCTGCCTGGCCCGGTCGGGAGTCCGCCGTCCGGGCTGTGTGTCCGCTCCCTGGGGTTGGTCAGGTTGCGTTCCCGGCAACTATGTGGACTTGAATTGGAAGGAAAACTCACTATACAAGAAGAAACCAAGAAAAAAGTCGGTTTTCCAAGAAGGAAAAGCCCCAAATCAGCCGCAGACGGGGGTGGATGCAAACTGCCGGGTGGGCAGTGGGGGAGGGGTTTGCACAGACTGCCCGCAGGCTCCCCGCGCCGGATGTCGCCTGCCGGTGTTAACCTGCACTGGGCGCCCAGCCATGGGCAAGGGGGTGCCGAGCTGTGGGCGCCGCCCTGGGGAACCTGGCTGCCCCGTCTCCAGAGGCTCCCCAGTTTCACCCCCCACCCCCCCGGCCTTGGGGTGTTTTCCTGGAAAGTGGGGGTGGTCGGAACAGCCCCCGCCTCTCGGGAGTGTGACGGTGAGCGAGGCCGTTGTCCCCAAGTGCCTGGCACAGGAAAAGTGCAAAACTCTATGACGGTGGCAACCTGCCCTTGAGGGTGGCATTGAGGGTGACAATGACGGTGACCTTTGTGCACCTCACGAGGCAGGCCCAGGCCGACCGCCTCTCCGTGTCCTGTTCTCGCTGCATTCACAAACCAGACACCGCACGGGGGTGGGGGTGCAGGCGGGGGGCGACTGTTTCACGGGTACACAGTCTCCTTTCGGGGCAGTGAGAAGGTTCTAGAACCAGAGCGTGGGGGTGAGGGCCGCACAATAGTGTGCCTGTACTTAACGCCGCTGGGCTGTACCCTCGCACGTGGTTGGAACGGTACGGTTTGTGGTGCGTGTGTTTTCCCACGGTAACAAAGACCTGGCAGACGCGTGTACCTAAGGTTACGGAAGCACGAGGGAACTGAGTACGGAAAAGTTCAGTCCAGACGGAGCACTCTCGCGTGCACACACACATGCACACACACCCCTGATGTCCACGGGCCCTGCGAGGAAAGGGCAGGATAGGGGTCCCGACACCTGTGTGTGCGTCCCTGTCCCCGAAGTCGGCACCGTGACTTCAGGCGGGTGCCTCAGTCTCTCTGGCCCCGGGTCCCTGGGCTGTGACACACCTGGACGCCTGGTCCCTGCCAGGCCAGCATCGGCCCCGAGCTGCTCCCAGAGGCCGTGAGAACCCCGAAACACCGAGTTTGGGACTTGGGGGCCGCTCCTCGGTGAGCAGCATCGCTTGCTTACCCTCTGACTGCGGTTCAATTTACGCGATGACCTCCCGCGGGGGTGGGCCCAAGTCCGAAGGATGGCCGTTGGGGCTTGACCACCGCCGTCGGCAGCCCACTAAGTCCCCCTGAGAGGGTCACCTCACAACGGCCGGGGAGGAGGAAGGGCAAGGGGGTCACCCGGAGTTGGGGGCCGGGGAAGGAGAGAGAGCTCGGAGGACAGTCCCGGGTTCCAGAGGAGACGAGGCCGCAAACCTGGGTGACCAGCCCAGGCGGCCTCTTCCCCTCGGTCTTTGCTTGTTAAGTAAAATACGACCCCCCACCCAAACCCCGGCCGCACCCGTGCGGACAGCACAGGGGTGAGTCTCCTGGGGAGAGGACCCCCGACCTGACCGACCCCCAGGCGAGCGCAGGGCAGCCCGCCGCCGACCGTAACTCTGCTCCTCTTCCTCTTTCCCTAGGAGCCCGCAGCGCCTCGGGGGACATCGGCTGAATAAAAGGTGAGAGACTTTCTCTTCTTTTCTCCGGGAGAGTTTTTGACGGACGCGAGCATGTTGGACATCTTGGGGGTGTTGACAATGAATGTGGGGTTCCCGGGGGTCCCATTCGCTGCAGGGAGAGGGGGTAAAGAGCGAAGGTTTGGTGAGCTCAACACCAGCAGGTGGCAGGCGTCGGGTCCGGGGTCCCCGGGGGGCTGGCCCGGCCTGTGCGGGGAAGGCAGGCCCGGAGGCCGGAGGAGCCGGAGGGAAATGCAGGGACGGCAGTGTGTCTGCAGACAGAGAGGCCGTGTGGGCGGACTCCTTGCTGGGCCTTTTCCCGTCCTCCCCCCTCCCTCCCCCAGGCCCCCCTCTGCCCTACTGCCCCCCCCCGCCCCTGCAGCTGGTACTCAGTGCACAGGGGTGCACCCCAGAACCTCAGGGCCGTCAGAGCTCAAGGGCATCCCGGCTCACTGGTCCAGCTGGTTCGGGTGGTTGGACGCCCGTTGTGGCCGGGTCCCCTCGGGGAGGGGGCTGTGGACGGCGGCTCTGTCCCCAGCGCCGACCCTCACGGGGGACTGGGTCTTTCCGGCCTGAGCCGTCCGTGCCTGCGTTCCTCGAGCCAACCCTCTGCCACCTGCGGCAGCTCACCTTCTTCAGAGATTCACTTGCGGCTGTGCTTTGCGGGGGGCGGAGCGTGTTAAAGAACTGAGGTGTGTGCGTTGGGGACAAATCAGAAGATGCAGACTTGTCGTGTCTTCAGAACTCGGGTCCCCGGGGGGCTTCTCCTCTGGGCTCCCGGGTCTCTGGGCCCCGTGTGCCCAATAGCCTGTCGGGCGGGGCGCCCGGCTTCTCCCTGGGCCAGGACCCCGGAGACGTCGTTGGGTGACGTCTTTTGTGTCGTTTCTGTTGCAAGCTCCCCCCGGGCTCAGACGTGGGCACAGACCTGGCAAAGGGACTTCCACCCTGGCCGCTGGTCGCCACAGGGCCACGAGGGGCAGTGTGCAGAGGACACTCGGGCCCCGCTCCCTGGGGGACAGGAGGCGGAGCTCCGGGGGCCGCCCCGTCTCTGTCGGCCTGCAATGGAACAAAGGAAGCCCACACAGTGTGCGCCAGTGTGTCCTGTTCTGGTCCCAGCGCCCTTCACCGCAGGGAGGCTCCACACCCTGACAGCTGGGGCCGCGCCCTCTTTGTGAAGCGAGCCCCGTTTTCCGGGGAGGCAGCCCCAGGGGCCCTCGGCGTATGGGGTCTGTGGGACACAGCCATTGTCCCCTGTGCCGTCAGGAGTGGCGCGGGGAAGGGCTGGCTCGGATTGCGGGCGTCCGAGTTTTCAGACGGCGTGTCAGGCTGCAGCGCTGGTGCGGCCACCTGTGCACGGCTCGGAGGGCACAGTCAGGTGAATTGTGACGCACCTGGGCCTCCGTGGCATCATCGCCGCCGTCCAGACACCGAGTGTCTGTCACCTCGTACCATTTCCCGTCCCCTGGACCCCCGTGCTCCTGCCCCTTCCCAAGCCCCGCGTCCCGGGCGAGCCCCCGTGGAGGGCGTGGTCTGTCTCCCCAGGAGCCCCACACGCGCCACCGATCAGCCGCACACACGCCTTTCGGTCCCTCCCGCCTCTGCCGCCTTCGCCCTGCACAGCTGTTCCGAGAGTCCTCCGGGCCGAGGTGCGGCCACAGCTCCATCCCTTCTCTGCTCGGTTGTTTCCGTGCTGCGAACGCGCCGTGGTCTGTCTCCCGTTAGATCCTGGCAGCGGCTTGGGTTGTGTCCAGCGTGGGGCCGTCACCGTCACCGAGGAGGCCGCGCAGAGCCTGTGCACACCAGCCCGCCCGCCGGCGGCCGGCCTGCTGCCCTTTCCCCCGGGTGAAGCGCCGGCCGCCAGACGGCTGGGCCCTGTCGTGGTGAGAGTGTGTGGCTCTTTCAGCCGACGCCAGACTCCTTTCCAGAGCGGCGGCCCCACTCCCCGCCACATGAAGCCCGGGTCTGCGCCCTCCCCGAGACTTGGGGCTGCCGTCTCTGTGGCGGCCGTGATTCCGTCGGGGGGGGGGGGGGGCTGCATCCTGATGATTCCCCATTTCCTGACGACGCAGGACGGTGGGTGTTCTCCCAAGGCTGTTCGGTGCCCTCACACCTGCTCCGGTGCGTGTCCGGTCAGACCTGTCCGTCTGTGTGTCTGCACCGGGGTCGGTGGTTTTCTTCCTGCTGAGCGCCGCGTTGGGAGTTTGCGTGTTTACTGAACGCAGGTCACGTGTCAGATGCACGCCCGGCTAGACGTGCTTGCGCGTGGTTACCGGTTTGGAGCGGCCCGGCTGCGGTTCCTGTGGGTGTCGTCGTCTTCACGTTCCGTGGGCTCGTCGGGGGGTCCCGGGTCGCCGCCGCGCTGGCCGTTCTCGTCGGGTTTGGAGATGCTGTTCTCCCTCCGCTGTTTTTCCCCAAGTGCCCTCGGCCCCCCGCTGCCTGAGGGCCTCCCCGGGACGCGCCCGGCGGCGGCTCCGCATCCTCCCACAGCTCACAGACGCGCTTTTCCGCTCCTTCAGTTGTTTCTTTTTTCTCGTGTGTCTCTACCGGGCCTTCATGATAGAGAAGGTGACCTGTGCATGTCTTCAGGTCCGGTGACATTTCACGGACGCTCGACGTTTGCTCCGCCACTGACCCCGTCCGGGCGCCTCTTCACCCCGGACGCTGGCGTTTCCCCGTCAGCGGGTGCGGCCGCGTGCATCGCCGTGTCTGACGCCCCTTGTCCCCACTTCACCTTCGGGACACGCGGAGTGGGGATGGTGACGCCAGTGGCCTCATCTGCTGCACTGACTGTGTGTCGGCTCCGGGTCCGTTTCAGAGGGTCCCTTTCCTCCTCCCTTTGGGGCCGTTTCTCAGCTTCCAGAGGGTCCTTTTCCTCCTCGCTTTGGGGGCATTTGGGGGCATTTCCCTGTGTCCAGAGGGTCCCTTTCCTCCTCCATTTGGGGGTGTTTCCCTGCGTCCCATGTGTCTCTGGTCGAATGCTGGACATCGGACGCGTTTTGCCTTGTTGGGTGCCGGACACTCTCAGTCCTGTGAGTATCGTCATGCCGTGTTCTGGGGTGTCGTGGAGAACGACACCCTCTCTGATGGCGTGTCTGGGGTCCGTGGGATGGCACCTGGGCCGTGCTGCATCCGGGTCTCATGGTCCCACTGCCCAGGCAAGACCCCGGGGTGCAAGACCCTGGACCCGCCGCCCCGGGCACTGGGAGGCGTCCCTGTCGGGCCGGAGCAGGAGTTTCTGAGCCCCTCCCGTCCGTGCCTCTGCCCACCGCACCAAAGGAGGAGCTGACCGACCGGCACACGACACAGGGGCCCGGCCCTTCCTGGCCCGGCACGGCCCTCCCGTCCCCTGAGAACGCACGTCCGTCGTCAGGGTGGTCGGTGGACCAGCGTCATGTGCTGCGTGGCTTACCGGGCGGCTTTTTTAGGAGTGTCAGACGCCAGGAGCGCGCTGATACCTGTGCACAGGTGTGTCTGGACTAGCGCATCAGCCAGGCTGTCCTGGTGGGGAGAAGGAGGGTGGGGGGAGGTGCTCCAAAACACTGACCTCCAAGGGGTCGCCCAGACCCACGGCCGTTTCCCCCGAGGCCACACTCCACTGCAGCAGCGTATCGAAAAGTCGGCTCCGGGCGGGTCAGGTCTGCGTCCCAGGGACGGGAGAGGGGCCCCGACGCCTCCCGAGGCCCCTGGGGTCTCCCCGGCTGGGCGGGCGGCACCGACCGCCACGGCAGCGGGACAGGAGGCACCTGAGCCGGGGCGGGAGGACGGCAGGGCCCGTGCCGCACGCGGGCGTGTGTTTGTGCGAGAGCGTGAACCCGGGCCTGCGTGTCCCCGGGGCATTAATTACAGGCGGAGAGGAGGCTTGTCCGGGCGAGTTCCGCTCGGCCGGAGCAATTCATCATCCGGTTTCGGGGAGCGGAGACGGGTCACGGTGTGGAGAGCAAGACACACGTCGTTCTTGCAGCCCTCGCCGCCGCCCCCCCGGCTCCGGGGGCACAGCCCGCTCATGCACGTGCCCGCGGCAGCACCGGGAGCTCGGAGGCGGGGGGCCGGGGGAGGAGGGAGATGGTGAGGCCCGACAGCCGCATACAGCAGCACCTGTGGTGGGAAGGCCTGGGCCAGCGGCCGGCCGACCAGGAGGACCTGCCCGGTCTCCCCTGGCGTCAGCCTGCGGTAGAGCGAAGGCAGGGAGACACACGTGCACCCTGGCCCTCCTGGCGCCCAAGCCTGATCCCTTTTTTTTTAAAGATTTTATTTACTTATTTTTAGAGAGGGAAGGGAGGGAGATAGAGAGAAACAACAATGTGCGGTTGCTGGGGGCCATGGCCTGCAACCCAGGCATGTGCCCTGACTGGGAATTGAACCTGCGACACTTTGGTTTGCAGCCCGCGCTCAATCCACTGAGCTACGCCAGCCAGGCCGAGCCCGATCCCTTTTGATCCCGAGGCTGACGAGGGCCAGGTGGTCTGTGGACCCCACAGGGGAGTCCTGCAAGGGGGGCGGGTTCCGTCTCCGTCGGTGGCTCAGATGCAGTGGTATTTCCTATCTGCTCCGATGGGGGTTTAACTGCCACTGAGTCCAGCATAATCAGGGTGGCTGTCTGCGCTCATTCAGGCCCCCGAGACAGCACGGACCGCCTGAGTGGCTGTGACTTTGGCCACAACAGAAGTTTGTCTCTGATGCCCTGGAGGCTGGAAGCCCAAGCCCCGGGCGCCGGCCCAGCCAAGTACTGGTTCGGACCCTCTTCCGGGCCGCAGACCCCCCACCCCGTGTCCACACATGGCAGGAAGCCAGGTCTCGCAAGAGGGGCTCCTTCCCACAAGGGCCCACCCCCACGACCATAACCACCCTCCCGAAGGCCACCCTTCCAAACTCCAGCACGAGGAGGGTGTTTGTTTCAACACGTGACTTTGTAGACCCGTAACAGGGACCGAATGACGCGTCAGCCACACCGGAGCTGCCGTGCCTGACTACGGCGTGCACCGGGAGTGTCCGGGCAGGCTGCAGGTGTGGGCACCGTCACCACGGGCGGCTGTCCCTGAGAGCCTGTTTTATCTGTGTGTCCCGGGGGGCTCGGGGGCTGGGCCCACGGAGGACACGGGCAGCCCACCTGGCTCGGCCCCCGATCGGCAAAGATGCAGTGAGAGGCGTCCGGGGGCGGGTGTCGGGGGCTGCCCCAGGGAGGAACGTTCCGGAGACAGCAGCCAACTGGTGTCGCAGGGGCGCCTGAATTCCCCCCCACCCCCGGAGTGTGCAGAGGGGTTTCCTCTGTGGGGGGGAGGGCCGGTGGCTCCTCAGGCTGGAGTCCCTGGCCGGGAAGGAGCATCTGCAAGCACCTGCTTAAATCAGGGCACACAGAGCCAGCCAGGTGCGAGGAGGGAGGGGGGCCAGGTCCCCCCGCCTTCCCTCCTCGCCCGCCGCCCGCCCGCCCCCTCCTGCCCTCTCTCACTGCTGAGGTGGGTTCTCCTCCCTCGGCCCCCTCCTGCTGCTGAATTATCGAGAGTTCAGCTTTGCTTTACTGCTGTGCCGCAGGGCAGCTCGGAGCCCCCGCGCTGGGAGCGCGTCCACGGTCCGGCAGAGTCCCCGCGGCCCTTGGGATCCCCTCCCGGCCCCCTCGGTGGGGGAGCTGCTCCCGGCCCGGCCCCCCGGCCCTCCTCCTCTCCTCCTCCTCCTCCCCCGCCGTTATTTATTTATGACTGCCGGCATGCCGACCGGAGGATGCTGTGTCCTCTCCGCATCCCACGCCGCCCGTCCCCAGGGCCGTGGGCGGCATCAGGGGCAGGCGGCACCACCTGGCTCGGGTGCAGGGCCAGGTCTGCCTGCCGGGGCCCTGGGGTGTCCCCCCACCCCCCGGTGCAGTCGGCCCACTGAAGGCCTCCAGGGCATGCACAGAAGCAGCCTGCCTATGGGGGTCTCTCCGGCGGGTGTGCCACATCAGTACACACACACACGGGGGCAGGTACACAGGCGTGTCAGGGGGGTGCGTGTGCACGCGTCTGCGGCAGTGTGGGGGGGCCGTGCATCTGTGCGTGCCTCGGGTGTGCGTGCAGCTGCGTGTCTGCGGGCTCCCGCATGGCCGCGTGCGAGCGCCCGGGCGTGCATTTTCGCAGCAGGCGCCCCAGAGCAGAGCTTGACGCAGGCCCCGCCCAGGAGGCACGGCCACCTGAGCCGATCTCTCCAGAGAGGGTGATGGCGCGGCCACCGCGGGGCTGAGCTGGCGTCGGGAGACGTGCAGCTTATTCACGGAAGCTGCTGGCGGCACCCCCAGGCCCCGGCGGACAGGGCGGGGAGCGAGCAGCAGAAACACTTAGAGGGACGGATCGCCCCGAGCACACCTCCCAGGGCCGCCGTGGGAGGGTGACCCCTGGACCCCACACCCTCCAGACCTGAGCCCACGGGCACCTGACTGGTCTGCAGAGCCACGGCCCGTGGCAGCGACTGCATCCTTGTCTCCAGGAGGAGGCGCGCCCCCCGAAAGGCAGCTCGCCCGTGCTCCGTGCCTTTGAACTCCCTGCCGCCCTCGGCGACATTGACCGGCATTTGCTGTGTGCCCGACTGGCATGGCCAGCCCCTGACCTCCGGGAGCTGCCCTTCTGGCTGCCCAGGGTGGGGACGGCGTATCTGACCGAAGTGGCGAGGCCGTGGGAGCCGGCCAGGTGGGGAGGACGGGGAGGGTGGACTCCCAGCACCGTCCGGGATGGGCACCGAGGTCCCTGTGGGCTGTCTGAGCCCGAGCGAAGCCCAGCTCCCCGGGGGGCTCTCTGGACACCCCTGGAGGACGTGTGGCCAAGTCCCAGACCCGAGCTCTGTGTCCACAGGGTGCGGCCGCCCACTGGTCTCAGCCAGGACCTGGGGAGGGACGCCCCGGAATCTGGGGCGGGCACGGGGACGCCGCCGGCTCACTGTCCTCGTGGCTCTGGGGTTTGAAAAGCGCAGGGGGCCAGGCCCTTCCTCCAGGTGCAGGAGCGGGGGGTGGGGGCCGGCACTGCTCTGACGTCTTGTTTCGGGATCACCCTGCCGGGGGCTCGAGGGTGCGGGACCTGCTTTGCCTCTCGTGGGATCGCTGACCATCTGAACAGCCCACTCGATCGTGGAGACGGCCCGGGGGGTGGGGGGCTGCTGTGCCCCCCCGAGTTCAGAGAGGAGGAAAGTGACGCCTGGGGCCGAAGGCTGCAAATGGCGGGGCTGGGTCTGCCGGTTCTCGGGCCTCTGGGCCTGTGGCCAGGCCGGTTGCTTGGCACCCCGGGGTGGGAGGGTGGCACCAAGGCCAGCAGACCTGCGGGACCCAGGCCTGTGGAGCATCTCCTTCGTCATCCTCCGACGTTCAGGGCTCGCGAGGGCTTGTGGGGAGTGGTCTCGGAGCATGCCAGGTGGGCGCACATGCCTGCCCTCTTCCCCCCGTCCCCACTCCTGTCCCGTGCCCACCTGCATCCTGGCCCGCCCCAGAGGCAACAGGTCTGACCCCACTCCCTCTGTCCTGGCACCTTCTCTGGGCTCGCCAAGCCGGGGAGCCACCGGCGGGGCCCGGGAGGGGAGCCAGGGCACTCAGCCAGAGGCTCCCGGCCGCCAAAGCCCACGCCCGCCTTCCCCATCCAGCCCTCGTCCTGGCTCGGCCGGGGCCCCTTGGGGCAGGGGCATGGGGCACAGATGGGGCGGCCCCCACCAAGGCCGGTCACGAGCCTTCCTGTGCCCCCCCCACCTTGGCCGTGGCTGGCCTTCCCAGGGCAGGAAGGGCTGCCCGGGCCCACGGCCGCCCCGCAGGCGGGAAGTGCCGGGCTCATCGGATGTGGTTCCCGTCCTCCCCCAGCCTGGAGACACCGGCACACATGTCCCTCTGGCCACCGGCCCATGCCCGAGGGGGACAGGATACTCACCATCTGCTGTCCTGCTTCAGTGTACACGGCCACCGCCCCCATGTCCAGCCCCTGGGCCTCAGTTTCCCTCATTGGAACCAACCACAAGAGCCTTAGAAAGAATGGTTCCCTTTCCCCCCTTCAAAGAGTAGGTGACGGGCAGGGTGCGTCTGGCATTCAGGCTGACAAGAGGGGTGGCCTCTTGCCCGGCAAGGGGCCTGGGTCCCTGGCTGTCTCGGGGCCCATGGGCAGCGCCGGCTGGAGGCCGGCCGACTGGCATGGCCAGGTTCCGACAGGGCTGAGCAGGGCGCCAGGAAGGCCGCTGCCCGCAGCACTAGGCCCCCAGGCCTCACCCCAGCGCCGCAGGGGCTCATGGGGGCAGCCTGGGAAACGCCAAGGCAGGAGAGATGCGGGACACTGACAGGCCCCCCTGTGCCCTGCTGCCCCCCAGCCCGCCGCCGCCGCACATCTGACCCGGCAGGTGGATGTGGTGCCTCCTCCCGGCTGAGCCCGGAGCCAACACTCCCCTCCCTGCGGCCCCTCCCAGACTCGAGGCTGGGGTCTCCCCCTCCGTGTCCCGGCCACCTCCCTCCTTCCGCACTCTGAAGCCTCTTTCTGCTCCACACGCTGCCCCCTCTGATTTTCCAGCCGCAGGGTCTCCCCTCCCCACCCATGAGGCCCACTAGGCTGGGAGGTGTTGTCTCCTGGCCCCCCCCCCCCCCCTGGGGTCCCCCACAATGCCAGGGCCTCCGTGCCCTGCGCAGGGAGCACTGTGGGTCAGGATCTGAGGTCCAGGCCCCTGCAGATGGGGCAGCCCGGAGGGGGCAGGTGCCGGCGGCGTCTGGGAACTAACTGGAGGAGAGGAGCGCTCGAGGGAGGGGGGTACCGGGACGGGAGGCGGGAGGGAGGGGGGTAAGGCACTGCCGAGGGCCACTGCCAGTGCCGGGACGTGGAGCTCCGTCGGGGCCGGGACCACAGCACCAGCCTGCCCCCACCGGGCCGCCTCCCTGCCCCTCTCCCCGCCTCTGAGTTCGGAGCCGCCCTGGAGCCACGGTCCCGAAATGATGGTGTATTTTTGGGCAAGTACCGAGCTCGGAGAGCCGAGCCGCTTTCCTGGCGCCGGGCACATCGGGGTGGGGGTGTGGCAGAGTGCAGCGAGCCCCCCCGGTGCCTGAGCGCGTGCCCCTCGGCACCTCCCCTCCGTCCGCACCCGCAGGGAGCGGGCCAGTCTGTCCCAGGACAGGGAGTGCTGGCTGCCCGGGAGCCGCTCTCCCCGAAGGGGCCCCGTGGGGACAGACCTCGGAGCTGGGGGGCTGTGGAGGCTCAGGAGCACCGTGCGTGGGGCGCCCCAGGGCCCCCCTCCCACCTCGCCCCGGCCCGGCCGCGGGAAGAACCTTCCGCAGACTCCCTGGCAGCGATAGCGCGAACTTCAGGTGGCTCCCTCCGGTCTGCACCCCCTGCCCCCCTGCCCCCCATCCCCACCCCATCTTACCTGCTCCCTTCCTCCCTCCCCCCACCCCAGAAAGAATCGTGGGGAACAAAACGGGGCCCCAGAGCTCTGGGCCTGGAAACACAGGAAGCTCCCAGGGGGGGCCCTGGGGAGAGGAGGAGCCCCTCCGTCCTTCCTCCCAGCCCCTGCGCCTCGGGGAAGAGACTGCCGAGGGAGATGGGGGGTGCCTTGCTCCGAAGGGAAGGCCAAGGCAGGAGGGGTCCCCGCTGGGGTGTGGGGGAACTGTCTTCCCCGTGAAGGTGGGCTGGGCCGGGTGAGTGGAGCGCTAGGTGTGTGTGCGCGTCGGTCCCGGACCCGCCGGTGATGGCTTGGAAATCTATGGGAGCTCCTCACTTTTCTCCTGGGGAGACTCACCCTGGGCCCGCCCGGCTCGGGGAACCCCAGCCGCACCTGCAGGCCGGGGCCTTGGGAGGGGGAGGCCCTTGCAGACCCACGCACGGCCTCTCCCTGCGGGGCCACAGCCGGTCCTGCCTCCAGGGGGCCGCCCCAGAGCTGGCGCCTGCAGGGCTCATCCCGGGCTGCGGGCCGGGCAGGGAGTCCGCCGGAGGGACCGCGGCAGCCACTCGAAAGGGACCGGTGGCCACCGGGAGCCGGGAGGCTGTCGTCATCCCAGGCCCCAGGCCCGCTGTGCAGAGCCCTGCAGACCCCCCCACGGCCACTCGGCCGAACTGGGGCCTCCTGTGCCCAGGTGCGCCAGGCCCCTGCCCTTTGTCCCCAGCGCCCTGCTGTCCCGCCGGTGCCCACGCCTCTCTGCTCTGTGCTGTCCGTCCTCCGCTTCAGGGCCGGCCCCGGGGACACTGCCCCGGGGACACGGTCCCTGAGCCCACAGGCAGGACAGAGGGGATTCCCCTCTGCATCTCCACTCGGTCGGCCCCAGCCGGGCGGTCATGAGCCAGTGCCCTGTCCCTCCTGCGGCCTGGGCGTCCCCTCGGACCCTGGAAGGACCTGGGCCTCGTAACCAGGAGAAGCTTCTAGGGGCTGGGGTGGGGGGCGGGGGAGAGGCTCGTCCTGCCTGGCACTCTGCCGGCTCCTCTGGGGGTCTTGCCTCCTGGACCCCCTACCCCCGCCACGGCTCTGTCTGTCTTTGCCCGCCCCCCAGCCAGACCCTGGGGGAGGGGCGGTGCCAAGGGTGTTCCCCGCTGAGCCACAGGGAACCTGATGGGGAGCCTCTCCATCTCACGCTCCAGCAGGGCCTCGCAGCCGGAGAAACTGGGGGGCTGCCACAGGCTGACCCCCTCTTCTGGGCCTCCTCCCCCGGGTCCCCCTCCCTGAGCAGTGGCCAGCCCAGCCCAGTCTGGGAAGCCCGAAGCCTGTCCAGATCTGACCTGCTCAGCCCCAGCCTCACCCCTGCAGCCTCTGCACACCCCACATGCCCTGTGGTCCGGCCAGGCTGAGCTGCTCCTGAGTTAACCCTGAATCTGCCCAGCTCCCCCGGGCCCGTTCCTCCTAAAACATGACCCCCTGTCCACCCCACCTCCCCCAGCTGGCTCCTACCTTCCCTTCATGTGAGCCTGGGGGTCGGAAGACATGAGAGGCTGCAGCATGACAGGAAGAGGCAGCTTCGATGTCACCACCTCCAGGAAGCCCTCCCTGACCACCCCACGGTGGGAAATTGTTCCCTCCTCTGCATCCCCTTGCCCTTGTCTAAGGGTGTCGTCATCGCTCATTTACTCTGCCCTCTCCCCTCCGCTGGGGGCCCCTCCAGGGCCCCGACTGGGTCTCGTTTGGCTCGTTTCTGGCGCCCACTCGGTGGCTGCCCGGTCCCCGCAGCTCCAGGAACGCTGTGCGCTGGAGGGAGGGAGTGAGTCCATCAAAGAGGCAGGGCGGGGCCCGGTCGGTGGTGGGGGGACCTCTGACGCATGGGTTGGGGACCGCCCCCGGGGCCCCCCATTCCTGATGCCAGTGAGCTGGGGGAGCCGCTTGTGTTTGCAGGGGTTGGGACCCCGGGCTGTTAGCGGGGACGGCCATGGCCCATGTGGGTGTGACGGAGACAGCCAGGCCAGCGGGAAGGACCCCACCGCAGAGCGGGGCGGTGTCTGGGCTCCGCCGTGTCCCCTCGGTCATGGTCATGCTGGCAGACTCCGAGGTGACTCAGGGAGGCTTTCCCCAGAGCTGCAGCAGGAGAAGGGGCGAGAGCCCCTGCAGGAGGGAGGGCTGTGAGAGCCGCGGCCTCCTACAGCACCCTGCGAGGCCGGTGGGGCTCCCACGGCCTCCAGCTCGGAGCCCACGTTATTTTAAAAGAAAGGAGCGAGACATTGATTAATTGTGCAGCTACGTAAAAAATCGTTTCCTCGAGAGAGGGCGAGGCTAGCCGGATCTGAAGGTGCTGGAGGTGAACCGAGAAGGGGGAGCAGGGAGAGAGGGAGAAGGAGAGCCCGCACTTGGGGGCCCCTGGGTACCCAGGAATGCACCTGCATCTCCAAGGGACCCCCGGGGGGAAGTTCCATGAAGGCAGATGCCCTGCAGGGGGCAGCACTGACACTGGACAGATGTCTCCCCCAAAAAAGGGGGTGTGTGGCTCAGGCTGGGGGCAGGAAAGGGGAGAGGGGGCCAGGCATGGCCATGACCCACGAGAAGGGGACTTTTTCCAAACTGACTTGCCTCTGGCCGATGCCCTGTGCCCTGTGGGCTGACCGACAGCCCATGGACCCAGGGTCCCAGCTCTGGGCCGGGCACAGGCAGTAGTGACCCAGCAGCTTCCAGGATGAGCTTGCAAGAGACTCTCCCCTCACCCCCCCCCCCCGCTCCTTGTGGGGAGCAGCCAGGCCTCCCTAGAGGGGAGTGTTGGGGAGGGGCCGCCAGGGGTCCTGTCTCCGGCCCCCCGAGGGACTGAACTAGGGCCCAGGGTCTCGGGTCCAGCGACAGGGGAAAGAACCATGCTGTCCCTGAGAATGACCGGCCCTTCCGCGGGTCCGCCAAGGTCATCTGATCACAGGTGACCGTTTCTCCACACCCGGCTCTACTCTGTAAACCAAAGGAAAACCCCACTAATCATGGTATTAAGAAGCACTTTCAAACCAACAAACATTTTAAAATAACTAATCCTATCAGAGAGACCAGAGAGGGAAAAAGTTGTGTGGCTCTTTTTGTTGGGACGAGAAACTCCAGGTTTCAAGTCTTGGCTGTCCTGGTCTAGGCTTCCCCCCAAAGCAGAGCCTGAGACCAGGGCCGGAGTGCCGGGGACTCGTTCCGGGACATGGTCTGAGGGACCGGGGACATGGGGAGGGGGGAGGGCCAGTCTGGGGCACGGTCCTGAGCTGGCGAGCGTGGGGCACCGCGCAGTGCCGTGGCCCTTGAACTTGGCCTGCTGGGCGGCTGGGGGGGCTCCACAGGGCTCCCCGCCACAGCAGCAGCAGCAGCTGCTGCAAAGCCCCAGGGGGACAGGGAGCCGGGCGCCGTGCACCAGGGGGAGGCGCTGTCGGCTCACAGCCTCGCACAGCCTCGCCACGGAGGTGGAGGGGGAGGTGGGTGGCGGTGGAGCAGGGGGGTGACTGAGGCCTGGGCTCTCGAGGGGGGGGGGGCAGTCTGCAGCAGGTCCCTGCTGGGGGCTCCTGTCCTGTGCGGGGCACTGGAGCGCCGACACCCACAGCACTGGGGGGGGGGGGGGGTGTGGACCCCCTGAGATGGAGGGCTGGAAACCCCACCCCAGGGAAAGGGATTTGCAGTCCCTGTGCTTTAGGGGGCGCCCTGGACGCAGCCCCGCGTTCTCGGGGCCACCTCTCCCCTCACAGCGCCCCGGTCCCCAGCGTCTCCCGTTTGCTGGGACAGGCGGTCCGCGCAGACCGCCGGGCGGGGAGGCGCACGGGGCGTCTCCGGTGTGCCCCGGGGGCTCTGTTCGACCCCTCTCACCCCCGGAGCCGCCCTGCCCGGGGCCCCGCCCGCCCCCCCTCACCCCGCCGTGCCAGGAGCCCCTCGGCAGTGTCTGCACGAGCACCCAGGGGACCCGGGCGTGCTCCCCGTAGTGACGGCTGATGTGGCAGGGACGTGTGTCATCGTCACCCAGAGGTGACAGCCCTGAGTGAAGGGGGCGGAGGACGCGACAGCCGCTGCGGGGGCGGGGGGGGGGGGCGCGGAGCTGCGGGGGGGGGGGGCCGAGAAGCCGGAACCGCTCTGGAGGGGGTCCGCCCTCGCCTGCCCTGGGCTCCTCCTCGCGGGTCTGCCCCAGCCAGGGGGTGTGGGGGCAGGACGTGCGGGGAGAGGACGCGTGCGGCAAGGAGCAGGCGAGAGGGGCAGAGAGACAAGCCCAGCACGGCCGGGGGGCGGGGGGGGGGGAGGGGTTCCACCTCCAACGACGCCTGTCTCCAAGGGCGGGAGGGGGTTCTATTGTCACACGCGTGACAGACGTGCTGAAGCATTTGACACGTCCCGGGGGTGGGGAGAGAGGAGCGGTGGAAATCTCCCGAGAGAGTGGACGGGAGCCCCCAGCCCCCAGCTGAGAGGGGCCCCTCGTGGTCGCCAGGCGGGTTCAGCACCAGGGACAGCGGCCCCCGGGGCAGCAACCCCCAGGCCTCCGCACTCCGGGCAGGAAGCCTGGATGCTTGTTTCGAGGTGATTTCCCTCTCCCCACCCCTCTGGCCTCACGGGCCTCCCCCGAGTCCCCTTTCAAAGTGCCCAGCACCCCCCTCTCCCAGCCCGGCAGGGACGGTCCACCCAGACCTGGCCCCAGGAGTGGGCGCCTGGTGGGAGGCAGGGCTCCCGCTGAGGCGGCTGGACTGGGCCGGGAGGGTTTCCCACGCCGCCGTCTGTTTTGACTGGTGGGAAGGGAAGGGGGCACTCCAGACCGAGACGGAGGGGGCGGAGGCCTCCTGGGGAGAACCGCGTGGGGGAGAATGGGGACGGGGAGAGCTGAGGACAGGGAGGCCGTGGGGGTGGGGCTGGCCTGCCGCCCCACTTCCAGAGACGCCGCAGGCCAGGGCTCTCTGTGGCCTTGGCCTCCCCAGCTGCCTGAGGAAGGGACCTCGGGGCTGGCCGCTGCATCCGCTGGGGGCCCAGGGCCAGCCCTCCGGCCGGTTGGGGACTTCGTCCCCTCCCTAGCAAGGATCTGTCCTCTGTGCGGTGGCCCCTTCCAGTGTTTGTGGTCGGCTGGACGTGTGGGCCTCCGCCGGCCCAGCAAAGCTCTCTTGGCTCCGACGACCCCCGACAGAGGAGCCCCGTGAACCCCGGCAGCCCGGCCAGCCCAGCCACCCCTCCCTTGGGCCCCGCTCTGGGTGCAGCCAGGAGCCCCAGGCTGTGGAGCCGCACGGCGCTGCCCCCGGTGCACCCCCTACCCCCTCTCGGCCTGCACCAAAGCAGCCCCCAGGTGGCGGTCCTGTCTGTGGGGGTCACTTCCTCTCATCCTTGTGTGTGTTCTGAGACTCAGGGGTCACTCGAGGGGCACGGCTGACCCCACGATATCTGCCAGTGGGTGAGGGGGCTTTGGCTGCCCCTGAAACCCACCCTCTGACCCTCTGGCATCGGCCACAGCAAAGAGCACATGTCACCCCCCAAGGGCCCCAGGGCCCCTCCGGACTCCCCACAGGCTGGCAGCTGGGGCACGAGCCGTGGAGCCACCTGGTTTGGGTCCCCCTACCTGTGCTCCGGGGCCTGCCACCCCTCCTGCCCCCGGCACCGCTCGGGAGGGTGTTCCTGTGGCCCCGCAGACGGGCCACCGAGACGGGGCTGTCCTCGGGGACTCCGCTGAGGGAGCTGCCTGCCCCTCGGGCGTGCTTCCCCTCGGCCTCGGGTCCAGCGGCTGCCGCCGCGCCCGGAACGTGGGGCAGAGGAGCTGGAGTCTCACTTGTGCTTAATGCTGATCAGAGCTTTGGGGGCCGACTTCGGAGCTTCTAATTACTCTCAGAGCTGGGACCAAACCGGGCTGTTCTAGGTCGCCTGTTCCCGCCACAGAGGTCACTGGCGTCTGTCAGTCCACGGCTGGGTTCAGCCGCTCCGGACGGCCGGCCTTTCCTCCTCCTGGGCACTCGGTGGGCTGACCCCCCTCCCCGGGGAGCGCCGCCCTGGGGGAGCGCTGGCGGGGGCTAACCCCTCGGCCCGCCCGCGCCCAGACGCCCACACGGGCAGCCCCTCCAGGCGGGTGCGCTGCCGCCCTCTGCCCTTCCTCCTGCGTGACGCGTCCAGAAGGAGCCCCAGCACCCATGGTTTCGTTCCCAAAGGGCGTCCGCCCACCCCCCGGCAGTCCCAGCGTCCTTGGAGGGCCCACCCCTCGCCACTAACGCCTGTGGGGTCCGAGGACACAGACAAGCCGGGGCACGGTGATTAGCGAGGTCACTCTGATGCACAAGTCAGCGTCGTGCAGTCCACGTTCCGGCCAGAGTCACCTGCGGACTCTCCACGATGCCCGAAGGACGGGCGGGGGTGGGTACGGGGGGCGTGCCACCCCATTTGCATAGATAATTGAGAGTTACCTGCACTCGCTGTGCGAGGCCTGGGGGAGCGGGGCCAGCGGACCGCCCCCCGCCGGGCGGGGAGAGAGGGAACCACACGAGCCGTCCCATTTGGCCACCAGGGAGAGCGGGGGCGCTGCCAGAGCCTGGCGTTTGGGGGCATTTGTTGAGTCAGTTAACATGGTTTGTGGAGCCCCTGCCGTGCGTCCGCCAGCTTCTCCGTGTCCGGGACGTCTGAACCCCGCGCCCCCTAGGGGGGAGGCCCTGTCCGGTCCTGAGAGAAACGCCGACGGCGTTGAACTCGGAGTGCGCACGCCCTCCTGCTCCGGAGGGCTGGCCGTGGAAATGAGGACGTGGCCGCGGGGGAAGGCAGCAGGAGTGGGACTGACTCCTTCCGACCAGCTCGCCCCGATTCTCAGCCTTGCGTAGAGCAGGGGGAGGACTAGGACCTCGGGCCTCGGGTCCAGGGTCTGCCCTGGGGCCCTCCTCTGCTCCTCCCCGCCTCCGGGAGGGCTGGGTGCGGCGCGGGTGCCCGAGACCCAGTGCGCCCACAGCACCGTGAACAGGGCAGTCATCGCTGCTGCCGCGCCCTGGGTCGCTGGATCGGAGTGTCCGAGGCCTCTCGCCCTGCACTGGGGACGGAAATCAATAGCTCACCCAGGAGCCAAAGGCAGGCAGGCCGAGCGTCCGGGAGTTGGCCGCTGGGACACTTTCTCCCAGGCAGGTCGGGAGGCAGACCTGTCAGCCATGAGCTGGGCAGCGCCCGGAGCGCTGGCGGCCTTGTCCTGCTCCAGGCGGCACGTGGCGGGGAGATCGGGAGGGGGAGCCGGCCCACCGCCCACTTTGCTAGGCCTGCACAGCCGTGCTGGCTGGGTGCAGCGAGGAGCCCCAGCCCCAGACTCAGGACGGAGCAGACAGAAACCCAGCCGCACAGACAGACCCACTGCTGCTCGCCTGTCCCCCGAGGTCCACGCAGGTCGGTGTGAGCTTCCCTCCAGCGCAGGGCCCCACTGCGAGAGCAGACTCACCTGGCTGTGCCTGCTGCGCCCCTTCCTGACAGGCCACCGCAGGCCAGGCACAGTCCCCAGCGGCGGTGACGGCAGTGAGCGGATGGTGTGGGGGGTGAAGGTCGCCCCGGTTCTGGAGCCCCCGGGGCCGTGCAGCATGAGCTCAGCGCCCGCCCACCTGGCGCCTGCGCGGGCCTCTCCACGGCTGCGTCGGAGGGTACGAAGGGGGTCGGAGGGTACGAAGGGGCCGACGAGATGGATTTTAGCAGCTGTGTTTAGCCTGATGCATCCGGAACACACACACACAAATCGTGTTTCACTCTGCTGCACCGAGCCTGCGTTTCGAGCACCCAGAGCTGCAGAGAGCGAGGCCTAGAGAACGCCCTGGAAGACGCGGGAGGCAGCTGTGCGAGACCCCTGGCGGAGCCCCCTTTCTCCAAGTCAGAGAGTCCTCCTCCCAACCCCCGAGGGCCACCCGGACGACGGGGGTCCCGCAGGGAAGAGGAGGGGGGGCCCCCACGTCTACCTCCCTCTGCAGCCACAGCCGTGGGCAGGAAGCTTGCACAACATTGGGCCGTTTTCACCTCTTTTCTTACTTTTTGCAAGAACGGACCCCCTGGAAAGGGGGAATGGCAGGTGTGTCCAGGGCACCTCTGTCCACCTCCGTCCCTGTGGTCCTCTCTGCTCTGCTGAGAATGACATCCATCCTCCTCAGTCTCCTGCCCCTCATCCAGATCACTTGCCCACCCCCCCGCCCCCGCGACTGGCCATCCGCCTGACCACCTCCTAACAGACCACGAGCCACTCGGTCCCCCGTGGAAGAGCCCAGCCAGACCCAGGCTCCGTGGCCTCTCTCTCTCCGCGGCGTTTACTCTCAAGAACACAATTCCAGCACCTAAAGGTCTACCCAGCGCGGATTTCCAATTACCCACATTCGGCCAAGTGGCGGCCACTTCATTATGATTCTGTAATTGCCATATAGAATTCCTATAAATTTGCTGTTAATTTCTAGCCGCTGCATCCTTCTCTTAAGAAAGTGTGGCAATCGTGTGAACACCTACAGACGGAGCGCGTTTAAGGGGAGAGAGGCAGGCCGGAGGGAAGAAGTCCAGTGGGGGCTGGGCCCGGAGGCCGTCCTGATGAAAATGCACTCGGGCCAGTGTGGGGGGGGCAGGGGGCAGGGAGCACAGGGGGCACGCCTGGGGCTTCCTTCCACCCCGATGCAAATGTGTCTCCCGAATACAGGGCGTGCTGGCGGCACCCAGGGCGGATCGGAGCGGGATCCGAGAAGATCCTGTGCTCTTACCCAAGAGTGGCTTTGTGCGCCGGGTTCTCCCCGGCCCCGCAGGCGCGCTCCCTGCCCCCACAGGGAGGTAATTTACAGGCGCAGCTTCCGAGTGTAATCTCCCTGCATTGTGCTGCTCCGCGGTGCCTCTCCCTCCGGGTGGCAGCACGGGCCGGGTCTGCGAAGGATGATGCTTGGGAGGGAATGGCAGCCACGCAAGCACGGCAAGCGAGCGGCCCAGGTGCTCCGCAGAGAAATTAGCCTGCTTTTCAGGAGATGCTAATGAGGCACGTTGGGGGGTGGGGTGGGGGGTAAGCTTGAGCCAGAAAGGAAATTATTGGACCCACAGAAGCTGAGGGCACCGGGGACCCGCAGGGGACCAGCCAGGCAGTCCTAAGAGCAGCCTGCTCCTCTCCGGGGAGGTCTTGGGGGGTCAGAGGAGGAGAAAGCTGGGTTGGGGAAAGCCGAGCCAGAGGCCTCTGGTGAGCAGGGGCTGCGTCCGCTGGGGAGGATGTTTCGGTCTAAGCTGGCCGTCCGCAGGGCTAGCCGCTGGCCGCCTCCAGCGAGGCGGCGCGGCCCGCCACCCCCATCGGTTTTGGCTGGGACGGCCGGTGGAGCGCCGCCTGGACGCCGAGCCTGGCGGGCGCTGTCCGCGGTGCTGAAGGGCCTGCTCACGCAGCGTCGAAGTGCTGAGTGAGCCCGTCCTCCTCTCCTTCCCGGCTGCCAGGAGGGCTTCAGCTCTGGACGCCTGCCTGCGTCCAGTCCTTGCCCCAGACCTTGGCTCCAGGCTGGGAGGGTTATCAGGCAGCGGCAGCGATGAGAAACTGGGCCACGGAGCGATGTGAAGGTGTCCGTGTTTGATCTATTGCGGGTCTGGCTCCTCGCGGCTTTGCCGCTCCCGCGTTTGGCGGCCTGAGAGAATTAAGGCTGCCTTAAATACGGTCTCCGCTGGCTGTGTATTAATCAGGCAGGAATCAAGAGTCACAGCATCCTAGGGCAGTAGGGAAAGGAGCAGGCGGCTCCCCCATCTGAATGCAGCGACTCTTGGCGGGAGGAAAGGCTGGCGGTCTCGGGGAGCAGATCAGGCCCCCCCGGGGTGGGCCGACAGCCCTCCCCAGACCTCCCCCGCCAGGGGGCTCTCGGAAACCCCACACCTTGTAACTGGACAGTCACGCTGATGCCAACTCGGCCCAGGACCCCAGGAGGCAGAGAGGGGCAGAAATATGGGACACCTCCCGGGTGGGGACTCAGGAGTGGCCTCCTGCTTGGGCCACACTGGTCCCGGCACGTCCACCGGGGACACCCCCCCAGCCCCCCCCCCCGGCAGTCTGGAGGGTCTGCAAGACCCGGCAGCGTCCCTGCTGCATCGTGCTCACGGGGGGGGGGGGGAGCCATTCATGTGGCTCCCCCCCCCGCCGGCGTGTGACCCCAGCAGCTGCCCGGCAGCCCTGATGCAGGCCCGGGTCCTGCCCGTCCCTCTGTCCTTCTCGGCCAGGCTCACTGCCCTCAAAACCCCCCAAAAGGGGCTCATGTTTGGCCCCGCAGTCCTGGGAGCGGGGGGAGGTGACTCGGCAGGGAGATGTCTGTTCCTTGGCCTCCTGCCCCTGTGAGTGCTGGGACAAGCTCCGTTCCCGCCAGGTTTCATGGGGAGAGCCTCCCGCCACCCACCGCCCACTGCCTGCCGCCTCCCCCTGCTCCACCGCTCAGCTCCCGCCTGCAGCCCGGCCCTGGCCTCCGGACACTGTGCATCCGCCTCCCCCCCACCCCGGGGCCCCGAGCTTTGCCAGGACAGCACTGTCTCTCTGGGCTTCACTGCCTCGGGCTCCTAATGAGCTTTTAATGAGCTGATGCTTTGGTTTTAGGGGCCGTGGAGGGGCAGGGGAAGCGCTGAGTCCCAGTCCCCTGGCGCTGGTGTTCCAGAGGCGTGGAGGTGGCCGGTCAGCTCGCCGGGCACTGGGGCTGCGGTGGTCAGCAGACACTTGATCCGCAGAAGTTCGGAGGCCCTGAATGTCACACCCTGGGGCCCTGGCCACCCCCCGATCGTCACTCTCCCCACAGGGTCTCACCGAGTCTGTCTCTTAGTGGCCTCTTCTCACCCAAGGCTGACGGGAGGGACCTCAGTTTCTCTGCTAAGTAAGAGTTACGTTACCTGATGGCAAAATAAAAGGCCTCCTGTTTCTGTGGCTGACTGTCTAAAGAGACAAGACCCAGGGCCACCTCTGTCCCCGCCACCTCTGCCCCCGCCAGCTCAGCGCTTCCCCCGGGGGCGAGACAGCCAGGCTTCCCACGGCTCCCTGCGCAGGGACCCCGGGTGCTGGGTTTCCTCCGTTGGGTTCTAAGTGAGCCTGACGCAAATTCATGCTGGTCACAGCGACGGGAGAGCCCTGCGCTGCCACCCTGTCCTGGGGACGGTCCTCCCTTTCTGACACCAGACCCCTGCCCCGGAGCGCCAGCTTCGTTCGGCCGGTTCGGGGGCGACCCCCACCCCCACCCCCCACCCCTGCGGGCGGCCGTGCCGTCAGCCCCTGCTCCTTGGCACCCCTTCAAGGCATTTCCCCCTTTGAGTAAAACGAAGGTGGAAAGGGCTCGTGTGGGACACGAGGTAGAATTTCTTGACAGTCAGGCTGATAAAAACCTGAATGGGCTCCCCCGAGAGTTGTCAGGGTCTCGCTCAGCAGAGCGCTTCCAGAAAAAGAAAAAGAAAAAAAAAAGACGGCACCTGTCCCCGAAGGCTGGAGCTGCCAGCTAGAAGGCACCGCGCTGGACAGTGTGATCCCAGCTTCCCTCCCCAGCGAGCCGCCCGCGCTCCCGTCCCCTGCGGGCTGAGGGCTGACCCGAAAGAGGCGAGCGGCTGGAGCTGTCCCTGGTGCTGACGCGCCGCCCGCAGGGAGTGTCAAGGTCGATTTCGGGGCTCCGGGGAGCTGCCCCCAGTGGGGCCGGCGCAGCCGAGAGTTCTGTGGGCTCTCCTCGGCCCCCCCCCGCCCTCCCCCGCCGGTGATGAAGCTGTAACAGGAGTCCTGCCCTGGCGTGAGCGGAGGCTGCCATCTGTCACGCCTGCCCTGGGGACCGGCCGTCCAAGGGCATTTCATCTGTGAGCTGGTCGCAGCTTGGGTCTCCATCTCTGAGCAGATGCGCTGACATCCTGGGCCTCGCGGGACGCTCTCCCTTCTGTGGTCACCTGTGGGCCCGGCACAGGGCGCGGAGCAGGCGTGCAGGTGGGCCAGGCCCAGGGGGCGGGGCGGGGAGCCCCTCGGAGGGGCTGTCTCCACCCGACAGCGGCTTCTCCCCGCCAACTGCGTCCTCTCAACCCCCCCCCCCCCGCCCACCCAACGGGAAGGAGGAAGTTCAAGACAATCGCCCTGCAGACCGAGCAGCAGGCGTGTGACTAGCAGATGCCCCAGCGATATCGCAGGACGAGGACCTGAGCAGGTCCGGTTCCGGGTCGGCCCCGCGAGGAGAGGGGGCCTCGGGCCCAGGACGGAGATGCCCACCCACGGGAGCGCAGCAGCCCACCGGCCCCCGGCCCTCGGGGAGGAAGGAAGAGAAGCAACACTTCCCGCGAGAGTCCGCAAGCCAAGCTCCTTCTGCAGCCTGACCTCCGCCCCTCGCTTGTGTGGGACCTGGGGCCGCCCCAGGCACCCTGGCAGCGTCCTCATGCACCACATGGACCTCACCCCACCTTGCCCTCTGCCCCGTGAGGAGGACCCGGGGGTGCCGCACGCTCAGCCGCACCGAGAAGCCTAGGGGAGCACGGAGCACGTGCAAGATGCCGCTCCAGCCCTCGGTCAACACCGACCGCACCGTGCAAGCTCTTCCCCTCGCGCACGCCCATTCCTGGGCAGCTCCGGCCAACAGCGGGATCGCGAGGCTTTGCAACAAATAAAAGGAATCACCCCTCCCCGCCTCCCCCGGCTTCTGCGGGTTCCTCGGGCCGGGATCCTGAACGGCGGCCCGGCCGCCGCTGCCACCAGAGAACTCGGCGCTGTCTCCGCCGGCTCCTGGCCGTGCCGCCTCCTTGCTGGGAGCCCACGGTCCAGCCGCAGGGAGGGCAGAGCTGGGGTGCCGCGGCGCTGGCCGGCCCCAGAGGCCGTGTTCTGCTCTGTGCCGTCTCCAGACCAGGAGGCGTCCTGGGGGCTGGTTGAAAGTGACCAAGGCGTGGCACCGGTCCCGAGTGGGAGAGAACGGGGTGTGCCGGCACCCCCAGCCCTTCTCCGCTGCTCCCCGCCCCCGCCCCACCGCTGGCCCCTGGGCCCCGAGGGGAGGCGCGCCCGTGGCTGCTGCGGCCCGCGCAGCTCCGGGTCTGCACACAGATCCTGGGTGCGCCCTCTCCTTTCAGCCGGCCTGTATTTATTACGTTTAATTTTGCCGGGACACGGCTGTAAGTGAGACGGATAGACCTGCACGTGGCTGGCAAACGCCTCTTAATTAAACAGATAAATAAACTTCCTTCGCTCGCCGGTTTTCACGTCTGCGGTGGTGTTGGCTGGGGTCAGGGGACCCCGTCGGCGGGTGGAAGGCCCCCCCCGCCCAGCCGGACCGTGGGTGCCGGCCCTGGCAGCCCGGGCCGGGCCTGGCTTGCCCTCTGCATGGATGAGCACTCGGTAGCTGAGGGATGCAGAGGGTCCCAGGAGTGGGAGCACCCCCGGCAGCCCCTCCTCGCCGGCCTGGCCTGGCCAGTGCAGGTGGGCCCTCGGCCAGATGCCTCCCACGTGGCCTGGTCAGCAGGGCAGCCCTCTCCCACACTGTCTCCTGATTCTCCTTGAAGGGCCCCCGCCGGCTTCCCTGCTGTCCTGGGAGGATCAGACATACCCCATCCCCACGACAGGGGAGCGCCCCCTTCAGGGATCTGAGGGGCTCTTAGGTCTCCCGAGCAGGCCAGAGCCCTCCTGTCCTCGGGGGGACAGCATCTTGTCCAGGCGTCCCGAGCAGCCCCGCCCTGGGGGGCCTCTCCGGCCTGCACCCCCGGCCCCTGTGCTGGGGAACGGGGGCCCGAGCTCTCAGGGGTGCTCTGTTGGCTGACGTGGGCGTCGTGGTTGGCCCCAAAGAGGCTTCTCAGGTCGCCCCACAGCCCTCACACACCCACACTAGGGGCCACGCCCGCCCTAGCCCACCCCCCTCGTGGAGATCCCACTCACGAGCCTGCCACTCCCCTCCCCCGGTCCCCCAGGGCTCGCCCCCAAACACCCTGGAGTTGGCGCAGGGCGGCCCGGCCCTGTAGGAGCCCGGGGCACGGGGCCCACGGACGGTAGCTCAGCTGCCACCTCAGAGGTGAGCTCAGCCTCGCCCTGGCACTCGGTGGCCGGCTCCACACTGTCCCGTCTGCTCGGCGCAGCCTCGGGGGGCCAGCCTGCACTCTGCAAAGGGGAGAGAGGGGCGGGGCCCTGAGCACCTCAGCCCCCCTCCAGCCTTCCCAGCGGGACCCCACAGCCCCTGTCTTCTGCCAAGGAGGGTCCCTGTGCAGGCTTGGGGGCTCCAAAGGGAGGGGCCGAGGTGTCGTCACGGACCACAGGCCCCCGGGTCCTTGGGCCACAGAACTGCCCACCTCCTTGTGAAGCCGCAAGCCACCTTCCACACTCTCTGGCAGCTGCTCTTCCCGGAGGTCTCCCGTCCTGGAGGCGCGAGCCAGGGATGGCGGGTGTGTGCCAGGCTGCGGCAGGGCCCGGGTCTCCTAGGCAGGCCCCCCCCGGGGCGGGTGGGGAAGTCAAGCCTTGTCCTTCCGGGCGGGGGAGGGGGGCGCAGCGCCTGCACCCGGCAGGGCCTCCTCCGGGGAAGGTGACACGGGGTGGGGGCAGGAAGGACCCACGAGATCTCCGGAGCCTCAGAACCATCTGGACCATTTGAGGTGCCTCCTTGCCTGGTATTTATAGCGGTGCCCAGGAGCGCAGAAATAATTACAGCTCAGTTCCTGCCTCCTTAACAAGGCCCTTCTCGGATTCAGGGCGCATGGGGTATTTTTTTTTCCCCGGCTCTTTTTTTAAGTAGTGAATATTCGTGCTGACTGACAGCTCTTCCTAGCGCACAGCCCGCCTGCACCCCAGAAGCGGGGGCAGCGGAGCCCCGGGCCCAGGGCACCCCTACCTGCCACTCAGGGCCGCCCACCCCGGCCCAGGACACACCGGGGCTCCAGAGGGCTAACTGTACCCCACGGTCTGAGGTGCCCCTCCCGTGCCAGGCACTGGGGGTCCAGGTGAGCAGGGCGAGGTTCCTGACCAGGAGGAACTCCCCGTCCGAGACACACCCTCAGGCCTCGGCCCCCCTCGGCTCACCTCAGAGTCCCGAGTCCAGGACACGCCATGGGGGCCGTGGGCACGCAGCCCACTCAGCCCCGTCCTGGGAACTGAGCCCGACACATGCCTCGAAGGCCCCTTTTTCGGGAGGTCCCCTCTCCGTCCCCGTCTCCCGGGAGCCGGGAGCCGCTGGCCAGCGGACTCGGGTGTCTGGATGCCCCCTGGCCGGACGCTCTTGCAGGCGAGGCTGGAAGGCCGGCGGCCCTGCTGAGAGACCCACAGAGGACCAGGAGCTGAATCCAGCCTGGCGTTGGCCACCACCTGAGCTTCTTCGGGGCGAGGCACTGAGCTCAGGGTCCCTCTAGGAAGCCTCCCCTGACTGGACCCCGGTCTGAGCCCCCTGCTCCCCCAGGCTGCCAGAGCTCTCAGCACAGCAGGCTGTAGTCTTGGTTTGCTGGGTTGGTTGCCCCAGCAGACGGCAGGCTCACTCCAGGACGGAGAAGTTCCTTCCTGCAGCTCCAGCGCCTGGGGGGGAGTCTGCACCCCGCGGGTTCTCAGGGAGGACACACTGAGTGTCAGGCCCCGTTCAGGGGGTGTGCTCGGCGGTCTTCTGACAGAGGGGTAGACACAGCCTTGACCTTGGCAGAGGTGCGGCAGCAGCCGGCAGGGAGTGACGAGCGGTCCGCAGGCGGGCAGAGTGGGAGCCCGGGGCCGAGGAGAATGCTCGGTGCCTGCCCCACGTCCCCGCGTCCTCCAGGGGAGGGGCGGCGGTGGCTGAGGGGGCTGGGAGAAGGCAGGATGGGATGGAGGTGCTCCTGAAACGGGGGGGGGGCAGGCTGTGCATCTGGAATGATGCAGGGGCCGGGGCTGTCCTGGGTGCCACACTCCGCAGGGCCTGCGCCCAGCCAGGTGCTGCTGCCCCAGACCCCTGGGCCTTGGCGCCTGGCCCCCTCACCGTGTCTCAGGCTGTGGGGTCCTCTCTTTGGGGGACCAAGTGAATAACCCATCAGCCTGGAGGCAGGGAGAGGCCTCCGTCAAGTCCTCCCCCAGCGTGTGCCAGGGCCGTCCCGGGGGTGTCACACCCCTGGCAAGGTGGGTCAGCTCTCCACCTTGACCCCCGTCCCTTCTCCCATCTGCCTCCCCGCCAGACAGCACCCCTTTCCTCTAAGAGGGAGATGAACTGGAATCTTCCTCCTTGGGGTGACACGGGTGCCCGAGAGAGGGGTGCTCGAGGGGCGCACAGCTGCCCGCCTGGTGCAGGCCCAGCTCGGCCCAGGCTGTCGGCAGGAGGCCTGTAGGCGGCCCTCCCCACACCCTCCAGCGGCCCACAGGCCAGGGCAGTAAGGGTGCGGAAGTCCAGGGAGCACAAGGGTCTTTGCTGAGGCCACACAGCACATGAGGGGCCTCCTTCCACGTGAGGCCCAGGCCGGTGGTCTTCCCCTCACCAGCCGGGCCCGCCCGTCCCCCTCCACAGCAAGAGGGAGGGTGTCACGGGGGCGAGAGGGAGGGCGTCACCGGAGCCTTCAGGCCGGACTGGCTGGTCCAGCATGGCCGCCGGGCATCCGTGGCTCGCCCCGTCCCGGGAGAAGCTCGTGTGAGTGGGGGGAGTGATGGTGCATGTCCTCCTGCTGGCTCTGCCTCCGGCCACCGAGAGTGGCAGTCTGTCCCCCTCACAGCCGGGCTCCCCGGGGCTGCTCCTGGTGGGGTGCGACTCGGTGACAGGCCCACGGAGGCTGCGTGTGTGGCCGGTGAAGCTGCAGCTTTATGGGGGCACACACTTGCGTGTGCACGCACACACACACACACACACACACCCGCCACCGTGGTGTCGCAGGGACACAGCTGAGACCTGTGCCACGCACTGACCGCCTTCGGGGGGGGGCGGGGGGTTTCCTGTGCGCTCCTGCCCCTGCGGTGCGCGCACACAGGGTCCAGCGAGTTTGGGGGCAGGAAGGGGAGGGTGTTTCCCCTCCTGTGCCCCTTGCCCCGCCCCCACAGTAAGTGCCCGCGAGACCATGTGCCTGTGGCAGGTCGGGGGCCCACAGAAGGCAGGACTGACTCCCAGGGGCCCTGGAGAGCGGAGCAGCGCTGCCGGCGCGGAAGCCTCTGCGTACATGTCCTCATTACATCACCGACATCCCCGCCGCCAGGCCGGCCTCCCTCCGGAGAGGCGATTCTCCCAGCGCCGGGAAGGATCCAGCGCCTTCCGGTCTCCAAAGAGCCGGCGGAGCCGCTGGACCCAGTGGCGGCGCACAGAGCAGGGGCCAAGGCAGATTCCAGGCCCCCCCAAGGGGGGGGCAGTGCCTGGTTCGGGGAGAAGGGGGCCCGCGCGGTGCGTGGGAGGGTGCGCGTGCTGGCCGCCAGCGGGCGAGGGGTTAAGTGTGGGATCAGCTGTGGTGCCGTCGTTCCGGATTCTCTTCCCTCCGAGCGCGGGGCTCTGTTTGATGCTGGAGTACGCCAGGGACTCCCCCTCCCACCGCTACACTCGCGCGCACACGCGCACACTCGCACACACGCACCACTCTTTGCAGACAGGGCTCCGGTGGCTCCAAAGTGACTGCCTCCCTCCCCCGCTCCCCCTCATCCATTTTCTCGCGCATATATCCTTTCTTGCCATATTCTCGCGCTCTCTTCGGCATCCCCGCCCGGGCAGGGGAGCACCCGGCGGAGGCGCTAGGCTTTCCTTCCATGCCTCAGTCGTAAGGAGCGCCACGAGGGGGAGGGGACGGCCGGAGGAGGAAGAGGAGGAGGAGACCGAGAGGGCGCCAGGGAGGCAGGGCGCGCGCACACACGCCGAGGGACGCGCGGAGGGTGCGAGCCGCGCAGCGAGCGCAGAGCCGTCTCGGCCGCCGGGCGCCCCCCTGCCGCCCCATGCTGTGCTCCATGGCGAACTCGGGCTGCCTCCTGCTGTCCAGTTCCGGCAGCATGCTCCCGCACTCCATGCCTTGCCCACCCACCTTCCTCTACCTCCAACAGGTAAGCGCCCCCCGGCCCCGCTTGTCCGGCCCCCAGCCCCGCGCACGTGCGGCCCCGCGCCGCTGCCCACACCCGCACTCGGCCGCCTCGGTGTCGAGCCGGGGCCCCGCTGCGCTCCCCGAGTCATGGCGCCCGGGCCCGCTGGGGGAGGCTGCGCCCCTACGCAGCGGCGGCCCGGCACGGGGTCGCCAGGGGCTCGAGCCGCGCAGGGCTGGGGGCCGTAGTTTGGGGCATCTCTCGCAACTTTTCCGAAGGCGCAGGAGGGGGCGGCGCCGGCCAGGAGTCTCGGGGGAAGCCCGAGGGGAGGGGGAGGGGGTTCTCAGTGCCCTGGTCACTTTGGGGAACTTCGCGAGGGGAGGGTGCGCGGCGGGGAGCAGGGCCCCTCTCCAGCTGGGTGGGGAGAGCCTGGGGACGGCCGGAGGCGGCGGCGGAGGTGGGGACGCCGAGCTCCGCGGCGGCGGGAACTGCGCGTTGGGCCTCCGGGGAGGCGGGCCGCCCGCCCGGCGGGGCTGGCGAGGGAGGCCCGGGAGAGCTCCGGCGAGAAGGGGGCTGGGGCCAGACTTTTGCAAGCTGGGAGGCTGCGAGGCTGCGCAGGAGGCTCGGCTGGCGAGGAGGGCAGGGAACCCAGCGACTCTGGGCGCCCACATCCCCAGGATGCTCGCCGGGAGGGGCGCGCGGAGCACCAGCAGCCGCCTGCCCCCGGGCCCTCCTGGGGAGGGCGGCGGTGCCGCCACCCCACCCAGTGCAGAGTCAGCGCCGTCCCAGCGCTGCCCCGGGGGCTCACCGCGGATTCCTCCGCCGCCCCCTAGGCCCCTTGGCCTCCCGGGTCTGCGTTTCCGGTGCCACATCAGCCAAAGCCTGTGGGGGCTGCAGTACACTGGCTGCCCACCCATCCTGGCCGGTCCTCGGTCCCTCCCTCTCCGCTGGGCTGCGGGGCTGCCTCCTTTACCTTCCGCAGCCTCAACTTCTGCGCCTGTCTACAGGGGCCTGGGGGCTGCAGGAGGGCCCCGCGTTTGCAGGAGGAGGACAGTGAGGCCGGGGAGCGTCAGGCTGGCCGTGCTGGGGCTGCCCGACCCAGCAGGAGGCTCCCGTGGGGCCTGGCCTGCACCCGGGGGGGTGTGGAGAGAGGAGGCAGGGGGTGCCCCCAAGGCCCACGGTCAGGCCAGGCAGGGCCTGGTGGTCTGAGTGAGCGTGCCCCCCCGCACCTCCCCCTTGTGGACGGTGGGAGGGAGGGCCGAAGACCTGTGTGCTCCTGAGAGGCAGTGAGAGGCTCCAGGTGAGGCTGGGCCTTCGGATGGTGGGTCCTGGTCTTCTCTTGTGCCCCTCGGGCTCCCCAGAAAGGAGCTGTGGACAAAGTGGGCCTCAGAGCTGAGCCGGGGCCCCCAGCCTTTGAGCCACTGGGCGCCCGGGTCGGTCCTCGTGGGGACCCACGCAGCAGAACGGCCGACCACGTCAGCAACTGCAGAGGAAGGCCCGGGGGCCTGCGTGACAGTCAGGAGCTGGAGGTGGCCGGGAGTGGCCTGCCATCCCGAGCCCTCGGCCTCACCCTCCTCACGACCCCCTGTGACGCCTGGCCATCCTGGGCATGGCTTAGTGGCGGCGAGAGCGGCGGAGGGGCGGGCAAGCATGCAGGCCCGGGCCAGGCTGGCTCTCAGACCCCCCCCTCGCCGTCATGTGGGGTGCACACAGTCGGGGTGCACGTCGCAGGCTGGCTCCCCAGCACCTCCCAGATGTCTGTGACCGCAGGGATCACGTGGGCATCTCGGGGGTGGGGCCTGAGCTGCTGCAGGTCTCACCAGGTCCCAGGTGAAGTGGAGCAGCCTGCTCCCCGTAGCGAGGATGGAGCCCCCACCCCCACCCCACCCCACCCCGCCCCGGCAGGAACGCCTGGGCCGCAGGAAGGCACCCCGAGCCCCGAACAGGACCGGAGGCTAACCCACAGCGTGTCATCCTAGGCAGGTCCGTCCACTCCCTCCGGGAAGAGGCAAAGCCCGCTGTCCTCCCGGGCCGGGGGAGAGGGCTGAGTCCGGAGGAAGCGACCCCAGGCTCCACAAAACGCCAGGTGGACCGTGACGCTGTCCCGATGGGGTCGCACCAGAGCTCACGGTTGTGGTGAGGGCACCCCCACGACCCTTGGGGAAGGCACCCCAGCCCCCGAGGGGCTGGGGGAATGCGTGCCCAGTGGGCAGTGGTCACAGCCGTCCTGTCCCCACACGGGCATCGCCTGTGAGCAGCCCTCCCCGGAACAGCCAGAGCGTGGCCGTCACCGGGCCAGGCCCGGAAGCACCCGGGCTCCTTGGCAGCTGTCTGCAGGGCACCGCGGGTCCCAGCGGGACGAGAAGGATCCAGGACGTAGCCGTGTCCTGGCCCCGCATGGGGCATGGTTTTGTGGGAGCACCGGCGGCCCTGGGGCTCCCAGGGCTGAGGCCGAGTGAATGACAGGGTTTAGTGTGGGACTCGGTTTGTCCCAAACCACCTCTGGAAGGAGACAGGTGCTCTTGCGTCCCCTGGAAGTGGCGGCCATGTGAGGAGGGACCCAGGGTGACCATGCCCAGCCGGGCCTCCAGAACTGGGCCACCCCCCCCCCCCGTGCCCAGCAGGCCCCCATGGCCAGTGGCCGGGCTCTGTGCGAGCGGCCCCCGTGCCGTGGGTGGGCTGTGCCCTCATCCCAGGAGGCAGGTCTCAACAGCACGTTGGCCAGCCAGAGCCGGGAGGTCAAGCATGACGAGAGGTGGCATTTGCGGCGCTCTGGTGGGCCAGCTTTGGGGGCCGTCTCCGGTTTGGAAATCAGGGGGAGAAAACCCACCCAGTGGAATCCCATTCTCTCCGTGAAAACCTCCACCTCTTCCTGCTGCGAGGGCCGGACCCCGAAGGCACCCAGATCGGGGCCAGGGCCCCCGAGACGTGGCGGCCCTGTAATTAACTAGGGGTGCTCGTTGCCCAGTGGCCCTCTCCACCACGCAGAGGTGCCGTTTTCCAGAGTGCGAACCACAGGTGGGATGACGTCCGGTTCCCCCCACTGGGAGACATCCAGCTGTGGTGGGGGGTCCGAGAGACACCTCGCTCAGGGTACCCCCCGCTAGGCCTGGCCTTGGCGTCCCCGAGAGCCCAGCTCCCTACGGGTGCCCTGGTCGCCCCACACCTGGCCCCAGGGGGATCCCGGGGTGGGACACAGGAAGTGAGGGCAGGGGCTGGTGGTGGTCACCTTTCAGGGCCAGGAGAACCTGGTCTGGAAGTGCAGGCCCCCAGTGGGGCCCCATCTGGAGCCCGGCGGAGGAAAGCCCCGAGCCCACGACGCAGGGTGTTGTCGCGGTGACGACTGGTGACGAGGCTGCATTGCCCTGTGACAGAGAACCTGACCGCCGCCTGGCAGAGCCGGGAATCACTGCAGGGGAGCGGAGCGTAGGGGGTGGTGCTGGGGGGCTGCTGGCCCTGGGGGAGTGAGCCCCCGGGCCGTGGGGGCTGCATTTCCGTTGCTGTCCCCCTTGTCAGCTGTGTGTGCTCTCAGTCAAGACGGAGTCACAGGTAGCCCCGGTGGCCGTCCAGGGGACATTGCCCGAGGTGTCCGGGAGGCCGCGGTGTGCCTCTCCAGTTCCGGGGTGTGGGGCGGGCTGCCCCTGGAGCCCACAGAGGCAGGAGGAGGCGCTGGGAGTGTGGGGCCCAGAGGCCCCGGGGCCGCCGGAGGGTTCCGGGTCTCTCTCCTGAGATCCGTCGGGAAGCTCTGCCTCTGTTAACGGCCGTTCTCCGCGGCGGGGCAGCAAAGCTGCTCGTCGCCGGACTCGCACTCAGGGTGAATCACCGGAGCGGAGGCAGTGCCCCCGTGAGGACGCACGCCGGGCGTGTCACCGCGGTGTGACCGCAGGGACCCCGGCTGAGGCACGCTGGCGCTCGGGGACACCGAGGTCACTGAGCACAGGGGGTGAGTGCGCCCTGGCTGGCAGAGCGACAGGGACAGGACTCAGCTTGTCCACCCTCGTCCCCAGCAGCACACGCGACGGAGGTCTGGTCCGTCGGCACCCGAGCAGTGTCCTTACAACGACCCCGTGAGATAGAGGAACGCTCACCCTGGCACGTAGCTCAGGTCCCATGACCCTCATTCTAAATGGACCCCCCTGCCCCAGGAGCTCCCCGCCCCGTGGGATTCCCAGGGGAATGGCACCTGCGCCCCGAGACGTCCGCCCCCCCCCCCCCGAGCCACAGCGCCCCGGCATGGTTGGGGCTGCCCAAGTGACTCGGTGGTTCCTGCGGGTTCTTCCCCGCTGCCTGCTCCTTGGTGGCTCCTGTTTCTTTCAGAATCTGCCGAGGGTCCAGGCACGCTTTATCGTTGGGGAAACTGAGGCACAGAGAGGGTCCGTAAGGTGCTAACTCGTAAAGCTGCGGGTGAGCAGAGCCGGGAGGGAGCCCGGCGGCGGGTTCAAGGCCGCCTTGCATCCCTCGGAGGACAGCTTGGGCATGGGGTCCTCTGGCCGAGTCCTGTGACTCCACTGTGGCCTCCCCCCGCAGCTCGCACTCGCTCAGCCCTGTGGCGGGGCGGCCACCTGGTGTCCCCGACCCCTCACCACGCCCTGGGGGTGGCCCTGGGTCCGGGGAAGGGGAAGCGGCCTGTGTCTGACCGCCTCGCGTCCCATCCTGTTTCCTGTTCTGCGGGGTGAGCGGGTTCCCTGCGGAGCCCAGAGCAGAGAGCACCCGGTGAAGTGGGTGAGGACGGCGGCCTGGAGTGGTGGCCGAGCCTCCAGCCCCGGGCCCGGACCGAGGGTCGCTCAGCACAGAAGCCACAGGGGACTCCATGCTTGGGCCCCGACAGCCGCTCATCCGGGAGCAGCCCCAGACCCCCAGCTGTCCTGTGGGTGTCTCTCCCCAGAGGTGGGGGGGTGTGTGCAGCCCGCCCTGGGGCATCTCAGAGCCTGTCTTGTGTGTGCAATGCGCCTCAGGGTGGGACGGGGCGGGCCGGGCGGTCCCGGCGTCCTCCCAGCGGGTGGGGAGCGGCTGACTCCCCCGGGGCGGCGTCGGCAGGACCTCTGAGTCAGCGGAGGATACCTGCGTCCGATTTGGAGCTGCGGCCGGTGACCAAGGCTGCAGTCACGTGCCCTGCCTCCCAGAAGCACACACATGGGGCTGTCGGCTGAGCCGTCGCCCTCCCCAAACCCGGGGTCCCGGGGAGTCCGGGAAGTGGGCCCACCTGCCTGGGGACTCGGGGGTCTTGTGGGACACAGAGAAAGCTCGCCCTGCCCGTCCCACTCGAGGCCCGGGTTCGGTTGCCACGTGGGCAGGGCCGGCTCTCCTGCGGCCAGCAGAGACTGTGCCCGCCGAGGCCTCCCTCCGTCCCCGGGCACGGCCGGGTGCCCGCCGCCCACCCCGTCAGCGGGGCGGGAGCTGAGCCACGCAACTTAGGAATCACAGAGTGTCATTGTCCTTGCAGGAGGCCAGGCCCAGATCCCAGCCCGAGTGCCCCCTGCCTCTTGCCCCTCAGTCCGGGGGGCGTCCACCCCCAGGCAGCTCGGGGCAGGATGTCAGGTTCCTCGGGGAGGGCAGGAGGCCGGCGGGGCCTCTGGCCAGCTGGCGGTGGGGCCCCGTGGGCAGGGAGGCCACATGCGGGACCCTCTGTGATGTGATCCGGAGCCCGTCTGACGCAGGCCCCGGGAAGCAGGGCGGGGTAGTGGGCCTGCAGATGGGGCCCCTGCTCCCCCCGGGGGGGGGAGGGGAATGGTGTGGCGGGCACCCTGGACCTCTGGGGCCCCGGCGACGCTGCCCTCATCTCCTCCAGCCCTTGTCTCTGCGTCCCAACGAGCCCTCAGCCTCCGGCTTCCGCCTCCGAGTCCGTCGTCGCCCCTAGAACGTTCCGTGCTTCTAAGCCTCTCCCGCCTCCCCTCCTGGCCTACTTTCTCCCCTGTGCTCGTTTTCTCTCCGCCTCTCCGGTCACCCCTGACTTCCTCCGGGGCAGCCGCCTCCAGCCCTCCGAGGCCCGCCGCCGCCCACCGGGCTAATGGCTGGTGGTTCCGGCGGGGGCTGTGCTTACGGTGCCAGCGGCGTTCGCTCGGGACCAGCAGACGCCTTCCACGTCGCCCGCCCGCCCGCCCGCCCCGCTGAGCGTGGTCCTGGGCATCCATGACCCCTGGGGGGGGCCCGTCCGGTTCTGGCAGGAGACTGGGTGGGGCCGGGCCTCGGACTCGGGCAGGTGCCCCCCGGGGGGCAGGGCCGGGCTGCCTGTGGGTGCTGGGGGCCCTGGGGTGGCTGCAGCACCAGCAGGCCGGCCCCGCCGTGGGTTGATGTGGTGCCTTGATGTAGTGCCGGCCAGTGGGAAAGCTCGGATTTTCTCAGAGACCCACTAAAAAAAAAAAGGGTGAGCGGAAGCGGACGAGGTGAATCCCAAGAGTACACTTAACCCGGTCTCTCCCCGTGTCACCGTCCCCGCGTGGGGTCGGGGGGAATCACTGCTGCGGTCGTTCACAGCCTTGGTGTGGTGCCGAGTCCTCGGGGTCTGGTACGGATTCCCCACGGGCCGCACGCCTGCGTGTTCCCACCGCGCCACGGTTCCGCGCCCGGGGCTCACGCGGGGCGGCGGGAAACGAGCCGGGGAGATCTAGAACATTCCCATCATCGCAGAAAATTCTGCGGACAAAGCAGCACCCACAAAGACGTGGGCACCCCAGCTCCCCACAGCTTCCGCAGCGGGATCAGCACGGAGCGGCTGGGTGGTGGGGAGGGGGGCGTCACGCCACTCGAGAAAGCGCTGTGTTTCAGGGGGCTGTGCATGGGGTGGCCTGGGGACCTGCCTGTGGTGAGGGTCTCAGAGCCCGGGCACGGCCTCCGGGCCGCAGGGGCTGGCTCCACAGCACAGTGGGGACACTCAGAATATAAGCTCGGGCGTCTCCTTCAGGAAGGGGAACCCCTCGGGTTTTGCGTATGGAACGTGCGTGTGACCTCAGGGAAGCGATCGATACCCGCCGCTTCCCCTCTCGCACCCGTATTTGGTGACCCGGATCGACCTCCACCCTCCCCCCTTGTAAAAACCCATTTCACAGAAGTCTGGAAACCGGGGTATCTGCCGGGATGATTCGGCCGAATCGCCTGTTTTTATAGAAAATTTCCGTGGCTCACCGCCACACCCGCTCGCTCACGTGTCCCCACGGCGACAGAGGCCGTGTGGCCCGCGGAGCCCAGACATTCGCTGGAGAGTGGGCGGACTTCCCCCGGGGAAGTGGGCCCGCCCCCGGCCCAGAGTAGACAGGGGTCTGCCCGGGGGCAATGGGCACCGCACGTGACACCGGGTGTCCGGGCAGCCGCGCTTCCCGAAATGAAATGAGACAGACACGCATGCCACTGACATGTTATCCCACCCGACCCGAAACGTCGTCGGCGCTGCCTTTAGTCACACAGAGCGCAAGGGGGAAATCTGCCTTTCCTTTTCCGTGCCGCGTCTCCGAAATCCGCGCTGCGTCTTCCGCTCGCGGCCCAGCGCACATCGGACTGACCGGCCACGTTTCAGACGCCCAGGGTCCCACGCGGCCGGCGGCTGTCGCAGGGATGGCCGGGTGTGGGAGGAATGAGGCCAGTTCCCACGGGCGGTGGGGAGGGCCGCTGGGGGAGCCCGGTGGGCGCTGCCTGGTGTGGGCGGGGCTGCGCTGTGTGGCTGGGGGCCTGTGGGCGGGGCTGTGCCGGGTGGCGGGGGGTCTGTGGGCGGGGCTGCGCCGTGCGCCAGGGGGTCTGTGGGCGGGGCTGTGCCGGGTGGCGGGGGGTCTGTGGGCGGGGCTGCGCCGTGCGCCAGGGGGTCTGTGGGCGGGGCTGCGCCCTGCGGCAGGGTCTGTGGGCGGCACCGTCGGCTGGGGACAGCGTTTTACTGGGGAGACGGAGCTGAGTGGGCCCAGGGCTCGTTCCTGGACTATCTGGCACCTGGGGCGTCAGGGAGGGCGATGGCTGGGATGTTTGGGGGGCTAAGCTGAGGAATTTCAGTAGGCAGTGGGGACCCTGCGGGGTCTCGGAGCAGGGCAGTGCCCAGCTCTGAAGGCCAGGAAGACTCCGCTGGACGGAAAAGGGGGCTACAGACCAGGGAACCGCCAGGACAGGGGCCTGGGTTAGGGGTGAACAGGCCTGAGCCGGGCGGGCCGTGGCGATACGGCGGGGTGCGTGGGGACGCTTCGGCAGGAGAGCGGCCCCCTGGAGGGGAAGGGGTCCCTGTGGGATCGGTGACCTCTGGCTGGTGGTGGGGGCTGACTCGAGATGGATGAGCCGCTCTGGCGGCCATGGGCCTGGCCCTGGCGTCGTGAGCTCGGCCCTTGGAAGCCCCAGGCCCCGGCTCCTTGGCGGAGAAAGGCCTCCCCTCCTCTGCTGGCCCGGAGCTCCCCGCAGGCCCTGGGCCCCGCTGCACGCCCAGCCGAGGACCCCGGGTCCCGCTCCCTCCTCCAGCCTCCTTCCCAGCCTATCCGGGGTGGACCAGGGTGAGCGCCCGGACACATGTGCCCACCTGGATGCACCCCTCACCTCTTGTTCTCCCCCAACGTCTGGTCTAGCTCGGCTGTGGCCTGAGGCAACCCCTCCTGGGCCCTGCTGTCCCCAAAATAAAAGCGCCAGAAGCTCATTTGCAGGGTGGATGAGACAGGAGCACCCCCCGCCCCCGCCGCTCCTGGGAGGGGCACTGCCCCCCAGCCCCAAGCCAGTCTCAGAAACACCTGGCCAGAGGGGTGATGGCAGAGGGGGCTGGGGCAGGGGCAGGTGGTCTCCCGGCCGTGCCTCCCGAGTGCTGGGCGAGGGGGCCAGGAGCACCCACGGGAGCCGTGGGGAGGTCACAGGCAGAGGAAGCGTCTGCTCACCTGTCAGCACCTGGGGAGGCCTCACGGAGGAGGGGCCGGGGCGGTTCTAGGCACGGGGCCAGGTGGGGAAGGGAAGGGAGGGGCTCGGGGTGTAGGTGGGGAGGGAGTTGAGTCCCCCAGGGGTTACCCAGTTTCCTGCCCCCCTCCCTTCTCTCCCTCCTGACTACATAGTTTACATCCGCGGGGTTTTTTAGTTGGAATGTAATTCACAAATCGTAAGAGACTCCTTGCGAAGTGTGCAGCTCCGTGGGTTTCAGCCTGTTCGCAGCACTGTGTGACCTCCACCGCTCTCTGATTCCGCAACGGTTTCATCCCCCCAACACCCCCCAAAAGCTCCACAGGCACGAAGCCGTCGCTCCCCCCACCCCGCCCCCTCCCGCCCAGCCCCTGGCCGCCACCAGTCTGCCTCTGTGGACTCTCCTGTCACGGACGTGTCACGAGCATGGAGTCACGGGACACGGGGCCTCCGGCGGTTCTTGGTCCTGGGCTGGGGTGACGTGCAGGGGGCCTCGTGGGAGAGGTTTGCCTGCCCTGTGTGCAGTGACGGGGGTGGGCTGAGGAGGAGGAGAAAGACCCCCGGCAGCCCGGGGCGGCCCCTCACCTTTCCCAGTATCGTCTCCTTGTGGCTGCCCCGGCACCTCCCTCTGCACCCCGCCCCGCCCCGCCGAGGGTGTGTGGAGAGACACTCCCAGATCCCGTGGCCTCTTCTGACAAAGCCTGGGCTGCAGGTGGGGGGAGGCCGCCCACTGAGCACCCGGTCCCGAGCAGAGGGGGCGCCCCTCCCTGACCTCTGAGGCCAGCCGGCGACTGCTGCCTCCACCCCTCCCGCAGAGCCCAGCTCCTCCGGGCCAGGTCCCTGAGCAGGAAGTGGCCCCGGGCGCCCCCAGCTCCACGCAGCGGGGCCCCAGGGCCTGGGGAGAGCATCTGGGGCAGTGGGCTCTCGGGGGGCCCGTGTGTCTGTCTGTCTGTGTGTCCAACCCTGCACAGGGTGGCTAAGAGCTTGGGACTGCAGGCACAGAGAGGGGGGGCCCTCCAGGCCGGCACGTCTGCCCACCGCACCTGTGTGAGCGGGGACTGGGACCAGGGGGCTGGGAGTGGGACCCAGCCGATGGCCCACGTTCCCGCCAGGCGGGTGGCAGAGGAAGCCACAGCTGTCTGTCCCTGCAGGGCCACCTCCACGGTCCCACTCCCCGGGGCTGGAGGTGGGCACGCCTGGCCTCCGCCCTCTCCCACACCCAGGCCCTGGCCCTGGCGGGCAGGGTGTCGGGGAGCAGGCCGGCTGGGCCTGCCCCTCCCTCGCTCAGGGACCTAGCACTTCTCCATCCTGGGCCTCAGTGTCCCCGCGGGTCCACGGGGACAGCAGCGCCTCCTTCTGGTGCGTCCTTGGGGGTACGAGTGGCAGGGTGGGGTCCGGCCCAGGCCCGGGGCACGGTCAGCCCAGCGGAAGCTGCCTCTCCCGTTGCTTAAGGTTCTGGACACATCAAGTCCAGGGAGGGAGTCGCCAAAACAAGGTCACACGATGTGCCATGTATCTCAGATACTCTCCTCAGCAAACCGGCAATGGAAGCCCAAGCTCATGCAACGGGGGTGTCATCGTGCGGCTCCCCAACGTTCAGGATCGGGCGTGCGCATGGAGGCCCTGACCGAACGCGACCCGCCCGGCGTGCTCCTCGGGGCCCAGCAGGGGGGGTCGGCGGGCAGAGCGGTCAGCGCCCCTTGGGGTTGGCTGTCGCCGTGCGCCGGGGCGTCCAGCTCTGACCTCCGCCCCCACCCCCATCCCCAGCGGCCCTGTGGCTCCCATCCAGCCGGGGACCCCGCCGCCCCCCCAGTCAGACGGCGGTCCCCTTTGCATCCCTTCCCTCCTCTCTCCCCCTCGGAGATTGCTGGGGCCTTTGGGGGGCCCTGTGTCATCCCTGGGCAGGAGGCAGCTTCACAAGGTGCCTGTTCCCCCCACCCAGGCCTGGCTCCAGGGTGGCCTGGACGCTGGGTGGGGCCCCGGGGTGAGCGGGGGAATCTAGAATCTGAAACCAGGCGGAGGCAGCGTGAGGAGAGAGGCACCCACCGAGGGGGCCCCCCCGCTGGACGGGCAGGCAGACCCTGGCCCGGGCCTCGAGCGGATTTGGGGTGAGGGCACCCCGCAGGATTCAGAAGAGGGCAGGGGGGCTTGGGCTCAGGGGCCGGTGCGGCTGTCTGTAAGGGGGGCTCGGGGTCCTGTCTCGCCTGCGGTGGCCGTGAAAGTGCCCGCTGGCCCCCGGAAGGCTGCCGGGGTGCCACCTCGCTAGCAGCCGCCCCGCCTGTGCACCGTGGCCCTGGGGGTCGGTACCTCCCGGGAGGGCGTTTGCTGGAGACCCCAGAGAAAGGGAAGGGGGGGCGCCGGCCTGTCCTCAGCCACCACCTCCTGCTTGGCACCAGAGTCCCCTGGTGTCCCCGGACGTGGGCCACCAGCCCATTTTACAGAAGAGGAAAGCCGAGGCACAGAGCGGCTAAGACGGGGGTGGGGGTGAGGAGCCCGTCTCGCCCAGGTGGCCATACCCAGACCCGCCCTCACGGGCAGCCGGGCCGGGGGGCCCCCGCTCCTGCCCCCCGCCAGAGGCGCGGCTCCCTGGGCTTCCCCACGGTCCCTTTCCGAGGGTGTGTCCAGGCCCCCCCCCGACCCCAGGGCAGATGCCGCAGCCTCTCCTCCTCACTATTTTTACCCGCGTCACTGACTGAGCCGCACTTTGCACGCCATGAAGTCCGCCCACTGGAAGGCGCAGCCCACAGCGACTTTGGAAGGCGCCCCTCGCAGCGACTTTCCAGTTGCCTCCGGGAGTCCCCTGGCCCCTTTCCACAGCCAGGCTCCGCTCCCCGTAGGTGGTTTCAGGGCCCCCCACCCGCAATCCGTGGCCGGGAGCGAAGCCCACTGAATTCTTCTGACCTCAATTTGGAAATCGTCCCCTCCAGCCATTCCCTCTGCCACTTTGCCGGGCCCGCCGGGACGCCGTGGCCCGGGGTGGCCGGCACCTCCGGGCAGGCCCCCTTTCCTGAGCGCAGCCCCCTCTGCAGGCCTGCGAGGCACCCTGTCTGGGGGCGGCTGGGGTGCAAGACCCCAGGAATGCAGGAGGGCAGGCCCCCTCCCCCCAAGAGTCTGCGTGGAGCTGGGTCAGTCTCGGTACGGCCCCTGTCTGTGAGGAACTCGGAGGACTCGGGGCCGGGGTGGGGCTCAGAGACGCAGCCACGGCACCCTGGGAAGGCCAGCGTGGGGGAATCGTGTCTGCCCAGCTGCGCCTCCGTGGGCCGCAGGCACCTGCCCCCCGAGACGGGAGCCCGCCCTCGCCCACTGCTGTCTCCAGGGTCCCCAGCGGGCTTCCCCACGCCGCCTGCAGCGAGAGCCACGGGGGACGGGACACCGCAGTTCATCTGTGAGCTGCATTGTGTTGGGGGCTCTTAATTAGGACCTAATTAGACTAATTAACTTCCGAATGAGAAACTTGGATTTTTCTCCCTCTCCTTCTCTTTCCGTGGCTTTCTCTCCACTCCCCCTTTCAGAAAACGAAACCAGGAGACGTGTGTGAGTGGTCCGCCGCCGCCTGGGAGGCGGGAGCCGCCCCACCCCCCGGGGTCTGGCTGCAGCTGCTGTGGGGGGGCCCCCGGGGGCCCACGTCGGAGACACTCTCCACTCTGGCTCCGGGAAGAGGAGGGTGCGGCCAGCCTTGCCCTCCACTGATCCTGCTCATTCCGCTCCTGGCGCCGAGCATGGAAGCTGAGCAGGGTGCCGGGTCCCTAGGGGGAGACTGAGGCAGGGAGGGGAGGGATGAGAGTGCCAGGGTGTGTTCGGACTGCTCGGGCCCCCGCCCCCACCCTCGTGGAACCCCGACCCCACGGACTCCCCTCCCCCACCTCCACCACCGAGGTCCCATCCCTTGACGGGGCACCGGCTGTGTTTCAACTCAACCCTGCCCTGCAGGCCACCGGGGGTGCCCTTTTCCTCTGCAGCTCCAAAGAGGTTTACTCCGAACCTCCTTCCACTCAGCACCTGGAGCGGGGACCCACCCCCAGACTGAAAAGAGGAGGTGCTGCCCACCCCCAGGAGGGCATCTGGCCGGCGGAGGGAGCCGCTGCCCGCCGTCCTGCAGTGGGCATGCCCCAGCCGCCTGCCTTCCCTTCTGCGACCCCGGGCTGGCCGCTCCTAGGTCTTGGGGCAGTGTAAGGGTGCACGGGACGGCCCCCCGGGAGCTGGCCAGTGCTGTCCTGCCCCCCCCCCCCAACCGGACCTCACTTGGGCATCCCCCACCCCCACCTGCTCTCTCCCTGCAGTCCCCGCCCCCACCCCCGTACCTGCAGGCCCCTGCACCACCTGAGGGTTGCCGCCAAGCCCCCCTCCTGGCCTGCTCTTTCCCTTCCCTCCTCCCCCACCTCCACCAGAGCCAGACGGGAGGGTTCCTGATGCCCGCACCTCCTCCTTGATCCCCCCTCAGCCTCCGTCCCAGCTGCAGGGACGATGGCCTCGCCGTGGCCCCGTCGGCAGGGGGGCATGGGAAGCCGCGTCTGCTGACACTCCAGGACAGAGCATGCCCGGGCCCGGGGGCAGGGGGCAGGGGGCGGGGGCAGGTCAGTTCTGCGTGCCCCCGCCCGTCTGCACGGCTCAGCACAAGGGTCCGGCTTCCACAGAGGCCCGGAGGAGGCCCGGGCAGAGTGGGCCGCGGCCAGCCCGTCTGGACGCCATCTGGCAGGGAGCAGCAAATGCGGGAGGCGGGTCTGCACCTGGTGGGCCCTGGCGGAAGTGGGGTGCCCCGTGTCTGCAAGGCTTTTGAATCGGCTGGGTGGGAGGCAGACCCCACAGGCTGGCTGGCAGGGCCGTCCCCCCAAGCCAGAGGGGGGCCCAGCGCTAGGTGGGCACCTGAGGGGAGGGGCTGCACCCTCAGGCTGGCTGGGTGGGCCCTCTTGCTCCTGCTCAAACCCCCTGCCGTTGCTCTCAGGGTCCCAGCGACTCATGGTTCTGCCCGGGGCCCCCCCAGTAGGATGTTTTCCTGGATGGCAGCCTTCCTGACGACGGAAAGAGGGTGGGCGGGACGCCCCAGCCTGCAGAGCAGACCCTCGGCCCTGCCTCAGGGATCTGGGGTCCCCCAAAGCCCCGTGTCAGCACCTGGTTGTGACCCCCAGCTCCGACCCAGAGGCCGAGCCAGGGGGCCTCCCCCCAGAAAGGCCCGGGGTCTGCTGCCACCCCCTCGAAACCCGGCGGCCCCAGGTCAGGGACAGGCCGCAGGTCTGCATTTCACAACAGCAGCTCGCTGCCGCCTCCACCCTCCATGCGAGAGGCCTCTGACTCCCCGTCAGTCAGGCTGTGCAGGGGCTCGGAGGGGGCCGGGAAGGTGGGGGGCAGGCAGCCGCAGGTGGGCTGGGCAGGAGGGGAAGTCGCTTCTCTCGAGCACCCGGCTGCAGCTGCTGGGTGCAGGGGTGGCGGACCCCCCGCCCCCGCCAGCCCCTCTCCTGCGGGCACCCACCCTCTGGCACAGACCTAGGTCCCCTTGGCGACTCCTGCTGCAGGGGACACCAGGGGACGCTCTCAGACACTGCGGTGTGGGGACCGCCAGATCCAGGGAGTGCGCTGCTGGGTTTTTCCATCCCAGCCACCTGCACTTGCCGGCTCCGCTCCCCGCCCCCCCTCCCTCCTGCACGCAGGCACGGTCCTCCCAGCCTGCTCTCTGCCCGCCCGCCTGCCCGCCCGCCTGGCCCCCATCCCCACCGTGCCCGCAGACCCCCGGCCCCCGCGCCGCGCCGCCCGCGACACCCCGGGCTTTGTTAGCACAACTCAGTTCAAATGTCTGATTAGTCCTTAGGAGATCACGGGGTCAATTTTCCACAGCTCCTTCCTCTCCATTTAACTAATTTAACTGCACGATTGTTACAAATTTCATTTTATTATAGCCCTTCTTCTCAGTCCAATTGAATTACTAAAATCTCATTTTCTCAGAAGTGCTGAATATGTAACGAGAGGAAAAATTATGCCCCTGTCTGCCTATTAGGACGGTTCACGCACATGTGAGCCGGGCGACATGTGACGGCCACACGGAGGACGCCCCGCGTGCGGTGGGCTCGGCCGGGGGCGGGCGGGGGGCGGGGAGGGAGGCTGGCGTGTCGGGTGTCGGTGCCATGCGGGGGTCCCCCCCCCGCCCCCGTGCCCGTCCCGTCCCCCCGGTGAGAACACGCGTGTGCAGACAGCCCTCTGATTGCGGGAGGGGAAAACCACATTAACTCCCGGTTACAAATTAAACAATGCCTGTGCGCCGTTGTAATTAAAGGGAAATTCAATTCCGCGCTAATGCCCCATGATGCCGGGCTCTGCGAGGTGAAGCCGGGCTGGCGCAGCCGGGTTAATGGGCCCGGAGGTTACAGGCAGCGGGCGCGGCGGCGAGACGGGCCGGGGTCCTGCCGGCGCCTGGTGCTGGGCGGGGGCCGCGGAGGGAGGAGGCTGAGCATTCGCTACTGTCCACCGGGTCCTGGGAATGTCCTCACGTCTCCAGGTGGAAAGGGTCCGCCGTGTGGCAGCTTGGTGTCCTTGGGCCGTTGTGGCTTGTGATGCTGTGGCCGCTGCCCGCCCTGCAGGAGGCCTCGGCCCCCCACCCCTGTGGGGGAGGTGGGGGAGGGGCTGTCCCTGCAGCTGCAGGAGCAAGCTCAGGTTTTGGGGGAATACCACGTGTCCCCCTCGCAGCCCCAGAGGGGTGTCGGGGTTCAGAAGGACCCCTGTCCCAAAGGGATGAGGTCACACCAGGCTGTGGACTGGGGACTGGGTGGTTTTGTACAGACACGTGGAACAGGCGTGGGGCAAGTACCAGGCCCCCAGGCGCATCCAGGCCTCTCTCTCGGGGCCTCCTGTGTTCATCGGCAGCCAGGGATTCTTGGGGCTCCCCCTCGGGGGGCTCCCCCTCGGGGTGCTCCCCCACCCTGACCACACACTCCGGGTCCAGAAGCACAGCATTTGCAGGTCTTGCCTCCGTGACTCGACTCTCAAGGGCCCCTGTGGCGACCCTTCCTCATCTCATCTCACTTCGAGGCCCTGTCTGAGCCACCTCCTCCGGGCAGCCACCCGGAGTGCCCCAGGCCGGGCGAGCCCACGCCCGTCGGTTTGCAGCCTCCGTCTTTCCATGGTGTCAGGGTGTCTGCAGAAGCACCCGCCCGGCTGACGGAGCGGGGATCTCTGCAGGGCACGGGCCTGGCAGGTGTCTGCCACGTGCGCAGCCAGGAGGTGTTTAAGGAAGGACGAACGAGGGGATCGCAGCCCTGCCCTGCTGGCCACTCCGCTGAGGGCCCCCCGTCACCCGTCTCAGGCCGGTCTCTGTGCCCAGAGGGGCGGCCCGCAGGCTGTGAGGGAGAGGGGGCGGCCTGGCTGCAGGGTCAGCGCCTCCGGGGACTGTCCAGGCAGACCCTGGGCCTCGGCTCTCCGGGGAGACCGAGGAGGATTCGTCCAGCGCGGAGCCCTGAGCCCGAGGTCCAGGTGCCCACCCCGTGCTCACGTGCCGGCCGTCCGTGGGACCCGGGTTCTGACGTGCCGGGGTCTGTCCCGCACATGTGCTGGGGCCACCCTGGCGGAGGGAGGCAGGCGGAGTCCCCCCCCCCCCCGCACTTGTGTCCTGCCCCCTAATCTCCGGCTTTGTCCGCTCACCATGGATCAGGGGGAGTCCCCTGGGGCCAGGGCCGGATGCTCAGTTACCGGTCCGGCGGCCCGACAGGCGGCCCGAGGGTCGGGCCTGGGGGCTGCCCCAGTGAGCTGTGCGTTTCCTCCGGCTTCAGAGAGGGCGTGGGGGCTGTGCTGCCGGGTGGACCCGCAGGAACACGCACACGCGTGTGAACACGCACACACAGCCCTCAGCTGAACCCGTGCCGGTCAGTTCCCCTGTAAGGGAGGTGCGTGTGGCGGCCCACCCGCACCTTCACGCGGGCAGAGGGGGTGAGCGTGCGAGTGGGGGCGTGGGTGTGCACACGTGGGTGTGTGGGCTGGGGCTGACCATGCGGTGAGGGCGGATGTGGGCCTGCACGTGTGGTGAGTAGGTGAGTGTGTGGACGTCGGTGATTCACATGCCACTCGAGTGTGAGAGAGTGCGTTGGTGTGCGGCACGCCCAGGTCGTGGAGCGGGGCGGCGTGGGCTCCGGTGAGCTCCCAGCGTGGGGGGCAGGGAGGGTCCTATCCCACTGGCTCCTTAGTCCGTCCGTGTGTTTGTTCCACAGAAGACCGTGGACTCGTGTCCACTGTAGACTCCTGTCCACCAGGGGCAGTGCCAGCGCCACTCGGGCGTGCATGCTGTCCCTGCGCCTGCCTTGAGGGGCTGGGGGGGCGTCCACGTCACCCCATGTTCGCTTTGCCTAGAGCAACGCCCCCCCGCCCCCCGCAGCCTGCCCTGGGGAAGCCGGGCTCCTTCCCCACTTTCGGGGCCAGAGTCTGCAGAGACACCCCCCTGCCCCTCCACCAGGCCCCGAGCCAGGCTGGCTCTCAGCGCCCCTCCCCCCGCTGCCCCCTCTCCGCACCTGCCTCCTGTGCCTGTCCACCCCGACCCTCTGCCCCGGGACGCCCCGGCCCGAGGACATGAACACGCACCAGGCCACCACGCCGCTGTCTCGGGGCGGAGAAGCCCCCGCCGCCCTGCTGCCCACACCCACAGTCGGCCCCAGGAGTGTGGGTGCCCGTCCCGGGAGCCTGGGGTGGGGGGACCCTCGGGGCTGTCAGTCGGGGCTGCTAGAGGGGGGGGCCCCGTGTGCCCGGCCCAGGCCCCTGCCCCTGCCCCAGCCCCTTCCCTCCTGAGCCAACTAAATGCAAAGCCGGTACCAGGCCAGGGTCCCAGCCCAAGGCCCCACCCCTGGCCCCGCCCCACCCCAGAGGCCTGGATTCACTTTCCAGGGCCCAGCCTCAGCGCCGGGGGCACCGGGGAGAAGGGCCCTGTGGGGCTCCAGTGGGGATGTTTGAGCCACAGGCAGGCACTGGGGCCTCCCGCCCAGGAGTGTGGGGCAGGTGGGGGCAGCCAGAGCGAGCGAGTGCCCAGTGCCCACGTGCCAGCCTGCGTGGGGCTCGCTGCCCCTTCCCACTCACGCTCACACAGCACCGAGAGCCGGACACCTCGTGGTCCCCTTTGCGGCCATGGAAACAGAGGGCGAGGGCTGCCTGGGCTGCAGCCACTAACTGGGAGGCGGGAAGTTCAAGATCCCGGGGCTGGCAGGGCTGCCCCCAGGCCTCTCTCCTTGGCACGTGGACCGTCGCCCTCCCCCGTGGCCCCATCTGTTCTCACGAGGACGCCGGTCGGATTGGATGGGAGCCCACCCGACTGGCCCCACTGACCCTTAACCCCTCCTCAGAGGCGGGCTCCCAGCACAGCCACCCTCCAGGGTGCTGGGCGTCCAGGCGCTGACACCGGAACTCGCAGGGGGACTGGGTCCCGCCCAGAGCGGTGCCACCTGAGCTCAGGGCCACCCCTGCTGGTAGTCCCCTCCGTCGTGTGATCATGTGACCACACGACAGCAATAATGGTGACAGTGGTCCAGGGCTGGGTGGCGGTGCCCTTGGCCATCGGGAAAGGGAGGTGGACAGTCTGGACCCGGGACAGCCGCCTGGCTAGGACCCACCTCTGCCCTGCCGCTGGGTGGCCTCTCCCGGGGGGCTCTCGGGGACACGGGGAGCTGTGGCTCCAGCACAGCCTCGGTCTCAGGGTCCTCAGAGGTCACCGTGCTGCATCAGTGACCACCGGCCAGTTCTCAGTCCGAGTGTGATTCGCCAGCCCGGGCGGGGTCAGCCGTCTGCACTTGAATCGGGCCCCTTGGGGTTCCTGGTGCAGGCTCTTCTGGTCCCTGGGGGGAAGCCACGCTGTCCCTGGGTGTGGGGTGGGTGAACGGGGGACTGGTGGCCTCTCGGGGCCTGGAGAGGAGAAAAGGGGCGTGCTGGCGGCACAGCGGGGGGGACACTGTCGCCCGAGGGCCAGCTCTTGGCCAGGGAAGGCTCTTGGCCAGGAGTCCGTCGACTCCCAAGCCGCAAGGGCCAGCTGCAGGCTGGACAGGGCCCAGGTGCTGATGGGCACCAGCCGGGCAGCCCAGGACGAAGCAGAGGAAGAGCGTGAGGTCAGGCAGACGGGGTGTGGGGCGGAGGACAGGCCGGGGCTGGGCCGGAGACAGAGAGGGAGGGGACCGTCCGTGGCAGGGTGGGGTCTTTGCAGACCCTGCAGGGGCTGGTGCCCCTCCGCCCCTCCCCTCCCCCCGCAGCCCACACAGAAGGGGAGGAAGCCACCCTTGCCGGGGAGGCTGCCGGCCGGACGGTGTGGCTCTGCATTTGACCAGGACGGAAGCCCGTTCTCGCCCCATGCCCACGGTGCAGACAGGTGCCGCCAGCCAAGGGCGCGGAGTCCCTGCCCGCTCCGCATGCGCCGTGTGCTCCCCGACTCCCGCCGGAGGGCCCCTTCCCATCCACAGAGGCGGAGGGTCCAGCCAGCCGGTGCGCCTAGTCCTGCGGTCCAGCTCGGGGGGCCAGCAAACCCATTAGATCCCCCGGCCCAGGTGGGGCCGGGTGTCTGCACGTCCGTCTGGTGGAAGGCCAGGCTCCCGCCGGTCCCTGTCGCAGCGCCTGGCTCCTCAGCAGGGACATGGCTGCAGAGAGTAGGCGAGTGCACGGGTACGGCGGGGTGCCGATAAAACTTCATTCGCACAAACAAGCAGTGGGCCGGCCTCGTCCTGCAGTCTCCAGTGTGTCAGCCCCAGGCACAGTGGACCTCGGTGCCCTGGGCCTGCCCGGCTGTGGAAGTGGAAAAGGAGTGGGGGTGCGGGGGATTGGGGTGGCATGGAAACCCAGCCACCAGCCAAGGTGGCCCAGGGGAGGGTCGCCCTGCCCTCGGCAGGGCACAGGGAGCCGGACCTCTGGGGTTGGAATGGGAGTCTCCCAGCCAGGGGCTCCTCCTCTGGGGCGTGACCCCGGGAGACCGGCCCTGGCTGGATGAAGAACGGAGGCCAGGGCAGCCCCAGCGGGACGGTGAACCTGAGCCCTGGCCCAGGGGACGGACGCCTGGGCGCCAGAGGCCGGACAACACTCAGTTCTCTCTCTCGGTGAACTCTGCTGCTCGCCCGAGACCCCAGGAGGCGTCCCAGAGCCAGGCGCGCCCTCCCGAGAGGTCTGGCCCACGGCCCACGGCCCCCACCCCCGGCCGGCCAGCCACCCGAGCAGCCGCCACATCAGCCCCGTGGCCGGAGGAGGGCCGGGCTGGGCTCCGCATCCGCTCGCCAGGCTGGGGGCAGCACGGAGCGGAGCGTCGTGAGCCCCCAGGGGCTGCGGCGGCTTCTTTGCGGGAGCCGCTCAGCATCCCCCAGAGGTGCCAGCTGCTCGCGCCCCGGAGCAGCCAGTGCTGAGTCGGCTGAAACCCGAGCTTTCCGGAGCTTTCCGGCCGGCGAGGGGAGAGGCGCGGGGCGGGGAGTGGGCAGAACAGGAGGGTGCCTGGGAGCCTCTGCCCAGGGCGGGGTGGGGGGGAGGGGGGCTGGCCCCCTGCCGGTTCTGCAGCCTTCAGGGGCTCCCATGGCCCCAGCCTAGGAGCTGGGGCACATCCCCCCTCCCACCCCTTTCTCTTCTGCACCCACGGTGTTCCAGGTCAGCCGTCTTTGTCTCTGTGCTCCCAAGGGACGGGGGCCTGGGGGGTCCTTCTCCCCAGCCCTCTCCTTCTCCGCCCCAGAACCTCCGAGCCCCTCACACCCCTGCCTCTGTCTCGCTGACACCCCCACAGCCCGGCCTCACCCCCCACACCCCTGCCCGCCCCTCCCCCCATCTCCCGCCCCCCCAACCTGGCCCCGGCCCCGGCACACATTATCATTTCATAATACTCTGAAATATACATGAAGTTGGCTGCACGCAGACAAAACTGCACCATTTACTGCATGAATATTTCACGCTGGCTGCTCTCCGAGGTGTCCGTCTGATGGGGTGGGAGCCCGTCTGATGGGGTGGGAGCCCGCCGCCCGGGACCTCCTGCCCCAGGGTGGGCGAGCCGGCCGACCCTCTGCTGAGCTGGGCTTGCCCGAGGAGGAGGAGGGACCAGACCAGTGCTGTGGGGTCCGCTGGTGGTTGGGGTGAATCGTGGGGCTTTGGGGGCCTGGGGTGGGTCCTGAGCGCCTCTGGGACAGCCACCCCCACGCGTCATGGGCTGAGGATTCAGAGTGGCCGCCGTTCGCGCCTGTCCCCCACACCTCCACTCCTGGCCCTCCGACAACCCGGCCCAGCGGCCTCCTTTCCCGCAAATTCTGAGGCCACGGGGCCTGCTCCGGGGGCCAGGGGGCTGTGGACAGGACACCCTGGGCCCGGGAGAAGGGAGGCTGGACGTGCTGCCCACCTGTGCATGAGTGAGGGTGTGCACGTGGCTTCTCAGCTGAAGGCCTGGCAGGAGCTGGGCCTGGAGAGAGTGAGGGGAACAGCATTGCTAACACAAGGAATGGCATGTACGGAGGCCCTGAGGCAAAGGGAGCTTGGTGTGTTCTGAGAACCAAAAGGAGACCCTAGAGCCCGGAGCCTGGAGCACCAAGCAGGGCCGGCGAGGGGGCAGGAGGTGGCCAGCAGGGCCTTGCGGGCCGGGGGCGACAGTTGTGTTTCCTTCAAAGACCGAGGGGAAACCGTTAGGCAGTTTTACGTGCCGCATAGGCACAGCCCGACGCACGCTTTGTTTTCGCTGTCTCCCGGCCGCTGTGGGAGCTCCGCCCGTCCGTCCCCTGCCCCGGGACGGCCGGGGTCTGCCGGGGCCCTCGGAGGGGGACATCCGTGCCCAGGGGAGGCAGACAGCTCGAGACCCAGCCCAGGTTGCGGCGCCCGCCCCAAGGGGCAGAGGTGGGTGGGAAAGGGCGGGGCTGCTCCCCCAGCCGAAGCACAGCAGCGTCCCCAGTCCCCGGTCGGCAGAGACAGGCAGGAGCCCCCCACCCCACCTCCCCCACCGAGGGTCGGGAGCAGGCGGGAGAGCCAGGCACCGAGGCTGAGGCCCTCGGTCTGCAGGGGTTCTTTCTCTCTGCTGTTTTCTTCTTTGCGTGTACCGCGTCTGTGCAGCGTGTGACGCGGAAGGAAGCCAACCGCCCAGGACCCTCGGGCGCCGGGTCCCTGTGCCCGTAACTGCTGTGCCGTCGGGCAAGCCCCTCGCCCCTCTGGGCTCTGCTCCGAGAAGCACCCGCCCACAGGGACCCCGGAGGTGGGGGGCCTGGCTCTGAAAACGTGCTTCTTGTGGAGAAAGACAGTTTCCCCGCTGGGGGAACCTGGAAGTTCTTCCACCGAGGCCCGAGGCTCCTTCCTCACATTCTAGAAGGCCCCGCACCCCTGGCCTCCCCGACCTCACCCCTGGCACCTCTAACGAGGACTGAGTGCAGGGAAACGGGGTGTCTGCTGCGTCCGGCCCTTCGTCACCTGCTGTGCCCCCACACCCCAGCCTGCCGCGGGATTGGTGTGCGCGCCACTCTGCACAGTGGGAGGGGCTGGGGCAGGGGCGGGGTGTGGCGGTGAAATGCTGACTTCAGCCACTGGGCGGGCAGAGTGAGCCGGGGTCCGGGGTGGGCAGCACCCCCCCCCCCCCCAGCCCCAGCCCCAGCCCCCAGCGGGCGCCATCACGCCCCTCCCTCCTCACCGGCGCAGACCAGGACCGTCCCCAAGTGGGCACGGGCCGGCAGTGAGAACGCCCTCATCCCAAATCGGGGGCGGGATGGGGTCCCCAGCAGCTGGGATTGCTCCCCCTGCTGTGCCCTCCCTGAGAAAGTGGGCTCCCCACCACCATGGCACCCCCCGTCCTGCAGTGGCCAGGCCCGCAGAGACGCTCGGTGGGAGCTCAGGGCACAGTGACAGATGGCGGCTGTCCTGCCCTGTTCTCCCTGCAGGATCGGTGGTTCCCGACCCCGCTCAGTGCCCCAGGGAGGGGCCCGGGGCTGGGGCTGGGCGTCCCACAGGGTGGGAGAAGGCTCCGGGGAGCACTCGGCACCCCCAGACCTCCGAGAGTGTCAGGGCTGCCCCAGCGGGCGGGGCAGGAGGCTGGTGCAAGGCGCTGCTGCGGGAATTTTCCACTGACGCCCCCGAGTCCTGCCTCCCTGGGCCTCACGCCTCGCCGCCTCCAGCTCCGCAGGCGGACGCCCTCGGTCCCCGCCGCCGCTGCCACCGCGGTCCTCGCCCGCCCTCCCGCCCTGCCCCCTTAGCCCGGGACAGCGTCTCAGCACGGCAGGCAGATCCCTCCGCGGAGCCTCAGAGCTCAGTCCCCCACCCAGCATCCGGTCCCCCGCCCCCACCCCGGGAAGGGCCACGCCCTGCCTCCCTGCTCCCGGAACCCCGGTGGGGGCGAGGGCTGGACCCCCTTCCCAGCGCCGCCAGTCTGGGAACACCAGCCCCGGGGTGGCCCCGACGACAACCGCAAAGCCCCTCACGCCCCAGCAGCCTGTTGGGGGTTGGGGAGCCTCGAGGCCCTGACGGGTCTCTCTGGGGGCCTTAAACGTGGTGGTGCCCCGTCACCCGCTGGTGTGCAGCTTTTGGGGCCCCCTCTCCCGTGCCCAGAGCAGCATGGGGGGCTTCTTGTTAGTGCTTCTCCAGGAATGTGTTTTCAGCCCCTTGAAATTCCCGGGGAAAGCCCCAAGCTGCCCCCTCCCCCCGCCACGGTCTTGCAAATCCAGGAGCTGGTGGCCCCTGTCTTTCCCAGCCTGCGGGGCCCTCTGAGGTGCTGGCGCACCTTGGGGGGGTCCTGCCCCCTCTGTCCTCGGACCCTGGGTCTGGGTTCCCGGGAAAGGAAGTGTGTTCCGATTGGCCGACCCCTGGTTCACACGGGCACGCTGGTTAGATTTCCCGTCCTGTCACCCACAGCTGCCTGGCCGGTAGCTCGGGCTTTGGCCTCTTTTAGGGGCGGGGCAGTCGGGGCCCTGGAGGTTAAGGAGCCCACGGAAGGCGGCCCCGGCGGAGGGGTCGGGGCTCTTCTCCTGCCACGGGTCCAGCTGGCCTCGCTGCGGGAGTGAGAAGTCTTGGCAGCCACAGGGCCAGGCACTCCTCCCCGCCCCCACCCCGGGGCCTCGGAGACGGAAAACAGGGCGGCAGGAGCTTCTAGAAAGATCTAGAGCAGGCCCGCCTGAGACCAGAGAGGACCGAGGCCGCCCTCGTGAGCCTCGGGGGGCACCCTGGGCGGCACCGTGCTCCCCATCTGGGCTGGGGGGGCTCAGGAGGCGGGAGCCAGGGGCGCGGGGCCCGGAGTGCCGGTGGTCAGCGCTCCCCGATGACAGCGGCCACCCTGGCTGGGTCCGGGCCTCGGCCCCCGTCCCTTTCGGTGCTTAGGACTGCCCGGGGGTCACAGCCTAGGGGGGGGAGCTGTCCGACCGGGGCCCCAGCCCCCCGCCCCCCGCCGGGCTCGCGGGCTGTGCCGCAGCGGCGCCTGCTTTGTATGGGCGGCACGGCATTGTGGGTAATGAAATATTCACAGGTCAGTGATTCCTCGAGAAACGATGGGGATCCGTCAGTCCCTTTTCCGGGAGGAATTTTCCTCCCCTCCGCAGCCGTGTTGCGTGTCGGCGACCGTCAGCCCGCGAGGGGGGCCGGACGGAAGGGCTCGTCACCGGCCGGCCAGGGGCGCGGAGGCCGGCCCAGGCGCCCGCAGGGGTGGCGGGCGCGCCCCCTGGCAGAGGCAGAGCTGGCGCCGCGTTGGGGGCTGGCTGGTGGGCCCGAATGCCCCGCCCACCTGGGCGGGGTGCAGAAGCGGCCCCCAGGACACGCCCACTGGGAGGCGGGGCCCGGCCTCCCGGGGAAGCTCCCCCTGACCTGGGCCTGTCCCAGCGCACAGCTCGGAGGAGGCCCTCTAAGGGCTGGGGACCGGCCCCACCTCCTAGACCGCCGCCGCCGCCAGCACTTCGGGCTCCAGTCCCAGCCGTGACGTCCCCGAGCCACATATGGTCTCCACGCCTCGGTTTCGGCTTCTGTGAACGCCCCCACGGTGCTGGTGTGAGTCCTGGGAGTGCCGAAACACCCGCCCCCTCGGGCATCTGCAGGTGTGGGCGCTGCACCAGATCCCCCCCCTCCCCAGGCGCCATTCACCCCCTACCCCTGGGTCCCCAGACGCCCCCAGGTACTTCACCATTTGCACCAAAACCGTGGCCACCCCCTCCGTGACCAAGGACACGAAGACTGGCCCTGGGCCCCTGTTCGTCTCAGACGGGTGCTGGCACCCATGTCCACAGTCACACGGAGGGCGGGGACCCATGGGGTGCTGGGTCCAGGGTGGCCCTCGGGGGGACCAGGTCTCCCCCTCGAGGGTCTGGTCCCTCTGACTGGGGCTCGCTCTGACTATGCTCTGCCAGAGCTGGAGAGGGCAGCTGTGGGACGCCCCGGGCGTGAGTTGAAGTGCAGCCAGTGCTGTGGGGGACAGTCACGGGCAAGTCGCACCTCCTTGCGCTGGGGCCCCGCCGGAGCTCGGCGGCCAGCGGGGACAGCAGTCGGTGCCCCAGCTCCTGCTCAGGGCTTCTGAGCTGTTTCCTCGGGAGTGGGCGTGTTTCCCTGGCTTTCCAGCGCCGGGCGGCATGGAGGCCTGGGCTCGCTGACCTCCCGCGGAGACCGGGGAGCTGACTGAGTGTGGATGCGCCCGGCCTCCCGCAGGAGACGGGGTGCAGGAACGCATGTGGGCGGGTGGGCTTGCTCCCCAGACTTGGAGCCTCGTAGCAGCTCGGAGGGGGGACTCGCCAAGTTGCAGGCTCGGGGACCGTGTCCCGGGGCTCGGCCGTCTCAGGCCCAGCCAGCGGCCCTAAAAAAGCAAGACGAAAGGGTCTCTCCCTCTGACAGTAGCCGGTCCCGAGGAGTGATGTGAACTCCCCTGTAGAAACACGGCCGGGGGCCACTTCGCTCCAGGTCTCCCTGCCGGGCCCACCCCTGGCCCCTCGCTTACGAGCGCTCCTCCCGGGGCCCAGGCTCCGTGGGACGCCCGAGGGGCCTCTCTCGGACAGGCAGGAAAGGGGGCCTGCAGCGTCCTGGGAGAGGAGAGGGCGGCACTCCCTGGGAGCCTCTTGCCCCCTGTCCTTGAGCTCGCCCCTTGGGGAGGGTCCAGAGCCCCGTGGGGACCTGCCCCTTGGCCCAGCCAGCGCAGACCTCTTGGCCTCTCCCAAAGACCCCAGGCATCCCTGTTGGCTGGTCGGGATGGGGGAGGCAAGCTCTGGGCCAGCCCAGCCCTCCCCACCCGTCCGCCCCTTCAAGGGTGGTCTCGGCCACCTCACCGTCCAAAGCCCAGGGGCTGAGCTGAGGCGGGTTGCAGCCCCAGCGCGGCGGGGAAGGGGTGACCGGCAGCTTGGTCAGCCCTGCCGTGGTCAGCAGGGAGGGGAGGGGTGGGGTGCCCACGGACAAGGGGTGGCTCAGGACGGAAATTCCATTAGTGCTCAGCCAAGGGCAACAGGGCCTGTTCAAAGAATACATTCAATTAAAAATTGATTTTTCAGTTTAATCTCGATCATAATGAGCCACATTCAGGCCCTCCTGCATCCTGGACAGGGCCACGGTCCCCACCGGCCCAGCCCGGTGTGTGTGTGTGGGGGGGGGGGGGCGGGATGATGGAGTGAAGGGCCGGGGAGGGGAGGGGCCGTCCTTCCGGTGTTTGGGAATAATTACAAACTGGGGGTGCGCGTGCGGAGGGCTCGTTAAATGAGAGTGTCACTGCGGCGAACCGAGTTTTTATTTACTGCCAGGTTGTGTTTGCAGCGTGGCTCCAGTTAAAAGCTGCGATGTTTAATTTCCCTGGGTCCGGGCGGTATTTCAAGAGCGTCATAAAAGGAAACCAGCACCGCGTTTTCCCCTCCTCCCCGCTCCCCACGGGCTCAGGGCTGCCAGGCCCGCGGACCCCGCCCCCCGCGGAGCCCCGCCCTTCCTCCGAGGGGGTCGGCGGCAGGGCGCTGGCTCCCCAGAGCCCCCACCCCCCCCCACAGCGGCCTGTCTGGGCGGCGCAGCTGTTATGAATGTGCCGGGTTGGGCTGCGGGCGCCCAGTTCAGGGCATTTGCGCCACGCGGCGCCGTGTAGGTGCTCGGCCACGACGACCACCTGCCCGCCCAGGTGGGCTCTGCTCCGGCACCTGCCTCACAGACGGGGAGCAGGAGGTCAGGAAGTGAGGGGTCTTCCGAGGGACCCTCGGCATCTCAGGACTGGAGTCCAGGCCGGCGCGGGCTGAGGCTCTGCTGCCCTGGGACCCAGCGTGCACGGGACCCCCACTCCCGCCCCCCTGTGCCCCCACCCTGCTGGCTGGCCGTGCGACCTCAGGCCTCTCCGAGTCTCTGTAAAATGAGAAAACCAGCCCCGGCTGCCCGTCTACCTCCTCCCTGCGGTTTCCAGATCCGAGGGGCGGGCAGCCGCTCCGCCTCCCGCCGCCAGCTCTCCCAGCCCCGGCCTCACCCTCCAGGTGACCTGTAGTCGTACCCGGGTCCCGGGTCCACCCCGGGCCACAGACAGTCTCCCTGACCCCGGCTCCAGCCTCCTGGTTTGTGGGGTTTTTTTTTAACTGATTTCATTGCACTGGTGGTCAGTTCACTCACTGCCCTTGTTTAGTGCAGAACGGGGTGTCTTTGACCCCCAACCCGACTCCCGCCCCACAGTGGCCGCCACTCCGGGGCCATCCGTCGAGTCCTCTCCGGCCTGGTGGCCTGTTTTCGCCTGAGCCACCTGTAGGGGTGCCGGGGTTCCCCCACAGCCCCAAGTGCAGACCTTTGTCCCCAGTGGGCCTTCAAGCTAGTCACTGCAGGCGGGGGTCCCAGAACCCCCCCCGCCGGGGTGCCAGTCACCCACTCAAAGCCTCCCCAGTCCACCTCAGCCCCCTCTCTCGGCCCACTCGCCCACCACCCGGGGCCTGGACGTGTCTGTCATTCAGCAAGGCCCTCACCGTGGCTGAGGAGGGAGCCCTCTGCCAGCAGTGGCCAGCTGCCCCTTGGTGTCCCCCCACCCCCCAGCATGGTGTCTGGCTCCATTTCCCTAGGACCTCTGCTCCTGGGAAGCCTCAAAACAAGAACGCCGGGTCTGAGAATGCCGGGGAGCCCTGGCCGGGTAGCTCAGCTGGTTAGAGCATCGTCCTGATACTCCAAGGTTGCAAGTTCGATCCCCGGTCAGGGCACATCCAAGAATCAACCAATGAACACATCGATAAGTGGAACAGCAAATCGCTGTCACTCTCTCTCCCCTCCTCTCCCTCCCTGCCGTCCTTCCTCTCTCTAAAATGAAAAAAAATTAATTTTTTCAAAAAGAACTAGTATATTTTTTAAAAAAAGAAGTGCAGGAACGGCCAAGTCAACACAGTTAAACATGTCTGTCGCTTTGCTGCAGAACTTCTCTGGCCCTTCTCAGAACGTTCCGGAAGACTGGAGTTCCCTAGCATTCTAGTGAACTCTAGAACGTTCCGGAAGACTACAGTTCCCTAGCATGTGCACCTTTCTCAGAACGTTCCGGAAGACTGGAGTTCCCTAGCACTCTAGTGAACTCTAGAACGTTCCGGAAGACTAGAGTTCCCTAGCACGTGCCTCTCTCAGAACGTTCCGGAAGACTGGAGTTCCCTAGCACGCGCCTCGGGAAGTGCTGGTCCAGGCAGAACGGCCGGGGCTGCAGGGGGGGCCATGCCTCTGTGAGCTGTGGGACCTGAGCCCGGTCTCTGAGCCTCAGTTTCCCCAACTGCAAAAACCCAGGATGGCCACTATGAGCGTCACCCTCCACTCTGGCACCAGAGACACAGGCGGGCAGCTGGTGCCTGGCAGGGTCTCGGGTGCAGTGAGGACCCTGTGGGGACAAGGGCTCGGAGCTCCTGGGTTCATGGACCCGCACGGCCGTCTGAGCCGCCCCTGGGGGCCCCCGCACCCGTGGGGAGGTGCCTGGGGGTCCATCGGCAGGGCAGGAATTAGAGAGCGTGGGCGGAGGACTCAGGCAGCGCCAGGGTCAGAGCCCACCGGCACCTGCCAGCAGGCGGCTGTGAGACCCTTGCTCTGCTTCTCCAGGCCTCGGGTTCCCCGTCAGCACCTGGGGACAATGACACCTGCTGCGTGGGACTGGGATAAGGAGCCAGCACGATGTCCTCAGGGGACACAGGCACCGTCACTGCGGGACGCTGGCCCCGCCCAGGCCGCAGCCGCTGCAGCTGGTGCCTGGCCCCGGGAGGCCCGTCTGTGCCTTGGGGACCGTCAGCTGTTTCTACCTGGTTGTCACCGCTGAGTGCCGGCCCCGCCCACAGGGCAGTCGGGAGGGCGGCTGGTCCCCTGCCTGGCTGTGGAGCAGCGGCCCCGCCTGCCCGGCCTCCCGGGCACGGACTGGCCCTGGTCAGCAGGAGAAGATAAATGTCTTTAATTCGGGGAGGTTTTCCGGAGCCTATGAAAGGGAGTAAATCACCTCCAGGCCCTGGAGCCCTGATCGGGCGCCTGGTCACAGCAGGGCAGGCCGCCGAGGGGCAGCCAGCACGTGCCCTGGGCTGCAGGTGGACCCGGGGACGCGTCTCCCGGCGTTCCTCGGTGGCTCGGGTTTGTGACCGCGCCCTCCCGGCCCGGGCTGGCCGGCTGTGTGTGTTCGGGTGCGCGTGCACAGCTCGTGGGCGGCGAGAATGGGGAGGTGGTGTGAGCGTGAGAGGCGGGGCGGGACTGTGAAGGCGTGGGCTCTGTGTGCACACGTGGGCGAGGGGTGCGTGGGGCGCACATGGCAGCCGCACATGCGCGACGTGGTGTGTGGGCGTGCAAGGCCTCAGGAGTGAGCGTGCACGGTGTGAGGGCCTGCGCTGTGTGCGAGGGTGACGTGTTGCACACAGGTCTGAAAGCATGTGCTCGGTCATGTGCACCGTGGTCCCCCAGAGATGACACGGGGCCGTGCGAGCGTGCCCTGCATGCGTGCGTGCGCACACGTGTGCCGGCCGTGACCGAGGCGGCGGGTGCCCGGGCCACGGCCCCGTGTGCGTGTGCGAGCGTGCGTGTGCGCACGGCTCCCGGAGAAGAAATGAATAAAAATGGAGCCGTCAGCCCCCGGTTGACAGGCGGGACCGGCAAAGTGCAGCGTCGGCAGGAAGGGCCGGGCGCTTCGGTCGCCCGGGAGGCAGCGGCCCGCTTTGTGCTGAGGAGGCAGTGTGGCGGGAATGAAGCAAGTGGAGCAGACCCAAAAACTTCATTAATTAAAGAAACTCATTAATGGGGGACATTTAATCAGCTGCAGATGAGCCCCACGCTCGCCTCTGCCGTGAGCCAGGCGGGCGCCGGGTGGGAAGGGAGCCGGCCCACCTCCCCCGCCGGCCCAGCCCTCCCGGTGCCCGCGGGCCCGGCGCCAGCGGCCCGGCGGGGGGAGAAGGTGCCGAGGCCGGGGTGGCGGGCAGGCCGGGGGGCACGAGGCATGTGTGTGGGGGTGGGGCTGAGTGCTGGGTCCTGCAGAGGCGGGCCCAGTGATGGGTTGGGAGAGGAGCAGCCGGGGGTTAAGCTGCCGGACCTCGGGGGCGCATGGCAGTGCAGGGGGACGGTTTTGGCTGCCACGGCTCCGGGGGGTGCCACCAGCAGGAGCAGGCAGAGTCCTGGGGGCCCCACAGAGAGCGACCTGCCCCGGTCCCCGCAGGGCTGAGGCTGCTCCGAGCTCCAGGTGGCGTGTGCAGATGTGCCCAGGACAGGGGTGAGCATGTGTGTCCGTGGGCATGTGCAGAAGCCTGTGTGTGAGCACGTGTGCACAGGGAATGCATGTGAGTGTGTGCACAAGTGCATGTGTGTGTGCACAGGGAGTGGGTGTGTACATAGAATGGGTGTGCACATAGGGAGTGGGAGTGTGAGTGTGTGCAAACATCTCGGCACACCCTCGTGGCCGGGCCGCTGGTGTTCAGAGCAGAGCCCGTGGTGCCCCCAGTGGCCAGGGGGAGGGTCCCCGTTAGACCTGCAGGAGGCCCCGGGTGGAGCGCAGCGGCCTGCTGGTGAGGGGCAGGGTCCGTGGGGTCACTCAAGGACACCCGTGGGCCTCTGCTTTTCGGTGTGTCAGAGAATTGTCCACTCAGGGTTCAGGGCTGCCAGAAGGACAGCCCTGCCCACTGTCCCCCAGGAAGTGGCCGTCAGCCCCGAGTGCACACCCCTGATCCAGGGTGCCGGCCCAGGTGACGCTGCCGTGGCGTGGTCCCTGCTCCCAGGACACCTGCGGGGGCTGGCCCCCTGCTCACACTGCGGATGCAGGGGCCCTGGCCGAGAGCGCCGTCCCCCAGTGGTGGTGCGGAGGGCCCATCACACTGCCCCGTCTCCCATCCCCCTGCTCCGACAGCGGCAGGCCCAGCTGCCGGGTGAGCAGGGCTGGGCCAGACTGGCAGAGGCTGCCTGGGACGTCCGGGACCAATGGTCCAGAAGGGCCACCCCCTCAGTACAGGTTCTCCCCGGTGACCAAGGCCTGACCACCCTCCTCTCAGCCCAGGGCCTGTCCCCGTTTGTGCCGTCCTCATCCTCCGGCCCCCCCGGGCAGCAGCCCCCCTCACCCCTGACAGGGTGGCGGTCCCATCGGCCAGTTCCCGAACTGGCCTCCTCAGCCCCGTCCTGGCGGCGCAGGGGTGCAGCAGGGACACCCCCACTGGACCCAGAGGAGGTGGCACGGATCGGGAGGACCACGGCAGGCCGCTGGCCGTGTACCGGCCACAGGGACTGTCGGGAGGGCGCTGGGCAGAGCAGACGCGGTGGGGCAAAGGCAGAGTTACCCCTGGGGCAACCGACACGGGCGGGGAAGAGGGGGCGCAGAAGCAGGCGGCAGGCAGGTCCCGGGCACGGGCTGCTCCCGGCTCCAGAGGTGCCCTGATGGCGGCCAAACGCCCACACCGAACGCCCTCTCTAGGAGGGAGCAAAGCAGGGTGCCGGGCAGGCCCGGGCAGGGGCAGCCCCCAGCTCTCGGCAGGCCTTGGTGCCCTCCGGTCTGGGGGCCGAAGGCCCGGCACGTCCCCGAGCCCCAGGCCTCCCTGCCCGTGTCGCTCCTGCCTCAGCAACAGGGACAGAGCGGGGCCTGACGCCAGCCCTCGGGGGTTTGGGGGGGTGTGTGCCGGTCCAGGTCCTGGTCCCGGTCCTGGGGAGAGGGTCACAAGCAAGGGGCCCTGTGGGGGGACACAGACAGGCGAGGGCCCCCCCCCCATGCCCCAGGGCACTAGGGTCATGGGGGGCCCAGCACTTTGCCTGGACGCCCTGTTGGAAGCACTCCTGCTGTGGGGGGGGGGGGGGGGGCGTCTGGGAGTCTGGGGGTCCGGCCTTCCAGGTAGCGTCCTGCGGGAGGAGAGGCAGCAGCCGGTGGACAGAGTCATCCTGGGGCCCCGAGGGCCTCACACCCCCACTGGACACACCAGGTGTCCCTGCCTCGCTGTCTGCAGGGCTGGGCAGGGTCACCCGCGTGGTCCTCAGGCGGGCACTCAGAGTCTCGCTGGCGTCAGCCAGAGGCTCAGCTCCGCCCTGTTACTGGGGCTGCCCGGGGTACCATCCCGTGGCCTCCGGGGCTAGCCCCCCCGTGCTGTCCCTCTGGGCACCCCCCCTGCAGCCCACCCCTGGTCCCGGCACTGCTCACCCGTGGCCGCTGTCTCCTGACACCCCGGAGCCATTGTCCTCCCCGGCCCAGGCCCACGGCGGGAGCTCCTAGCTCCTCCTAGCTCCTGGTCACCAGGCCCCCCCACCCCGCCGCCGCCAGCCTGGCAGTCTCTGGGCTGGACGGCCCCTCCCCAGGGCTCCTGCAGGGCCGAGGGGATCCCCCTGGCTCCCCCACCCACCCCATGGAGGCTCTGCCCTGCTGGTGCCAGCAGACCCAGGTGGGGCCCCAGGCCCGGGGGTCTCACTCCCGCCCTGTCAGGCGCCAGCAGACACGCAGGCCCCCGTCTGGGGCGTCTGTGGTTGGTGACCAGCGGGGGCTGCTCTCTGGGTCCCAGACCCTGGTCAGCAGGTGAGGAGGGTGCTGCGTCCGCTGTCCTCACCCAGCACCCCCACCGGGCACACCGCCCCGCCCACCAGCTCTGGAACAGCCCCGTGAAGGGGGCCACCCCGGGGGGCCATCCCGCCCGAGCACGAATCCACGCCGCTCCAGCCAGCCCCGGCGCTGACTGCGGGACCGTTATGTAATCTCGGCTGCCGGGAAATTTACCTCCCTAATTACATTCCACGGGTTTTCATGAGAGCCTGCTTCCCACGGCCGCAGCCACAGGGCACCGTGGGAGGGAGCTGGGACGTCTGGGGCCCGAGGCCACGGCGCACAGACCGTGGGCTGCACCCAAGGGTGCGTCCCGGTGCCCGCCCGACCCCCGCACCCCCACCCCCGCCTGCCCCCCCGTGTCCTGGGCGCTGTGCGTAATACCCTGCTCCATTTGCTAAATGGAGGTCACGGGCCATTAGTGGCGCTGATGGTCCTTAATGAACGTGAAGCAGCAGACCCAGGGCGGCAGACGCTGGCCCCGGGGCGCGAGGGCTCCGCCCGGGGGGCCGCTGTCCAACGCTCACTGTCGGGATGGCGCTGGGAGGGGGCGGCGCTTGGCACGCCTCCTCCTGCAGGTCACCCTGACCGTGGTCCCCAGCGTCGTCCTCTCCGGGCCCCGGGAGGCAGCTCTGGCCCCGGCCATGCTCCCTCCGTCCCCCCCGAGTGGGACCCTGGTGTCCTCCGGCCCTTGGAGACGCTACCTGTGCACACCCCTGCTGACCAGCACAGCCGGGTCTCCCTCCCAGGGCCTCGGGGAGGGGCGGGGGAGGAGCCCAGCAAAGTGGACATTGGGGCGGCGGGGGGGGTTGCAAGAGCCAGGAAGGCTTCCCAGAGGAGGTGTCTGAGCACCCCCAGGACGGGGTCCGGTGGGAGGAGGGGAGAGGCCCCTTCCCACAGCAAATCTCTGCGCAGAGCCTGGCCGGGTTTTGCCCTGTGGTGGCCCCAACATGGTGGGTGCTCAGCAAACAGCTCCCCTGTGCCCCCAGCACCCCCAGCCACCCCAGCCAGGCAGGGCCTGGCTGACTCCCCCAGGCAGGTCGGAGAGCTGGAGAGCCAGGTGCAGGCGAGGCCGGCGGGAAGACGGGGTTTGTGTGACCTTGGCACTTCTGCACGCACGGTGAGCTTGGGGGATGGGGGGGACAGGGCTCCATGGCGAGAATCCCTCCCCCTCCTGGGCCTTTTCAGCAGCGGTCTGGGCCCCTCCCCCCCGCCCATGCAGGAAGGGGCCGCCTCTGGGCCGGGTGGGCTCTGGCGGGGCTGTGTTTGGGGGCGGGGAAGGCCCTGGGGACCGAGGTCCTCGCTGCGTCCTGTGCCCTGAACCCCTCAGCACCTGCTGAGGCGCAGGGGCCCCTTCTCAGCAAAAGGTGTAAAAGGCAGCACACAAACTACACAGAGGCACAGAGAGGGGCGTGCACCTGTCGAGGGAGAGGAAGCTCGTGAGATACCCGGGACCTCTTCACACACGTGGGGAGCGACCAGACCCAGGGCTGGGTCTGCGAGGCCTCTGCTGGTGACAGGGTCTTGGGTGGCCCTCCCACCCTGGGGTCTTGTGTCCAGAGACTGGTCGAGTGTCGGGGGCTCCGAGGACACCCTGGGCTGTCCCCTGGGTGCCCTGTGCGCTGTGGGCATGCCCATCGCCCACCCGCCGTCACCCACGCACCGCATGCCGACGGGGGAGAGGCGCGAGGCCCTGCTGGGGAAGTGAGAGGCCGTGGCCGGAGCACAGAAGTGAGTGGACAGTCGAGTTGGGGGCGGAGGGAGGGGACGCAAGGTAGGGACCCGGCTCCTGGTCACCTCCAGGAGAGGCAGAGCCTGGGATTCCGTGAGGGACCGTGGACTTGAGTGACTCGGGGTCCCGCTCATGCCCAGGGCTCTGCCAGGACGTCCTCTGAAGCCCCTCTGGGCCTTGGGCGGGAGCAGACGTCACCCCGAGTCCCCCGGGGCAGGCCCTCAGCAGGGGGCAGGCCCTCATGCAGGGGGGAGGGGCCGGGCCTGAGAGCCGACGGCTGCGGGGCACGGGGCCTGGCAGTCCCCTAATGAGGTCCTGGTGGGGGGGGGGACAGGCCGCCTGACGGCCCTGACTAACAACCAACATGAGAGTGGCCGCCGGGGACAGGATGCATTGGATGGGCCAGGAGGGGCCAGGGCGTTCTTGCCCCCAGCTCCCCAGCTTGGGGGCCTCCCAGCCGCCCTTCCTGTAGCAGCTGGCTGCCCTGTGGGTGTGGTCTCGCCTGCCACCCCCAAGCCCCCTCCCCGGCCCCCCCTCCCTGGGACAGGGGTGCATGGGGCCCAATGGGGGCAACCCCGTGCCCAGGCGGCGTCCAGGGGTTGCCATCGGCGAGTAGCCGGGCCTCCCAGCCCAGGTCAGCCACGTGCCGGTGGACAGGTAATGTCCACCGAGCTGCTTTCCTGGGCGGGGGAGGGGGACGGCGAGGGGGGGCACGCAGTCCTCAGGGCCGACACCGACACGCAACAGCACGTCCGTGTTGCGGAACACGGGCCCAGGCTCCCGGGAGCCGCCGCCCGTGGCGGCCACGGCCGCAGTCAGCATTTCCCCGGCAGCCGCTGTGCGTCCAAGCCGCGTCAGGTGCGAGACACAGCGGTGCGCCCCTCGCCCTCGGGGCTCTCGCGGTCCCAGCGCCGCCACCCCCACTGCGGAGGCTCCGGAATGTTCCGGCAGGCGCCGTGCCGAGGCACTGCCTTCCCCCCCCCCCCCCCCCCCCCCGTTCCCCGCCCTGAGGCCTTTGGACCGGCGCCCCTGCTTCCAGAGGCCACACCCCTGTCTCCCCCTCGAAGGGCTCGCCGGCAGGGCCCCTCTGAACCCCACACACCTTCGTTGGGGTGACGTCGTGAAGGACTCGTAAGGGGGGCATGAGATTGTCCAGCAGCCGGGGTTCTTTCTGCCCGTCTTTCCGGGGCGCAGACTGGCATTGGTCGGGGAGGGGTCTTGGGGGGAGGTCAGGGAGCCGGGCCGGCCTCCCCGGCCTCTGTGCCCGCTCTCCTCTGGCTCAGACTGGCCTTTTCGGGGGGCACGGGCTGGGTGGGGCGGTCTCCCACCTCACGTGGGGCCTGTGGACTGTGGGCCATTCATCCATCTGTTCACTTGTCCATCTGTCCACCCACTTACCTTTCCATCTATGTGTCCATCCGTCCACCTTCCCTCTGCTCGTGCATCCCACTGTCCGTTGCACACGGCTGCTTGCCATTGGGGAAGCCCCCTCAGAGAGGACAAGCTGGCACCTAGGACCACCCGCTGGCTCAGAGGGGGGTTGGACCCCCCTGCGCATCCCACACCCCTCTCCGGACCCTTGGAGCAAAGGGCCACAGTTGTGCCGGCGGGGCCGGGGGCCAGGTCTGGGGGCCGGGCAGCCTGAGCCCATCCCAGCGGCCCCGGGCCTAGCCCGACACGTCGCCGGGGTCTCGTGAGCCGGGAAAGGAGGAAGGAGCAGTGTCCGCCGGGTGGGCTGGGAGGATGGCAGGGGCTCCTGTCTGCGCAGCCGAGAGCCCCGTGTGCTCAGAGGTGCTGACTCTGTCACCCTGTCACCGGTGTCCCCAGCTGTCCCACCGCACCGCTGCCTCCCGCGCACCCCAGGCCCCTGCAGACACGTGCACTCCGTTCCCCCCACCGCACCAGGGGACCCCACCTCTGTGTCGCAGGCTCCCTGACAGAGTGGGCTCTGGGCTGCCGCCGGGATCCACGGCAGCGGGAGTGATTGGCAGCTGTCACTCAGCCCAGACGGCCCCCGGGGCAGAGGGGCCTGGGAAAGGCGGGGCGGGGTGAGGAGGGAGAAGAGCCGCCCTTTCTCCCAGCCCTGGAGCCAGGGAGGGGGAGGGGCCAGGGAAGACGAGAGTTAGAGAAGGTTCTAATCAAATATTTATCTGTTAATTGATCCCGTGAGCCGCCTCTCCCTCCCCCCACCCCCGGCCGTCCCACAATTCCCTCCTGGCTCTCCTGCCCCTCCCTCCTCACCACCCGCCCCCCCCCCCCCCGCCCCCCCCCGGCCGCGTCCCCCTGGGCCCCGAGCCTGCCTGGCCCCCACGCCCGGGAGCGTCACCAACAAGTTTGCTCACGGAGGGTCGTGGGGGTCAAGGGTGACTCCGGAGCAGTGGGGGGGGGGGGGGCGTCTACATGGCCGTGTCTTCATGTGTGCACGCACACGCGTGCCCCCCCCCCCCCCGCTGTCAGGAGTGCAGGCGCTGCCCCCCACCGTTCCTGCAGAGAGGGGGGGGACCCGGCGACCCTGCCGAGGAGGAGGAGGAGGAGGAGGAGGGCAGGACTTCTGTGTCAGGGGTCGCCCGGGAGTTAGGGCTGGCAGGCACTGAGACCGCGGAGCCTGGCGCTGGGGGTTTGGGGAGTGGGGGGCCGGGCCCTGGACACAGAGTTGACCTCAGGCCCCCATCTACATGGAGGGGGGCAGGCGGACGGACCTGGGGGCAGGGCTGGGCCCGGAGGCAGAGCGCCTGGCAGGGTCTTTGACTCACCGTCGCCCCCTGTGGCCAGGCCTCTCCGGGCGCCTTTCACTCTAACAACTGACTTGACTTTGTGGTCACTGTCTGAGCAGCTGTCCCCTCCCCCACTGGCCGGCAGACCCCGCAGAGGCAGGGACTGCCCGTCCGGGCCCCCAGGGCACAGTCAGGGGGTGAGTGAGTAGCGACCGGATGGGGGCTGCGCAGAGAGCGGGCCCAGCGTGCTCTCTGGAAGGAGCGCCCGTACCGGGGCAGGGGAGACGGACGAGGGCACAGACGCCCAGCGTGGCGGGGGAGCAGGGGGGCACAGGCAGAGCACCCCCTCCACGGGGTTGGGGGGGAGCATCCCTGAGTGTCGGGGTGCCCACGCCAGCCTAGGGCCCCTCCGTGCAGGGAGGAAGTGGCCCTCGCTGCTCGTGAGAGCGGGCACCTGTCTGTGCCCTGCGGACACGCTCCGAAGGCAGGAGAGTGCCTCACCGGCCCAGAGGGGCTGCCGCCAGCCAGCCCTCAGTGCGCATCTACAGTGAAGGACACCGAGTGGGAAAAGCTAGAACGCACCCCAGCCTTCCTCCCCCCGACAGCCCGATGGACCCCAGTCCCCCCCCAGGGCTGAGGGACATCCTCCAGGGCTGCTTTCGATGCCCTTCGCTGTTGGTCCCCACAGCACCCAGATTGCAGGGGGTGGTTGGGATGGGGGCCGGGGCTGGGCCTCCCCAGGAGTCTGACCGGCCTTCTCTCTCTGTCTCTCTCCCTCCCTCTCCACAGGGCAGTCAGGACGCCACGGCTCCTCCCGAAGCGATGGCCCAGCCCTACCCCCCCGCCCAGTACCCCCCGCCCCCGCAGAACGGCATCCCCACGGAGTACGCCCCGCCCCCGCCGCACCCCACGCAGGACTACTCGGGCCAGACCCCCGTCCCCCCGGAGCACGGCATGACCCTGTACACGCCAGCACAGACCCACCCCGAGCAGCCGGGCCCCGAGGCCAGCACGCAGCCCACCGCCGGGGCCCAGACGGTGCCGGTAAGGGGCCCCCACGACCCGGGGCTTCAGGAAGCAGGGCCCACCCCCCGCCCCAGGGACGGCTCAGGAGGGCAGCGGGCAAGGCCAGCACATGGACCTCCGTCAGAGTCCACAGTGAGGGGCCCCAGTCACAGTCACCCTCTGACACCAAGCACCCTTCCGGTGGCACCTGCTCAGCCAGGCCCAGCGGGGCGGGCAGCCGCCCGGCCCGAAGCAGGCCCACCACCTGCAGCTGCCCCCACCCCCGCTCCCCGAGCCCGACGTCAGCCCAGCTCCCACCTCACCTGAGGGACGGAGCGTGTCCCCGGCTGCCAGGGACCTGTTCGTGGGCAGCGAGGGAAGTGGCCGAGGCCGGGCTGGCGGCCTGGGCTGGCCCAGTGTCACAGGGGCGCGTGGCAGGGCCGGCGGCGGGCGAGGGGACCAGGCGGGCGTTGCTATCATGTCTAATCACCTGTAACCTACCTGCCTGGCTGCCCTCCAATCAGACAGCTCCAATTATGTGGTTGTCATGCAACTCCGAGGGAAAGGGCTGAGGCCTGCACTTTCCCGGCAGGACGGAGTGTGGTGAGGAGGGGCGGCCGTGCCCCAGGCCGGCCCTCCCGGAGACCGGCCTGCCCCACCCTGCCCCTTCCCTGGCTCTCCGATGCATTCTTGAGGTGCCCATCCCCACCGCTGCTCCAGGCCTTGGGGTCAGGCCACCTTCCCTGCTGGCTCGGCCCCAGCACTGGCTGGCCAGCCAAGCTGGGCGAGGGGCCAGCAGCTCCCAGCTGCCGGGCAGAGGCAGCGCCCTGGCGGCTCCTGATGGGTGCCCCTGACCTCATTCCCGACGCCCTCCCCCAATGCACTCTGGTTCCCAAGGGGCTGCGTGGACCCACGTGTCACCACCTTCCCTGTGTGGGCAGCCTCGTCCCAGCTCTCCGGGGCAAGAGCCCAACCAGCTCCGGGGCTGGACCGGGCAGACCGTCATCGGGGGCGCTGCCAGGCCCTTCCTCTCGGCCTGAGCCTGCGAGAAGCCAAGAGACTCCCGGGTGCTGCTGTCCCTGGTTTGGCGTCTCCCGGAGACGCCCCCAGAGTTCCTCCAGACGGACGACTCCGGGGGTGTGGGTCACAGACCTGGGAGCAGCCCAACCTCCCGCTGCTCGTCACGTGCTTCTGGCCTGTGCGGGCTCAGAGGCAGGGCTCGCCGTGAGTGCGTGCGGGCCAGCTGGTCTCGGTCTGAGGGACGGCAGCGGTCAGGGGGCATCTGGTCAGGCTGCATGACCGCTCACAGACTCACGTGAGCCTGGGGTTCGCCAGCGGGAGACAAGTGGATCAGACGCACGACAGCCGGTGCCGGCTCTGCGGAAGGAGCCCGAGGCCCGCTCCACGGCAGGGCTCCTGCCTTCCATCGTCAGACGTTTGGGGGCCCTGCTGTGCATCGGGCACCGAACAGCACTGGACACACAGAAGCCGTGACTGACCAGCCCTGCCCCATGACAGCCACCGGGTCCCACCAGCCAAGGACACAGAAGTCGAAGCGGCCAGCCGTGGCCTCTGTGGCTGTGAGAGCCCATGGCCCCCGAGGGGACCCAGTGTCCCCAAGAGCCGTCCCCACTGATGGGGCGAGAGGCTCACTGCTCGGGCGGAGTGCCGCCCTCTGGAAGTGCCGGCCCGGGGGGCCGCAGCCTGAGCGACCTTTTTTTGGCCTGAGTCTCCTCAGGTCCTTCGAAGGGTCAGGGCCTGCAGGTCCCCATCCGGGGACCAGGCCAGGCTGTCCTCCAGGCCCTGGGCTGCATGAGCAGTGCGGGTGGAAGTCAGCAGGCAGCCAAAGGCCAGCAGCTGCCCCATGAGTTGTCAGCTGCCAGCGCGGGCGCCAGCGCTCCGGCCCTGGAGTACCGACTCCTGCAGCACCTTCCCGCCTCCGCGTAGCTGGCAGGCCTGCGCTCCCTGTCGGAGCCCGGGGTGGAAGGGCAGAGGCGGTGATGAGTCTGCCCCTGCACCAGGCTTGCGGGGAGGCCCCGCCTTGCGGCCTCCGGCCAGTGGGGCGCAAGCAGAGGACACCAGCGGCCCCCGTGGAACCAGTGCAGTGGCGGCCAACACCCGGCAGGTGGCACCGTTCACACAGAGCCCGCAGCGGACACACACTCTGCCCAAGGAGGGGGCCGCCCGGCGCCCCCACGTAAAACAAGCCCTCCTGGACGGAGGGCCGGAGGCCGCAGGCAGGAAAGGCCTCCTCTGAGGCCGCCCACTCGCGGGGCGCGCGTGTCCGGCAAGCGGCTGACGGCCTTCGCACAAGAACCCAGGAGCTGTTGAAGGAGCCGGGGCTGGGGGGGGGGGGGGGGGGGCCCTGCTGCTGCTGCAGAGAAAGGAGGTTTGCAAGACCTCCTTCCAGCTTGTCTCCCATCAGCAAGCGGGGGGGCCGCGCCAGCGACGGGGGCCCTCTCGGCCTCGCCCCTTGCTGGGCGAAGGGGGCTTCGGGCTCCTGGAGGGTGGGCAGGACGGCATCTGGGGTCCGTCGGAGCCCACCACGGCCGCTCTTGGCCTTGGAAGGGTGGGGAGCATGGAGACGCGGAAGGACACAGAAGCAAGGCGGCGGAGACCGGCCGCGGGAGGGAAGGGGGCGTCCCCGGCGTTGTTTGGCGGCTGCCCGCGCTCACGCACGGAAGGCAGGGGGCTTAAACATGGCGGGGCGTGCGGGGGGAGCCCCCGGAAGGGCGGCCCGGGCTGCCTGGGCCGCTGTGATAAATGGTGGGAAGCGTCTCTCCCCCCTCGGGCGGCCGGCGTGCCGTCACACTCGGGGGCTTCTCGGCGCGTCCCGCAGTTTCACGGTCATTGAGCCCATTTATCTGCCTCCGCGCAGCTGCGCTCGGGGCCGAGGGCGCCCTCCTCACTGGTGTCCTGGCCCCACCCGTGGCTCCTCTCCACGGCACTCCGCCCCCACCCTCTGGCCCTCGGTGGCTCCCCTTAGGGTTTGGGGGGAATCTGGATCTTGTTGACACCTGGTGGGCTCAGCCTCTATGGCCGTTCCCCCCGCTCCCCACGTAGGGCGCCCCTCCCTCCTCTCAGTGCCAGCCGGGCCTCCAGGCCGGGGTAGCCACTGCCCTCTGCTGGCCTGAAGTCAGCATTGCATGTCCCTCTCCAAGCTGGATTCCCTATCCCGTGCTCAGGAGCCGCCCAGCGGGTGCTGGCTGATGCAATGCAGGGGGCCGTGGGGGTGTGACAGAAGGCACCTGGCCCACCTGGAGCACTGCGTGGAAAGCCACACCTTCTGGTTGCCAGAGGGTGGGCCCCAGACCTCGGCTGATGTCCGGATGAGTCCTCTGGGGGCTTAGTGCAGGCTTGCTCTGTGCAAGGAAGACCAGCATCCAGGCAGGAGGACGGCAGGGGACCTGGGGGTGGAGGTGGGCTGGGGGAGGGGCCCCCCGCTGATGGCCCCGTGCAGCGGCCCTTGCTGACCCCTGCAGAACAGGGCCTGGGTCCCCAGCAGCCCACCCGGGGCACACGTCCCTCCCACAGCCCGACAGAGGGCTCTGAGGACACACATGTGCTGGCACTGGGGCTGCTGCCCAGGGTGGCCGCCCGGGGGACATGGGCCTGGAAGGGGCGGCTTCAACCCCACGCTGAGCACCCGCTCCCCCACCTGGGAACGCAGAGTCTAGGAAGCACGTGGGCAGGAAGCTCCCGCAGCCCTCCCGGCCTCTCCCGTGGGTCCTGGGTCCTTCGCCGCCGCCCTCGCCTGCGGCACCCGCCACCCTGGAGCCTGGGCAGAGCCCCCCGGCTGAGCACAGGGAAGGATGGCCTCTCGGGACAGCCGCTCGGGAGTCCAGAGCGGGGCTCCACCGGGTGGCCCTGAACCAGCCTCCACTCCTCCGACTCCACCTCCTCAGCCTTGAGCACAGCAGCCTCCCCCATCCTGCCCCGAGGGGGGCCGGGCTCATACTGGTCAGCGCTCCTCTGGGTGCCAGGGACAGACACCCACCAGAAAGCGGCCTCCTGCCTCTTGCTGCCAGCCCGCCGCCGCCGCTCCTCAGGATACACGGGCGACCACGGCCACCCACTCGTGCAAGTTCCGGCACGAGCCTGAGGACCTGCTCTCCGCCTGCGCTCTCTCCAGACGGCAGGCAGGCTCCGCGTGGCCTCACCGCAGCCAGGGCCCCCACGCCCTCCGCGGGCATCCTGACCTGGGCTCCGACCCCGCAACCAGGGGGCAAGTCTGAGCAGTGTGCTGGGGACACAATCCCAGGAGGACCCCGGGAGAGGAGCCAGAATGGAGACAGGGAAGGGAAGGGGAATAAACGTGGCGTCGCCATCTCGTTGTCCTCACCGGGCCACGCTCGCCGCCCACTGGGGGAAGCTGGGGGCCGAGGAGCCCCTCGGCAGGGAACCAGGTGTCTGGCCACAGCCCTATCTGTCACCTCTGAGGACAGCTCCTGGACACCAAGGCTCCGCCCTGCCTCGCCAGAGGGCTGCACCAGAGGATGCACCGTCAGCTGGCTGTCGGCAGGTCAGCCCCATGAGTGGCACACAGATGGCCTCGGGCCCTGGCCACCCGTCCTGGTAGGCTGTTGGGACACGTGGGTCCGCAGCCACTCGGCACTGATGGAGCACCTGCTGATGACCTGCAGCGCCGGGATTCAGCAGGGACGGACCCGGGCTGCCGGCCGCCGACTCACCGCCCCTGCCCCTTGCCACCTCGGGGCCTCCTCCCAGCCCTGCCCTCACCGGGAGCCGCTGAGGGTGGGGCCCGCCCACTTAGCAGCAGCCTCGCTTCCCAGCACCCGCGCCTCCTGGAGCCCCCCTCTGTTGAAACCGTGCTCGGGTGCAAGACAGGGACCCGCTACAAAGGACAGAACTCGGTCACCCTGCGTCTTAGGAGGGCGTGGCCCCCGAAGTGCCCAGCAGCAGCTTGGGGCTAGAGTACGAGGCAGCCCCCCCCCCCCCCCCCCCCCCCCCGGTGACCGTGGGGTGGGGGCAGTACCCCTGCAGGAGTGTGCATGCCTGGCGGCACAATTGGGAACAGCCACTTTCTCATCAGGCCTTGGACGCCAGAAGGGCCCCTGTCGGGGAAGAGGGCAAACCCGGGACCTCGAGAGCCAGACAGTCCACGGAGCCGAGGGAGGGTGGTCAGACCCCCGCCCCTCGGAGGAGCGGGGACACAGCAGGCCCGGGAGGCCTGGCCCTGCGCTGGTTTCCCCGGGCACAGCTCGGGCAGGGCCTGCAGGTGGCGCTGCTGAGCCGTGTGCTGCTTGCCCAGACGCGGCGGTGGCAGACCTGCCCCTGGAGGGAGGGGGGTCCGGGGGCTGGGAGGGCCTGGTCTGCAGACACCCCCCTGCACAGGGTGGGAGCCGAGCGGGCGCCTCACGTGCAGGCCATCTCCCCACAGCAGACAGACGAGGCGGCACAGACGGACAGCCAGCCCCTGCACCCCTCCGACCCCACAGAGAAGCCGCAGCCCAAGAGGCTTCACGTCTCCAACATCCCCTTCCGGTTCAGGGACCCCGACCTGCGGCAAATGTTCGGGGTGAGTGTGAGTGTGCGCGCCCCCCCCCCCCCGGGTTTCCTGCCCCCGCCGCCTCCCGCCTCCTGCCTCCTGGCCCAGCCAGCCCCGGCCTGAGTCCACAGGGTGGGGTGGGAGGGAGGGATTCGGGGCACGGTCGCCGGGCGCCACCCCCACAGCCCCCTCCGACATCCGCCCACCTGTCCTCAGGCTCCACAGAGGGGCCAAGGCCAGTGCCTGCCGGGTTATTAGTCCGCTGCGAGGGGCCCAGGCCCTCTGCTCCTCAGAGGGCGCCTGGACGGGCGGCCCCGCCCCTGCCCCGCCCAGCGGCCGTCCAGTCCCCGCCCCCCGCCGCTGCCACTCAGCCTCCCTGGGCCAGCATGGGGGCTCCCGGAGAATACACGGTGGGCGGGACAGGTGCCAGACAGCGTCCCCCCGGTTCCTCGGGCCTGTCTCCAGGTTCCATGCCACGGGGCCTCAGCCGGGCGCTGTGAGAGGCTGGGGGCAGGGACCCCCTTAGTCCTGCGGTCACTTTATCCTGTCACTTGACTGACCACCCAGCGGGCGCCGATGCCCACTGGGTGCTGGGCGGCAGTGTAGGCAGGCAGGCGGGCAGCAGCCAGGCGTGCGGCCCCAAGCAGGGCAGCCCCTCGGTCCCGACCGCCCCCCACGGAGGACACTCGCGCCAGCCAGTGTTGACCACTGCCTGCCCTCCGTCACTCGGAACCATCCCTCCTGCCTGCCCTGCGTCCCCCCAACCTCTGCCACGAGCAAGGCGGACCCGGGCCCCTGAGCCCCCCACGCCACCCCCACCTCCGGTGGGTTTGTCAGGGACAGGTCCAGCACCCACACCTGACCTCCCCCCAGATATCCACTCCCTTCCTCGGGGGCCTTTGCGGATTTGGGGTAAGACTCACTTGGTGGGGAGCCGGCAGGATTTAGAATCATTGCGGCCCTGCACCCCTGCGGCCTGGGGCCCTGCTGATAAGCCGCCAGGTGGCGGAGCCTCACCGGCCCCACGGGACCCATTGCCCCACCCGGCACCTACGTGGTGCCTGTCTGCCGGCCCCTGCCCGGCCCCCGGCCCCCCACCAGGGTGGGGGCGGCACTGCCAGCTGGCTGCACGTCACCTTGCTGCCCTGTGACACCCACCTCCGGAGTATTTCGGGGTGAAGGGGAGCCCCACCTGTGTATGCTCTGGAGGCCCCGGGACAGGCCCCTCAGGAGCTCACTGGCATTTTGGGGACCTGGTCACAGGCTGTCAGCCATGCGAGCTGCTGAGAAGGACAGTGCCACCCCGTGTGTCCTGTCCCTGGCCAGCGTCAGGGCAGGAGGCGGAGCTCAGTGCCAGGGCGTCCTGCTCAGGCCAGGGCGCCTGGGGTCCAGCCCCACCCATCACAGGCCACCAACCCACGGAGGCCTTCTGGGGGCTTTCTCTTCCGGGGGCTCCTGCTGCCCCCAGCACCCACCTTGTGGGAAGGACTTTCCCCCGTCATGTGAACTGGGGTGCCCGTCAGCAGCCGGTGGCAGGGCCCCAGCACCCTGGCAGGGAGAGCTCTCTGTGCAAGGAGGTGGGGAGGGTGCCCGTCCCCTCATGCTGCATGGAGGGAGAGCCTGTCCCCTGTCCCTGCCCGGACGGAGGGGCCGGGGACGGAGGGACTGACCCCGCCCGGGCCAGGGGTCTCCCGGGGCGCAGGCTGCCTAACGCGCTGCCGTCTCCTGTCCCCCCACCCTCTCTGTCTCCACAGCAATTCGGAAAAATTTTAGACGTGGAGATCATTTTTAACGAGCGGGGCTCCAAGGTGGGTGCCGCCCAGAGGCCGCCACCATTACAGCGCCGGCTGTAGGTCCCGCCAGGCTAACGTGTGACATGTGCGTTTCCTTCCTGGAGAGCTTCGCGCCCGAGGACCCCTGAGCGACACGGGTGCTTGTACTCCCCTCCTCCGCCCCCACCCCCACCCCACTGTCTGTGTTGTCGTTGCTGCTGCCGCTGACGCCTCCTTCTCTCTGAGCTGCCAGGACCTCTCTGTGTGCACTGGGACCGGGACGGCCCGGCTCCTCCTCCTCCTCCTTCCTTGGGGGCCTGCCTGGGGGTCAGCCCTGCGGCCGGGGGTGGGGCTGCGGGGCAGGCGGGCGGGCTGGCGGGAAGGCACCCCAGCTGAGATGGGCCCTGCTCTCTGCTCTGGAAGACACTGCGCCCCCCAACCAGGCTGCCCCCCTCAGGTCCTCTGACCCAGCCTTGGGTGAGGGCGACGGCCCTGGGCCCTGGACCCTGGCGGGGCCAGTGTCTCCTGTAGCTTTGGCCTGTCCCCCTTTGGAGAGGCCAGCTGGTGAGCTCAGGCCGGCTGGGCCGCGCCCCTCCTGGGCGCCCCCTGGTGGCCCCGGGACAGACCTCCAGGCTGCCTGAGTCTCTCCTCCAACTCCGCTGACTTGACCCCCACCCCCCTCTCTCTCTCCTCCCTTCTCCCCCTCCCCTCGCCCCCCACCCACGCCTCCTTTTTTTCCTTTTTCTCATCCTGTGTCTTTCTCTCCGTGTCTGTCCCTCTCTGCTCACAGGGCTTTGGGTTTGTAACTTTTGAAACTAGCTCAGATGCTGACCGAGCCCGGGAGAAGCTGAATGGGACCATCGTAGAGGGACGGAAAATTGAGGTGCTCAGATAAGTGTGCCGGGGCAGGGGCGCCCGCCACCCGGTCCCCACCCCAGGTCCCCTGCTGCCCGTGAGCGCCAGGCCGGGGTCCCTGGACAGGGGCTGGGCAGGGGCGGGGCCTCACGGAGCCGCACAGAGGCCGGAGCCCCAGCCCGTCCCGCGCCACCTTGTGGGTCTACATTTCAGGCCCACCCCAGGACCCGCCCTCACCCCGGCCCTGCCTCCTCTCCTTCCCGAAAGAGAACCCCGCAACTGGGGGAGCAGACAGACACTGGGAGGACCCCAGAAATCGTGTGTGTGAGGCCTGGCAGCTCCGAGGACCACGGCCAGCCCTTGCTGGCCTGTGTTGGGAGGGCCCAGCACCCCTCCCCGCCCCCCCGACGCTGCCAGCCTGCAGCTCTCCCTGCGCCTCGCCCCCACAGGGCCCGCAGCCAGTGGCCAGGGCCTAGAATGGGACTCAGCCCAGGGGAGCAGCGGGAAGAGGGGGCAAGGCCCCGGACACCCCCGCCTCCTCCCTGCCCCTCCCCAGGGCTGTGGCCTGGGGTGTCTGGGAGCTGGGCTCCCCCACAGCGGGGCAGCCAGGGGTGGCTCAGAGGGCAGGGGCGGCCGCTGGCCCAGCCCACAGGAAGGGCAGGGAGAGGGCAAGGGGAGGGTTCCCAAAAGGGGAAGTACTGGAGGCACTGACCTTGGCCAGGCTCCAGCCCAGCACCCAGTGGCGCCCAAGGCCGTGGGGGCTGACACTGGGCCCCTCCTCTTCTTCCACCCCCCGCCCTGCTCCTGCTTCCTTCTGCAGAGGTCTCCTCCTCCGTCCTGCCACCCCGTCCAGTACCCCCCGGGCTCAGCGGTCTGGACAGTAGGACCCACCCCCATGGCCCCCGTCTGCCCCCCCCCACCGGCCTGTCCCCAGGGGCACAGGGGCCCCTCAGAAAGCTCTGGTCTCCGGGATAGGGCAGACGGGCCGACAGTGAGGCGCCTGCAGCTAGGGGGCCTCCGCCGACAGCCACCCTGGCTAGCGACCGTCTTGGGGGCGGTTCTTGTGGCCGGCCCGAGAGCACCTTGAGGAGAGGCCGCCAGCCGCAGCCCTTGGGTTGCCGGAGAGAGAGGCTGGGGCTTGGTTTGTGGCACTGCCACGTGAAGGTCAGGAGCCAGGGAGTCCGGACGTAGCACCTGAGCCGAGGGCCCGGGTCCAGGGCCAGGCCAGGCAGCAGCCCGTGCTGGGCACGGTGACGGCCGAGGCTTCCTGCACGGCCAGGAGAGGAGGCCCGGGAGAGGCCGGGCAGGGGGCGGGGGCTGTCCTGCGCCTCCGCCTGAGTGTCCCAGGCCCTCCCTCCCAACCCCCAGCCGCCCCCTCCGAGGGGGCCATGGAGAAGTGCAGGGCAGGACTGGGGTGGCCCACGGCCCCCCCAAGGCCTGAGGCTCCCCTCACCTTCCCGCTCCCTCTCTCTGGGCAGGTCAACAACGCCACGGCCCGGGTCATGACCAACAAGAAGACTTCGAACCCCTACACCAACGGTAGGTAAGGGCCCCGGGGACCCCGGGGAGGCTGCAGGCGCTGACAGAGGCCTGGACGGGGGCGGGGCTGCTGGAGGCTGACCTTCCCAGATGCTCAGTGCCCCCCGGGGCCCAGCTCCCCTGTCAGGAGCAGCCACATCGGCCAGCAGGAAAGCTGGGGCAGCCCACCCCCAGGCACCCAGCTGGCCAGACTCCGGGCTCTCCTGAGCGTGCATGGCACCCAGAGGCCCCCCGGCTGGGCTTCAAGCACAGCGGGGTGGTGGCCGCTTCCTGGATGGTTTCTCATTTCCAAGCACTAAGGGAGGGCCTGGGCCAGAGGCGCTCCATATGTAGCGATTGTGATGGCAAAGGCAGGGACAGTCCCCCGGGGTCTCGGAGACACCGAGAGGTTGAGGCCACCAGAGGAGGTCCCGCGGGCCCGTCGCGTGTGTGTCAGCCAAGCGGTCACTCTGCCTACCTGACGGTGAGCAGACGGGCCCGTCCTCCGCGAAGACCAAAGAGCTGGTGCGGAGCTCAGGCAGCTGGGGAACGCACCGGAGGGAATGAACTTCCCCAGTCTGACTTGGTGTTACTATTCACAGAAGAAAGCAGGGACTACCCTGGGGGGGGGGGGGGGTCTCAGGCTGCCTCCAATCTGGGGGCCCTGACAGTTGCAATGGGCCGAGATGGACAGGTGCAGGGACAGACGGAGGCCCCCAGGACCCTGGCGTTGGCGGGTGGAGGTGCCGGGCCGTGGGAGGCGGCAGCCGGACCTCTGAGAGTGGACCCAGAAAGCCACCGGGGCAGGTGGGCTTGGGTCGCTGCCCCCCCGGACTCGGCCCGAAGCTTCTCACCGGGGCGACTGGAGGTCGTCCCAGGAGGTGGGACGTTTCTCCCCTCCTTTCCTGAGGTTTGGGGTTTCTGACCCCAGCAGCAGCGATCAGGCACAAACGTCTCTGCCATGGCGTCCTGGGGCCGGTGACAGAGAGCAGGCCGCGGAGAGTATGGGGAGGGGGCACCCTGTCTGGATGCTTGGGGCCAGGGCCCACCCAAAGCCAGCTGGGGTCCACCCCGGAGGCCTCGGACTGTGCACTAGGCCCTCCGGTGGGCAGGAAGGCGGCCCCGGAGCAGCCAGCCTGGAGAGAGGGAGTGGCTGGGAATTGGGGTCTGGCCCCGCCACGTGCCAGCTCTGTGGCGCGAGGCTGCGGCCCCTCTGAGCCTCCACTTCCCGGTCTGTGCAGTGGGAGGGCGGGTGCCTACCGCAGTGGGTGGGCTCCGATCCAGGGGCGCGAGGGAGCGTGCCCAGGACGTGCTGTCCTGTAATCGGAATCCGAGGTCCTCCCGCCCCAGGCGCCTCCCACCGGCTGCTCTGGGGACAGACACAGTGGGAGCGCGAAAGAGGACTCGGCACTGGGACGAGGGGCCCTTGGGAGCTGGTCCCAGGGCGCGACACAGGCTGTGGGGCAGGAAGTGGGAGGGGCCTCCGGCGGAGGCGGAGCTCCTGCTCGGCAGCCTCCGACCCTCCCTCCGGGGAGGCGGAGCTCCTGCTCCACAGTCTCAGACCCTCCGGGAAGGCAGCCAGGAGCCGCAGAAGACGGCACTCCCTCGACTGGGTTCTGTCAAGCTTCCAGAACGCCTCGTCCCAGCGGGGGGCACGCCCGCATTTCCATAACGCGCCCCACTTTCCCTTCTTCATTCCCGCCCGCAGACATCACGGACCCCAGGGAGCCCCAGCACACCGGGACTGGTGCCCCCAGGCGTGGGAGGCCCGGGGCAGGCTGGGGAGGGCCGCGGTGTGGAAAGAACCGAGAAGACACCCAGGCGGGTGGGCGGGGAGCGGCTCGGTCCCTGCGATTAGGTCCCCGGGAAGCTGCACCCACTCAGACCGCGGAGGCGAGGGGTCCTGCCCCCGGGGAGAGGGGGCTCCCGGGTGTACAGGTGTCCTGTGCAGTGGGGAGAGGACGGGGAAGACGGTGACTGGAACCTTTGCTTCTGTTCTAGGCTGGAAGCTCAACCCCGTGGTAGGCGCCGTCTACGGGCCTGAATTCTATGCAGGTAAAGCTGGGGCGGTGGAACCCGGGAGCGATCAGGGGCGGGGCCTGGCCGCGCAGGGGCGTGGCCAGGCGGTGTGGTTGTGGTCTAGCAGGAGCCGGGTGGGTGGGCGGGCGTGGCTGCTCACAGGCTGGGCTGTCCAGCCCGCACTCATCCTGTCCCCTCTCTCGCCCCCTTTCCTGCAGTGACGGGGTTCCCCTACCCCACCACAGGCACGGCCGTTGCCTACAGGGGCGCACACCTACGGGGCCGGGGCCGGGCCGTGTACAACACGTTTCGGGCTGCGCCGCCCCCGCCCCCCATCCCAACTTACGGAGCGTGAGTACGGGGGGCGCTCCGGGAGGAAGGCATGGAGGAGGCCCAGGGGAGTTGGGGTGGGGGCCCTGGGACAGCCGGAGGGCTCGGGCAGCCTTTCCGGAACAGCGCGGGCTTATGGGGAACCCCCACACCGTGGTACTGCATTCTTCTCTTGACATGCAGTACCCCCACTCTGCCACCAGGGAACCAAAGGCCGCTGGCATGTGGGGGACATTTAGAGCCCCAGCCGGGACCCCGGTTGGCCCTGGGGTGCAGCGAGGGCCTTCTCTAAGTCCAGCCCCCGCTGGACCATTTCCCTGGGGCTGCGCCCTCCTCCCACAGGGGGGACAGCGGCCTGGGGTGGGGCGGGGGGAGGGAAGCGAGAAGGGGCCCTGGGTTCGTGGGAGAAAGGAGCTGACCAGCAAGGGTGTTACTCTATTGTTATACCGAAACAGGGCGCTGGAGCGAACGCTTGTTAAAATGCCAGTCCCGTGGGCAGGGCCGGCACCCTGCCCGCTCCCTCCTCAGCAGACGCCGGAGCCGGCCTACCCCACCTCTCCAGCGTTCCCACCACTTTCTTGTCCGTTTGCTTCCAGGGTCGTGTATCAGGACGGCTTTTATGGTGCTGAGATTTATGTAAGTGCGGCCCCCCGGGGGGGGGCGGGGGGGCGCCCAGGCACGGCTGTTTCCCCAACGGTCCCCCCGTCCCCTGTCCTCAGAACCCAGGGAGGGGTCGGGGGGCACCCAGGCACGGCTGTTTCCCCAACGATCCCCCCGTCCCCTGTCCTCAGAACCCGGGGAGGGGTCGGGGGGGCAGCACTGCACCCCTGGGGACCCCACACGGCCAGAGCTGGGTCATCCGGGCTCGCCCTGGGAGTCGTGAGGGGCCTCCCAGCAGCCCCGTGAGCCGGAGGCACGCCCCCCCCCCCACCCGTTTTGCAAAGCGCCGTGCGATGGGGCAGTGCGTGGCTCCCCATGTCCCCGGGGCTGTGGTGCGGGTTCAGAGGCCGTGTCCGCCCTACTAAAGCCCCTGCGCCTCTCTCCCACCCCGCCCCCGCCCTGCAGGGGGGCTACGCCTACCGATACGCTCAACCCGCGGCGGCGGCGGCGGCGGCGGCCGCCTACAGTGACAGGTACCACCTGGGGGCGGCGGCGGGGCAGGGGCGTGAGGGACGGGGCCCGAGGCCTGGGGCCGCCTCCTCCTGGCGGGTGCACGGTCTGGACAGAGGAGAGCAGGTCCGCATGGGCCTGGAGACCCCAAAACAGCAAGCCCCCTCAGCTTCTGTAGTCACTTCCTGCTTGCACTTCCTGGGGAGGCTGTGGCCCCCCCACACTTCTCAGGCAGCAGACAGCCCCTACCCCCAGGTCTGAGACCCCCCCCCCGCCCCGGCACCGGAGAGGAAGGACCCCTGGTGCCCACCCGCCTCCTCGCAGGGGTGTGACAAGGCTGGGAAGGGTGGCCCCGGTGACACCGGAGAGCAGCGTGTGTTTCACGGTCAGGCCCTGGGGGTCCCCCGGGAGTGGCCCGGCCTGCCCTTTGCCCTGTGGGCACACGGCCTGTGGGCCCCAGTGCTGAGGGCCCCCCCTCCCGGAGGCAGGTGGCAGGCCCCCCCCCAGACCCACACCTTCGACACAGCCGCGGGGGCCCAGGGTTTGTCAGGAGCAAAGTGGGCCCCACAGCCCAGCCCCGGCCCCTCAGAAGCTGGTGTTTCACACACACAATAAACCGGGTGAGAGGAAGGCCATCCCAGGGACACCGCGCCAGCCGCCTCCTCAGCATCAAAGTCCCTGCCGCCCCGCATGTCCCCTGGATCTGAACCCCTTCCCAGGCTCTGCCCCATTGTTTCTGGGGATCAGGGTTTCCCCCCCGCCCCGAGATGAGCCCTGTGAGGACCTTTTCTCCCCCACGTGGCACCTGGAAGAACAGGTGTCCCCCTCCCCTGTCAGGTCAGCACACGGGATGTGGTAAGAGGGTGGCCAGCTGCGTCCCAGACACTCCCTTCCAAACGGGCGGGAAGGGCAGCGAGGGGGGTGTGCGGGGGCGGGGCCTCGAGGGAGGGAGCTCAGGAAAGGTCTGGGAGGAGGTGGGGGGCCTGTTGCCTGTCGCCAGTAGGGGGCGCCTGGCGGCCTGACCGCCCCACACCTGTCCCCGTGTCCCCCCAGTTACGGCCGAGTCTACGCGGCTGCCGACCCCTACCACCACACCCTCGGCCCCGCGGCGACCTACAGCATCGGAACCATGGTAAGGGAGCCAGGTGGCCTGGCCTTTGGCCCCGCCGGGACGAGGAGGGCGCCGCGCCGTGGCCGGGGTGGGCGGGCAGGCCCCTCAGGAGGACCACCCCGACCTCAGACCGGATGGCTGGTGGGACCAAGGCCTGGGTTTGAGCTGGGGGTCAGGAGTGGGACTTGCCCCCGTGTGTCCTCCTGGAGGTAGAAGGAGGCAGGTCTTCCCGGACGGACAGACGGACGGACGGTCAGCTGCCCCGCGACGCCGTCTGATCCCCTAGGTGGCACCCTGGAAGGGCTCGGCTTTCCGAGCCAGTCCCTGCGGCCCGCCCGGGCCCTCGCTGCCCACCGGGAAAACCCACAGAACCGTCCTGGCAGAGCTCCCGGGGCAGGCAGGGACCCCCCCCCCCCCGTGGGTGTGTCTGTGCCGAGGTCCCTGTGTCCTGTCGCCCCCGACTGTGCCTCTTCCCGTATGGGGGTGGGGGAGGAGGGCCGCCTGCTGTCTGTCACCCACCCTCCGGCTCCCGGAGGTGGGGCTGTTCCCCCAGCCTCCTCGGTGGGCGTGGGGAGCCGTGGGGACCCCCTCGTGCCCTGGCGTGTCTGTGTGTGTGTGTACAGCCAGCTGTCAGCACACACGGCCCAGCTCACTCTGTGCCCCACAGTCTGCCTTCCGTGCCCCCCCCCCGCCCCCGCCCCCGCCCCCAGGGGCCGGTTCCGTCGGTCTGTAGCTAGCTTCACACCCGGCATCAAAGATGAAAACAGTTTCGGGGTACAGGGGGTAGGCAGGGAGGAGGTTCTGAGCCAATAAGGATTTTCCCTCGTCTCCTTTGATTTTGCTTCCTCCCTCCTAATTTTTGTGTTCTTTTTTGATTTTTAACAAGCCTCAGATATCCCAAGCAGCCCGTGGTAACCGCTGGTAGCCACAGGGAGCAGGCCCCTTGGGGACCCACAGCCCCCCCCCCCAGATGGAGGCCCCGAACCTGCGGCTTGTGGCTTGAGGGCCCCTTGGCCCCGGGACCAGCTCCGCCCCCCACGCAGCTGCGAGCGGAAGGTTTGCCTTAGTGCACGGAGGGTTCCCTCGAATGTTTTCTTCATTATATTTAAGATTTTCTATCCACCTCCCCCCCCCCCCCGACTTTTCTTCTCCGGTGCCAGCCGTTCTCTTGCCTTTTCTGGCAAAACCGGTGGGTGGGGTGGGAGGTTCCTGCCAGGGCCTCCCTGACCCAGGGCCGGAGGGGAAGCAAGGACGCCCAAGAGCTGTCCCCCCTGAGGGACAGAGGAGCGGACCCTCGGCCACAGAAAGCTCCCGGAGCTGGGCGGGCAGGCACAGCCCCTCCCGATGGAGCCAAGGCTGGGGAACCTCTGTGGCGGTGGCCGGAGGCGCTCAGCCCCGCCCCACAGCAGCCCCAGGGGCGCAGGGGAGGCAGGTCCCTCGCTCCCCGCTCCCCAGAGGAAGACGGAAGGGGCAGGGACGGGCCAGACCTGAGCCGAGAGAGGCCGCAGAAGCAGGGTGGCTGCCGACCCCCGCCCCCAGCCCAGCAGGACCTCAGAAATAGGCCCAGGGCCCCTCCTGTGGCCACGCCCACCGCACCCGTCCGCCCCGCGGCAAACCCTGAAAGGGGCAGAGAACCACAGGAGTTAGCTGTTTCTCTTTTTGGTTTTCCTTATTTTTTTTTCCTTTTTGCTTTTTCCCCCCCAAACCCCAAGGCGGTACTGACTGGCTGTTTTTCATCTTTGATGTTGCAGGCTAGCCTCTGCCGAGGAGGGTACAGCCGCTTCACCCCCTACTAGCAAGAGGCCCGGCCCCTAACAGCATTCACAGGCTGTCTAGCACACACCCAACCCAGCAGGCCAAAGCCAGGTGCAGCCGCCAGGAGCGCAGGGCGCCGCCGGCCTGGGCGCCGCCAAAGTCCCTAGGCTGTACCTCCAGCCAGCTGGGCCCCCCCGCGGGCGCGTGTGTCTCTGACCCTGGTTACCCCTGTGTGTCTGAAACCTCGGTCCCCATTTTGGCTTTGTTGACGTTCTGCCCGCCCCACCCCCTAAGCCATTTCAGGTACGGTATGCACCTAGGGGCAGGGGCTAGGCCGGGCAGAGGACCCTCCCCAAAGGCTAGCAATAGAGCCGCACCCACGAGGGTGGCCCACTCGCGGTCCCTGGGGTCTGCAGAGCCACAGAAGCGGCCTGGCCGGCCCGGGAAACCGTCCCAGCCGGCCTCCCCGGGATGCTGGGAGCCGGGGGCTCCTGCCCACCGCCGTCAGCCCTTCCCAGGGCTAGTCACAGCAGCGGCGTCCGCGCCGTTTTGCAGTCCAGCTGAAACTGGCGTTGCTGATTAAGCGTTGTTGCCATCTCCTGCCGGTGTGCAGGGGCCACACCAGGCTCAGCTGTGAGAAAGCAAAGTGCAGGGAGAACTGTCCCCACCAGGCGGCGCAGCGGCCTGACATCTGTGCCCCAGCTGCGCCCTACGGCCCACGGCCCCCCGAGGCGGGGTCCCGGCGGGCCTTGCCCTGGCATTTGTGCTGGGGCCACGACACCTCCTTCCCCTCCGGAGCTCAGACGTGCCTCTGGGCTGGGGCCTGTCTCCGGGAGGAGGCCTGGCCGGCGGGCAGGTCGGGAGTAGGGTGAGGCCCCTCCTCACCCCAGACCCAGAGGACGGGGCAGTGCCGTGTGTCACTGGCTCGCTAGGGGGCGCCGCTGTGCTTAGCTCCGCCCCCAGGAGCGCACACGCTTCCAGGGCGGAGGGGCTGTGGGAGGAGGCGCTGGCTGGGAGAGGGCTGCAGCCGAGGGAGCTTCTGGAGGGGTCCGTGCAGGCAGGCCAGGCCCTGGCCGCCAGCACCTTCGCTACAGGGAGCGGCGGCACGGGCCGAGAAGCCCGAGCGGGCTACCAAGGGTGCCGGAGCTGGGCTTCCGGAGGCCGGCAGCCAGCCAGGTGCAGGTGCCTGCTGGCCAGGGCACTGGTTCCAGGCCGGTGGGGTGGGTGGGTCCGCCCAGGGCGCCCACCGCCCGGAGCGTCACCTTCTCAGCCACCTCACTGCACCCCGTCCTGACCTCCGCCCCCCACCTGCCAGAGCCCGTCTGCCACCAGGTCCCCTGTGGCTCCTCTGTTCCCGCCACCCTCTGCCCCGAAACGGAGGACACACATGCCCTCTAACGGCAGCTCCCGCGAGAAGATGGGTCCCAACAGCTGGGGGGGAGGGGGCTGGCGCGGGGGGTGCTGGGACTGCAGGGCGCGTCCCCACCCCCCCTCGCCCGCAGCGCCTTCCGCGAAACTGCACGCCCCTCTCTCTGTTTCTGTTGTAGTGAGAGCTTCTGCCGTCTCCGTCTCGGACCACGAAGGGCAAAAACAAAAAAAACACACAAAAAAATCACAAAACAAAAAACGAAACAAAAAAAGATGTTAAGATCCAAGCAACACAAAAACCAACCAAACCGAGATGCATCCACCACCTCCAGGTCTCACGTGCCCGGGGAACCGCAGTGAGGAGCCCGCCGCCCGGCCCGCGAGCCGCCGCCGCGCCCCTCCCGGCAAGGGCAGGGGGCGAGCCAGAGGGAGGGGCCTCCATTTTCTCTCCAGTCTTCCTTTCCCGGCCCCCGCGCCCGAGGCAGTGCGGGGCCGGCAGGACTGGATCTTCGTTGCCAACTGTGCCAGTGGAGAGGGCAGCTGGGCCGGGGCGGGCACGGGGAGGGGGGCAGCTTTCCATTCCCGGGGCTCCGGCTTCGGCCCCGCCCAGTCACCCTGTGCCGCGCTCTCTGGGCCCCAGCTCCCCTCACGCCACGCCTCTGACGCCCGTGTCCTGCACACCTGGGGAAGGCTTCGAGGGCCACTGAGACTGTGCAGCCAGCAGCCCCGGGGCCCGACCCCAACACCAAGGGCTGAAGTGGTTCCAGAACTATGGGGCCCCCGGGCACCCCTCCCTCCACGTGAGGGGGCCCCCGGGCTACCCAGCCAGGACTGACTCCTGAGCCTGAGGACGTGAGACGGTGAAGGACTTGAGGCCGGGAAGGACTTGAGGCTGAGGACTTGCTCCCTGAAGGGCTGTTTCCGGTTCCCTTTCTGGAGGACGCCCTGAGCCTGGTCTGGGGGAGGGACAGCTGACCTCAGGGGACCCGCTGGGACGAGCCCTCCCCGCCGCTGCCCTGCGGAGAGCCCAGGCCTGCGAGGGAGGGCGCTGGGGGACAGCCCAGTGCCCCCTGCACTGCGGGGCTGGGAGTCACAGCCTGGGGGTCTGGAGGCCAGGCCAGAGCCGGGAGAGCGGGGCAGCCTGGGGGAAGGGGCTGCGGCCGGCAGGTGACAGGGAAGAGCCCCTGGCCAGGCAGGTCGCTGGAGCCGGGACAGCAGCAAAAAAGAAAAAATCAGAAAAACCCAGGTCCCCAACACGGCTCCACTACTGTCTCATGAAACCTGCACAGGCAAGGCCGACACCTCACTTTGTACTCTGCATCCGCTCCTGAAGCGATCTCCTTTTCTATGTCCGGTGTACAGAGCCCGCCCACGCCGCCCGTCCGACCCCGCCGCTGGGCCCTTTTCTCACAGCAGCCGCGTCCTCTCCCCGCCCCACGCCCCGGCCCCCAGGACTGCAGCCAGGCTCCGGCCTCCTTTCTTACCATCCTGTATGCTTCCCAGGTGTGACCATTCAAATCGACAGTATTATTATTAAGATTATTAATAAAGATTTCTTTCTTCAAACCAGGACAGCGCTCTGATTTGGCAGCCCCCCCGGGCACACAGAGGGTGGGGGGCACCAGAGGGGGGTCTGGGAGAGGTTCGAGCACTCCATCCTCTCCCGCCCCGGCCAGGCCCGGCCCAAGTGCCCGAGCGGGGCCCGTGCTCCCACAGCCCCGCCTGGCCTCAGCGCTGGGTGACCCGGGAGTGGGTGGCAGCGGGGGCCACTGTCGGTGTGCTGGGGGAGGGGGGACCACCCGGCCCGCAGCACCAGCTCCATGGGTCTGATCGCCAAGCTGTGGTCTGAGGAGCTGCTTCGAGGCGAGCCTCCTGCTCCAGACACTGGGGAGCCCCGTTCCCCCGTTCCTGGAAGGCTGGCGTGGAGGAGCGTGGCCACCCTCCCGCCGCCCTGGAAGAGGAGGGAGAACCGAGCGGGAAAGCAGCAGACTGCCCACTAGGAGCTTAAAGGCCTTGGGCTCGGGGGCTGGGATGGGGCCAGACTCGATACCCGCCGAGCGAGCCACAGCCACGTCTCAGACTTCGGTTCATTTTCACAGGGCCGGGCCATTTATTTCAGCGCGATCACACCTGCGGGGTGGAGCCAGGCCACGGGCTCAAATGCCGGCGTATTGATTCTGCCACACACCGGCCTTGACTGGCGGCGGGACTGGGGCCACGCTCCCGGGGGGCAGGGCGGGGTGCCTCCGCCGCGCCGTGCTCTGCTGAGCCCCCTTCTAGTTGCTTGCTCACCAGACTATGAGGAAATAATTGCCACTATAAATTCTCCCTCCTCCGCACAAAATATCCCGGGAACCAGCAATTTAAAGGGAGGGGGAGGGGCCTTCGTGAAATAAGTTCCAGCTGTGTTGTCCACTTTGGGCGCCCACATCCGGGGCCAGAGGCCGGGAGCCCCCGGGTCACAACGAGACGAGCTCGAAGCGTGGCGGGTGGCTGTCAGAGCCCTGAGAAGCCGGGCTGCCGAGATGGCGTCCCGTCCTGCCGGGGCTCTCCCCCCTGCTCCCCAGCTGGCCAGGCCGCCCGTGCGGGGCGTGAACAGTGGATGTTCCCCACTAGGTAAGACATGGAACCGGAGGTCGCCGTGTTGTGCTGTGGAAGAGGAGCGTGGGCACGTGGGGAGGTGGGGAAGGTGCAGGTGGAGGCCAGTGTCGCCCTGGAAGCCCTTCCGTGTGTGTCCCCAAGGCTGACTTTGCCAGCCTACCCGGCACTTGTCCCAAAGCCCGTAGGCGGAGCGGCAACTGCACTGCCACCTGGCGGCTGCCTCCGCTCACTACAGCAGAGTGCAGTCTGCAGACCAGGAGCTGGGACCCATGGCAGCTGGGAGGTGACCAGTGTCCTGGCCCCTAGCGCCACCCACCACCTTGTAGCAGAGGTCCAGGACAGTAGGGATCGGGAGGTAACCTCATCACTAGCCTGGAAGTCCTGAGTGAGTTGTCCCAAGAACAAGGGACACAAGGCCTTTGTCCCCCCCTCGGGCACTCGAGAGAAGCAGGTTGAGGGGGGTGGCTCCCCAGGGGACCACCACAGCGGCCCAGCTGTCACCAGCGGGGTAGTGCAGCTGGAGGAGCCATCCGCCACTCCTCCTGGTGTGGAGCTATGGCCACCCTCAGCGGTCAGGGGAGCAAGGACGGTGTTGGGGGGGGGGGGCGCCGTGCAGAGGCCCCTGTGCTGCTGGCACACAAGGAGGCCCCCTGCAAGCACCCACTTAAGGAGCGCCCCCCGGAGCAGGAGAGGGAGGCTGTGGGCTGGGCTGCCCCGGGGCCTTCCTGGGCCTGCTGCTGCTCCCCAAGCCTGGACCCTCGCTCACCGCGGAGGCGGGGCCCGGGCCCACGTACCAGCTCCCCCCACTGCCACCAGCCCAGAAAGACGCATCAAGGCACGGGCCCAGCCCAGGGGACAGTAAACGGGGAAAGCACAACACAAGGCCGTCTGGATGGTGGTGGCTCCCCCTGCCCCGTGCCAGCCCAGCCGTGGGACCCCACTGCAAAGGGGGAGCGGGCCCAGGCCAGCCCCTGGGCACCACCCTGCACCCCCTGACCCGGGCCTCTGCCGGCAGCCTGCGCCCTCAGAAGTGCCCCCGGGGCCTGCTCCGAAGCCTCCCCACTCATTTAAGCTTGTTCCCAGTTGTTCCATCTGCGGAATGAAAGGTCGCCATTCTCAGCATGAGCCTATTAGGAAGTTCCCTTTATGGAATTTTCTGGGCTCCACTTCCCCAAACCCTGTCACTCTTCCCTGGGAATCGTGTACTACAGAGAGGGACTGGACAAAGGTGGGGGCGTCCACACACCTCAGGGGACCAGCAGCCAGCACTGACTCCTCCGCTCCCCTGTTCCCAGCGGCCCCCGCCCCAAAAACCACAGCACCCGGGGCCTCCTCGCGGAAGCAGCCTCGGGCCGAGCGGGGGGCGGGGCCCGAGAGTCCGTCCGCTCAGGGGCTGCGCAAGGAGTAGAGCACGGCCGCCCTGCCCCACTGGGCCCGGGGCACCAGGAGCCCCTCCCTGGGGTCCGGCTCCACCAGGAACTCCACGCGGGCCTCCCGGCCAGGCTCCGCCTCTGCCACGGCCAGGTCCACGACGCGGTACTGGTTGACGAAAGCCAGGCCCAGGAACGTGGGCCTCTCCGGTGCCGGGGGCGCCCCACCGGAAGGGCCGCCGTCCGTCCCTCGGCCACAGTGGATCCGGAAGCATCGCACGAGGCTCAGGGGGCAGGACCAGCGCAGAGTGCAGCTGAGCCGCAGCCCGGGCTGAGGCTCCGCCCCCTCGGGGGCCGCCCGCCGCCAGCAGGTCTGAGACACCGAGACGCCCTGCACCCGGGGCAGAGGGCTCTGCAGGCCGTGAGCACCCACCACCTGGCGGGAGAGAGGAGGCTGGGCAGGGAACCTACAGGGGCTGGAGGGGCCGCCCTGAGCGCCCCCACACCCGGCACGCCCACCCACCTCCCTGAGCCGGAGGAGACCGGACAGACGCCTCAGCCCAGCCCCCACGGCGTGTCCCCGGGACGCCTGACCTGGATCTCCCCGAGGCGGCAGACGAAGCTCTCCTCGTCCTGGCTGCCCGGAGGCCGGGTGAAGCTCATGAACAGGTCCCCCAGGAGGCAGCGGCGCATGCTCAGCTCGTAGCAGCTGCAGGAGAACAGGCCGGTCACGGGGCCACTTGGGCTCCGAGCCATCCCAGCCAAGTGTCCAGGGGCCCGGAGCCACAGCAGGAAGGCAGACCCGTCCCCAAGTGGGCCCCAGAGTCCGTGGGGACCCTGGGCCTGTGGCACGACCACAGCCACTGCCAGGGGGTGTCCTGGGCTTGCTTCCAGGAGCTGCCTACAACTCGGGTGGCCAGTCCCAGCCCCCGCCAACCCTCCAGGTCTGGGGGTTCTCAGCAGAGGATCCCTCGCTCCGCACGTCCCCACCACGTTGTGGCTGTCCCTGCGGGGGACTCAACAGGAAGGCCAGGGACTCACCGCTGGACCCAGCCCCCAGCGAGCTGCTGGCCACAGCGGGCCGTCCATCTGGCCAGCTTTGGGGGGGGGCACCCGGAGGGGTCGGGGACTGTGCCTGGTGCTCGTGTCTGCTGGGGGAGGAGACACAGAGCTTGAGAGAGAGGATGGCCCACAGCAGAGCAGGGGGCCCGGGCCCAGGGTGCAGGCAACCCAGGTGGAGGAGAGGCAAGCAGGAACACAGGCGGATGCCCAAGAATGGCCGCCATCTCGGCCCCCTGGGCTCTTGCTGACCCAGGGGGTGTCCTTCCTGTCCATGCCCCAGCCCGAGGGAGGCCCTCCCAAGGGGGCCACGGGCCAGAGGTTTTGGCTGAGAGCTGGACCTCAGGGACGGCCCAGCACCACTGGCACCGGCAGGCACTCCGCACACCCCGGGCCCCGGCCAGGACTCCTCCCCGCCCCAGGGTGTCCCGAGAAGGGGGAGGCCTGGGAGGCCAGCAGGAGCCAAGCCCGCCCCTCACCACTCAATGTGGAGATGCCGCCAACGTCACAGCTGCCCTCGTCCCCCGTGGTGAGCTCCAGAGCGACGCGGACCTTGGCCGTCCCCTCCAGCTTATACACCAGGGACAGGAAGATCCTGGGCGGCAGTGGGACCTGCAGGGAGAATAACCTGGAGGAGGAAGGTCCCGTGATGAGGCCGCGCAGAAACTGCTGAGAAACCCCGAGGTGGTTGTGAGGGGGGTGCCCCGGGCCGCAGGGCCTCGCTCTCCCTCCAGGAAAGGGCGTGTGGGCGGCAGCGGCTAACCCCACCCAGGTCCTGCCCGCGCTGGGGCCGGCCTTCCCCCAGGGCCCGATCCCCTTGTGGCCGCAAGTCTCGGTTCCGAAATCCTGCCCGAAGCAGGAAGCTGCAGTCGCCAGAGCCACAGGAACAGGAAGTAGACGTGGACGGCCCCCGCAGACGGAGGGCTAGTGACTGTTCGCACACCAGTGTGCGAGGTCCGCACTACTGCACTCTACATGCAAAACCGGTCCACGTGGCAAAGTGTGTTACGCGCTTTTCACAGCAACACATGGAGACTCGGTGCTGTCCTCCGGCTTCCTCCAGCCTCTGCACCCCTCTGCCCGGTTAGGCAGGTCAGCCGGGACAATGGGAGGAGCTGAGGACCCCCACCCAGCTCCTCCTTGCGCACCTACCTCACAGCCACCTGCTGGACCTCGGGCGGGATCGCCCCCCGGATGAGCAGGGAGCCGCCCCCATTCCAGGCATCGGCCAGGCAGAGCTGCGTCCTCACCCAGCCCCGTGGGTCCTCTTCCAGCCTGCGCTCTCCGAACAGGGGCTGGGGTTCTTGGGCGCCGGGGTGGTACCAGGGCCCCACGGCCTCCTCCTGGAGAACAAAAGCGGGGTTGGGGGCGTGCGAGACCCCACAGGAGGAGCGGGACCCCCGCCGTCCCCTCAGACGCCAGGGAGAGACCCCAAGATGTGGGGGGCAGGGCAGCTCCGTCGCCATCACGTGGCCCTGTGGGAACCCCCCCACCCCCCACAAGGGGACATGCGCACCTGGCCGTAGCGGACTCTGCGGGTCCCCATGCCCGGGCAGAAGGAAGTGACAAAGGGCAGGCAGCAGATGCTGTGTGTGGGCAGATAGGGCGCCAGCAAACCCCAGAACCTGTGGAGAAATGCGTGGCAGCCGTGGGGGTGGGGCTGCCGGACGCCCCCGGCTCACCCCCAGACCCGGGGCTCCCCCATATCCCTTCCAGAGCGACTGCAGCCCCTAGGCCACGGACATGAGGCAGGGTCTGGTCTCTGGGACCCTCCCCCCAGGGAGCAGCCAAGGTGGGGGAGCCTGCGCCCTGCCTTACCCGGCCCCTGGACAGTTAGGCCTGAGGAGTCCCCGAGACCTCAGCCTGCGCCGCCCCAGCAGCCCCTGGGCGGGGCGGGACTCACCGGTCCTGGTTCTGGAAGAACTCCGCCTTCTCCAGACACTCGTATACCCAGCCAGGCGCAAACAGGGCCGCCGAGAGCCCGTGCTTCCGGATCAGCTCCAGCGACTGGGGAGACAGCAGCAGGCGTGGGGGACGCTAGGCGCTTCGGAAGCCGAGGAGGGGCTGGAGCTGCCCTCTCCCTCCCAGCCCTACTCAGCTTTTCAGCTTCGCCCCCTGCAGTGCCGCAGACGACCAGAAGTGGGCGCTACACTGGCCTAGGGAGCAGGAGGTCCACAGGCGGGGCGCTCACGGGGTACCTCTCTCTCCCACTGCACCTCCCATTACGTTATGAGGCTCCCGGGCCGTGGAGAGCATCTCCAGTCGTTGGATGAATTCACTCACACTCAGTTCGTTAGTGAGAATGCCCCCGTGGCAGCCGGGAAGGGGCAGAACAGCCCCGGAGACGGGCTGAGTCCCCATTGACCCCCACGGCCGGTGCCCCGCCCCCCGTCTCTTCTCGCTGCCCACGTGACCCCTCTTGCCGGGGAAACCTCGCTGGTTTTTGTACCAGCGGCCCCCCGCCCTGGGGGGCGTTTCGCTTCAGGCCTCTGCCCGAGCCCCCGGTGAAAGGAGGTGTGAGCCCCTCCACAGAGCGCGCCGCCTGCACGCAGGTGTGGCTGGCGGCCGGGACTCAGGGAACAGCTTGGCCCCGGGTCACCGACGTTGCTCGGTGCCTCGGTCTCCCCACCCTGGGGAGAGTAACTGCCGCCTGCCTTTCCCTCGACGTGGGACGGGAACACGAGGCCCACAGCAAACAGGGCCTCGTGGGAGGCGCGGCGGCCCACCTTGTTGGTGTCAAACCGGCCCCCCACGACGTTCCCCCGGCCGAACACGTCCACGCCCACGTAGATGTCCGCCAGGCGCTCGCCGGCCTGGCCGCGCATGCGCTCCAGGTGCTCCTCCCCCCAGTTGTAGTTGGTGAAGATGCCGTCGCAGGAATCGAAGAAGACCCTGCGGGCGGCAAGGGCGCGTGAGGACCGGCCCCTCCGCGGGGCGGCCCTGGAGGCGGCGCTGCCCGTCCTGCCGGCTCACCTGTTGCGTTCGTTCAGCTCGTCCTGCCATTTGAGCTGCCCGCTGGTCACCACGCTGTCGTACCAGAGCACCAGGCCGCCCGGGACCTGCCGGTGCAGCTGGGCGGTCAGGTACTGAAGGAAGCGCGGCATGTTCCCCACGGCGGCCGACTGCGGACAGGCACAGAGACAGGACCCTGGGTGAGGTCCGGCGGGGCCTGGCGGGCCCGACAGGACACCCGATCCCACCAAAACAGCCGGGGTCCCGGAAGCCCCTGGACCCCACGGCCACCAAGGCAAGTTCCGGCCAGATGCCCTTTCTGAAGCAGGAAGGGCGCAGACGCAGTGGTCAGGACAAGACCCAACGCCACGAGAAAGGAGGGCACGGGACAGGAAGCCCCACAGGCAGCCCAAGCAAGCAACTCCGAGGAGGAGTGAGGAGCCAGAGGCAGAGCTCAGCCACGCTGTTTCTGGACACAGTGCTGGGGAAGGCTCCATCCCCAAGCGATGCAGACGGGGAGCCGCTCTGCCCGGGAAGCGAGGGGCGGCTCCAGCTGCCGCCACAGGAAGCAGGCCTGGGTGTGGGCCAGGAGGACGAGGACATGGTGCAGGGACAGCCCGAAGCGGTGGGGCCCAGGCGGGACTGGCACCACGAGAAAGGCCGCGCTCACACTCAGAGAGTTCTCGATGTTGACCAGCCAGCCGTCGAAGCGCAGAAACTGGGCCATCAGGACCAGCTGGTCGGCCACCGCCTGGTATGCCCGGTCGTCCCCCGCCAGGAAGGCCTCGCACTGCTGTCCCCCTGGCTTCCACTCGGTGATGAAAGTGCCTGTGGGAGGGACGGCGGCGAGGTCCTGCGTGGGCACCCCCACACCCCGACCAGTGCCGCTGGCCATACAGCTCCCACGCCAGCAGCATCCCTGTGACCGGCTGTGAGTCAGACCCCCCGGGGCAGGGCCCAGCCGCGGGCGGCACTCGGGCCAGCAGAGGGCCAGATGCAGCCAAAGGCCGGAGAGGTCAACGCCACCCCTCTGTGTCAACGCCACCATCCTGCGACGTGGCCCTCGCCAGCTTGCCTGTCGCTTACGGAGGCTGCTGTCTCATTGGCAGCTCACCAGCAACCCATGGCTGGAGACAGTCACTGTCCTTTCCGGGACAGGGCTGCCTTCTCCTGTCCTAACCACCAAGGCGGCTCCCAGGTGGAAGCCGCCAGAAGCAGAGCCCAGCCCTGCCGTCGCTGAGTCACCTGACAGGTGCGCTCAGGGGCCTGGCTGGGCCACAGACGCACCCTTGGCCCTTACCCAGCACGCAGACCCCGTGCCGGTGGGCAGCGTTGGTCCAGGCCACCGGGGGGACGGTGACCATGTGGTGGCTGAAGTACACAAAGATGTCGATGTACTGCCAGTGGTAGAAGACGTAGGCGCTCGGGGCCGCCGAGCCCTGGACGAACCTGGCGGAGAAACAGCGCCAGGTCAGGACCCGAGAGGCAGCAGGAAGCCACGGCGGCCTCCAGGTCCCGTCCGTCCACACGGACTGAAAGCATGCGCGTGTCAGGCGCCACGCAGATGCTGGGGCCAGAGGCAGGCTGCACCTGAGGGTCGGTCTCCAGGGAAACGCGTCCACCCCGCCCGGCGGGCCCTCCGTCAGAGCCCTCTGTCGGTGCCCAGGGGAGCCCAGCAGGAGGAAGGAGGAGCAGGGCTCCTGCAGCAGCCCCAGGCGGTGCGCTCGGCTCCGAGTGCGAAACTCCTGCCAGACAGCGTCCCCGCACGCACGTAAGGCTCCGAGATCTCATCAGCCGCCTGTGACACATAAGCCTTCCCACCAAGGCTGTGCCCGAGGGTGTTCACCGGTCACCAGAGATCTGTGAGCTGATCAGCAGCAACCCTGGGGGAAAGGCCCCCGGCGGGGGAGCGGGACCGGCCTGCCGAGATGCGGTCAGAGCTCCGGGGAGGGAGCAGCAGCAGGAAGTCAAAGAGCCGAGTTTCTGGACCCTGCTGCTGTGTCCTGACCTGCCGGCCGGATGCAGGTGCAGGCGGAATCGGAGGGTCTCAGAGCTGACTGAGGTGTGGCTGGCCCCGACCACCCCCCCATTTCCCAGGTGAGGCGCCAAGGCCTGAGCTGCTCTCCTGCCCGCCCCACACCCGGGGCCCTCTGGGCCATGCGGCACTCTCCCTCCCCTCCAGCCTGTCCGCCCAAGAAAACAAGCACAAAGTAAAGGCGGGTGATGTCCCCTGTGTCCTCACTTGTCATCCAGGTACCCGCCCATCATGTCGTGGCACAGCAAGGTCCGCGGCCTCTGGCTGCTCAAGGGGGGCCGCCGACCCTGGACGGGGCCTGCGGCCACGTTGAAGCCATCCTCCACGTCGGGGGTCCACGCCAGGAGCTCCTCCACGGAGGACAAGTAAAAGCTGATGGGGGTGGTGGTGTCCTTGTCATAGTATCTGACTGGCCAGAAAAGGAAACGGGGACAAGTGCAGGATAATGAGTGGCGCTCTAACACTAGCCGAGCGGGAACTCGAGACAGGAAGTGGGCGGCGCAGCCAGGAAGCCCCCGGAGTGAACTCGGAGACAGCGCCGAGTGCCTCGGCCCCTTACCCGGCAAAGGATCCGGCGAGAAACCCACTACTTCACGAAAGACGGCTCCCTCTTGATCCTCTTCGGTTCTAAGAAAAGAGGGAGTTTCACGTTTTGTTTTTTTTTCCTAAAGAGAAGGGTAAAGAGAAAGAACAGGGAGAAGCACACATGGACCAGGCCCCGTCCGCCCGCGTGGAGGCAGGCGTTCTCTGGCTCACATGTGTGAATGCAGACCATGGACACGCGCAGCAGGCCACGTACACGCGGCAGTGTGTGCGCACGACAGGCTCGGCCTCTGCCTGGACCGTCACTCGGCCGCTACCCCTCCTGCTGGGGACGAACACCAAAGCCTCTAAAACGGCCACCCAAACATCACCCTGGAGACCAGAACTACACCTCCCGGGCTCGCTGTAGCCCAGGAGCAGGGCAACGCAAAGAAGCAGGCAGTTCAAGGGCCTGAGGGGGCAGGGGCACGCTCCCGTGCCGCCCTCGCTTCCCCAGCGTGTGCCGCGGGGCCCTGACTCCCCAGGGGAGGGCTGTCTCGGGGGGTCTCTCTAAGAAAAAGAACACCTTTGGGACAGTAAGTTGGGAAAAGCTGGATAAAAAAAATTAAACCGCTTTCATTTTTAAAAGTGGTGCTTATTATATTTTTAGAGCAGCAGTAAGAAGCTGCCATCCAGTGGCCTTCAGAGGTGCAATTCTCTAACCTCCCGGCATCCAAGGCCACCTGTCTGCCAGCAGAAGTGATCGTCCGTCAGCACCCCACTTCCACTTTCCGTTTGTGTGGGCAAAGCTCCCTCTTCCGGGGCTGCCCCGCCAGAACCCCGAGCTGGACCTGCGGGGGATCAGGGCCCCCAGCGGACAGAGGTGGGCGGGAGGGGGGTGAGACAGATTCCGGGGGGGGGGGGGGGAATGCCCCCAGCCCACGCTACTGCTTTCCCAGTTCCAGAGCACCCCCCTCCTCGTGCTCCGCCCCCCCCCCCCCCGCTGGTGACCCCTGGCTTTCCACCGCTGTCCTGTCTGAAACACCCGCCCTCTCACTTCCTGGGGTTTAAAATCAAAGCTGCAGGTGCTGCTCCCAGAAGCAGCCCACGTGTTTGCCCACGTGCCTTGCAGCCCAGGTAAGCAAACGCCCCAACCGGGAAGGAAGCCCCAGCCCAGAAGGGCCACCTTTGCCCCTTCTTCTGGTCCCTCAAACTGGAACACCCTGTCTCGCCACCTACTGAGATCTCCCTCCTCCCCAGACATCCAGGTCACAGCCGTCACTCCGGGCACCACCCCTTCCTCCCCAGAGATCCAGGTCACAGTGCCTGCTCGCCGCACCACGTCTTCCAGCCCGGCGTGCACATCACCGTATCAACAATCCTAGTGGCCCCGGCCGCCCCCGTCACAAACGCCACGCTAGAATTCTCTGCCTAGACCCGCGGCCGGGGAGGCTGGCTTTACAAGGCAGTGCACGGAGGAGACCGCCGAGGGTCCCGCTGCCTCGGGGGTCGCGCCTGAGTTCCGAGACCCTGTGAGCGCCTGCCGCCGCGCGGAGCGGGCTGTCCCCGGGAGGGCGGGGACCGCCGCGGACAGGGTGGGGTAGTGTGGGGTCCGGGGCCCAGTCCCGCGCCCGCGCCTCCCTGCCCGCCCTCCAGGTCCCGGCAAAACAGGGCCGCCAGGCTCGCCCGCCCTGCTCCCGCACACCTCCTCCTCTTCGGAGGCCCGCGCTCCTCGCCGTCCGCGGGATCCCGGGACCGCTGCCGGGGCCGGGGCTCTCGCAGCGCCCCAGGCGCCTCCATGACGCTGTCGGCCCGCCCGCCCGTCGGCCAATCGCAGGCCTGGGGACCGCTTCGCAGCCAGCCAATGAGACGGCGCGGCGCAGATTTCCCCTTCCAACCGGGTCCCGGCCGGCGGGAGCTGAGCTGTGGGACCGTGCACTCGCAGCCCCGACTTTTGTGCCGAGGGGCGGGACCGTGGGGAGTGGGGCGGGGCGGGCCCCGGTAGAGTGAGCGAGCGTGGGCGTGGGCGGGGCGTAGGCGGGCGGGGGCGGGGTCTCAGCCCAGGATAGGCTGAGCTGGTTTTAAGATCTCTCCGGCCCTGATCGGCTTCCGCTTTCAGATGAGGTTCTCCCGAAGGTCACGAGGTCAGTAAGCCCTAGAAGTTAGATCAAAATTCAGTTCTTCCAACCCCTAGTCACAGATCATTCTCAAAAAAAGGTGAAATCATAGTTCTCGTTCAGGTATACATGTGGACAGGTGTTAAAGAGTTCATCCTAGTCATTAACAAAGGACCCAGCCATGTCATCACCTGTTCAAAAGACCGTTGATACAGTGACCCATTAATAGATCCAAAGTATTGAAATAGTTATGTAACTAGAGGCAGAGCTCGTTTTTCCCCAGGGCGGGGTCGCAGAGGCGTCCGGACCTCTGGACAGGTCAGTTTGCACGCTGTGGAAACGACACTGAGTGGCCAGAGCGCAGACCGGCAAGGGCATTCTCTACCCTGGCTGTGAGTCGACCACGCGTAGCTTTCCCCTGCGGCGCGTTTTTCTACACCCCCAAATCTGTGCTCTGCAGGGCCCCCAAGGGTCTCGGGCCTGGAGGTGTCTCGGAGATGGCACCTCGCCAGCATCTTGGGCACAGTGAAGGTGACAGAGGTGGCCTGAGCAGCCAGGAGGACAGGGCCTGGGGGGCCAGACTCAGGCTGGGCCCCACGGAGCCAAGCGTGGGCTGGCCCACTCTCTCCTCACCCAACGCCTCTCTGTGCCTCCGGGAGTGGCCCGGCTGGCCTGCAGCTGTCGCCCAAGCCAAGTGGAGTGGGTGTCTTTACTATCGTTGTAAGCTTTGAACCTTACGAGGCCCCAAGCTTCCCATAAACCCCCGGGGGCGGGAGGATGACTAAGGCCGTGCAATGGCGCCCTGCCACGCTGCCCGGAGTGCTGGTCAGGGTCAGGCAGGAGCAGGAAACTGGGACGCCAGGGAGGACAGAGATCTCGAAGACCCGGGTCCCAAGCCCATGCCGACGTCGCTCAGTGGGGCACAGAGGATGTGGAGTCATCCTCACCTGGTCTGCACCCGACCAGGTGGACAGGATGCTCACAGACAGCTTGGGGGTAAAGATAAGTAAGTAAACATTTCATCCTCAGAACAAAAACGTAGTTCTTAGTCTTAAACAGCCCTCAGGGCAGGCTCGGTCTCCGCAGGGAAAAAATAGGCCAGGGGCCCTGTCCTTCGCTCCTCTCGGAAGGCTGGCCTCTGGTCTAGGACACAGGTCACCCAGCACACCTTCCTGGGCAGGAAGGAGTTGGGCCCTATGACCCCTGCTCGCTGCCTAGATGACGACAAGGTCCCCAGCAGCCCTGACAGCTGAGAGCTGACATGGTAGCCAGCTCTGCCTTGCCAGACAAGAATGGAAGTGACATGAGTGAGTCTGGGTGTGCCTGCAAAACAGAAGGACATGCCCTCCACTTTTTGTCCCCTGCTTCCTGCTGGCTGCTAGGTGGGAGTGAGGATGTGATGGCGGGAACCACAGCAGCCATCTGAGGTTATGAGGTGGTAGCCACATGGGGAGGGCACTGAGCAACAAGAGAGAAGAGGCCCAGGTCCCCGAGAGCACAGATCCCTGCGCTGCCCTGGACTGTGTGTGTGGCCTCTAACGTGAGGGAACGAGCCTTCGGTCTGATTTAAGCCCATACTGTCTGGGCGCTTATCTAGCTATGATGGGGAGTGCAGGGGCTTAGAACAACTTCTCAAAACAATAGCCTGCTCTTCTCGGTGCATTCCTCCCGTGACCTGGCTCCCATTCCTTTCCCTCAGACGGACGCCCCGGACCAGCTGGGGTGTGAGCAGAAATCGTTTCTAGGACTTTTGAAGTATGGCTTCCTTTTATAGAATCCTCCCAAGTGCTCAGCCAAGGCTTCATGGAGGAAAGAGCGCTGGGCTGGCCTCGGGCCCAGCAGACCCCCCCTTCACACCCACTCGAGGCTGTGCCCGGGCACCTGCCCGACATCCTGCAGCCTCCACCTGTGACTGCAAACCTGCCCCTCCACAGTAGGTGGAGAGCCTCCACGAGAAATGCCAACCCTCCACGACACGTGGCAAACCCGGAGCGCCTGCCCTTGCTGGGTCCCTGTGTTGCTACTTTAACTGCACAAACATTACGTTCGTTTCCTCCTTTTAATTCTTTAAAGCGCTGCAGATGCCTTTAGTGTCTTATCCACCTCCCTCTTGGTTTCCTTGCCTCCCCCCCCGCCCCATCCTCAGAGACCAGGTAATGCCCCCGACACCAGCGGTCTGGCCTGCGCCCCTCCAGTGTTTTAGAATATTTCACATACACCTATGTACCTGAAAATACACAGCCTTGTTTGTGGTTATGAGAATAGCATCACCCTGGCTGGTGTGGCTCAGTGGGCTGAGCACCGACCTCCAAACCAAACGGTCTCAGGTTCGATTCCCAGTCAGGGCACATGCCTAGGTCTCGGCCCAGGTTCCCCAGTAGGGGGCCTGTGAGAGGCAACCACACACTGATGTTTCTCTCCCTCTCTTTCTCCCTCCCTTTGACTCTCCCTGAAAAGTAAATAAAATCTTTTTTAAAAAACTAATTTTAAATAAAAAAGGTATCATATTGTTCAAATTATTCTGTGTCTTGCTTTTTTGCCCAGCAATATTTTTAAAAATCAAGCCACATTGATTTATATGGCTATAATCTGTTCATTTTTAGTATTATTTAATACGATCTCACTTCAACACATCACAGTCTGCTTATCCATCGACCCATCAGAGGCATTTGCATAGCAAACGTTTGTTTTTTAAATGTTAAAGTGGACATCTTTATCGGAACCTTCTTGGGTAGGTATGTTTTTTTCTTTCACAGAGAGAAATGGGAGTGGCGTGGCTAACAGTAATCACCCCCACATTCTCAGTTTCAGTTGCCACTAACTGTCAACCAAGGGGGTTCCCCGGATGTGCTCCCCAGCTCAGGGTCAACACGGTTACCCCGAACCCTCCCCAGGGCTGACTGACTGTGCTTTACGATTTTGCGCCCCCACCCCCGCCCCCGCCCCCCACTAGGTGCACGGAGACGTGTCACTGCCGTTTGAACGTGGTGTTCGGCCGCGCGGTTACGGCTCATTTCTTCTGCGATAACCCACTCGGGGCTCTCGTTGTACTGTGTTGTCGCTTCTTTTTTTTTTAAGATTTTATTTATTTATTTTTAGAGAGGGAAGGGAGGAAGGGCGGGGAGAGAGAGAGAGAGAGAAACATCCATGTGCGGTTGCTGGGGGCCATGGCCTGCAACCCAGGCATGCGCCCTGACTGGGAATCGAACCTGCGATGCTTTGGTTCACAGCCCGAGCTCAATCCACTGAGCTACGCCAGCCAGGGCTTTGTTGTCGCTTCTTGCCGAAGTGTGTGGGATGACGCCCTGGATGTTGCCTCCTACCCCCTTACGTGACGCAAACACGTGTGCCATGTACTGTGGAACGCTTCCGAGGCGCCGTGCGGCGCAGGTGTGACGGGGACCTGCACGGCCAAGTTTGCCGGCAGCGCACCCCCCTCCCCCCGCCTCCGGCTCTGCCCCTCTGCTGTGTACGAGCGCCGCGCCAGCTTCATGGTTGTGAAGACGTCCGCCCGCATTTTTAGCGGAGAATTGTCCCATTGTCTTTGCTTCCCTTTCTTCTGTTTCCTTGCTGTTTTTACCTGTAAGACTTGCAGAGGCCTTCTGAGGGCCGACCTTCAGTATTGCATCTTCCTTTTCGGTTCACGACCACTTCGGACGTGCTGCCTCTCCCCCCCCCCCCCCCCCCCCCCCCCCCCCCCCCCCCCGGCCAGCGTCGCGAACGCCTGTTTTCCAGAAGGGGTGTCCGCCTCGGGGAGGCCCTCGGCTGTGTGTAATCGCATTTTCTCATCCCGTGGGTTCGCCTCGCTTCCACTCGGAGCTGTTTATTTGTGTCTTCTTTCTTTTCTTCTCGACGCTGTTTTGGCGAAGGCCTGTCGGTCTCGCTGGTCTTTTCAAAACGCCGGCGCTGGGTTCTGCTGGGTCTCGTGCGCTTCCTGTGTCCTCCCGTGGCCTTCCTTTTCTCTCCCCGTATTTTCTTTGGACGGACAATGTTTTGCTGTCTTTTCCTGGTCTCAGAAGTGGGCAGTTCGGGTCTCTTGCGTTTAACCCTGTCTTGGGTCGCTCTGCAGGCCGCCGAGGGGCCACCTCTCCCCTCCCCCCCCATCACCCACGGTGCCCCCCAGGTTTCGGTAGGGGGCGCTTCCGTTGCCTTGGAGCCCGAAGGCCGTGATTTCTGTTAGCTCCTCGCAAACCCATCCAAAACGGTCCGCAATGTGGCTGCAGCCGAGTTCATCAGCCTTTTCTCTTGGGGTTAGTATGTGTGTATCTTTTTCAAAACGTCTTTTCTTACCCCGAAGTCAGGAAAATACGGAATATTCCGTCCCGGGGCATGCTTTAGCGTTCCGGTGACCTCCGCCTTCCGACCTACAGCTCACCTGGAGTTATTTTTGTTTCTAGTGTCAGGACCCCGCTTTAGTTTTATCACAGGGGCCCCGGCCGTTCTGTAGTTTTTGGAAGGGTTTTCCTGTCCTCGCTCATGGGGCGTGTCGGACTCTTTTCGGTGTTCCCCAGGGAGGGTGACCTCCAGTTTTCCTTCCCGCCACCCCCTCATCGGGTTCTGGATGAGACTGTGGCAAAAACAAGTTGGAAAATGTCCCCTTTTTCTCTTCCCTAGAGGAGTGTGTACAAGATCAGGGTTATTTTTTCCACAAATATTTGGTCAAGTTTACTCATCAAACAAGCTGAGCCTGGAAGTTTATTTTGCAGGAAGCTTTTTAATGCCAGATTCTATTTTATACTTTTAAGACTATGTGGATCCTCCCTTTCCTCCTAAATTAATACTGTGAGTTGTCTTTTTAAAAAATTTTTATTTATTTTTAGAGAGGGGGAAGGGAGGGAGAAAGAGAGGAAGAGAAACATCAGTGTGTGGTTGCCTCTCGCGCGCCCCCTACTGGGGACCTGGCCTGCATGGGCCCTGACTGGGAATCAAACCAAACGGGCGACCCTTTGGTTCGCGGACCGACACTCAGTCCACTGAGCCACACCAGCCCAGGTGTCTTGTTATTGATTTTTTTAATCCCTGTGTTATGGAGGAGTATATTTCTTAACTTCCAAACCTTGATTTAATTTTTGTCGCTGACTTTTAGCATAATTGCATTGTACCTAGAGAATAAACGCTGTGACATTCCAGGCTTTGAAAGCAAAATTCGCTGTGTGGCTAAAAAAAAACATCATCAGTTTTTAAGAAATAGTTCACATTCACCCAAAGAGTGCGAATTCTTCGGTCAGCATTCTATGTGTGACCATTAAGTTAGGGTTGTTTTTAAATCGTTTTGTTCAAATCCCCGATGCATATAGTGATGGATGAAAGCATGATTAGTCTACCAGTTAGCGGTGGGGCGGGTTAAGGTGTTCAGTCTGATGATCGCCCCGAGTCTGCCTTCGCGGACCCTGCGGCTGGGTCACGAGGCGCGTGCGGCCGGCATCTTCCTGGGGACCAGACTCTGGGCCGTCCTGAACCGGCCCCGTGAGTCCCAGTGCTCTCCGCGTTAACAGCCACCTCGCCGGCTGCTGTTTCCGTGAACATTGTGGGGCGAGGGCGGCCCTCTCTCCCCTGTCTTACTTTCCATCTCCTTCTGTTCCGATGGTTTAGCTACTGCCTTGTAAATAGTTGTTGTTTTTTTTTAATTTTGTAATAATTTCTGTGTTTAAATTGGAGCAATTAGCCCATCCACTTACAGTGGACGCAGTCGCTACTAGATTGGGCTTTAAATGTATCGTTTTCCTCAATGCTGTCGATGTTTGCTCCTCCGTCTGGACTCTGGTTTCCCTCCTTTCTTCTGGCAACGGCTTTATCGAGGTACAATTCAACTATGACGCGACTCGGCCATTTGGGGCGCTGCACTCCGCGTTTAACATGTTCGCAGAGGAGCGCGAACGTCGGCGCCTCCGTTTTGGAGCCTTTGTCGCTCCAGACAGACGCCGTCAGCAGCCAGTGCCCGGTGCCCCCGCCCCCCACACCCGGCGCAGGGCGACCCCTATTCGGCCTCCTGTCCTTGCGGATTTCCCGCCCCGGGCCTCGCACATAAAAGAAGTCACACACTATGTGAGCCCTGGGTGTCACGTGGAGTGACGTTCTGCCCGCTCGCCCGTGTCGCAGCGCGTGGCAGCATCCCGCTGCATTCTTTTCACTTTTGGAGGACGTTCCACGGCACAGCCGTGCACGGGGTCCATTCATCACCCCCCCCCTCTCCCGGCGGTGGGCGTGGCGAGGCCCCCCTCCCCCCCGCCTTGCTGCCGTGGGCAACGCTGCCCTGGGCCCTCGGGCATGAGTTTCCGCGTGGGCGTCTGCTCTCGTTTCTCTTGGCTCCGTCCTCAGGGCGGGCCTGCTGGGTCTCGCGGTGATGCCGGGTTCACGAGTCCGAGGAACTCCCAAACGCGTGTTTTCCGAGTCGTCACTTGTTTTCTCATGCAGGCAATACTCCGTTGGGATTCCCACCACGGTTACCGTTCCGGTGGCCTGTCTTCGGATCCTACATGATGTCCTCTCGTTCACACAGAGCAGGTTTTCCGGTGACAAACTCTCCCAATTTGTGTGTGCTTGAAAATGTTTGTGGGGGTTTTTTTTTCTTTTTTTTCTAAGTTTTTTTAAAGATTTTATTTATTTATTTTTTAGAGAGGGAAGGGAGGGAGGAAGAGAGAGAGAAACATCAATGTGCGGTTGCTGGGGGTCATGGCCTGCAACCCAGGCATGTGCCCTGACTGGGAATCGAACCTGGGACACTTTGGTTCGCAGCCCGCGCTCAATCCACTGAGCTACGCCAGCCAGGGCTTTTTTAATTTTCTTTGAGAATAGAACTCGAGATTGACAGTTATTCGTTTCCAGCCCGTTGAATACACCGTCCCGCTACCTTCTGGCTCCCACTCCTTCCCGTCATGCTCGGCGAAGGGCCAGCGCTGACACCCCCAGGTGGCCTCGCAGCCCCTGGCCCCGCCCTCAGCCCGGCCCAGAATAACAAGACTGTCTCCACGGCCATGCTCCCGGAGCTCCCGGACGCCCCAGACCTCAGCAGAGAAGGGCAAGGCACTTGTGAGCCTGCTTGGGGTTTCTTTTCCCTGCAAAAGGCTTTGTTTCCATTTGATCCGCACGGGGAGAGGCTCCGGCCGGTGAAGAGGCTGCCTCGCAGTTTCAGGGAGGGGCTCAGGCAGGAGCCAAATACCGGGGGACACGGGGGGGGGGGGGGGGCTCTGGGCTCCACGGGCTCCCGTCGTGCTCGAGGGGGACCCTGCGGAAGAGGCAGTGGACCGGCCTGGCCCGGGGACGGCAGCCTGCGGAGGGAGCCAGGTGGTCGCCCCTCTTCTCGACGAGGTTCACCTGCTCTCCCCCCAGGAGGTGGCCCCCCAGGAAGTCCCGGAGCCGAGGGGCTGTGTGTGCGGGCAGCACGAGGGCCCGCAGGTCCCCCTGGGTCTGGGTCAGGCCCTTCCCCAGGATCCCGGGGGCTTCCCTGGCGTCCTGAGTGTCGCCCCCTGGTGGTGGGACGGCCTCTGCACGTCCCGGAAGAGGGCCCGGCCGCCTCCCCAGGTCTGCATCCTCAGGAGCCGCTGGGCGCCCTGGGCGTGTCCCGGGCCACCTCGGGGACGCAGTGGCCCCGGCCTCCAGGGCCCAGCCTCCTGGCGGACTCAGAAGCCCAGAGAGAGGTGGGTGCGGGCGGCCGCAAATGCAGGTGGGTGGGCCCCCGGGTGCAATGATTCTGGCGAACCTGGGAGCTCACGGTTGCTCCGTAGTCGGGAGTTAACCGGCGCTGGCTGGTCTCAGAGGCCGGGGTGGCCCGGGGTGGTTGTGGAGGTGGCGACTGCAAAGGAGGTGGGGGAGGGGGGCGGTTGGAGGCTGGAAGAAGGGGCGTCCCTGGGTCTGTTCCGTGCAAACGCGGTTGAGGCAGGAGACAGACCGGGGTGGGTGCTGCTCGGGGCGCTGCCTGTGGTTCGATTTTTGTAACCACCTTCCCGGGATACAACCGACATGCCTCACAGCTCACCCACTTGCAGTCTGGGAGTCGGTGTTCTGGGTCTGTGCACAGAGCCACACGGCCGCCGCCACAGCCAGTTCTGGAGCATCTTCCTCGTCGCTTCGACAGAACCCTGGCGCCTTCCAGCACTCGCCCCGCACGTGCCCATCCCCCCACCGCGCCCTGGACGCCTCCGACCCCCTTTCCGGGGCTACGGCCGGCCTGTCCCAGCCCCTCGAGCCGGCAGAATCAAACCCCGTGCAGCCCTCGGCGACGGGCGCCTTTTGCTGAATGTGACGTTTCGGAGGTCGTCCGGGGGGCGGCGGGTGTCAGCGCCTCGTCCCTCTTCACGGTGGAGTGTCATTCCCTCTACGGAGGGACCACGCTTGTCTGTCCGTCCGTCCGTCCATCAGCTGACGGATGTGGAGGCGGTCCCACGTTTCGTCTGTCTTGAGCGTTCGCCTCCGAGTGGGCGTGGGGGCGTGTCTGTGCGTCTCGGGGTCCGCGCCTGCGCACACGCAGCTCCATCTCACGTTTCAGGGAAGCTCTGGCCAGTTCTCCGCAGCAGCCGCCGCCCCGCCTCACCTTCCTCCAGCGGCTCCCCGGAGCTCCGGTCTCCCCGCACCCTCGCCAACCCCCGGTCACCTTGGCAACAGCCACCCTGCTGGTCCTGAAGTGGCACCTGACCGTGGTTTCAACTGCATTTTCCGGGTGGCCCATGCCGTTGAGCACCTTTTCGTGGGTCATTTATGGGTCGTTTGTGTCCTTTCTGGGGAGAAAGGTCTGTCGAGATGCATTGCCCGTGTTGAATTGAGCTCTTTATTTTTGAGTTGCAAAAGTTCTTATGCGTTCTAGATGCAATCCCTTATCAGATGTTTGAGGCAAATATTTTCTTTTGCTCTCTGTTGACTTTTCAACTTCTTAGCGGCGCCTTTAAAGCGCAGAGCCTGGAATTTCGGTGGTGTCCAACCCATCTGTCATTCCTGTCGTTTGCGGCTGGTGCTGGTGAGGTCACGGCTAGGAAACTCTTGCCTAATCCGAGGTCACGGTCAGTTACACCCAGGCTTTCCCCCAAGGATTTTATAGCGGCGGCCCCCACACGTGGGCCCCCGGGCCAGTTCGAGTTCATCTTCGTACGTGGCGTGAGGTTGGGGTCCGACCCCACCCTCTTCCACATGGAGACGTCTAGTTTTTGTTCTTACTTTCTGTCACTTTCTGTTTTTTTTGTGGTCTAAGCAAGAAGGTCCCACTTTGTCTGTTACTGTGACCCAATGCCACGAGCTCGCCATCGGGCCCCTGCGCCCCGCCCCACTCCCAGGAGCCCCATAGGAAGCGGCCCTGAGTACAGACACACCGCCACGGTGACCCCCGCCCGGGAACGGGCAGCGCCCTCCTCCCCGCTCCCACCCTCGGCCGCAGAGACCCCCCCACCCAGAGTCCTGCCGGGAGCAGCCGCTCCCTCTGGCTGAGTCATCGCCGTCTCCTAGGCCTTCTGCCGGAACACGCGATTGCATGGCAACTGCGTCTGCCGGGCCTTTCCGCCCCGGGCCGCTGGGCCAGTCCTCTCCCGGCGGGGCCGGGACAGCACGGGAAAGGGGCCTGCGAAGGTCAGGTGCCCCGGGAGGGGGTCGGAGGGCGCGGACGACTCGGGGCCCAGCACGCCGCTCTCTGCATGACGAGGAGGCTGGCGTCCCCGTCGCCCTGCCGTGAAAGTCCCGGGAAGTCCTCCGGCAGCAAGTGCCAGGCCTCCCCCCGAGCGGGGAGGGAATGCCGGTGGGGCGGGGGCGGGAGACGGGGCGGGGAGCAGGGGCTGTGGGGAGACCTCAGAAGCTGGGGGTAACCCCAAGGGGCTGCAGGTGCGCCCCAGAGCAAACACAGCCTCCGCTCCCACGTGGGCGTGGCCAGCAGTGGGGCAGGGGTCACACGCTCCATGTCACTGTCCCCAGAAGAGGGAGCTGGCGGGCACCTGGGCGAAGCTGACACTGTCTCCCCACGGCCCTGCGGGGCTTCCACCCCGTCCCGCTCCCTGCTGTGTGGGAAGCAGCCCCCTGTGGAGGCCCAAGACGCCCTTGGTCCTACGGCCAGCGGGACTGCGGTGTCAGCGGGGTCCGGCCCGGCCCCAGCCCGAGGCTGCACGCTGCCCAGGCTCACCACCCCAGGACCGGGCAGCAGAGGGACAGCAGCTGTTCACCAGCCTGCTGGCCCCAGAAGGAGCAGGAGCTCCCGAACCGCCTGCTGCCAGCTGCAGGGCCGGGGGTGGGGGGGGGAGGGGGCCCTGGCTGAGGACCCAGCTGGCCAGCGGAGGGGAGAGGCATCTGCCCTTCGTGGCTCAGACCTGAAGGGGGCTTGCGGGGGTGGGGGGCTTGTCACTGAGCCGCAGGTCCCGTATGCAGGTCCCACATGTGGGCTGAACTGTGTCCCCCTGTACCTGCCAACGTGACCTTGTTTGGAAATAGGGTCTTGCAGACATAATTAACTTAAGGATCTCGAGAGGTTACCCCAGGCGAGGACAGGCCCCACACCCATGCCCCGTGTCCTCAAAAGAGGGGGGCGTTCGAGAGACACGGGGAAGGAGACTGCGAGAGGACAGACCCAGGCAGAGACTGGAGGGACGCAGCCACAGCCCACGGGGCGCCTGGGGCCCCCAGGCCCTGGGAGAAGCTTGGGGGGGGGCCCTGCCCTACGGGCCTGGGGGGCTGGGCAGGGAGGAGCCAGGCCTGCACTGGGTTTGCCCTTCTCGCCTGCAGGACTGTGAGACGGGTCATCTCCGACCTGTGAGCCACCCAGGCTCCCGGCGGCCTGTCTGACAGCCCCAGGCAACGGACACGGCCATCCAGGCCCACGTCCGGCCTGACACTCAGAGACCACGGAGCATGCAAAACGTGTCCTGGGAAGAGGGAAGAAAGAGGCAGCTCGGGCCGGGCCTGTGCCTCGGGGGTTCCGCCGCCCCAGGGCCTCCCACAGGCGGCGGGTGGGGTGTGGGGGCAGGGACCGAAGGGCTCACAGACCAGACGGAGGCGGCCTCGATGCTGAAACTCAGTTCCAAGTTTAATGTTCTCTGAGAGCGCGGCGTCGGGACAGCAGGAAGCGGCAGCGGGCACCCCCATGGGGCGTGGGTCCCAACGTCTGACCAGCAGAAGTCCTTCCGGGGGAGGGGCGTGGCGCGGCCAAGCCCAGGGTGGGCGGAGGCCCCAGTCAAGGCCAAGGCCTCCTGGTGGCGGGTGGGAGGCCTCCCGGAGGGGCTCAGGCAGGCAGGACAGGGACCGGCCCCCGGGGGGGTGGGGGTTCCTGAGAGGCAGGAAGGGCCACCAGGCCAACGTGGGCCGCAGGCCACAGCACCAATCCCGGCAGCAGCCCGCCCGCCCGGGAGAGGGGGCTCTGGCCCCACCGGTGGGGACGGGCCCTCTCCCCGGTGTCAGGGGCTGAGCCCCGCGGGAGCCCTGAGACAGGCAGAGGGGAGCCTTCCAGCCCCTCCCGGCTCTCTCCTGCTCCTGCATCATGGTCATTAGGAGCTGGTCGCAGGCCTGGGGGAGGGCGTCGGGGGCTGCAGGCTGAGCCCTCTGGGACGTAGGAATCTGAGACCGTGTGCTGGGGGGAGGGGCACGGTTAGAGGATGTGTCATCTAATCCTGACGGCCGGTGGGAGGATCACAGGTGGCCGCCGCCGCCCGTGGGCGACGCGCTGAGAGGAGGGACAGAAGCTGATGCCGGGGGACAGGCGTGGAGGCCACCCCGGGGTGTGCGGCTCCGCCTGGGCGCTACTGAGCTTTGCTCCCCATAGATTCCCCCCCCCCGACTCTGTCTCCGGGGACAGCAAGCCCTGGAACCGCACGGCCATTGCTCCCTCCCTCCCTGCGAAGGGCCTCGGGTCGAATGCCAGGCTGGGGGACGCGGGGACCGGGGGAGCCCGGACTGGGGGAAGAGCTGACGGGGCCGGCCTGGTGCTGGACCGAGGGGCCGTCGGCGCAGGGCGGGAGTGGGGGGTGGGAGGCAGCCCCCGGCGGGGCAGCGGGAGGCCGGCGGCGGGCGGCTAGGGCTCCGCGGCGTGCTTGACCAGGTAGCCGCTGAAGGTGATGTAGGTGTCGAACTCGTCGCTGAAGATGGCGTTCTCGCGCTCGCCCTTGAAGAGGCGCACCCACACCTCGTCCTGCTCCCGCAGCTCCAGCATCAGGCTCTGGCTCTGCATGATGCTGCGGTCGCTCACCTGGGCGTACAGGATCACCACCTCCTGCTCGTTCCGCATGACGTGCAGGTACGTCTCCTTCTGGTTCCAGGTGTGCACGTTGAGGCTGAAGAAGTAGATGCCGGGCACGTAGCAGTAGAACCTGCCGGTGAACATGTTGAAGTGGCCGTACAGGTTCACGAACTCCGTGTCGAAGATCACGGTCTGGTAGTAGTGGTTGCTGTGCAGCGGCTTCTTCCGGCCCACGGAGAAGGCGGCGTAGTAGGTCTTGCACCGGTCCCCGGGCGCCCCCACGGAGCCTTTCTGCCCTTTGGGTCCCACGTGGCCCCGGACGCCCGCCGCACCCGTTTTGCCGTATTTCCCCTGCAGGCCCCGCAGGCCTCGGTCACCCTTCTCACCTGAAAGGGACAGGGAAACACGTGGCATCAAGCAAGCAGACCCAGCCTCAGGGGCGGTTCTATTTCCGTCCCGAAGCTAGCGTTCTTTTTTCCTTCTGGAAAGTCCCCGAAAAGAAGAGGGAACGTAGGGGGCTGTCCACACGCAGCAGACGCGCATCCAGGCCGTGGCCCACTCGGCACTGGGGGGGGCTGCAGTCGTTGGCGGGGGGCTGGGACCCCAACCCAGCCTCCACTCTCCCCAGTACGACGACTTTGCTTGCAGGCCACGCCGGGTTATCTGCTGTGGGCGGGGCCCCGCGTGCAGACGGCGGGGGGCGGGGCGGCACCGCGCCTCCAAACTCAGACCCCAGAGGCCTGTCCTGGGAATGCAGGTAGGCGAGGGCCAAGCTCCCCTCTCGGAAAGGGGCTAAAAGCCCCGGAAATTGAATTTCCTCTTCCTGACCCTGTGAGGTCAGTCTGCCTCCGCCCTGCGCCCCCAGGGAGCCGTCCTGGCCCCCTCTGCCCCACCCGGACGCGGCAGGCCCGCCCCCGGGGCGGGGGGGAGAGGGCCCTCCGCCGCGCCCTGACCTTTCAGGATGGTGATGTTGATCTGTGGCACCGGCACCGCGGTGTACGCGGGGGCACCGGGGTCACAGCAGCGATAGCACCGGGAAGCGGGGGGCTCCTCGTCCTGCCGGGGGCTATACTTCTCATGCTCCTCCTCGGCCCTAAGGGAATAAGGACGTTGCAGTGAGAGGCCCGCGCTGCCGGAGCCGGGCGCGCCTTCCGGCACAGAGCCCCACTGGCTCTTGGTGAATGCCGGGACCCTCCGCGGGGCTGGTTCCCGAGCCCCCTGCCCTCTCGGAACAGCGTCAGTAGTGGTGGAAACGGTCGTAATGTGAGGGCTCTGGACCACTCGGGGGAAGTCGGCCCTGCGGGGAGGAGGTCTCCCCACGCGTGAGACGCGGCCGCGACTGGCCGTCCCCTTCGTGCATCCAGGATTCTAGAAGATGCTCTGTGAGGCCGACTCGCTGTGAACGAGAGGGTTTGACTCCATCTTTGGGGTCCCTTCCGGCCGCAGCCGCTGGAGGCTCTAAGTTTACAACCTGACCTTGGGAGACCGGCTCCTGGGCCGGCTGGAGGGTGACGGCCGCGTGCTGCCCCCTTGTGGCAACGTGGCTGCACTGCAGTACGCTCGCTTGCTCGCTCGCTCGGCACCCCAGGCTCAGGGGCTGGGGCGGCCGCGGCGGGACCCCTTGGGGGGCGTGGCACAGCCCCTCTCAAAGGTCCAGCTCCCCATCTAACTCCACCGCGGCTTGCAAACCCGGCACTCCAGGAAGTGGATCTCAACGCCCTAAATGCCGCCACCCACAAGCCCTGGTCTCTCAGATGGACCCCTGCCGCCCACCCCACCCCTGCCCTGACTCCCACCAGGAATCCCCACCCGGAGATTCTACCAGCCCCGTGGTGTGACGGCCTGTCACTGTCATTTTGCCCCTAGAATCTTTTCCTTCCAGAGCTTCCTAGCACCACCCGTCACCCCGAACAGAGGAATTCTCAGCCTCATTCTAGATGCTTCGCCGCTGCCTTCCAAGGACGGCAGAGGTCGGAGGACTCAGGCCTGGCCACTCAGGTGGCTCCAGAGCCAGCACCCCTGGGCCCTCCTCGTCCGTCTTTCGTGGGCCCTTGCCTTGGTGGCTTCTCCCCTGGAATGCGTCACCCCCATGTCCACGCATCCTCCTCTTTGCTGCCCTCAGCATTCTTTCTAGAACTCCACTAAGTCTGGACCTCTCCAGGACTCCCCGTGAGAGGGTCGGGGAAGCTCAGGACAGACCCTTCCCCACCAGCCTCATTGCTTCTCCCAACCTCTGCCCTCTAACCCCTGACCCTTCCTCCCCAGCGCAGAGCCCTCAGGCTGCCAGGGACTGCAGGGCCCCGCCTACAGGTGTGCTGCCCTAGCTACCGGGGCAGCCTTGCCTCCTTCTGCACCTGGGAGGCCCCCACCTGTCCTTCAAGACACAGGCGCCCCTCTGCTTCGTCTCCCCCGGCACCGTGGGCCCCCACCACTGCGTTGGGTCCTGTCTGCCCCCCCCCCCACAGCCTCAGAGTCGCTGGAGGCCAGGGACGGTGCCTAGCAGACGGCAAGACCAACCATGGGCACTCAGTCCGTGTTACTCAGTCCGTGTTTGCTGAATGACAACACGGAGGAGGAGGCCAGGAGCTGGGGGTGGGGGGTGTTGCAGACTGTGGAATCCCATGCAGTTCCCCTGAAGACGGCCCGAAGCCTTGGGTATCGAGTCAGCCCAGGGCTCAGAAATAATGAAGAAGCAGAAAACCGGCATCGGGCCGTCACCCGGGTGTCCCGGGCCTCACGTGTGATGCATGACAGTCTCACGAGGCATCCCAGGCATTTCGTGTGTCCCTCCAAAACATCCCAGATGGCCCGCCTGCCGCCTGCATCGCCACCGCCGTCCAGAGGAATTCCATAACTTCTCCAGGAATGCCGTTCCCGTCAGCGGGCGTCGACCCTCCTGCCCCGTCTTGCAACTTGACCCACAGGTCAGGGTCGTGGGGCCCAGCTCTGCATCCGGCCTCGTCCCTGCTCCCGTTTCCTGGAAGCTCAGCAGGCCCCCTCAGAGGACCAAGCGGGAATGGAGGTCCTGGAAGCTGGCGGGGGGTTGCTGTGCCCTTTAGTTAAAGCTGAGGCTGCAAAGCCCCACCCAGATCCACATCCCTCGAGGGTCAGAATGAGGCTGCGTCTCTCCCGTCAGCCTCGGCCCAGGTGAGAGGGGAAACACCTGCCCGCCAGTCCCCCCAGCTTCCACGAGGGCGGCCCCTTGGCTGCGATGCAGCTCCTCCTCATCTAGAGGGTCAGTGTCACCCCGGGCCCCCCGCTGCCGGGACCCCAGGCTCCGCCCGGCCACACTGGAGCTCCTGCAGCCGCACCGGCAGCCTCACCTCTCCGTGTGGTCCAGCGGCGGCTCCTGGGTCCCCTCCGGCTCCTGCGGGTGCCGCTGGTCGGGCGGCAGGTGGCCCAGCACCGGCCCGCAGGCGACGGCCAGCAGCAGGCAGCACGCCAGCGCACGTCCGGGTCCGCGGGAGCCCATCGTCCACCGCGCCCTGCTGGGAGAGGCCCCCGAGAGTGTGGGTGGGCAGGGGCTCATTCATGCACACTGACACTCACGATCACACGTGCAATGCACATCCTCACACACAACACACACTCTCACAAGCCTCGGTGCACACCCGCATGCACAGGCACACCCTCACAGACTCACACGCACACACCTGTGCACACACACAGCATGTACACACTTGACATACTCACATACTCAGATACACTGCCATGTGCATGTGACACATCCGCACACTCTCTGTACACACATTCACACACACACGCACACACACACTCTCAACACAGTCGCGTGTACTCACATAGCCCATGTGCACGCAGCCCACCCCTACAGCCTCTGTCTCACCCAGCTGCCCGAGCCCACCTAACCTCCCAGGAACGGACCTCTCAGCCCCCGGGCTCCAGAGACGGTCACTTATTGTCCCTATTGGACAATGAGCAAAATCCCGAGGAGTTGGGCTGGTCACTGTCCCGCGGCTCTTCCCAGCCTGCGCTGTAAAAATGAGCGAGGCGGCTGGTGGCGACACAGTGCCCTGCGGCCACCAGGGGGCGTGCCAGTGAGCGTCCTGCAGCATCTACTGTATTTTGCCGTGCATAATGCGCACTTTTTTGTCTAAATTTTTAAATTTTTTTTAATTTGTATTGGTTTAATTTCAGATAATCTTGACACAAGTTTTTGCAATCCCACAGAAAGGATATGGGAGTTAGTATTTTTTAAAAGATTTTATTTATTTATTTTTAGGGAGGGAAGGGAGGGAGAAAGAGAGAGAGAAACATCAATGTGCGGTTGCTGGGGCTCCTGGCCTGCAACCCAGGCATGTGCCCTGGCTGGGACTCGAACCTGTGACACTTTGGTTCGCAGCCTGTGCTCAATCCACTGAGCTAAGCCAGCCAGGGCTTTTTGCCTAAATTTTTGAGGGAAAAATCAGAATGTGCGTTATGCATGGGTAGTATGAATTCTGTACCTATTTAAGAGTTTTTAAATTCTTTTATGTATTCTTATGCAGTAAAGGTGTAACTCTACAAAGCAATAATGATATCCATATGCAAAATAATACCCTGGATAGGATCATGATTTTGCTTCTGACTATAAGTAAATATAAAATTGAATTTAAAAATTAAAATGAAAGATTTTTTGTCTCTGAACATTTGGGCCAAAAACGTTAGTGTGCGTTATACACGGCAAAATACGGTAATATAGAATGTCAGGCCCAGCAGTGCTTGGGCTTAAAATAGACCAAACACCCCCCTGGTGCGCAGTCGGGGCGGACCCCCAGCCAGCGGTGGTCAGTCCTCACCCACCCGTGCTCACCATGTACCACTTCAAAGGACCTCTAGGGCCTGGGCCGGCCGCCTCGCTGCCCGGTGAGAAACCGCAGCCCCGTCGGGGGTGGGGGTCAGCCAGTGACCGGGAGGCCAGCGGGAGGGGCAGGCAGCGGTCTCCCGAGTCCCCCGTCTGACCTCTCCTTGCGCTCCGCGGCGATGCCGGGGGGGACGGAACCGCCGAGGCAGACTCCCGGTTTTGCACGTGACTTTCTGCCCAGACGAAGGCTCCTTGCAGACGCCCGCCCCGGGGAAGCCACGGGCCCCTCCTCTCGTCCCTGTGCATGGAGGCGTGGCCGGCCAGGGCACCGCCCCCTCCACCGGGCTGCCGGTGGGCTCTGCGTTCTAGGCCGCCACGAGCTAGGGGGCTCGCTGGTACCGCTCTGGGGAGACCGTGTACCGAGTCAAGAGGACTCGAGGGGGCCGAGAGTGGGAACCGGCGCCTGGGGCGGAGAAGGCAGCTGCGACCCACCAGACTCAGGGCCGGCAAGGCTGCCCCCCCAAATCCCCTTCTTCGCGGTCACCCACACTCTGCACGACCCCCACCCCCTCCACTGCAGGGGACTAGCTGGGCCTCCACCTCCGAGTTCTCTACCAACCAAGCATCCCGGCCCAGAGACCTCCCCCCAATGACCGAGCCCCTGGGAGCAGCCCTGACTTAGAATTGTTACGACCTCCCTCCACCTGCCAAAGGCAGCGTGAGTGTGCATGTGTCCGTGTGTAAAGCGCCTGTTAAAACTCCGTCTGTCTGTATACCTACCTACCCACCCACCCCTCGTCTCTCGGCTCCCCGCAGGGCGCGCCTGGCCCTCCCCCCTCCCCCCTCTGCAGCTGCACACACAGCACCCCTCACCCGGTGTTCCGGCTCCCTGCCTCTTGAATTTTAACACACACACACACACACACACACACACACACATCGCCTGGGAAATCTTGTCCAAACGCAGACTGTGCCTCGGGCGGCCTGGGGCAGGGCTGCGAGCATCTGCACTGTCAACAGTGCCCCGGGCGCTGCCCACCCAGCTGGTCCGAGGACCACACACGTGCCAGGTTCCAGCCACACCCCCAAGGCCTGGCCCGGGTCCAGCTGCCGGCTGCCCTGTTCCCCCCACTTCCCCCCACCCACCCCTGCCAGGACCACCCTGCCTCCTCCTCTCTCCTCCTAACAACCGGGCGAGCAGGACCCAGGACCGTGGGCGGCGGGCACTGCTGGGCGGGCAGGCAGCGGGCGGCACAGACTCCGCCCCAGCGTCCGGGGTTCACTCTGCGAGCCCGTCCTCAGTGATCCCCTGACCCCCGTCACAGGCTTCAGGTGAACCTGTGGCGACTCTGTGCAAGGGACAATATGCATTCATCGTCCCACCCCGTTTACAAACGAGGAACCGGAGACGAACAGAAGTCGATGAGCGTGAGACTGCCCCATTTTTGAGTGCCAGGGAAGGGGGCCAAGGGGGGGGTCTGAACTCAGATCACATCAAAGTCTTGCTGGGTCTGCAAGACCCAGCTCAGCACCTCGTATTCCCCCCAAGTCTTCTCGGACCCCCACTGGCCGGCCCTCTCCCTCCCCCTCCTCACGCTTGCTGTTCAGGTGGCCTCATTGGGGCCGGGTTCGGCCCGGCCTGTGAGGTTCCGCACAGCCCGTGGTACCTCCTCCGGGCGGGGGGGGCCCCCGTCTGCTCACCTGGTGCCGGCCCAGCACCCTGCAGCGCCCCGACCTGGGCTGCCACTCAACCAGTGTGTGTCAGACTGGGTTCCCTGAACTGGTTGATCCCCCTCTTCCGTGCTCCCTATTTTTCCTTGGCACCTTAGTAATTACTTGTTCCTTTTCCATGCCCAGCTTGCCTCCCTTAAAGAGCAAAGAGGCTTTCCTTTCTTTAAACTTTTTTTCGGGGGCGGGAATCCAATGCATTTTGGAAAAGCAGGAAACAATGACAGGAAGTGAAAAGCTCCCTGGAGTGTCTCCGTCTGCGGGATGTCTCAGCCTCGCCCTGCAGACACTGGGGGAGGGGGTGGCTGGGCCGTTCTTTGCCGCGGGTGGCGGTCCCCGTGGCTCCGGGGTGTTCAGCCACGCCCCTGGACTCCGCCCACCAGGTGCCACCGGCACCCGCACCCCCACTTGGGACACGCAGGATATCTCCCGAGTTTGCCACGTGTCCCCTGGGAGGCAGACGCCCTCTCCTTCCTCGTGGAGAATCGTGCTCCGCCCCCCTTCGAAGCGCCATTTTCCGGGTCTGCCTGTGTCTTTCTGGTCTGGAAAAGGGGTTTTCTGTACCTTGCTCAGAGGAGATGCCGCCCAGGGCGCCGCTGGCGTGGGGGTGACGGTGTCGGGGGGGTGGAAGCCTGTGACGGCCCGGCGAGGAGCCGGAGGCGTGGGGCGGACAGAGCGGGGCCGGGCCGGGGGCCGGCGGTCCTCCCCAAGATCCTCCTCGTGGGAAGCCAAAGCAAACCCAGAGCGAGGCCTTTCCTCCTTCAAAAATACCCTCAGAACCATTTTGCCCCGTCTGGCAGCAGCGTCAGCACCCCAACACTCCGTGTCTCTGAATCACAGAGTTGCCCGGCCTCCAACGAGATTTGGCCCCAGGCCGCGACAGGCCATGTCCACCGAAGACGCCCCCCCCCCCCCGCCCCCCGGGGAGAGGCCGCCCCCAGGACGGTGGCTCCGAGAATGCGCCCTGCTCAGCACAGCAGGTCCGGGAAGGGCCCTCCCCCCACGCCCCCCGGGGAAGCTGGCCCCACGTGGTCCGGCCTCCAGGCCGCCCTGCGGTCAAGGCATCTGAGGTGAATTCCAGCATGACTCAAGCTCTGGGCGGGCCTCTCCCCGGCCCCGTGAAGACGTTCACTTGCCAGATTCCACCGAAACTCCAAGAACGCCCGTGTCCTCCCGCCTCGCCCCTCCGACCGGCAGCCCGTCCACCCTCCTCTCCTCACCTTCCCCACCGGCCCCCAGCTCCACCGCCCACCCCCTGGGCAAGGAAGGGTGCCCCCCCACTGTAGGAGGAGGACCCCGAAAGGGGCTGTCGGGCCAACAGTGGGATCTGGAGAATAAGGGTGGACGCTGGAGAACGCTTTCTGGTTAACGGTTTCTACGCTTCTCAGACCTGCGTGGGCCGGGGGTGCACGCTGCAAGGACACAGCGCCCACAGACCCAGCCAAGTGCCCCGCGGCCAGCAGGCGGTCCTCTCCCATGGGTGCTGGCCCCGCCCGCGTGCACGCGGTCCTGCCGGGTCCTGGCAGTCACCGCCCGGAGCTCGGGCACCACATGTGCGCCCGCCGTCCTGGTGCCACACCCAGCCCTTTGACGAACACGTTTTACAAACAGGCTTGCCCCCTTCCCCAGCCTCCCTCGGGCGGCCGGCCGTTCCGGGAGGGAGAAAGCCTAGAACCTCCCGGGACCGGCAGCAGTTTGGAGGACGAGCCAGCTGCCTGTGCAGCTCCTGAACGCTCCCTCGGCAGAAAACCCGACTCGGGCGTGGCTCGCCCGATGCCCCGGCTTCACACACACACACACACACACACACACACACACGGCGTGGCGGTGTCAGGGCCCCGGAGTCAGCGACTGCCCTGCGGCCTCCTGGGGATTGCCGTCCAGCGCTGACGGGACGGCCCACCTCGGAGCGGCCAACCTCGAGTCCAGACCGGTGCCGTCCGTCCGGGATGACGGCCACGAGCCACCTGCGGCTGTTGCATTGCCAAGGAAACTTCAACCGAACCCGCCATTCCGCTCTTCCGTCACACTGGCCAGGTCCAGAGCTCTCGAGAGCTGCCCACGGCCGGCGGCTTCCACGTTGGGGAGGCGGGAGCAGGGCTCCCCGGCCGTTGCGGAGAGCTGTCCCGGACAACTGTCCTTGCAGAGCGGGGCCAGCGGGGGAGGAAGGCGGGGGCGGCCACGGCGGGCAGCCAGAAACCTGGGGGTCATTCCAGCTCCTTCCCCTCTTGTGCCCACGACGCTGACTCGGCCACCAGCCCTGTGTGCTGTCTCTGGAAGGTGTCTTCTCCCTGCCACAGCCCGTGCTCGATGCTTTCTCAGAGCTCTGCCTGCATCCCGCACCTCAGGCCACCCGACGCAGATATCTCTGGCTTTTCTAGGGCCTGGACACCCCCCCCCCCACACCACCAGATTTTACCTGCATCCCCCAAGGAAGCGCGGCCACAGGCAGGACCTTCTCCCCCACCTGAGGCCTTCTAGGTCAAGGTGCAATTCACCTGGACCTTCTTGGTCAAGGTTAAGCATCCAGTCGTTTCTCATTCCACAAGGCATCGGCGGCCCCTCAACCACACCCCCTGCTCCCGCCCCCTGACCCTCCCCACTGCCCTCTGACCTGGGGCAGAAACCTGAGCTGCCCCCTCTGCTCAGACACCCTGGGGTGCCCAGGAAGGAGAAGGTGTCACGTGGGGGCGTCCCTCTGGCCCCGGTGACGGTCAGGAGTTTCCTCCGGAGGAGCCGTCTGTCCCACTTGGTGTCCGAGTGGGCTGCAGGCACCAGGCAGGAGGGAGGCCCTGTTCGGTCACGGATCCCGGATGCCCTTCCACACCGAGTCTCCCCGTCTGCAGCTGGGCGGCCCGGCTGGTCTCGGGCCCTCCTCCCTCCCCCAGGCTGGTAGCCCCAGGGCCGGTGCGGGACGGGACGCCTCGTCCGAGGAGGAAGTCGGGGCAGCCGGAGGGGGCGGCCACTCCCCGCTCTCTCTCCAGGAAGCTGCTCTCCGGCCCCAAGGAGGAGGGTTTACTTTTTTAAGGTTCGGGTGTTTATTTCTCTACCCTCGAGGCCCACAGCCAGGCACAGAGCTGGGGCTGCCTGGGCACAAGGAGGGGTTTCCCTTCCCCACGCAGCGGGGAGCCTGGCTTGGGACAGACGGCGGGGGAACGAGGGGCCGAGACCCCCCCACCCTGAGACATCTCCGTCCTCTCCTCGGGCGGCCCTCCGCCGGGAAGGGCTCACCTGGGGCAGCAAGGGGACGCGGTGGACGTTCCTGCCCGGGCCCTGCAGACAGGGGGCCCACGGGGGGGGGCAGGCGTCGGGCCTCCGGGGGCACCTGGCCAGCCGGCCCGGCCCCTCAGCGCCCGGCCCGGCCCCGAGCAAACAAAGGTTCCCTTCACGGGGCACTGTCCTCGGATCACCTCCCAGCTGTGGGCCCCGGCGGCAGCTGGCCGTGGCTCCGAGGACCGTGAGGGAGAGGGGGCAGTGACAGCCCGGGCTGCCCCGTGAGCCCGCTCGGCGGGCGGCCTGGCCCGGCCCTCGGCCCCTCAACTGGGACAACCTCGGGTTGCTGACCGCTCCCCAGACGGGGAGGAAAGCACCTGGGGCTCCAGGGCCTGCACCCCAGCACCCCATCCCCCCAGAAACTGGCGTCTCTGGTTTTCTGGGGCCTGGGCATCGCCCTGGCGCCGTGCAGCCGTCTGCAGAGGCAGCTGGACAGAAGACGGACTCTGCCCCACGCCCACTGCCTTCCGGGCCAAGGACGCCACTCAGCACAGCCCCCCGCCGCCCCCCCCCCCCCCCCCCCGGCGCAGCCCAGCCCCGCCTGCTCCGGCTGCGGTCGCCGACGACCCCCGACGTCCAGCCCCCTCTCGCCCCATCGTCCGCCAGCGCTGTGGACAGGCTGCCCATGTGCTGCCCACGGCCTCTTCGCCCTGGCTGCGCCGTCACCCCCTTAGCGACGGGGACTTTCCGGGCTCTGCCCTGGGCGCCCAGCTCCGCTTCCCAAACACCCTCGCTGCCCGTCACTGCCCACATGACAGTCCCACTGGACAGCTCCCCTGGGATCGTCCCCACCCTGCCTGCTGGCGAGCCCCGGGCCTGTGCTCCCTGGAGCAGCCGCCGCGAGCCCGTGGGGCTGGTTAAGGCAGACGAACTAAAGAAAACAGAGACATTCTCGGACCCCACCCCCGGACGGCCCGGCGGGCAGAACGCTCCCCCTGTCTGCGGAAAGTCCTGCCGGGCAGCTCGACCCTGGACCCGGGTTCCCACCCAATCTGTGGGCATCTCCCCGCTCCGTCTCAGACCCGCGGACCCGGGCTAACTGGCTGTCTTCCCCCTCAGCGCCCACCGCACCTGTGCCCCCCGCAGCTCTCGCTCGTGGAAGTCGGTGCCACTCACACGGGCCCTGGCCTCATATGCGCCTGTCACCTCTGACCCGCACCCCCTCCCCAATCCACCCCCGAGGCCTCACCCCCGCTTCTGTCTCAGCCCCTGGCCGCCGCCCCCCCACCTCCCCTCGGGCCCCCAAGTCCTCACCAGAGGCAGCTTTCAGGACGGCGGCTCCGGACTCCACCCTTGGCTGGAGAGGAGTTCTGCGGAGACAAGGGGACGTGCAAACCCCCAGCTTCTCCCCCGGCTCCTGCCTCACCTCTGGCCCCGTCGTCCTCCTGGCCCCCCACCACGTGTCCTTCCCGTCCGCTGTCTGGGGGTCACTGGAAGTCCCCAACAGTCATATGATGGCCGAGTCCTCTGTCTCCGTCTCCCGCCACCCCCTTCACCAAACATGCCCTTCAGACCCCAGCCCGATGCCACCTCCTCCAGGAAGTCCCCTCCCTGGCGTCCAGGGCAGGCCAGTCGATGACGGCCGGCTTCCTCCTCTCGCCAGCCCGCTCTGGGACCAGGAGCCCCCCGTAAACACGAGCCCAGTCTCACTGTCCACTGTCTCCAGTGCCTAGCAACCGGCTGGCCAGTCTCCACCCTGCCCTCCGAGGTCCCTGAGGAGCAGCGCCGCGCCGCCCCGCCCCCGAGAGGCCTCCAGGGTCCCACACACTGCGCTTCGGCCTCTGGCCAGCCTGTGCCCACCTCTCCCTCATTCAGGGTGGGTGGCCTGGGGGCCGGGTCGGGGACAGAGGGACTCCGGGCACACCGGCAAACGTCACGGGAGCATGGGATGCTGGCGCGGCCACCGAGCGGCCCTTTCCTCAGATGCCCGTGTCCGCTGCACTCAGAACACCGAAGCTTCAGGAAGAGCCCCGCCCACCGCCTGCACCAGCCAAGGCTGCCAACGACCCCCACACCCCGAGGAAACAGTGTGACCGAGGGAACTGGGGTGCACCCTGCAGACAAGGCGCAGCTGAAAACCAGACGGAGCCGGGCGGCAGAGGCGGGGGCCTCTGCTCCTGTCCGTGGCTGGTGCAGCTCGGAGTGGGGTGGGGGGGCGGGGGGGCGGGCCGTTGCTGCGGGCCAGGCCGCGCACTTCGACAAGCCAGTTAATGACGCCGGCGCGGATGGGGCGGGGCCAGGGGGGGCCGCGGTGCCGGCAGCACCCACTCGCGGCCTCTGCAAACAGCTCCTCCCCAACGTGGAGAGGCGAAGAGTGCGAGGCAGGTTGCAAACACGCACACGGAACTGCACGTCCGCACACACGCATGCACACGCCGCGGCAGAGACCCGGAGACCGCCTGCCTGGCAGCTTACGGCCGGCCCCTCCGGGCGCCGGAAACTCGGGGAGCGCCGCGCGCTCACCCCGGCCGCTCTGGGCCGCGGCCCTGCAGCAGCCGCCTGTGTCTGCCCGTTAAATCCTCATCATTCTCCACTTGGGACGACGGCAGAGAGGCCCCGCCCTGGGGCTGAGGGAGCCTCTTGTTTATTCCAGGGAATCGGACTCCACGTGCGGGGAGGGGGGGCTCCGGGGCGCGGAGGCAAGCTCGTGGCTCGAGTGGGGCCGTGTGGTCCGCACACGTCGGCCCAGGGCTGATGCCCAGCCGGAGGGGACACGGCCTCTAGGAGCAGGGACGTTCGTCCTGTCCCGGGCACGGCACTCCCGGTGGCACCTGCCTCGGCAGGAAGCTGCTGACGGGGCCCACAGCCAAGTGCTGGCTCCCAGCGTCAGGAGTCGGGCAGAACAGCCACGGGAGTTAATGGCCGGGGGCCGCCCCTCGTCTGAGAGATCCCCTCTAACGGCCCCTGCGGCCCCAAGGAAGCACCGACCGGGGCGGGCCGGGCCCCGGGCACACTGCTTTCGTCACCTTTCTCCAGTGAGCAGACGGGTCCAGAGTGAAGGAGCCCCCCCCTGCCCTGGCCCCACGAGGGGGAGGGGCTGCAGCTCAGGTGGGGCCCAGGCGTGTCTGACCCTTCCCCTCGAGGGGCTCCAGACCGAGGGCAGGGAGGATGGGTGCCCGGGTGGCCTGTGGGTGCACAGCGCCCTCGCCCGCTCCGCAGCACCTGCAGCGGCAGCCGCACGTGGGCGGTGAGCGGCTCCCCGCCGGCTGGGCCCTGCGCTGGCCCGTGCGCTCACTCACTCACTGGCTCACTGGTCCAGCGGGCTGCCCAGTGCCCGCTCCCTGCCAGGGGCCATGGTTTCTCCAGGGGCGCCAGCCCGCCGGCCTCTTAAAACACACCCCTGGAGTTTCAGCCCTCCGGATTGAGGCACGGCATGGCCAAGAATACCCCCCAAAATGTCAGGGGTGTGGGCGGCGTGGCCGTCGAATGTGCATTTCCAGGACCCTCACGGCCTCCGCGGGGGGCACAGGAACCACGCCGGTGATGGAAGGAGGGGAAGGACCACGTTGTGTGAGGGTGGAGGTGGCTTTGCCCCACCGCCCAGGTCCTCCGATGGCAGAAGCTGATGGGAAGGCTGTCGGGGGCTCTGCCTGGTGGACCCCCCGCAGGGGCGCCTGCGGAGGAGACCAGGGAACTGGACAGAAAGGGGGCAGGCGCCGGACTCTGGCCTCGCCCCCCACAGGTGCCTCCCCCCAGCCCAGACTCACAACTATGCCTTCACGGGGGAGGGGCATCCTGGTGCCCGAAGACCCAAGAGCCCCACGGCCACCTCCTGCCCACCCCAGTCCAGCCTTGTCTCGCCAGCTCCCACCTGACTGTTCACAGGGGGAAACGGCCCACGTGCTTCCAAGCCTGTCCCGCGCCCCAAGCCCGGAGAGCAGCCCCAGAGACCCCCAGGGCAGAGGGGCAGGGCCAGCCCCCCAGCACCCACCCTCGAATCCGCCAGGGCTGACAGCTTTTCCAGGTAAGGTCCTTTTCTCTCCCTGGTCCCCTGGGCAGAGGGTGGCTGGGAACCAGGGGGCCCTCCCTGGGGCCAAGGTGCACCCCAAGGAAAGAGCCCGGGGTCGTCCACCAAGTGGGGCTTTCCCGGGTGGTCGTGGCCATGGCCGGCAGCAAGGCCGGACCCAGTCCAGGGCACCAAGCACTTCTGCTCCCCAAAGCTCCCCCGCCCCCGCGCCCGCCCTGCCTGCAGGCCTGGTTCCCTCACTCCCTGCCCGCCCTGCCCGAGGCCTCCTGCTGTGCTCCGCTCCTTTCCAAGAAAACTCCTCCGGGAGCCAGGTTGACGGGCAGGCCCTGGGCCCCCCCGCCTGGCTCCCGGCCGCCCGCACAGCCAGCCCGGACAGGGCGGGACGCCCCAGTGGGACTGGGCCAGCCCCGTCCACAGTTGAGGAGGGGTCGATTCCAGGGCCCCCCGGGGCCAGGCCAGGAACAGCCCCGGGTGGGCGGTGGGGGCCTCCACGGCCCCTGCCCACGTTTCCCCGGCTTTGAGCCCAGCTCTGGAACGCAAGTGTGGGCAGGGACGGGGGCCTGCACACCAGGCCAAGAGCCACACCTGTGTCCCGTGCCACAGGCCTCTCTCTCAGCTGCACTGGGGACAAGAACCCAGAGCTACCGATGCCCCGAAAGGGCTCAGGAGCCCCTGCGGCTACTCACACCACCGAGCCGTCCCTGAGGGGCAGGGGGAGGAGGGACAGGCCCGTCTGCAGGCCTTGGGCATGTCGGTGGGTCCAACCCGCAGACCTGGCCATGGCAGGCCAGGCACCCAGGACACACGCCGGCGGGCTCCCGAGCGCCCCAACCTCTGGGCCTCACTGTACAGCTCTGGGGGCGGCCCCGGGGGTGGGAGGAAGCACCCTGTTCAGGCTCGGACGGGGCTGGGGGGCTGGTCTACCTGGTCCTCTAAGTGGCCGGGAATCCCCCGAGCTGGGGGCGGGGCCCGGGAGGCACCCGTCTCATGTGACTGTTGGAGGAGGCAGATCTCAACAGGGAAACACGGGGAAAAACAAACAAGCAAGCCCCGGCCCCACGGTAGCTGCGCCACCACGACGAATCTTGGCCGTCGGCCTCGGTTAGACACCCCAGGGTGTCTCCTCCGGGAGCAGACGGGGCTGCTTCCCGAGGGCCCGCCGCCCTCCCCAGTGGCCTGGCAGGCAGAGCCGGGGGCCGGAACCTCTCGGCCTTCCTTCCATTGGCAAGCGGTCACCGCCAGCCCTCCCCGAAGGCCCTGGAGCCGCAGCCGCCCCCCAGCCCCGGGGACAGGGACCCCCACGCGCCGCCAGTCCCCCCGAAGACGAGAGCACAAAAACAAGTTCCCGTCCCGGGGAGGACGCCCGGCGGCACCACCAGATCCGCGAGATTCTTTTCATCTTTGTTTTGATGGGTGAAGTTCAATGCCAGAATATTTGGCTTGTGAGTCACGCTCATTACGGCCGGGGTGGCTGAGGGAGGGCGGGCGGGCGGGCGGCACCGGGAAGAACAGCAGAAAGAAGCATCTTCCCAAGCAGCTGGGCTGGGCTGGCTCCCAGGACGGGGAGCTGCCGCCGCCACCACAGGCAGGGGGTGCCCGCGCCCTCCCCGGGGCCACGTCAGCTCTCTCAGCACCCCCACCTGCAAGGCGCCCCTCGTGGCCTGGCTGCACCTGCCTCGGATGGGGGGGGCGGCAGCAGCATCCTCCGGCGGGCAGAGCCCACCCAGGACCTGCTGTCTCCCTGACCTGCTGGCTCCCGGGGGCACTTGGCTCGGCTTCTCCAGAGGCTCACGGTGGAGCGAGGAGGAGAGAGTGCCAGAGGAGGGCGCTGGGGTCCCCGGGGAGCAGAGCCCGGCCGTCCCTCCTGCTCGGCACTCTCTCTGGGGGCAGCGGGGGGGGGGGGGGGGGGGAGGCGGACACTGGGGAGCAAGAAGCTCGGGGCCCCGGCCTCAGCTCGCCCGGCTGTGCGTCCTCGTCCGGGAGCAGGTCCCAGCCCTTCCCTGGGCGCAGGGGTGCGAGGCTGCGTCCCCGGTCCCCATCCACCGCCCCCGGGCCACACGTGAGCCCCTCTGAGCTTCTCGGGGCTGGAAGCGCCGTGACTGGGACCGTTCACAGTTGCCATTTGCTCTGGGCCTGCTTGCGGGTCACACACACACACTCACACTCACTCACACCCACGGCTGCCATTATTTTTGTCACCGCAGTTACTGCCGGGGTCATCCTCTCAGCTCTCGGGGCCGGAGGGAGAGTGGGGAGGAGGGCGGGGGCGGGGGGCAGGTCAACCCTCTGTGCCCCCCACCATCTCCCTTGCACCTGCATTTTCTCCCTCCTCTCCCGTGGGCAGGGCCGCTGGGCAGGCCTTGGAAGGAGGCCCTTCCTGGCCACGGCAGGCCTCTCCCTGTAGCACACGCCACGGGCAAGTGCGTCTGTTTGTGGCCTTGCCCGTGGGCTGACTGCGCGCTTTCCCGCGCTATAAAAAGGAAGGCCTCGCGGCCTCTGAGGACCTCACGGCCTCCCCCTGGGACCCGGGACTTGGCTAGCGGTTGAGAACTGGGTTTCTCAGGACGCCCATTTTCAAAGCTCCGAGTGTGCCCGGCTGCCGGCGTCCTCGGGAACTAAGTGGCAGAGAGACAGAACGGAGCCCCAGCGCGGCGGCCGCCGCCTCCCTGTTCCGGTGGGCCGGGAGGGCTGCGGGTGTCCACGGCGCACACACAGGGCTGCCCAGGAATCGGCACGGCGGGGCCCGGGGGGGCAGGGCGCGGGTGGCCAGGACAGGTGGGGCGCACCCCTGCCCCCGTGGGGCGCCCCGGAAGAGCGGGGTCGGCACACAGAGGCATGTGCCACCCGGGGGCTCGAGGGCGGCTCAGGGACTCGGCCCCAGACCAGGGGCCGCTCTGGGCAGTGTGGACAGCAGCAGGGGTGCCCCTGGGAAAGGGACATCGCTGCCCCCTCTCCAGGCTGGACCCCTCCAGGAACACCGAGACTCGAGCTGGCGTCTCCTGGCCTGCGCGGGGTCCTCGTGGGCCACAGGCAGGACCGGGCACGCCTGGCTGCCAGCTGATCCGGGCAGGGCAGGGGGGCTCCCCACAGGTGCGGAGGGGCCGCGGGTCCTGCTCCTGTTCCTTGCACACCCTCAGAACAGCGCCAGACAAGAGGGAAGCAAGAGAGACGCCCCACAAAACACAGGGACAGAGGTCCCGTCGCTCCTGACCGTGTCCGTCTGCCACAGAGCCCCTGCCCCCAAGTCACAGAGGGAGCCCGAGGTCAGCCCCCCCCCCCCACCCTGCCGCCTACTGCGGCAGGGAGAATCGAGGATGGGCACGAACCCTTCCCGCCGCCGCTCCCAGCCTTTCTGCCCCTTTGCCACGGTGCCACCCGGGGCCCCTCCCACTGGGCTCCTGGCCCGCCGGCAGCTAAGGTGTCTGCTCGGCTCTGGCGCTCAGGCTGAAGCCGCGAGAAGCGGCGGGGCAGCGCCGGGTCCCACCCGGCCGGGTCCCCGCCCGGCCACCTACCTCCAGCCGGCGTCCTCCCCTGGGCCTCCGGGCTCTCCCAGCACCGCCTCCTACAGCATCTCCCCGCAGCAGAGCCGCCCCCGGGCCGGGCCGGGGAGGAACAGGCTTGTCGAGGGAGCCAGAGCCGGGAAGGAGGAAAAAGCCCTCCGGGGAGCAGGCTGGGAGAGGGGGGGACCAGTGCAGGCAGCAGCCAGTCCCGTCCCGCACCTCGGTCTCCTCTGCTCCAAGTTCTCTCCCTCTCTCGCTCTCCCTCTCTCCCTCTCTGGCCAGAAGCGGAAACAGGGTTTCTCGAAAGTAAAGGAAGAGCTGGAGCAAGCAGGACGGCCGCGCGGGGAGCAGAGCCCAGCCAGATGTGAGCGGCCGCCGGGCCTCCGATGCCCCCAGTGCATTCCCTCCAAACAGCAGCCGCCCCGGGTTAACTGTGTGTGTGCCCGGGGGCAGGGAGGGCCGCGCCGTCCTCCTCCTGGACCCCTGCCCCCGGGGAGCCGGCCCGGGGCTGGGACGGGGGTGGCCACTCTGAGTGCCTGGAAGTCTGCCCCGGGGGTGGGGGTGGCTGGGAGCCCAGGACAAGCAGGGCAGCGAGCCCCTAGTCGCCTGCTAGCAGGGGGTCAGGGTTCGAGGAGCTCGGGGGGCATGTGCAGCCCACTGGGGTGGGTCGAGTCCCTCGGCGGTGGCTGACCTGAGGCACGCCTTCGGTGAGGGCCACCCCCTGGGGTCCGGGGGCCCCAGAAGGTTTGGGGACGTCTGCGAGCTCCGGAAGCAGAGTGGGGAGTCGTCGCAGGTGTGCCCTGGGACAGCGATGGTCGTGGCTTCTGCCAGCTCCCGGGGTTGGAAACCCCGAGGTTGGAAACCCCTCGCTGGGGGGGGGGGGCGGGCTTCCCGGAGCTCAGTGTGTGTGTTGCTGGGGGGGGTGCGGGGGGGACAGGAAGGACAGCAGCGTTTCTCAGTGTCATTCCTTGAGAGGAGAATGGGACGTCCTGTCCGTCTTACACTCGAGTTCTTCCTCAGAGAGTCCCTCGGCCCCACCTCGCCGCCCCCTCGCTGCCCCCGAGTTCCCGGGGACTGCGCCCCCCACCGGGCTTGTCTCCACCCCCCAAACTGAGCCAGGCCACCGGCTTGTTCTGGCTTCTTAGCCTGTCACGAGAAGAGATAGGATCTGGCCAGAGAAGCAAAGCTCTGGTGTGATAACAGTTCTCTTTCTTTGCTGCTTCTTTCTAAGCCCTCGCTCCCGCCCCCTCCCCCACCCACTCTGACGTCACACCTGCCCTTTCTGTTTCCTCGTCACTCCTCCACTCAGGGCCTCTCCCTCTGGCTACACCTGGACGGGACGGAGAGCCTGGGACGCTGGTTTGGGATGTTTGGGGCAAAACAAAGAGTCTGCGGCTCCCTCCCCCGCCCTGGAACACCCTTCCCGCCTCTGCTCCCCCCAGGAAATCTAAAGCGGGGTACACGGGGGGCTCTCCCATTCCCGACACCCCCAGGCACCCCTTCCTGCCAGGGCAGGCTGAGTGAGAACAGGGGAATGGGAGAAGAGGGGGCGTTCTGGACACGGTGCAGCCCGTGAGAGCCCCGTGGCCGCCCCAGGGGGACCCAGCAGCTGCCCCGCTCGTGGCAGCAAAGGGAGAACCACTCCCATCCCGAGCCGTCTGGCCAAGTTCACGGGCTCGCCGACACGACGAAGCAGCCGCGAGACCATCAGAGACACTGTTTCAGATGCGTTAGAAAGTCTTTGCTCCTGGCCTCTGGCCCGTGTCTGAGGCCCGGCCGGACTTTCGTCCCTGGTCGACTGGGGGCAAAACCCAGGAAACCCGTCCACACGGGGAAACCCGGAGACAAGCCCGTCTGTGCCCCGGGCACGGCACAGGCCCTGGCCTTCCCCTGGGGCCCTGTCCCCAAAGGGCCTTGGCAGCGGGAGGCCAGGGGACGGACACCACAGAGAAGCAGGACCTTTGTCCCCGGACGCTGGAGGATCCTCCGCCAGGAAGCTTGCATTTCCTGTGCTGGGGTCAGAAGCAGCCACTCTCTCACAGCCCGGGTCACACCATTGCATCCAATTTGTTTGTGCCAAGTTTCTGGGGGGAAACTAGGGTGTCAGAGCTTTTCATATTTGGGGGGTTCGGAGGCGGGGGTGTCCAAGCTTTGGGCACCCCGGGGCCACCCTGGAAGAAGAAGAGTTGTCTTGGGCCACACATTAAATAGATTGTGACATGTCATCACCAAAAACAAATCTCATAAAGTTTTAAGTAAATTTACGGTTTTCTGTTGGGCCGCGTGGGGCCCGAGGGCTACAGGTCGGATGCCCCCCGTGGGGGGGGGGGATCCTGAAACCGTAAATGCTCCCGCCGCCCCGGAGGAGGGGTTGGCGGACCCCAGACAAAGCGCCAGCGTGCCGCTGTGATCATCTTCACCGTTAGTGCCCTCTTCTCCCCTCCCTCCGCTGGAGCGCAGCCCCCCCACGCCCAAGAGATTAGAGGCAGGGTCCCCGGCTGTCCTGCAGCGGAGACTGGGGGGGAGCGAAGTGGGGCTCCCCAGGGCATCCAGGTGAGCCAGGGGGCTGGGGGGCGTGGGAAGCCGGAGGGCAGAGAGGGGCCAGGCCCGCCCCGGAGGAATGCAAGCCAGCCTTCCGGGAAGGAAATATAAAATGCGTCGCCCGAAGGCAGAGCTGGCCAGGTCCCTAAACGCCCTCTGTCATCAACCCCATTTGCTGCTTTGACATGGCGAGCAGGGAAGATGGGACATTTCGCCGGCCACAGGCGGCCTTGCGGACCGCTGGGTTCCCTTCCGCGGCCGGGCCGCGGCGCCGCCCAGCGCCGGGGGCGAATGTTCTGGGTTCAGCAAAAATCTTCCCCTTGGACGGAGTCCTGACCAGCAGTAGGACAGGAGTCATGGCAAAACGAAGCAAAACAAACAGCAACAGCAAGGGCTGAGCCCAGCGCAGGGCCCGGGGGAGGTTTCATCAGCCTGGGCCGGGTGGGAGGCCCGGGCTCACCAGAACGATGAAGGCCCCGCCCCTCCCAGGTCCTTCTTCTGGGCTCCCATAGGGCCGCAGGCCACGCCCGCCCTGCAACTCCCTAGCAGCTCACACCTCCTACCCCAGAGGCCGGGGGCCAACCCCCAGCGTCGCCCCAGTGTTCCCAAGAAAAGGGCGGGACGTAAAACCCCGAGACCCTGGGGGAGAAGGACGTTCCCGGAATCGCGGGGGGAGCGGACACCGTGTCCCTCGGGGCTGCCAGTTCCTTCTCTCTCCCTGGGCACGTCTGTTTTCTGTTCGCTGCAGGAAACTATGTGACCTTGGTCCTAGTCTGGGAGGCCTTCGGTTCCAGATAAGCACCCCCCGACCTCAGCGGCCCTGGGATTTTTCCCGCCGTGACCCCAGCGGCCTGCCCCTTCCCAGCTATTTCGGGCCGGGCTGCCCAGGCGTCCCACAGGGGCACAGGCTGGTATGGCAAACTTCTGGATTCCTTTCTGAAGGGTGGCCACAGGCAGGCCCCAATGGCGGGTCCCACTGCCAAGGGGTGGGGGTGGGGCGGCCTCCGTGGAGCTCCGGAGAGGGAGCCGAGATGGAAACTTGGCAGCCGGGCCCAGCCTCCCTGGCCGCTGGCCCACCCTCGTGGCTCCCGGAGAGCGGTGCCCGCGGCCTCGGAGTTTTGGGGCAGGTGCGGATGGGGGCTGGCGGCGGCAGACACGCGACCGGCTGACGTCCTGCGTTCCCCGCCTCGCACCTGCAGAAGACCCCGCCCGAGGGGCGCCAGGCTGTCCTAGGATGTGCCCTCTGCCTGCTCCACGCGGAGTCGGGCGGCCCCGGGGAGGGCGTGGGGAGGCCACATCTGCAGGCTCACTTCCGCCAGTCGCGGGCTCCCTGCCTCTAATCGGGCCGCGTGGGGTCCGTGCCTCGGTTTCCCCATCTCCCAACGTGTCTGTCCCTCTTTGGGGGAAGTCCTTTTTCGGACTTTCGGTTAAGACCGAGATAGGCAGAGACCGGCGGGTTAGGCAAGGTTTTCCTTAATAAATACAGTGGGAGGGCCCCCTGGTGGACGGCGCGAGGCTAAGCACTGGACCGTGCGGGGAATGAGCCGGCGTGAGTCAGCCAGCGCGTGAATGAGCAACTCCTGCAAAGCATCGTCCGTCTTTCCTGCAGAGCCGCGGACCAGAGCAGGGGACTTCTGGGAGGAGGCGCTGGTGAGGCCTCCCAGGGCGCAAAGAAGACTCGGAGAATGAAAGTCACCGGGAAACCCACGAGTCAATGACTGCCGAGTCACCGTTGACGGTGGGGAGCACATTTCCCAGCCGCGTGACCGGAAGTCGGCCCCCTGCAGGAGGCGACACCCTTGGACAGTCCTCTTCCTCCAGGACTTCGTCCCACAGACAGACTCACAGCTGTGTCTGCACCGCAAGTCCAAGGGCGGGGCCTGAGGCCTTGCCGTAACGCGGAAGGATCGCAGATGCCCTGGAAGGGCATCGCCGGGCGGGGGGGAACGCGGGACAGTCCCTCCATGCGGTGGGACAGCACGCCGCTCCTCAGAGAATGCAGAAGCCCAGGGGGAAACGGCGGGGTGGAACAAGCTGCAACGGGAGGTGAAAAACTACGAACGTTGTTGAAAGACGTGCAAAAAAAAAAAAAAAGACCCGAGAAAACGGAAAGGCAAACTGTGTTCTTGGGTGGGAAGAGCCATGCAAACCTCAGTCCTGGCCCAACCTCCCTCCAGATGGAAAACAATTCCGTTCAAAATCCCAAAAGGCGGGGTGGCCGGGATGTCACCACGTGGGGGGGGGCAGGGGCCTACAACCTGTGAAGGGTTGTCATAAAGAGGTGCTGATGAGGACAGTGGTATTGGAGCAGATAGGAACTATTATACCCACACAGTGTAACCAGAAGCCCCCATGGGGGGGGGGGGCGCATGTCCGGAAACTGAAGCTATTATTAAACTGGCATTGCACGTGTATCGATGGGGAAGGGACGGACTATTCTCCAAACACGGCACGGAGATGTCAGGCATGTGCGGAAGAAGAGATACATGTGACCAAAAATGTAAGAAAGGTACACCCTGCTCCGTGACCCGGCAGCCGGAAGACACCTGGTCTGACAGGCTGGTGAAATGAACACACCTGACATGCACACACCCGATCCTGTGGGGCAGCAGGGTCTCTCCTCCACTGCACACGGTTCTGTTTCATTTTTGCAAAAGTGATTATAGGCGTATGCATTGTTCAGGGTCACAACATTCAGGATTGTGGGCGCTTCTCGGGGTGACAGGCAGTTGGGAGCCAGGAGGAGCACCTGAGAGCTTTCAAGGTCAAAGCGTTCATGTTTCATTTTTTTAAGCTGGAAAGCACATAAAGATTTAGGCATCTTAGCAAATGAAAGTTTGAGTGATTGAAAACAATGGTAGTAATATCTGGTATATGGGTGGAACTCACTTCAGCACGATGGGAAACAGAAGTGAATTTCAAAAGAGGTTTGTCTTCTTCTACATCCCCCCCCCCCCCCCCCCCGTGCAGAACTGTGTGTTGAGCGCATTGCCGTCTGGTTTTGAAAAAGGCGACTTAACATATGCGTTTATGATTTGTTCGTGTGCCACCAAATATCTGTAAGAATAACCGCAAGAAACTAGTAACAGTGACTGCCTCTAGGGAGGGAATGCAGAACAGGGAGGGAGGGCTGTTTCTCACTGTGAGCCATTTACATAATTAGAAATTTTTGTGTGCATCTGCTACTCTAATGAAAGGCTCCCGAGAGAGACCCAGAGATGTTTGCGCGCACGACGGGAGGCTGCTGTGTGACACCCAACACTACTAGGCTTTCCCCCCGAGGTTTCCAACAGGAGCACCACTGCCAGACTTGGGGGTGGGAGGCAGGAATGCCTTTTACCATATTCCATTAAAAAGCTCCAGCGCTGGAGAAACGGGATGAATCAGAGACCCTTATTGGGGAAGGGCTTTGTGGACTGCCAAGTTAGGGGAACTTCCGCCCAGGCCGCTCCAGCGGGTAGACCTGTGCCCTGATCTTGGCTTTCGAGACTGATCAGATTCCGACAAGGGCGCTTGGAAGACCCAAGGGGAAGGGGGTCTCTGACGACGAGGGTGGCAGAAAAGGGCCCAGGCAAGAGGTCCTATAATTTCAGCTACAGGAATGATAACATCCCTCCTGAGTAGTCTTGACCCGTGTCCGGCTCCCCTTTCTGCGTTGCTGACGTCCCTGATCGACGCGGGGTTACCTGCCTGCGGGTAGGCAACGCATAAGTCCCGCCCGCCTGCTCCGACCAGCTCGATGAGCAACAAAAACTACAACTCCCAGCAGGCCCTCCAGCGTCGGGTGCGCAGCCGCAGAGCAGAGGCTGCCGGGAGCGTGTTGCCCGGAGGCGTGGCGAGGGCGCCGGGCGGAAGTCGGCTCCTGCTCGGACCCGGCCCTCCCTGCAGCGAGGCCTCGGCTGTCTGCGGGCCCCGGAGCCAGCCCGCACCGGGTGAGTGACGGCTGCGCCCGTCCGCTGCCGCCCTCCGACCTTGCCGAGTCCCGTGCCCAGCTCCCGCACGACCCCCCTCCATGTGACCCTTAGGGCCCCAGATCCGCAGATCGCCTCTCCCCTCTGACTGCGGTGGGCCGCCCGCCTCTGACTCTGAGGACCCGTCCCCTTCTTCCTACTGGTGGCGGACACCACCCCCTCTGACTTGAGGACTCCCGCGTCCTCTGACCCTGGTGGATTGTGCGGGACACCTAACCCTGAGGACAGCCCTCTGCCGCACCCTCTGATTTCAGCACCCCTCCTGTGACCTGCGCGGGGCGGGGGGCGCCTCCTGCCCCGTTAGCGTGCCCTCCCCTATCCGATGGGCTCTTTGCATACCTGCAGCAGCCCAGCCGTCCTCTCCTGTCCCTCAGCACAGCCCACTTCCCTTCCTTTGGCACCCAGACTGCTCTCCCCCTCCGCCTGGTTGGGGTCCTCTCATCCCTGGGGACCAGCACCTCCTTGCTCACCTCGCTCCTTGGAGCCTTTCTTCGTCCTCCCCTCGCCTTGGCGGGCCCCTCGCACCTGCGGTCACTCTCCTGTCTCCCAAGCACTACCTAGGACCCCCCAGGAGAGCAGTGTCCCTTTGCACACCAGCCCCTTTTCTTGTTCCTGCCTCTCAGTGTGTGCTTGGCGGCTTTTCTGCTACGTTCTCGGCAAAGCCTGCGTTTGGGAGCACGCCTGCTGGCGTGCACGGGTCCGGCCGGCTCTCCAGGGTCAGGGCCGGCACCTGACTGGAGCGCCGCCACACGGCAGGGGGCGTGGAGAGGAAGCGGCGCTGCGGCCCTGCGGGAGCTGAGGGCTGCAGCCTCTCCTTCCACTGCCTTTGGGGGTCTTCCCAGGCTGCGCTGCAGACGCTCTGCCAGCCCCCAGTCCCACCCGCAGGCCTCTCAGTGGAAGGAAAAGTCCGGGCCGAGCCTGTGGACGAGGTGGGGCTTCTTCCAGAGCAGCCAGTAACCTTCCCGGGGCCCCTCCCTCCTGGCCTCAATGAGCCTTCTATTTAGGCCCTGCCCGCCTGCCGGCAGGCACGTTAGCCAGCCAGCCTGCTCCCCTCCGGACTTCCTAGAGGTGTCCTGTCCCCGGGCAGCCCAGCGCGTCCCCTGGGGGAGCACGAGGTGGAGCGTGGCTGGTCCAGGCACCGTCAGAGCCCCCGCAGGGCCTGCGGACAGGGCCTCCTCTCCTCACTCTGCCCTTGTCCAGGCCCACCTGACCCCTCGGGCGATGTTCTGTCCATCACAGGGCGGTGCAGGAAGTCAGGTTCCGGGTGTACTGATGCCACCTCGTGACCCCACGTGACCCCCACTGGAGGTGCAAACCCGGTCACGGGGGACATGCATGGATGTCTCCCGTGCACTGCAAGTCTCCTTTCTCCCCCCAGAGCTGCACCCCAAGGGTGCAGCACTTCACGCCCTGCTCTTGGAGCAACTCAGTCCGTGTGTTGGTTTGAGCTGCTGGTCCTGAGGGCGTGGGCGGCCGGCCCCACCGTGCACCTAGTCGGCCGGGGCTCCGAGCCCCGAGGAGCGAGAAGAGACCTGGGCACGGTGGACGCAGGGCTTGCTCTGGCACTGTCCGCCCCCCGCTGGCTGGAGGTGGCCTTTGGGGTGGGCTCTCGGGTTCCCACAAGTGCACTTGGTCCCCTTCCTCTGAGTCCCCGGCCAGCAGTGTGGTGATCGTCATGGCAACCGTACGGGGACGGCTGTGAACGCGTGTTTTCTCTTTCAAAACCAGACTCTCTCAGCTCTGGGGCGGGGCGGGGGGGGGGGGAGGGCGCAGGGCCCCGAGGGTGCAGACGTGCAGTCGGCGTGAAGACAAGGAAGGGTTGCCCTGTCGCGTGGACTTCTGTGGAACGGCGTCCGGGACCCTGGGGTGGGGGGGGACGCGGTTATTCTTTCCCTCCGTTAACTCGCTGAACCGTGGGGATTTCTGGAAAGCTCCTAGTGAATGCCCACGTTAAGGGGATTTAAAACTGTTATAGTGATTGTTTAGGACTCTGATGTTGATTTAGACTGAGACGGTTGCTAGGGAAGGGCAAAAATCTGGAAACTGGAGAAATCTGTCTGGGAAGGTGCTGGGGTTCTCTGCCCTCGCCTTTCCCTCGACCCCCGCCTGCTTGTCTGCTCTGAGTGCCGGCGGGAAACGGAACTCACAGCCCCAGGCTCCCAAGCAGTGGGGTGGGCTGCAGGAGACGAGGCCGGAGTGGGGCCCGAGACGGGCCGCGAGCGTGCGTGGGGCAGGCCAGGTCCTGGGTGACAGCGTGGGTATGAGTGTGAGGCTGGTGCCCCTGGGGAGCAGCCCCCAGGGGCCCCTGTGTCCCTGGAGCCCGGCGCTGCCTGCGGGAGCAGCCCCGATTCGGGCTGATGGTGGGGTGTTCACACCCTCTGTTTCCGGCTCCAGAAAACAAGCCCAGCGGTGGGTGCCGCCATTCGGGGTGGCACATTCAGCCAGGAGGGCGGCCGTTCTGCCGAAAGTCCTCTGGGTGCAGCGCCGACGCTGCGGACAGGGCCCTGCCCGGACGGCACAGTGAGTCCTGAGACTCTGCCGCCCACCCGCCCGCCCTGACGCAGCTGCACTGGGAGCACTGGGGCCCCGGGGAGAGGGGGAGGTTCTCTCCCTGTCCCCACGACCTCCACGTCCTACCCCCACAATCTGCAGATATGTCACACAGCAAAGGGGGGTTACGGGAGCAGCCGGAATTCAGGGTGCCCATCAGCAGACCTTCAAACAGGGAGATGGCTCTGCATTGCTCGGGAACGCCCAGCGTGACCCCAGGGAGCTCACAGGGGGAGAGGGAGGCTGAGGGGCAAGGGCAGGAGGCCCTGAGAGACACTGGATGGCTGGCTTGCGGTGGGGGTCGGGCGGGGGCCCAGGAACGGGGCGGCTGCTGGGAGCTGGAAACAGCAGGAACGTGGGTCCTCCCCGTGAGAGTTGGAAGGACTGGCCCTTGCTTTCAGCCCAGGGAGACCCATGCAGGCTGCCATCCCACGGGGCTGCCCAGTGACCTGCCGGCCAAGCTGCCAGAGGTGCAGTGGTGTCGCCTCAGTGACAGAAAACTAACACAGGCCTCGTTGACTCAGAAACAGGGCTGAGAAAGGTTTTTTAAAAGATTTTATTTATTTATTTTTAGACAGAGGGGAAGGGAAGGAGAAAGGGAGGGAAACATCAATGTGTGGTTGCCTCTCGTGCACCCCCTACTGGGGACCCAGCCTGCAACACAGGCCTGTGTCCTGACTGGGAATCGAACCTAAGACCCTTTGGTTCACAGGCCAGCACTCAACCCACTGAGCCACACCAGCTAGGCCGCCCTGAACCGGCTCTGACTCGATTGGATGAGCGGAGCACGCCTGCTGCAGGCCGAGTGAGGGGCGGGTGGGGGGGAAGGGTTCGGCGGGACCCCGAGAGCATTCCCGGGCACTGGCCATGGCCTGGGCCTCCCGGGAGTCCTGGAGGTCATGGGGTCGGGCTCTCTGCTTTCTGATCGGGAAGCGAGCACCTGGGCAGCGCGCTCAGCCGGGACCACAGCCAGGACCACGGCTGGGACGCCTGCCTTCTGCAGGGGCGGCCGCACTGTGCACTGTGCACCCGGGGGAAGGAGGGCGCTGCTCTGCGGGAGGGCGGCCCATCCCGGAGGCAGGGGAGGCAGGGAACTTGGGGTAGGGGGCTCCCTCCCTCCCTCCCTTCTGTGCTCCCCGCCCCGCCCTCCCGGATCCTGGAGGGGCGGAGCCCCGTGAGCCTGTTTGCTCTGCCACCTGTGCAGACCGCTCCTGAAGGCAGCCCAGAGGCCGCCCTCCTGCTGTGGGCGGCTGGGAGCGCTGTCCCCTCTGGTCGGAGCCTTGGGTGGAGTGGTGGTGGCAGGCCCGAGGATGGCCCGGGAAGGTAGGCGTGTCTGAGGCTGTCTGTAACTGAAGGTGGAGGGGCTGCCCCGCCCCCCACCCCGGGTCTGGGAACCTCCGGGGAGCGGAGCCGACAGACAGCCTGCGCACCCGGCGGCTCCGTGAGGAAGCGCTGGTTGGATGGGGGCCAGGGACACGCGGGTGTCAGCCGCCGTGCTTGGGACAGACCACCCTAAAAAGTGGGAGGGGATTAGGAATGGAGCCTTGGAGGGGCGCGTCCTCCTGTCTCCCCGGGGTCCCTCCTCCCAGGGGGGTGGCCCCGCAGTGCAGCTGCTGGAGAAGGGAGCCCCCGCGGGGAGCCGGGCCCTAGAGACCTCCCCTGTGCAGCCTCCCCTGGCTGCCTGCGAACCCGGGACGCTTTAGGGGAGCACCCTGGCCCTCCTGTTCCTGCCGACAGTCACGGCAGCAAAGCGGGTGCCGGACCCGAGGAGTGTGGGCGAGGTCGGGCCCACTGACGGGCCGGCTCTGTCCCTTCCGCCTCCCCCCAGCCCCGCCCCGCTCTGCTGGGGGCGTGGCCGGCAGGTTCTGCTTCTGCATGCTGTGTTCCAAGTAAAAGCACCTGCGCCCCCTCTACCCCCGGCCTCCCGCGGGCAGCGCCCCGCCTGCTGTAGGTGGGTGTGGAGCCGGCGTGGGGCCGTGGGCACCCCACTGGAGATCTCCTGTCCCACAGAGTTGGAGTCAGGCCTGGGGCACAGCCCGGAGGGCAGGTGTTGGGGAGGCGGGGTTAGAGGGCTTCCTGGAGGCACAGGGAGCCTCGTTGTCCCCTGTCCCCAAGCCGCCCTTCTTTGCTTTAGCAAACAGAAGGGGACCGCCCCGTGTCCCGCCCCCTGCGGGCCCTGACCCCAGGAGCTCAGAGTCCACAGGGAGTGGCGGCAGCTGTCACAGAGCCGTGTCCCCAACAGAGGCCCCGAGCCCAGGGCCGTCCCCCGGGCCAGAGGGGCGGTGTCAGCAGGGCTGTGCTCCCTCCGGAGGCTCTGGGGGACGGCGAGTCCCTGCCGCTGCCGCTTCCAGGGCCCCGGTGCTGCTGGCCGGTGGCGCATCCCCGTGATCTCCGCCTCCGTGGTCACCTGCCTTCTCCTCCTCTGCCACCACACATCCCTCGGCCTCCTGACTGTGGCTGCGGCCACCTGTGACTGCGGTCAGGGCCACAGGGCAGCCTCCCCATCTTGGGAGCCTTAACTTGTGGCCTCTGCAAAGCTCTGCTGCCCTGTAAGGGTCCAGCGCCCAACACCTTCAGGGCCAGGGCCAGCTCCCACGGGAGGGAGCTCGGGGTGGGGGGCCACCAGGGAGGGGTGGCAGGGCGGGGGTGGCACGCAGGGCATCACCACCCTGGTCCTGTCCTCACCGCTGGCAGGAGATGCAGTGGGACCCTGAGGGACTGCCCTGAGGGTCCCGGGCACAGGCCTGTCGGCTGTCCTCTGCAGAGGGGTGCTCCTCCGGGTGGTGGGGGGGATGGGTGCCAGGCTGTAGTCACACAGTCACGAGTCTCAGGTCGTCCACAGCGGTTCCTGGCCTGCTGGGACCAAGCAGGCAGAGAGGTGGTCAGGAGGGGAGAGGGAGTCGCCAGGCAGGGAGGACGACATGTCACAGTGTTGACAGTTGGGGCCTGGGGCTGGGTCCGGGCCATGGGTTTCTGTGGGGTGAAGGCTGGCGCAGGGACGGGCAGTCGGGCTGAGGAGGAACAGGTGGGTCCTGAGCGCCCCCTGCCCACCCGGCGACAGACAGGCTTGTGAGTCAGCCCTGCCGGAGAGCTGCGTGGAGTGGGAGTCCTGGCGGAGCGTGGGGAAGGGGTGGGGACACACCTGGAGGCCTTGCGGGGGACTCTTTCTGAGGTGCTGACATTTTTAGAAACCCCGAGAGGGAGGGTGAGGAAGCTGAGTGGGCAGGTGAGTGAGCCCTGGAGGTTGGGGGGGACAGGGGCTGGCTCACTGGGGAGTGGTGAGGTCTCGGGGGGGGGGGGGGTGTGGGCCCACAGTGACTGAGTCCTGTGGACGCGCCTGGCAGGGTGGTGGCTGCAGGGTGAGCGTGCTCTGCGGCTGTGCAGAGGACCGGTGGGGCGGAGCTGTCATTCCCGGGGGCCACCCCCCCTGACGGTGGTGCTGCACTGGGGACCAGCAGGGGGCTGAGCCCAGAGCCAGGCCCAGGGGAGCCACTGTCCTGGGCTCCAGGGCTGTTTGGACTCCGGCCCCTCCGGTCCCGGCATCCGCAGGGAGGTGCCAGGGGACAGGTGCTGCCCAGAGCAGAACCACGCAGGTCTGGCTTGGCCCCGTGTCGCGCCCACACCTGGAGAGCGCAGAGACCTGACGAGGCGGGGCACAGAGCTGGCACCGCTGCACACGGTTGTGGGAGCCGGACGCAGACCATCCAGCCGACATCTGTGCGACAGCTGGGGGTGGTGGGGAGCAGTGACAGGGGCGCGGGGAGGGGTGCAGGGTGCCTCAGGAGCAGACCAAGGGCGGGGAGGACTTCCCAGCTGGGGTGGCACGTGACAGGCACACAGGCCCGCCCCTCGCCGAGACCACAGGGCTCCGGCCCGCAGGCAGAGCTCCTCTGTCGGGCCCCTGTCCCGGCAGCCAGGCAGGGCCGCCGTCGTCCGCTCTGGATGGCGTCTCATCTCGCCGAGAGGGAGTGGACGGGGACATCGCTGGGGTCAGGGCTCAGGTGGGCCGAGGAGGGAACTGTGGCCGCCACGCTGCGGCGGCGCCACTGACGCTGGGCAGGCGGCCCTCCGACCGGCCCCTTCCAGCGCCTGGGAGGTCGCTGTGCCTCCCGGGCGTGACCTCTCTCCCCTCCCTGGGTGCGCAGGTCCCGCCGGCTCCTCCTCCTCCGCACGCCCGCCGGCCCCCCCGCCCCCGGAATGGAGTGAGTCTATGCACACCCTCTGGGTCGGAGTGGGGGGCCTTCCCGTGCTGGCGTCCATGACCAAGTCCGCGGACCCCCGCTTCCGCCCGCGCTGGAGGGTGATCCTGCCGTCGTTCGTGGGCGCCGCCCTCCTCTGGCTGCTGTACGCCCACCGCCCGGCGCCGGGCCGGCCGCCGGCGCCCAGCGCCCCCCACCTGCGGCTCGGCCAGACGCCCGCCGAGCGGTACAATGACACCTACCCCCTGTCCGCACCCCAGAGGGCGCCGGGCGGCACCCGGTACCGCATCGCGCTCATCGCTGACCTGGACACGGAGTCGAAGGCCAAAGAGGAGAACACCTGGTTCAGTTACCTGAAGAAGGGCCACCTGACCCTGTCCGACAGCGGGGACAAGGTGGCCGTGGAGTGGGACAAAGGCCACAGGGTCCTGGAGTCCCACCTGGCGGAAAAGGGGCGGGGCATGGAGCTGTCCGACCTGATCGTCTTCAACGGGAAGCTCTACTCCGTGGACGACCGGACGGGGGTCGTCTACCAGATCGAGGGCACCAAGGCCGTGCCGTGGGTGATCCTGCCTGACGGCGACGGGACCGCGGGCAAAGGTGAGTGGGGCAAAGGTGAGTGGCCTGCGCTGGGTACTGGGCCCGGCGGAGGGGGCGGGGCCTGGCGGAGGGGCGGGGCCAGGCGGGGTGGGGGCGGCTGTCGCTGGCCGGACTGCACATGCGTGGAAAAGGGCGGTGTTCGAGCCGGCCTGTCCTGTCTGCTCTCCGGTCACTGCCTCGAGTGAAGTCCAACACGGTGACCCCTGCCACCCAGGGCGCCAGACCCCACAGGAGCCGGCGAGCGGGGCGACCGGCGGGGTTCTCAGGCCGCCCCCCTCAACCTCGCGTTTGCAGGCTTCAAGGCCGAGTGGCTGGCGGTGAAGGACGAGCATCTCTACGTGGGCGGCCTGGGCAAGGAGTGGACCACCACCACGGGGGAGGTGGTGAACGAGAACCCGGAGTGGGTGAAGGTGGTGGGCTTCCGGGGCAGCGTGGAGCACGAGAACTGGGTGTCTAGCTACAACGCCCTGCGTGCCGCCGCTGGGATCCACCCACCAGGTGAGCGCTGCGGGTCCGGGGCATCAGCAGCCAGACTCCCACCCGCCCCGCCCCCACTCACGGCCCTGCCGTCCGCCTCAGGGGGAGGGGTCACGGCTGTCCTCCAGGGCCAGGACGAGGGGGACAGAGCTCTGGGTTTTCCCGTTGCCTCCCGAGGGTCATGGTTTGCAATATGGAGTCAGGATGTTTGGGGCAACCGGGCCTGCCCTGGGCTTGGGGGGCCGTGACTGAGGACCCCCGCACAGACCCCTCCCCCTCCAGTGGGAGAGCAGAGGCGCTGCCTCTCCAGCTGCGAGGTGGGCTCTTCCTGCCCACCCTGTCCCAGAACGGCCTCGCTGGTCCCCCTGGCACCCTCCCCTGGGCACCCTGCACGCTCTGATCAGTGCCAGGGCAGCGGAAGGACAGACGGACACCTCCTAGGGTGGCTTCTCAGCAGCTCCAGGGGGCGGGGGCCCAGGGGCAGGAGTCCGCGGAGAAGCCTGTAGAGCACACGGGGACCCACGGGAAAGCTAGGTGGTGGGGGCCGACGGTGCCCGCAGGGGCTGGTCCCCACCCGCCGCGGCCCGGGCCCCGCCCTGATGGGCCTGCCCGGCCCCCCCCCCCCCCCCCAGGCTACCTCATCCACGAGTCCGCCTGCTGGAGCGACACGCTGCAGCGCTGGTTCTTCCTGCCGCGCCGCGCCAGCCACGAGCGCTACAGCGAGCGGGACGACGAGCGCAGGGGCACCAACCTGCTGCTGAGCGCCAGCCCGGACTTCAGGGACGTCTCCCTCCGCCGCATCGGCGAGGTCGTGCCCACGCACGGCTTCTCCTCCTTCAAGTTCGTGCCCAACACCGACGACCAGGTCATCGTGGCCCTCAAGTCCGAGGAGGACAGCGGCAACGTCGCCACCTACATCATGGCCTTCACGCTCGACGGGCGCATCCTGCTGCCGGAGACCAAGGTCGGCGGTGTGAAGTTCGAAGGAATAGAATTTATTTAAATTTAAAAATTAAGACATCAGACAAGGCCAAGGGTGGACGGTGGAAGCTACTGTGCACCGGGACTCAGGTTTTATAAAACGCAGAGGGCTGCCCTTTTCTGGCGTGTGTTGGCTCTTTTTCTCTCCCGGAACCGCGAGGCGAGTATCCGGTTCAGAGGCCTCGCCGTCGGGGCCCGGCGCCGCGGCCCGAGTTGGGACTTCCCGGAGCGGGGCGGTCCCCGCAGCTGCACGGCCCCCTGTGCTGCCACCTGGCGGCGGAGGCTGGTCATTGCGGGCACCGCGTTGTGGGCCACGCCCTCCCTCCCGTCTGACCTCCCTCCCTTTTCTCGCCTTTGTTCTCCGGTTCAGTAAACGCTCCTGGGCCCCAGCCGGGGGTGTGGAGCACTGGGCCCCTCTGGGAACACGGCAGGGACTCTCACGTGCACCCGCCCCTCGGGGACTCTGGGCCACCCCCGTGTCCTCCTTCCACCCCAACCTCGGGTGCTGAAGCCCCCCGCCAGCTTGGAGAGGACCCGGTGACCCTGTGGGACGATGATGCAGGGCTGTGAGCGAGGGCGGGCCTCTGGGGACTCGCCCCACCCCCCAGGGTGTCACAGGGTCCCTAGCCCAGCCATCTGTCCCCACGCCTCACAGCAACCAGTCATGATTTCACACGGCTGGTTCCGTGTTCTCCCTCCAGGAGGATTCTCCGGCTCCATAGCTCTTGGAAGTTTGCATTATTAACTTATTTTAATATTAAAGCAATTTCCTTGCGAATAGACGGGAACCGCCACATCTTACCGCACAGAGCGGGGTCCGCGGCTCCCACATCCGCTGCCCACTCGAGGGAGGCGGGGCTGGGCGGCTGCCTGCGGGAAGGCCGGCGTTCGGCACCTGCGCGCCCTCGGCCAGGGGGTGTGAGGATAAGGAAAACAACGTCCCCGAGCCCCAGGGAGAGCCTGGGCCCTGGTGCCTCTGCCCCTCGGCTGGGGATGAGGCTGGCCGGGCCCCGTGCTCTCTGCCCCTGCCCTTCACTTCTCTTATTCCCGCGGGCAGTTTTGGGGCCCCAGGAAACCCCCCTCAGACTCTGGCTCGTTTCGGTTCCTGTGGTCTCCCCAGAGCACATGGGACAGAGGTCAGCCGGGACCCAGGCCAGAGAAGCTGCCATGCCCCCGCGTGGAGAGTGCAGGGTGTCTTCCGGGCCCTGGCTGGGCCATGCGGGTGCCTGCATCATGGAGCCTCCGCTCTGGGGCTTGAACACAGCTGCCGGGAGGGAGCCGGGGGTGGGTCCCCCCCCTCGCACGGCTGGGCCTCACCAGGGTGTGCCTGCCGCCGAGCAGACAGCGAGAGAGCACAGGCCGCGGCGCGGCGAGCGCTGCGTGCGTCTGCGAGTGCGGAGGCGAGATTCGGAGGGTTGGGGGACTTGGGGCAGCCACCAAGCTGAGACTTTTCTGACGCCTTAATGTTGATCCCCTCCGCCACGGCCAGGGCACCCCCCAGGCCCCTGCCTGCCACATTCGCCACAGTGACCGAGATGCCCGAGCTCCTGGCCGGAGCCACTGTCCCGTGAACAGTAAAGCTCGGGGCTGCGAGTCCGGCCTGTGCCCTGCTCTGTGTTGGCCTCCCACCCGGGCTCTGCGGGGCCAGGGGACAGGAGAGACCCGTCGCCGAAGGGCGCCGGGCCTGGGCTCCGTGCTGCGTGCCGCGGAGCCCCTGGGGCAGCCGCCTGCGCGGACCAGGGGAGCCTCCCTGGAAACTGAGTCACCGAGTCCAGCGTTTCCTGGAAAAGGGGGTGCTCTTTGGGCCACCGTGGTTATGAGTGTGGGCTCCGACACCACTCCCGGGTTGCTCTCCTGGCTCGGGCCCTTGCCGGCTGCGTGACTCGGCCAGGCGACCAGACTTCTCAGCCTTGATTCCCTCCTGCGTGGAAGGGGCAGAGCCGTTGGCTGAGGTGGGGAGGACGCAGTGTGCCTCCACACACCCGGGGGTGCTGGGTTGGCGCCACTGCCCCTGGGAGAGCCAGGGGGGGCGGGGCAGCTGGAGCTCTGGGAGCAGGCCGGGAAGGTCTGCTGGGCCAGTGACGGAGCCTCGGGGACCCCGCAGGGAGGGACCGCTGCCCCGGGGGCCTGAGCTGGAGGAGAAATGGCCATCGGGAGGAGGAGACCAGGAGGGAGCAGCGTCACAGAGGCCAATATCCCTGCCTTCCTCCTGTCCCTGAGACCCACTCTGTCCCCGCTCTGCGTCCCCAGAGTCTGGCCCGAGTGAACCTTGCCAAGGGGAGGCGGGGGGGAGCGGGGGAGCCGGGAGCCGACCCCCTGTCCCCGCGGCAGTGCCCTCCGCACTTGCTCCCGGCCCTGGCCCGCTGCCTGGGGTCACGGCTGCAGGCCCCGCACTTGATGAGCAGTCCCTTCCTTTTTTCCCCCCAAGTTAGAAGAGAAACTTTGTTTAGACAGTTACACAGGAAGTGGAAGTGAGCTGCAGAACCAACAACGGACTCGGGAAACAAGTCTCAGAAGCACAAGCAGGGCCCTGGGAGCTTAGGAGAGGGGGCAAGGCCAGGGGTCCAAGCCTGGGGGAAGGAGGGGGCGCGTGTGCCCCCCAGAGAGAAAGCTGCCAACAGCCCCTTCCCTGAAGCCCCCAGGGCCGGCCTGGGTTTAGGGCCTGCAGGGGCCGGCGACACCCGGTGCTACAGGGAAGGCAAGCACGAAGGCCTGGACGGTGTCCCTGGGCTGAGCTGGAGGACCGGGCGTTCCGGGCGGTTCCAGGAACGGGGCACAGAGGCGGGGATGGGAGGGGGGACAGCACTTGGAGTCCCCGGATCTGGAATTGAATCCCGGCACAGGCTCACGCAGGCAGTGACCCGCCCCTACGTGCCCCGGGGCCAGCACGCAGCAAGAACCCCGAACGGCTAACTGCTCCCCGAGTGTCCATCTTGTCCTCTTGCACATTTTAAGTTGGTAAACTTGAAGGTAAATTGTGCCTTCATGAAATCGTTCAGAGAGGTCAGTAAAGCAAAACAGAAACACCTTCACACAGAGAAACCCCCAGCCCGGCGGCTGTGCTGGTGGAACACGCCAAACCCACGGGCAAGAGGCGGTGCCCAGACAACACGGACCTGTCAGGGTTCGGGGCACAGGGGACACTCCCCAGCTCAGTTCCGGGGGGCACCACCGGGCACAGGCGTCCCCAGCAGCAGTGTAGCCCGCCGAGGCCAGCGGCACATGGAGGCGAGAATGCCTCACGACAAGGTGTTATTTATTCCAGAGCGTGAGGCGTGTCTGGAACAATCCAGCCATTGTTAATACAACGAGCAGGTTTGCATGGCATCGGTGTCACCTGGCAGCCGAGGAGCGTGGGCTGGAATGCACACGTGTGAGCAGCGACCACCTCACTGCACTGGTCAGCGGGGGCGGGAGACGCGGCTGAGTGAGCGTGTGTGCTGGGTGGCCGTCACCGTCAAAAATGCCTGAGCAAGTAGAGCGATGAACCCGCATCAGCTTTTGTGTGAAGCTTGAACGGTCCCCAGCGGAAACCGTTCGGCTGACTCAGCAGCCGCAGCCGGGGGGCCGCTGGTGATCGGCAGCTCATCACAACAACATGCCCCCTGTTCATGCATCCCGTCTCAGGCAGAGTTTTTTGGCAAAACATCAAATCACCCAGGTGACTCAGTCCCCCTACAGCCCAGATTCAGTGCCCTGTGACTTCTGGTTTTTTCCAAAACTAAAATCCCCTTTGAAAGGGAAGAGATTTCAGACTGTCGGTGAGATTCAGGAGAATACGACGGGTCAGCTGACGGCGCCTGGGAGAACTTGTGGGAGGTCCCCAGGTGCCCGCTTTGGAGGGGACGGAGGCGTCCTTGTCCTGTGTGCAGTGTGTCTTGTGTCCTGTGTCTTTTTCAGTGAACCTGTCTGTTTCCCACACTGCGTGGCTGGCGCCTTCTGCGCGGCCCTCGCACCCTGTGCATTCTGTGTCCTAAAGCCAATGTGACCGCCATCTTTCCGGCTAAAAAGGAAAACCCATATCATAATCTCAAAAACCACAAGAAAAAAAAAACAAGACAAAATCCAACACACACTCACGACTGAGAAACAAGCAACAACGTCACCGAACTAGGAACAAAGGGAACTCGGTGGGAAACCCTTGGTCCCCGGAGCGGAGCCGTGGCGCGGACACCGGCTCCCCCCACGCCCCCCCCCCCACCTGCCTCTGTTCCGAGACCGTTCCACACCTCGGGGACGTCGTAAAACCGGTGCACGGCCACTTCCTCCGCTCACTCCCCGGCCATCCCACTGCGGGGGAGGGGGGGGCCAGGCCGTGCGACCGGGCAAGACCGAGGATAATCCCTCAGATCCCAGAACAGTCGCACCGTCTTCACTCGCCAGTGGCAGGGTTGGCTGGGTAGAGCAGCCCACGAAACCTTCCAAAAACGACCCCTAGAACGAGCAGCGGTGAGCTTGGCCACGCTGCGGGATGCACCGTGCGCACGCAGAAATTAACTGTGTTGTTTCTGGGTCGCTGCCGTGAGCAGTTGGAAGTGGGAGGTGTTTAACACGATTTCATTGACAGCAGCGCCAGGCGGACACGACACAGCTAGGAACCCAACCAGGGGCGTGCAGACCCCCGTGCCGAAGCTGCGAGACACAGACGGGAGAAACAAAAAGGGTCCGGACGAGCAGAACGCGAGAGCCCGTCCTCGTGGACGGGAGGAGTCTGTTCTGAGGAGGGAGCCAGGTCGGAGGACTTCACTGTCCGACTTCCAGACGCAGCACCACGGGCCGCACGCACAGGCGTGCACGCACACCGAGGGCGCAGGGAGCCGGAGACGGACCCACGCGTGACCTTTGCCCCAAGTGGGTGGGGCCAAGGCGCCTTCGCAGGAGGCCTGGGCCGGCTCTGCTTCGTGTGAGCGGAGACTCACGTCCCCCGGCGCACGCAAAGGTGACTCAGCGTGGACCACGGACCGACGCACGAGAGCTGAAGCCACAAACCCAGAAGGACACGTGCACTGTGTGGCCTGGGGTGGGGCAAGGCGGTCCCGCACGCCAGGGGGGTCTGGGTGGGGGCTCGGAAGGACCTTGTGCCCACCCCAGAGAGCGTGACTCCGTGGTCTGGGCACTGGGCATTCGGAAAACTCCCCGGTGACCATCATGGGTAGACCAGGTTGAGAGCCACTGGGTTTGTGACCTGGGGACATCCTGACCCTTGGGATGCCAAGTGACAGCAGCAAAAGAGGACCCCGACTGCTCGTTTAACCCGGAAGCCGGGGCTTGACCTCGACCACAGGCCGGCTGCACCCAGGGGTGACAGCCTGGGGACCTGGCGTCCCTCCCTCCGGCCCACCCTCACTGGCATGCGCCCCGGGGTTTTTCCACAGGGTGCACAGTCTGGGGCACGGCGGCGTCTGCAGCTCCAGGCCGCCTGCTCCCCGCAGCGCCCCCTCCCTGGGTCTGCAGCTGCCTCTCGCGGGCCGGCTCGGATCCCAGCCCCTCCTGACACCAGCCGTGCAGCCAAGGGGGCTGCAGGGCTCCGACCTGCCCGGCCCAGGTCAGACCGGGGGGAGCCCGGGCCCTCGGGACCACGTGGCCTGGGAGGGAGAGAGCAATGCTCCCCCAAGGGGCAGCCGAGGTGCCGGCTTTCTGTTGCGGGGGAGGGGATGGCGGGAGGTGGACAGGACAGCTCGTGCGCCCTGGGGGTCTGGCCCCGGCCCCGCTGGGGGTGAGACACGGGGACAACAACCCGTGTTGGGGCTGGCAGCACACTCTGCAGAGACGAGCACCGACGGGCCCCCCCGGCCTTTGCTGCACGGGGGGCCCAGCTCCTGGGGGGCGCGCCAGGCCTGGGTGTGCTGTCTCACAGCTTGCCCCCCCCCAAGGCACCGCGCAGCCTCACTGGCCGCAGCCCCTCCCTCCGAGAACTGAGGAGCGTCAGGAGCTTGGAGCGGGGTAGCCTCGCCAGTGAGTGGCCGTCCCAGAGGCGTCCAGCCTGCTGGACTCGACGGGCTCGGTGGGAGCCCACAGCCTCAGCCCCAGAGGCCGCCCTGCCTGCCTCCCCTCTGCTCTGCTTCCTGCCCCTCCTGCCTCCCCCGCCCCGGGCTGGCCCGGCAGGGGGTGGGGGGGGCAACTGTCTGCAGCCTTGCACGGCGGCTGTCAGCCGTCTTGCATCTTGCTCGGGCGTGGAGGCAACCAGACCGCCTCCCTGGGCGGCTGCCAACACCAGCATCCACCAGCGGAGCTGACTGGGGGGAGCGGGTGTGCAGGGCTGGTGGGCCGCCAACCCCAGGAGCAACCTGCGTCACGTGGTTGCTGGTAATCGAAACTAGACTGTTTCCTGACGCGTCCCACGGGCCCCGGCTGCCCCCGGGCTTTCTGGGTTAGAGGACAGTCTGCAGAGGGAGCCTGCAGCAGGGAGGGGGGACCCCGGACCACGGCCCGCACGGCCCGCACGGCCCCGCAGGTGAGCTGTGCCTCTCGCTCTCGGGAAACTCTTCCTCTCCCTGCACCGGGTCACTGGGTGGGGGCCGCGCCGCCGTCGGGTGTGTGGCTCACGGTGCCAGCACGCGGGGGATGCAGCCCCGGTCCGTCTCCCGGACTTGTGCAGGCCGAACCGCCCGGCAGACCAGCCCCTTTCCCTGACCTGCACAGAGGCGCCCTGGGGGCCAGGGGCGGGCAGCCCTGGGGGTCAGGCAGGAACTCCGGCCCCGCCACCCCAAGGCAGCGGCGTCTGCACTCTGTGCGCTGGGTGCTGGGCTGGCCATTTGTCCAGGGCCCTGCGCGCCTGTCCCGGGGGAGTGCAGAGGGCGGCGGACTGTCTGGGCTGCCTGGGGCTGCCAGAGCGTGTCCCAGGACACGGCGCTTGCGGCGCTAACGCCGGGACAGGCCCCGGCACGCCAGACAGCTGGCCCCCTTAGCCCCTGCCATCACCAGCCGAGTGACAGGAGCCGGCGACTGGGCCCCGGCCCATGCGCCTGCAAGGTGGGCCTCACCGGGCAGCTCCCGGAGGTCATGGGAAGGACTCCGAGAGCCACGTGCGTGTGAGCAGTCCTGGCCCGGGGACCGCCACTAACACCCGTGAACCAAGTCGGCGTGCCAGAGGGCCGGGGGGGCTGCCTCAGGGCCACCCACCCACCCACAAGAGCGGCCTCGTCCCCTGCTTGCCGGGCCTCAGAGAGTGGTCCCGGGTCACAGGATTCCCACTGCACCAGAGGACCAGTGCGGGGCTCCGGGAGGGCGGGGGCAGGGAGCGAGCAGGCTGGGGCAGAGAGGGAGCACTCGGGGTAAACCTGGGAGCCCTGCCCTCCCTCACCCGGCTGACCCAGTGGCCTTGGTGGCCCGCAGCCTCTTCCAGCCTCTGCCTCTTGCGGACCCTGACCTCGGCGGTGTCAGAGCCAGGCCCACCACACTGAGCTGGTGGGCTCATCCTCCCGGCCTGCTTTCTGCCCCCACTACACCCCGCCCCAGCCACAGGTCAGAGCCCGCCTCAGCCCCGACCCCCTCGCTCTCCCCCCCTCCACCCGCCAGCCCAGCCTCCTGTCACCCCTGTTGGGTGTCCGTGGCCTCCGCCCTGCTCTCCCTCCCCTCCCTTCTTTATCGGCCCAGAGCTCCCGCCGGGCTTTCCCCGAAGATAGAGCCCTGGCCTGCCCACCCCGCCCGGCCCCCGGCCCCAACAGACAGCCACGCCCAGGGCCTGCTTGTCTGAGATGGGCTCCTCGGTGCTCCATCCGTGCTGCTGCCTGGAGACACTCCCAGCCCACCCCCTCTGTCTGGGCACTTACCCCCCGCCCCCCCGGCCCCGACTCACCCTCCACCGCCCGCCGCCCTCTGCCCCTTCTGCAGCAGCACGAGCACTGGGAGAGGCCGGGCCTGTCTGAGGACCGTCCAGCTCCCGCTCTGTCGCCTCCTCCCCGCCACCGCCTCCCGCTGCCGTGAGAGGGGCTCCCAGGCCAGGCCATGGCGCTCGCTCGGCTCTTCTGGTTGTGGCTGCTGGTCGCAGGGACCCAAGGTGAGCTGAGCCCCTGGCCATCTTCCCGCCCGCCTTGCAGAAGACCCCGTCAGCATGCTGCCTGGCGCTGGTCCCCAGGGTCACCCGGGGCACCCTCTCCTGTTTGACGCCCCAGTTGTCCCAAACCCCGGGGGACTTGAGGTCGGTGCCCTGGACGCCGGTCCACCTGCTCTTCACCCCTGAGGCCTGGAGGCCTTGCCCCTCCCAGTGGACCCGCCGAGGCCTGCTGCGCCCCCCCCCCCCAGCTGGGAATCGCCCGCCCTCTGGCCTGTCCGCTCCGGCAGGGGCAGGCGGGGAGCTGCAGGCAGGGTCCTGGAAGCTCAGCGTGAGGCTGGGACCTCCTTTCTCTCTGCACCTTACTTGGTTTTTCTGGGGAGCCTCTGCCCCCAGCACCCCCATGCGCCTGGGGCAGCCCTTGCCTGGTGTACGGCTGCCCCCAGCTGACCTCTGTGCTCCCCGGGGGCCCTGCAGGCGAGAACGATGGTGACATGCGGCTGGCCGACGGGGACGCCGCCAACCAGGGCCGCGTGGAGATCTTCTACCAAGGCCAGTGGGGGACTGTGTGTGACAACCTGTGGGACCTGCTGGACGCCAGCGTCGTCTGCCGGGCCCTGGGATTCAAGAACGCCACCGAGGCCCTGGGCCGAGCCGCCTTCGGGCCAGGTAGGCCCGCCGGCCCCCGTTCTCCCCAAGCAGCCGGTCCCCCGGGGGTGGGGGGGCCACGAGAAGGGCCCCCTCTCCCTGCACACTGGCAGGCATCCGGCACCGCACGAAGCCGGTGGTGGAAATGGTCCACCGCTCACATGCACCCTGCCCGTAGCCAGGACGAGGCTCCCAGGCGCCTCACTGCAGGGAGCGGCTCGGCCCTGCCCCGAGGCCCAGGAGCTCCACAGCTGGGCCTCTGCCTTCCGGAAGCCACGCACCCCCGGCAGGGAAGTCCGTGGGCCGGGAGGTCGTTGCCACCGGCTCGGCGGCCGTGGGTCTCAACGAAGGGGGGTGACCGAGACTGCCGGTAACTCACTGCCCGTGAGGCGGGCAGACCTCAGCAGGAGGAGGGCCAGCTCACGGCGCGGTGTCGCAGCGGTGACACCACTCGGGGTGTCCCCGGCCTTTCCTCCTCGAAGACCAACGGGGCACAACACGGCACCCGGGGGCTCGGGGCCCGCCCTCCAGCGTCCGTCCTTGCTGCCCCCCCAGGAACCGGCCCTGTCATGCTGGACGAGGTGCAGTGCACGGGCACGGAGCTCTCCCTGGCCAACTGCTCGTCCCTGGGCTGGCTGACGAGCAGGTGCGGGCACAGCCAGGACGCCGGCGTCGTCTGCAGCAACGGTGCGTGCATGCGGGGGGCCCCTGGGGGGTGTCGTGCTGCTCCCTGCCCCTTCGGGGAGCCCTCCGAGCCCCCACACACCCGCACGCGGGTTCTCCAGTGACGCCCGCTCTGCGGGAGAGGGCGGAGAGCCTGCAGAACCCAGCCTCCCAGCCACCAGCCCCCAGGTCTCCCCTGCCCTTCCCAGGACCTGCTCACACACGCCCCACGTCCCCGGACTGTCGGGCAGTGAGCCGCGTCCCAAACACCCAGGTTGTCCACAGATTCAGGCTTCTCGCTCACACCACCGTCCCAGGCCTGTTACGCAGCGCCTCGCCCGCCGGCGGCACGCTGAATGTGCTGGGGCGCTTCTCCACCAGGGGGCGGGGGCGGGGTGGGGGGGAGGCCTGGAGACAGACAGCCCAGCCCCCACCTGCCCCGGCTCCGTCAGACCTGCAGGGGCCCAGGCCGCTCTGGTGTTCACACTCGAGTCCGAGTGTCGGGGCTGTCCTTTGCTCTCTCACGCCCACCTGGGGACCCTGGGCCGCATCGGGCAAGGGCACCCCGTCTTCCAGGGCGGCCTTCCCTCGTCCCTCCCCCCCCGCTCCAGGAGCCTTTCTGAGTAGATGCAGCAGGGTCAGGTCACAATCTAAGGGAAGACACTGACTCCGGGGTGGAGAAGTGCTTCCGGGTCACAGAGCCGGCCCGGGACAGGCCCGCGTTGGGTCTGTGAGCTTCTCCCCCGAGCGTGGTGCGCCCCCTCTGCCCCCTCTCAGAAACCAGAGACGCCCACACCCTGGACCTGTCCAGCGAGCTGCCCGCGGCTCTCGCGGGGATCTTTGACAGCCAGCGGGGCTGCGACCTGTCCATCGTGGTGAAGGCGCAGGACGGTGAGGACATGCGCCTGTGCGCCCACCGGCTGGTCCTGGCCAGCAACCCCGAGGCCCAGGCCCTGTGGAAGGAGCCGGGCAGCCTGGTCACCATGGCGGTGGACGCCGAGTGCCTGCCTGTGGTCAGAGACTTGGTCAGGTGAGCGCCCTCGGGGCGGGGACTCGGCCCTGGACAGATCGCCCTGCTGGCGAGTGTCCACTCTGTCACCACGAGGGGGTCTCCCAGGGGATGGGCTTGGAAATCACGGACTGAAAAAACTCGTGTATATTAAAAACTGTTTTCCCTCCTTATGACGCACCCGGCTTTACGCGGCTGAAAAGGACCCAGGAGGAGGCAGAGGGTGATTGGAACAGATCAGAATGGTTCTTTCCAGCCGAATGTACAAGCCTGGTCGCTAGGCCCTGCCATCCCAACCCAACGGGGTTTATTTCTAGGACGGTCTGAGAGTGAGGGGGGGCCCGGCCAGGCCTGTGAGCCCAGGGTGTCTGTGCCCTTCCGCACAGCTCAGGGGGACTCGCTCTCTCTCTCCCCCCCCCCACCCCCTTACTTCCGCCAAGGCAGAGAGGCTGCTGGGAGCTGGGTGTCCTGTCTGGGCCCCAGGAGGCCTCAGCAGGCCCTTCCCCCCGGGGCCCAGCCCACAGACGCTCCCTCCCCTCTGCCCTTGATTCCTCCACCAGCGACCTGGCTCGCTGCCAGTGTCTGTGGTTTCTCAGGGCCACGGACACCCCCATCCCAGCCTTGGGTCCTTTTTTCCTGCCTTTCAGGGTGTTTTCAGGGCCAAGGGACAGTTGGGACCCCTACTGCCACCCCTTGGGTGCCTGCCGGAGGCTGCAGAGCAGGCGGGAGCCCTGGGGGTGGGGGACCGGCTGGGGTGGCTGTGCGGCTGCCAGCGGCCTGAGGACTGTCTCTCGGGCCCGAAGCGAGAATTCAGAGGCGGTGACGAGGACATTCTGCAGGGTCCCCTGTGCCTCTCACAACTGCCCTTTGCAGGGCCCGCAGTGGGGCATACTGCTGATGACGGTGGTGGCCAGTGCCCAGAAGGCTTGGGCCCCAGGCCACTGTCCCGGGACTGCTCTGGGAGCAGACGGTGGCGCTGCAGGCAGGCCGTGCTCAGGGGCTGCCGTGCGGGTGGGAGAGGGGCCAAGGGCAGGTGGGGCCGGACCTCATGGTGCTCGGAGGGGACAGTGAAGGCCGGGAGGGGCAGGGGCATGCCCCCCGCATCAGCACTGGGCCCTGTGGGGTGCTGGGGGGGAGGGCTGCCCGTGGGCTCCCAGCACGGGGCTGATGGAGTCTGTCCAGGGGTGTGGCGACAGGAAGGCCGGACAGGATGACCCCAGTGCCCCGGGCCCTGCAGAGGCCTGGTGCAGACCACCAGCGAGTGTGCCAGTGGTGACGCAGGGGGCGGAGACCAGGCGGTGGGGGTCCCTCTGTGCGCTGACATCCTCCAGGGCCCTGGGATCCGCCCCCTTGTTGGTGCCCACGACTCTAAGCAGGCTCAAGATCGGAGTGTGGGCTGGCCCAGGAGGTAAACCGAGGGGAGGGTGAGGACCAAATGCCTCTTGAAATTGCCAGCACCCCGGGTGTCAGCCGGTCGTTGGCAAACACGGAAGGGATGGTCGTGTTGGGGGGGGTGGGCCGCAGCCCCTGGGCGTACCTGCTGCCCCCGGGGGGGGGGGGCAGGGGGTGGAGCCAGGCTCTCAGCTCTCCCCCTCCCCCGCCCCGCAGGTACTTCTATTCCCGAAGGGTGGACGTCTCCCTGTCCAACGTGAAGTGTTTCCACAAGCTGGCCTCCGCCTTCGGGGCCAAGCGGCTGCAGCGCCACTGTGCGAGCCTCTTCGCCGTGCTCCTCCCCCAGGACCCCTCCTTCCAGACCGCCCTGGACCTGTACGCCTACGCGCTGGCCTCCCGGGACCCCGTGCTGGAGGGCCTGTGCGTGCAGTTCCTGGCCTGGAACTTCGAGGCCCTCACCGGGGCCGAGGCCTGGCTGCGCGCCCCCACAGCCCTGCTCCGCGACCTGCTCTCCAGGAGCGAGCTGGCCGTGCCCAGCGAGGTGGCCCTGCTGATGGCCGTGGACGCCTGGAGCCAGGAGAGGGGAGCCAGCCGCGGGGACGTGAAAGGGCTGCTGGAGAAGGTCCGCTTCCCCATGATGCCGCCCGAGGACCTCTTCCAGCTGCAGTTCAACCTGAGCCTGTACTGGAGCCACCGCGAGCTCTTCCAGACGCGGCTCCTGCAGGCGCTGGAGTTCCACACCGTGCCGCTCTGGCTGCTGGCGCAGCACAGGGCTCTGAACCTCACCGAGGACGCCTACCGGCCCCGCCTGTACACCTCCGCCACCTGGAGCTCGCCCTTGGAGGAGAGCTCGCGAGACACCAACAGCTATGATTATTACCCCTCCTACAAATATGGTTATTACACCCCCTACCCACGTAACCAGTACCAGTCCTTCGAGACCCCCGCGCACCCCAGCTTCCTCTTCCAGGCCCGCCGCGTCTCCTGGTCTCTCTTCTACCTGCCCACCGTCCAGAGCTGCGGGAACTACGGATTCTCCTGCTCCTCCGACGAGGTCCCCGTCCTGGGCCTCTCCAACTCGGGCTACTCAAACCCCACCATCGGCTACGAAAATAAAGCCCTGATGCTCTGCGGGGGGCGCTTCGTGGCCGATGTCGCCGACTTCTGGGGCGGGAAGGCCACGGTCCCCAGCGCCCTGGACAGCAAGAGCTCCAGGAGAGCCTCCTTCTTCCCCTGCCCGGAAGGGCCCTTCAGCAAATTCCGAGTGGTCATCCGCCCCTTCTACCTGACCAACTCCTCCAGCCTGGACTAGACGCGAGGCTGCCCCGCCCCCACAGACGGCAGGAGGGCGGAGGAGCGAGGCCCCGCCCCCAGAGCCCAGCCCAGCTCCTCCCTCTCTCGCCTCCCGCGACCGGCCTCCAGGGGTCCCCCTGCCTCCGCTGATCTCTCCGAGCGCAAAGACACGGCTGGGCCTGCCAGGAATCTCCGGCTCTCCCGCTGCCCGGCCCGCTGCGAGTTGGGAAGCTACAAGAGGAGCAGTGGAGTGTCCGTTCCCCCCTGCCCCGACTTCCCACGCTGCTTTTCGCTCACTCGTTGTCCCTTTCGACAATCGATCATTAAAATCGCATCATGGTCCCCAGCTTCTCTCGTTCATGCAGGAAGGGCTATCGACTCCGTTCCGCGCTCAGGGGTTGGGTGTGCTGGGCCCCAGGGCCCGTCCTCACAAGGAGGGCAAGGCGAGTGAGTGGTCACAAGGAGACACGCCCCGGGTATTTACAAGTGGGGCGACTTCCGGCGTAGGGGTGAGGGTGGGGGTGCAGGCCAGCGCCGCGTCACACCGGACTCGGCTCATAGACGCGGAGCCGCAGCCGGCGTCTGGGGACAGGAGGGGGCGTGCTCCCGGTAGAAGGACCGGCAGGCGCGCGGGCCGCGGGCCTTTCCTCCGTACGTCCTTGCCGGTGCGCAGAGATGAGGGACGAGGATCGTCGGGTCGGTGTTCTTCGGCAGGGCGAAAACTTGGAAACAACGTAGATGGCCATCGGCGAGGCACTTGAGCACAAATAAGAAACCCGCGACGGGGTAGGTGGGGGGAAGAAGGTTGTGCAAGCAGGTACTGGGTGCCCCGCGGAATGGAGGCAAACAAAGGCAGGGGGACCCGCCTTGGGGTACAGTGGGGACATCCCATTAGAATAACACCTCCAGGTTCCGGGCGCTGAAGGCCGGCCCGCCGAGGGCAGGGGAGGCATCCCCAACTGTCCGGCGCCTTCTTGACACACACCCCAGCACAGGGACCCCGGCAGGGGCGTCCGGGTGGCCCCAGTTCACGCTTCGGGCTAAGCCTGGGAAGGGGAGGCGGTAGGAAGCTCCCCCAACGGGGGGGGGGGGGCAGCTCAGACCTAGGCAGCGCGGACGGCAGGGAGCCCGCCACACACTCACTCTCCTTCCCCAGGGGCGTTCAAAACAACAGCAGAGACACAGCCCCTCAAACCGCCACCCCCAGCACAGCTCCACCCTTGGGGGTGGGGGGACCCCAGGCCCGGCCTCGGACTCCGTGCCCAGCCCCTCGCCCACCATCACGGCCACTTCCACAGCAAAGCATGGTGTGTTGTAAGCCGCTGTATTTGAATGGCACTGCCGCCCCCCACCGCCACCGCTGTCGCAGGAAAAAAAACAGGAAGGAAACGCTCCCAGGAACTACCCAGCAGACACAGCGGAGGCAGGCACCGCGGCAGAATGCGGACGCACCGCGGCAGAATGCAGACATAGAGCGGGCCTGAGCACTGCCGCTCCGGCCGCTGGGTGGCCCCAGCCTGCAGCCAGCCCCTCAGCAGCAAAGACGGGCCGTCCAGGAACCTGCATCTTCCTCCGGCCAGCTCAGGGCCCTGGCTCCCGGCCGCCAGGACGCTGCAGCCCTGCAGGGCGCCCTTGGCTCTGGTTTGAGGAGCTGCCCTGAGGAGTCTTGAGCTCCTTCCCTGCACCCGGCCCTTTTGAGTGGCAGCCGCTTCCTCCCCCCGAGGGTCCAGGGCCAGGCCGGCCGGGCATAGCACGGCCCTCGATCCTGCCTTCTTCACCCAAGGGTGCAAGGAGCCCCACACCGAGGCATAGCCTGCCTTCAGTTCGGTGCGACTCGGAGGCGTCTCCTGGCAGAAACTTCCTCCATCGGATGTCAAAGCCCCTGAACCACCAGCAGAGCCCCGAGTTTCAGGGACCGGAAGCACGCCTTGGCCCCGGGCCCCGCTCTGGTGCTCGGGAACCAAGGACAGACTGGCCAGGAGCCGGGCCAGCACCTCGGACGGAAGGGCAGGGCTGGGCGGGGTGTTTGTCTGTTGGAGGGGGGGTGGCGGTAACTGGTACAAGGGGTTATTAAGGAGCCGGGAGACGAGGTGGTCCAGGGTCGGCTGACATGCGCTGCCGCGTCATCAGACGCAGGTTGCTGTCACCCTGGAGTTTGTCACCCCAGCCTTCCTAGCCATATGCCACTGTGGGCCTCGAGTTATGAGCCGGGGTGGTGTGGGGGATGGGGAGGGCCCCTCTAAACTGTCAGTAAATGTCAATTCCTTAGCGGAAGGGTCGCCGTGGCTGCCCCACCTGGTGCCAGGTTCCGGTCCCTTCACTCGGTGCCAGGTGAGGGCTGGCGAGCGGGTGTCGGAGCCCAGCAGCTCAGCTGCGAGGCCCAGGGAGCCCTTGCAAAGCCTCCCTCCTGCCACCAAGGCCACCTGGAGAGCCCGCAGAGCAGGCCCTTGTGGCTGGAGCAGGGGCAGGGTGACACACACAGCGCAGCCTCCTGTCGCCCACAGGTGAGAGCCGGCGCTAGAGGAGGGGTCTTCTGGGGACAGTCACGGGACTGTCCCCCACCCCTGTGACCATCCCGAGACGGCTGTCTTCGCCCTCTCCCCAGAGCTCACTGTCCCTCACTCTCCTCCTGGCTCCTTCCGTCTGCGGGCCCCAGTGTGCCGGGCTGCATGGGGAGCACCTTCGGTGCTCCCAGGAAGGGGCCACGGGAGCCCCATTTTCTCTGCCGCAGTGACTGGTTTGGGGAGCCCGTGACCCGAGTCAGAGCCCCTGTTGGGGGAGGGGCCCCGCAGGGACTCTGGCACTGAACACCCCGTGCTGCTCAGGCCCTGAGAGCCCTTCAGATGCCTCTCCGTGCCACTCCGACCCCACACCCGGGTTCCGGCCACCGCCGTGCCTGCGGTTCCGGGAAATGCCTGGAATTCGAGGTGACTTTGTTGTGTTCCACCCACGCGGCCCTGAGAGAGGGGGCCGGCCCTGGGCCTCCGTGCGAGCTGGACCGAGACGGTGGGATGTGGCAGCAGCTGGTCTCCCGAAAGGACGTCACTGGGCGGGGGGGGGGGGGGGGGGCGGGCAGTCCCAGCAGCGGGGAGCCAAGCCTGTGGTAGTTGCAAAACGCTGGAAAGAATGTGGCGCTGCCTCCGGCTCTCTGTCCCTGCAGCCCGCTCCCCGTGCCCCGCCCCTGCCTGCCTGGGTGCCTGCCCCAGGTGTGCCTGCGGCCAGCGGGGCAGAGGCTCCTGGGGAGGCCCCTGGGGTGAGCCAGGCAGGCGCCAGCGGCCTGGGGGCTCTGCCAGCGGAGAGCATGGGCGGCAGTGGCGTGAAGGATGGCACAGCACGTACTGGGAGGGAGAGCAGCTGGGAGGATGCGGCCCTGGTGTCGGCCGTGGGGACCCCCGTGGGCTGTGACCTCAAGAGAGAAAAGGAAGGAGGTGTCCAGGAGAGGGTCTGGGCGAGGGCAAAGCTGCCAACCTGAGGGACTTCGGGGTCCCGGGGAGGCAGGTCGGTCAGTCCAGAGGGGTTGAGGGGCCCCAGCACGGGGCCCCAGGGCACAGCCCAGGGTCAGGCGGGGAGAGTGGGGTCGAGTCACGAGTTACGGCAGCCCTGCCTGGCTTCTGACGGGAACTTGCTCCAGCAGGACGGCCGGGAGCGAGCTGCCCACCCCTGCCTCCCCTGGGCTTGCAGCGCCCCAGGGCCCCTCAGCCCTAGGGGCAGCCTCACCCTGCGGGGCAGGGGGGGCGGGTCCCCATCCTGTTCTGCCACCTCCGAACCAGGGCTGCTTGGACGCCAGGCCTGTCTGCTGGGGGGGGGGGGGGGGGTCGGGGCTGGTGTGGATGCCCTGGGGCCGCCGTCACCAGTCACCACAGACCAGGGGCCTCCGCCCCCCAGATCCACTCCCTCACAGGTCCAGGGCCAGGCCTCAGGAGTCAGGGTGACCTGCCGAGCCACCCCCTATTTACGGGGCCCACTTGGGCACCGCCTTGTCCCCGACTCCGCTGCCCTGGCGTCACAGCTCCGATGGCAGCCGGAGCTGATGTGACAAAAGCAAATCTGTTCTTGGAATTTTAGCAAAAGAGCCCCCCAGGGTCACCAGCGAGAGGAGCCCCCGCCACGCCCTGGGGCCCTCTGCAGGGCAAACCGGCAAACCGGAGGGTGGGCCACCCCAGTTCAGGGGTGGAGAACAGCCAGAGTGCCCTTCATTGAGGAACCCTTTTCCTGCTTAGAATGCATACAATCTCTTTTTCTGGAACATTCTTTCTCCTCCTCTTCACGAGGTTAATTCCTGTGCATCCTTCAGGTCTCTGCTCTTGGGAGGAGCCCAGATGTGGGGGTTGTTGCTCAAAGGGGCTCAGACGTCTGTGTTTCCAACCGGCTCCCGGCAGGGCCAGGGCTGCTGGGCCTCCCACCCCATTTTGGGGAATCGGGGGCTCAGACTTCTGCAAACGCCTCTTTGTCTTTGGTGCCGAGTCAGGTGCCCCGCCCCGGCCTGAGACACACTCCAACCGGCCCCTGTAACAACGCCTGCACGGGGCGTGGCCTGCCCGGCTCCGGTCTCCGCCCCCACCGCCCCAATCCCCCAACTCCAGAGGTCGGATCCGCAAATGCGTGTCGCACAGCAGAACGGGTCGGCCCTCGCGTCTTGTCACAGGAGAGTCTACCGGTGCGTTCAAACCAAAGGTCGGCGCGGACCTGTGCGGCCTGGTCAGCGCTGTGCCGTTTGGAGCTGAAATTGGAGGGAGCGGGAAGCTTTGAGACGATGGACCAGCTTAGGCAGCTGCGGCTCAGATGGTGCGAGCCCGCGGTTCTCAGGGTGGGGTCCCCGTGGGCAGCGTCGGCACACGGGGAAGGAACTTGCTGGTGGCGCAAATTCTCGGGGGGCCCAGGCCCGGGAGTCAGAAGACTGTGTTCTCTGAGCCCCCAGGACCCTCGGGCACATCGCGAAACCCCAGGTCGGCGCCCGCAACAGCCGCTGCGGTGGCGGCGTAGGGATCCTCCCGCGCCCGCGAAGCTCGCGTGCGTCGCTGCCTGCCTGGCGCAGCGCTCCCGACGCCAAACGGGAGCTTTTCTCCCTCCACCGCGTCTGGGCGTCGTTCCCAGCGCCCCTAGGCAGCTCCCTGACACTGGTCCCTCGGCTGCGCCGCGTTCCCCCGCACGACACCCCCCACTTAGACACCCAGGCGAGTGGGGGAAGGGTTCCCACAGCCCCTCCAGGTCTCGTCACGTGCTAACGCAGCCCCAGAGCTCAGGAGAACATTGGACTTAGGACCGGCGGTCTGCCGTAAGAAGGATTCGTGCAGAAACAGCCAGATGGAG